>NC_090933.1:991388938-992042114 GCF_040938575.1 Ambystoma mexicanum
CAAGCGGCCTGACACACCTGCGAAATGGAACTGATGGTTCCTGACTGAAGATATGGGGTGCCGTCTGAGCAGCCTCGCTGTAACGCTTGTAGAACTCAAACAAAGTATTCTGGCATTAAGAAATGAGCTCATGTGTGACAAGCAATGTCTAATGAAATCCCTGATGATAATAGACAATCTGGTATTCAGAGAACACAAGTTAAGAAGTGCCCTCAACATAATTACATTTGCTGAGGGAGAACAAATGAAGGAAAACAAATCATTGATAGGACACACCCACCACTCCCTTTCAGAACAGTCTGAGTAGAGAGATCCCTCTAGGACGGCTAATCAGGGAAAGATGGTCCCGGAATGCCCTGCACTAGAAGCACACTCTCCCAGCCAACCCTTGGAGGAAACAACGAATATCAATGGTAAACGGAACCCATCTATATACAGCGACTGTCAGCGAGGCATGAAGATATGAGATCTCAAAGCCAAAATCAAAGAATCTGACTGAAAATAACCGAGCTGCCACCTTAACTCTACCCCAGGAGGAGGTTTAAACATCCTAAGGTCTTGAAGGAGGCATTTTCCAGAAAGACAAATGAGTGTCAATCACAGATGCGAGTTGAAAACGAAGATGTTCTAAAAGACTGGAGGAGGCAAAGTCTCATTGTAACCTTTAAAGGAAGAAAACCGGGCAACAGAAATTCATACAAGGTCGCGCTGATTGCTGCCATCCAGGAAACATTGGGGTTTGCTGATGGTTTTTTTTAAAGTTTTACGTCGGTCAGGATCCTATGCGACTCCATGTAATGTGGGGATGCAATGTCTGCTTCGGTTTCAGCAACCCCCACTTCAGGGTTTGTTCCATTCAATGCAGAGAGGCCTTGGCATTGAAAGAGGTGGAGCTATATCTAGATGTAAAATGCAGGCAGTGCCATATCTACGATGTTAGGTAGGAATTGATGTAGTAACACTGTATGCGACTACACAACACTTATCTGCTTGGTATTAGGTAACCCACCTTTTGCTATAGGTCTGTACTACACAAGTTAGTAGTGTGACTGAGCATCCAGGTCTATCTCAAGAGGGGTAAATGTGAGCTGAAGAGCTATAGCAATGAAATTTGCAAATACAAGTATCCAAGTAACACTTACACTCAAGGTTTCAGTTATAAATATGTATTGATTTATTTAACATCAATTTTTAAATAAGCGTTCATTAAAAAGGACAAGATATGTTACAATCAGATATACTATAAAATAGTTTTCCAGAATCAGCACAAGTTAGTGGATACTGTTTGGATATGCTTTTTACACACTTCCTACTCTCGGAGGTGACTTCATTTGCAAGGACAGTAATGGCATTTATATATCACTAGTTATACTTTGCAGATTCTGAGGTTGCAGAAAGGAAAGGTTAAAGGAAGGAAAAAGGTTAACAGTTTCTCAGTGCATGTGAGTATACTTAAATCTTCCAAGGAAGTCTAGACAAGCCTTTCCCAGCAATAACAGTCTAAAAACAACTTACCACCTATGAGGGACAGAAATGTCGTAGTCAGTGGACTAGAAGAGTCTGCAGGGAGCCAGCACAGCCAAAGTCAATTAGAGCACAGTCTATGGAGCTCAGGCACTTCTTAGTTAAATAAAAGTCTTGCACAAATTTGGAGAGTTTTGTAGAAATCACTTGTAGGGCCACAAGCTGTTACACTTGTGAAAAGCAGAGTTGGAATGAACTACAACCAAAGTAGCCAATGCAAGTCTCAACTTAGAAGAGCACAGTTGAGACAATACCTCTGGTTTGAAGAAGAGTGGTCCAGCTGGATTCTGTCCTGTTGCAGCAATGCAGATCCTGGTTTCCTGAGGCTCAGTCGTGGGGACAAGAGGGAGGACATCTGGAGGACTCCTGCAGCAGCAATTTGGAGGTCGTTGGCAGCTACCGGCTCTTTTTGTATCTGCGGCACTTCGTGGTTTCAGCACTCAGAAAACAGCACCACCGCGGATCTGGATATCAGTTGGGCTTCCTTCACATCATGAGTCCTGCACTCTGGTGAGAGGACTCGAGCTCTGATCGACGTGCTTCTGATGGGTCCTTAGGAGACTCCTGGAACTTCTGGTAGGATTTCAGACATTTCACTCGACTCTGGATTTCTCGACCCCTGGCACATGGTTCCTGCAGCAGCAAAGAAGTACAGCTAGTCGGGGAAGGTGGTCCAGTGGAGTTCGTCTCGGGGTAAGTTGGTCCCACTAACCCATGGGAAGAAATCGTCCCTTCTGGAGCTTCTCTTGTCGATCAGAAAGAGGAGTTTCAGCACAGCAGCAGGGCTTCCCCGGGCAGTACTAGGTCCAGGAGGATGCAGCAAGCTTCATTCACAGTTTCTTCGTCGGGTGTTTCTCCCAGTGGTCGACTCTGACTCCAGTCCCAAAACCCTCACCTTTTAAGCAGGTTTCTATCATGCATGCACAGTCTAGGCTGTCAATCACACAGCCATCCAATCAGGACCAGTTTCAGTCATGTATTCCCAGAGACAAAGGAAAGGGGTGTTTCGGGAACCTCATCACATCCTGCCTTTCCAGACACACTGAAGCCAGAGGCGGGTTTCAGGACTGAAGGCTGCCAAAGGCAAAATGAACAAAGGGGTCAAACCCAAGAAAGACCTCACAAACATAAAATGGTGAAAAAAGAAGTCCGGGGTCATTTTGACAAAATGGTCATCCATGGGTGTTATACTGCAGCTGAGGATTCAGTCTGCGGTAGAAAAGCACAATAGAAGGAAAATTAAACCACTACCACCAGCCATTTAAAGTAGTGAGGTAACATACATTTTTTTACATGAGAATGTAAAAAAAGGGGCTACTAGGTAACCCCCAGCACTCCACATAAGATGGTGTGTGCTGGACCCACAAAGAGAAAAGGAGAGTACAGTCAATTTCTCATTACTTTTCTTGACAACGGTAGTTCACACAAGAAAAGGTATTTAAACCTTATGAGAAATCTAAAGGATTTCTTTGTGACACTGCACTAAAGGTGCTGTGTCTCACCATACAAAAAGAAGATGCCTATGGAGTTTGTCCGACTCCAAAATCAGAGGAAACACATGATCCAAATCAGGTCAAAACACATGAGAGAGTGAGTAAAAGTACTGAATTGAGGGTGGTGTTGTTTGGTGTGCCAGTTTGACTAGGCTCTGCGCCCTAGATAATTGCGATTTCTCCGATGTCGCAGATATGTAAGGACAAAAGAAAGAGGTCAAGCCCCAACCTCTTGCATTGAAACAAAGAACATGGGATGTCCTCACACAAAGATACCTACTACACACAAATGTGCTTGACATGAAATTTCAATTTATGATTAGGTATTCACATTATTTCAATGTTTTTTGCCTTCTAAGATGACACGTGTTTCGACACTGCATGTGTCTTTTTCAAATCCGGGCTAGTATAGTGCTACTGAAAAATAGCATATGTAGTCGGTTCTATGGAAGTGTTCATTATATGGGATAAATCCCTTCATGCTCAAACGAAACCCAAAAGGGAGACTATTGTACTGTCATATAAAACGGAGTGCCAAGCATTTCTTGCATCTCTTTAGAACGGGCTTCAAGAGTGAGTAGGGAATTAGCACAGAAATGAGAATTATCCCTAACACACGATGCATGGTACGACCACATCAGCCCATTTACCGCCATTAAACTTGGATGAAAATGAAGATTTACATCACGATAGGGCAGCATCTGATCTACCCCTCCCCATCATCGATCTAACAAGATCAGAGATGGACAAAGCCCTGCAGGCCTCAGCCGTAACCAATGAGATGATAGTGTCTAAGTAAGCATTCAACAGAGTACATGAAGGTTTTAACATATACAGACCAGATTGTCTCTTGGGCATGTAGAAAGGATCAGTACTAAAGAAACCAGCACACCATCCCAGACCACCATGCCGACCATCTGGTTTCTGCTTTCTGGAGCAAAAGCAGAAAAAAGTCAGAAGGGAAGGAATAAAGGGAGACTGGCATACATGGGGCGATGGGCTGCAGGTAAAGAGATTGTTCCCTGATAGTAAACCAATCATTGTTTTAGTCTTCTCCAGGGTTGGACACTAATTGTTTTGGGCACTAATGGAAAAGTGGCCCACAGCTGCTTATGGCAATTCATTCCTTTTGTGATAGACTGTTTGAGTAGTACCCAAGGGGGTGGTTTATGATAAAATGTGATGCAAATTGTGCATTAGAATATTTACTCAGTAACACTGGTCAAAACTACTAGCCGCATGGTGAAGAAATTAATCAAACTGGCCCACATTGGCCAAAACACTGGTCCAATTTCACCAAAAAAACGTGCCAACACTAGCATTTTGTGTTTTTGGTTCGGCATTGCCCTATTGCCTTATAGGCCAGTCCGAGCCTGGTCTTCTCTTCATATGACTGACAAAGCAAACTCATAGCGATCAATAATTATATACTGCCATAGGATGAGGCCGCCAGTCTGAAAGTACTGAAGAGATCTTTGCATTTTGGGTAACGGTGCTAATTGCAATATAACACTTATGGGCGATGTTAATGTCAAACGGAATAGGTTGTTCCAAGTGAGGCTTTTGGAGAAAGCATATGGCCTCCCACCCAGGAATCTTCCAGTAGCCAAGAGTAATAGAGGCAGCAGGCAATTAGATAGCCTAATGTCTTAATTTGCTCTGGTTGGAAGTATATGTGAGATGCCAGAAGGACAACCATCCTAAGAGCACTTTTAGAAGAGGGCAATACTCATCTATAATAGGCTATATTATGACGGATTTCTGCCTGTTTGGTAGAATTAAAGATTTCTAGTGATAGACCGCACAGAGAATGGCCCCCAACCGTTAGTGTTTACAACTGACCTAAGGAAATTTGGCTGGGCTATGGAGATCAAGGAGGCCCCAATACAACACACACTCTCTCTAAGAATGCAGAAGAAGTCAAATACGCTCAGATGCATTTGGCAAAAGGTGCTGTCTGTTCTTAGAAACCCAACAGCAAGAGGTTGGCTATATAGCAAAATTCAAAAGTTTAGTAATGAACCTCTGTACACAAATTACTAAAATAAAGATACCAAAGTACAGAAAATGTACATGTATAAAGAAACACGCGCAATGGTTGGGCTCATATTGTAAATAAAGCAAATAGAAACTGAACAATGCTATAAGAGGTGCACGTCTAAAAGTAGGCGGCATATTCCATCTTAAGGGGGAACATAAAAAATGATCGAGAGAGAAATAAATCCGAACCTTCGCTGAAATTATGGAATGTTTTAAGCAAAGCCACATCCTCTAACGATATAAAACTGTTTTGGAAACTGGTTGCAAAAGATAGTGCTAATAATTCTATGGCGAGACAGGAGGCAAACATTATGCTTTACTTTTTTATTACTGTTCCCACAGCAATTTAACTTTAACACATCTTTTACTTTCTTAAAAAACTTAACAGCACCTTTTTGTTTCCTCCCAAGTGCTCTGGAGGCCAAAAACAAAACAGGGGTAGTAACGTTTTGAAAGCTGAATTAAAAGGTCTCTTTAAACTACAAATCCCCATGATCCTCTGGGTTTATGTAGTCCTGGCCATCTCCCTTCGTCCAACAAGGCTGTGCCATATGTATAATAGCCCCCTTTAGTGAGTCCAACTCCTCTTTTTTTGTTGCTGTCCCACAAGGTAAGTGCTTGTTTTATACGTTTTCTATTACGTTGTATGAGACTCAATATATTTGATAGAGCGCATGCATTACCATTGATAGAGCACATGACTTGTAGTTAATGCTAAGCTAAGTGAAGTATATTCATTGCGCGTGAGGTACGCGTTAGCAGCTTGTTCAAGTCAGGCTCCGTTACCTGGTGGCAAAAGTAGAACGTCCGCTTCGATACTTCCTAAGTACTGCAAATCTTTTCCACGTTAGTAGGCAGGTAGAAGCCTCTCTTCGATCACTGTGTAAGCAGGAGCGGGGCCGGAGCCGCGAGTAATTGCGCTCTCATAAGGCAGCCGGTCCCGCCTCCTCAGATTTCTACGCTCAGCGAACGCCCTCCCGGAGAGGCTTTAGGACCCAGCAGGAGCACTCAAAGGGAAAGTTGTGCCCCAGCAGCCAGCGCGCTTTTCGAACCATTTCTTCACTGAGTACAGTCAAAGAACGCTTTGGCTCGATAAAGGAGTTGTTGGAGATTATTTTAAAAATAAAAATAAAAATAAAAGAAATTCAAATATTGTGATTTGAAGCTGAGTGTACCTGCCACTCAGTATTAAGACACCTCGTGGGCTGATATTAAGGCTGAGGTTCCACAGCACCGACATGGCACAGTACAATGAGCCCATATGGTCTAGATCCACCACGCCAGAGTGGAGCTCGGAAGAATGGGCAGAGGAGCCCTTAGGAGAAGACCAGGACCTCTCCCTCAGTTTTAAGAGAGTCCTGGGAGACTCCTTATCGCATGCAGTGTCAGAGGGAGTACTACCCTTGTCACAGAGATTAGATCATCCGGAAGCTATGCTTAATTAGCAAAAAGCGGAGCACGAAAAGCCCAAGAAGAGGAGGGCGCTTAGCCCTGGCGAGGGAACCTCAGCTCGATTCCCCAAATCAGGGGTTGAACACCAGGGCATTAAAAAAGCTCAGAAGAGTAAAAACTCTATGGTGCCCCAAGCCATCCTGAAGGAGTAGACTTGAGACCCCAAGAGCCAGTCAACCCAGTGAGCAGGCTGAAAGAGGCCTTTTTTGAAAAGGGTGGCAGTGCCAGGCTCTCGACCCCCTACCCCAGGGGTGTATAATACAGGGGAGGAAGAGGATACAGGTTACACTCCTGACGATGAGAGTGGGGAGGAAGAGGAATCCCTCCAACCCAAGCTAACAGAGCATCCCCCAAAGGAGGAAAGTTGAGCGGATATGTTTGATCCGGAGGCAATAAGGCATCCAAGATCTACTGACTGGGTGCCTATGCCCAGAGTGGTGCAATACATCGCGCAACATATAAGAAAACCTCTAGACAGGGAAGTAAGGTCCAAGATGAGGATGGAGTGCCCCAGACCAGAGATGCCGGGCAAAGTCACTGACACCCTGGACCTCGACTCGAAGATGGTGACCTTTGTCACTAAGTCATCCAAGGATGTGAGGAAAGGGGTGGACAGAGCGGGGCGAGGGTGCCACGATAAACTCCTGGACTTCTCTGGGCCACTCACAAAGATTATGGATTTGGCCGAAAGGGCCATAGACACTGGCACGCCGGTGGAGCCTCGAGCCCTAGCGAACTGGGCCCAACATGCAGTCTGCTTACTAGGAAATGCAAATTGCGCACTCTCTTCGGAGAAGAGAAGAGGAGTACCCTTGAAAATAGACAGCAAGCTGAGCGACCTCTCTTCATACGATGCGGGTGAAGGAGCAAAAGGCATGTTGTTTGGTAACGCCTTCGCCAAGGAGATGAACCAGTTTGTCGGGACGTATTCTGCCTTGGAGAAGGCTCAAAGCTCGATACCGAGAATCTTTTCTAGTCAGGTTTTTGCTGGGACTGGACGACAGAGGGGTCGAGTGTTAGGTCATTTTACAACACACAGAAGACCCCAGGGACTGAGAGCCCAATACTGGGAAAACGGCCAGCAGGATAACGTCTTCCCTTCAAGTAGCCGTTACCCCAGGAACAGGAGGGGGAGAGGGGCCTACAGGCAGAAAAACACGCCAGGCGGTGAGTACTAAAATCCCAGTCCACGAAGTAGGGGGCAGAACAATCTGGTTTTTGCAGTCATAGCACGAATTGTCCAGCGATGCTTGCGTACTTCAAGCAGTATCAGGCATGCGTCTAGAATTCCTAGGTACCCCCGCCCAAGCGCAGAAGCTAGCTCCTTTATTTATAGCGCAAAGCGAGCAGTCACAGTTATTCGACGAACTGCGCAGCCTAGAAATCAAAGGGGCGATAAAGCGGGAAGTTCAGGAAGGTCCGGGTTTCATCAGCAACATGTTTATTGTCCACAGAGGGGAGAAGGTCAGGCCAGTGATAAATCTGAAGAGTTTAAACGAATGGGTCATATACAGGCACTTCAAGATTGAAGGTATCCACCTGCTTCGAGATCTACTCAGGATGGGAGATTGGCTCGTCTGCTTGTATCTAAAAGACGCCTACTTGACCATTCCTATAGTAAGGGAACACCAGAAGTATCTCTGCTTCAAGTGGGGCACGGAGCTATGGAGGTTCACATGCCTTCTCTTTGGCCTAGCATCCGCACCATGGGCCTTCACCCAGTGTTGTAGTGTTTCCGATGTTGGATATCTGTTGGAAGAAGTGCTCAATTCCTATGTGAAGTTGGTTTAGTTGGAATGTAGAATTTGAACATGCAAGAACATACGTCTATGGGAAGATTGGTGTTGGGCACAGACAGTTATAAAAGCACATATAGCAAATCATAGCATGAGATACCAAGGAATGAGAATGGTATGGAAGTCATCAAATGCATTAGAGGCCAGAGAAATATATAGAACAGGCCTAACAGAGCAAGCTAACTTGGAATTCTCTCAGTGCTACTACCATTGACCTTTGCAGACAGTTCCATTTCACTTTCTCACCTTGCCAATGCCAATGTGCTTCTTGTTTTCTCTCTATCGCTCTCTCTACCTCATCTCTCTTTCTCTCACGCTTCTCTCTCTTTCTCTTTCTCTCTCTCTCTCTCTATGTCAATGTTCCCCCTTATAATCTCTCTCTACCCCCTCACTCTCTTTCTCTCTATCTCAATTTGCCCTTTATAATCTCTCATTCTATCTACCTCTCTTCCTCTCTCTCTGTCTCTCTCTCTCACACACACACACACAAAAACACACGCACACACACACACACACACACACACACACTGACACTGTCAATGTCAGTCCTCATCTCCCTCTCTTTTTCTCTTTCCCCTATCTCTCTACTAGATCCCCTTCTATTTTTACCACTCTAAATTTCGCTCTCCCACTCATTTTGCCACTGTCAATGTCTCTTTTTCATTTTTCCATTGTCATTCTCTCTTGCTTTTCTCTTTCGGGTACTCTTTCTCACTATGTCACTTTAACTCTTTCACTAGTTTTCTCTCTCTTTCTGTCTCTGTTTCTTTGACACTGTCCAATCTATCTCTCTCCTATTCTGACTGGTGATGTCGGCTGAAGACAGCCTTAGTTGGTGATGCGTTAAAGAGGAGGAAGAGCAAACACTTCAAAAATACAGGTCCAGCTGGATGCAGAGCGGTAATATCTACACATGAATGTTGGAATGATGTGAAAGTGAGGAAATAGCCAAGCACAGCTATTTCTTCCTGTCACCTCCTTCAGGCGATGATGTAAGTGACCATCTATTGACCCCTGAGGCCATAGTAAAAGGAATCAACAAGCACTCTAGTGATGACAATGATAATGGTACTTCTCTTGGCCCTGGACAAGTCGGTCAAATAGTGACTGTATGGCACAAGTACTCAGCAAAGCAAACAGCCTCTGTAGCATCAGTGTCATTGTACGCCCACATTCAGAAGCACTGTAGCATCAACAGACAGCAGTATAACAACCCTAGAGATATGTGAATTTACAGGCACCACCAGAATGGAGATCTATTCCAATCATTTTACCAGAGTTAAAATGCTGCATCACTCACATGAGAGTTGTTCACCATTTGGAAAACGAATCACTGCATTGCCATGTGCATACTCTACAGCAAATGCTGTGTGCCATTGGAAAGTGGGCACACATGATGGCAGCTGGGAACTGTGTAATAACTTGAAAAAAATCATTATGGGGAATAGTCTGCTTATCAGAATAAGTGCTTATGGTTGATGAAGAAGTTGATGATGGTGCAGGAACAATCAAAACACAAATGAATTAAGGGAGCAAGGCTTCAAGGCGCATGTCCCCTGCTCAAGCCTCCAGGTGACACAGAGCTGTAAACCATTCTTGTTCATAGTTGTTGCTTAATCTACAGAGTACTAGACAAAATATTGCCTGGTTCATTTTTACAGTGGCAATTTCGGCAGTCAAGCTCATGCCTTATTTTTTTATGGATATTTTACGATTCCAGGAATGTGTTGAAGTCATATGCTCAAGATAGCGAGTACACAGCAGCACATACGTTTCCCACATTTGCGAGTTCTTCACAAAAAATCTTTAGCGTCAATCGGAAAGGCACTGTTGGAGTCCATTGTCCACATCATTCATGTGACAATGGACATGTGGTCCAGTGGACAGGCAACTTAGTATATGTGCATCACTGCACGGTTGGCAAATTTTAAGGAACTGCACACTGGCTGGACAACCACCACTATTGCTTCAAGTGAAATACCCAAAAATAAATCACTAGAAGTAATTCTTCAAATGTTTGCTATGGAGAATCTTCACACAACAGGAAATATCCTGGCAGTGTTCAATGCCATGGTGTTGGGAAGTACAAGATCAAATGTATTGACTGGTGCGACAGTTATAGCAACATTGTGCATGCAATGACACATGGCAATTATTACCTTGTGCCCTGTTTTGTGCATTCCTTTAACCTCAAAATTCAGTACTTCCTATCAAAGGACAGAGAGGCTGCCTATTTAATGGCTATACATCACAAAATCTACAGCCATTTCAATAATTCTGTGCAAGCCCAAAAGTGGATTAAAAGATTGAAAATCGCATTGGCCTCCCTCAGCTTGCTGTCATGATGGATGATTCCATCTGCTGGAATCTGGCCCCATATTTGTTCAAAATCTCTTTAAACAGCACAATACTATTAATGAGTATGTCAGTATGAGTATTCACAAAGGCAAAGCAGGATCATCCATGGTTTTTATTCCTAGGCAACTGGTTATTGTGAAATGGCTCAGCTAGATTCTAGAGTCTTTTGAATATGCTTACAGACTGTCAGAAATGTTAGCGCTGCATCATTGATGTAATCTCCCTGGTTCTTGTGCTCAAAAAGCAAATCAGGATGATGGGGCAAACAATCCTTTGATTTTATTGTATTATTTTTTTGTTATAGTAAATAACTTTTGCTGGTTTATTCAATAGAAAGGTCTTGATTTTTTTTTTTTGCGGTTTACCTCTGGAGTTTCTTAAGATCGGTCTTAATGATTATGTTCCTCATTCTCTTTGCCTTCATGACCCTGTAGCAGTCAAATCTGTAATCTTGGCTTTCTTTTCCCTGGTATCAATTTTTTTCGCCCATCTCTTTTTCCCCCATTTTTCATTGACATGTTGTTTCTCCAAAAGACAGCAAATCCCAATCCAATGGGACTCCATGAATGAGGATTAATTCTGTCCCTCCAGCACTCGTTATCCGGCAGCAATGCCAGGATACCGGCAAGACTATAATGAGGCCCATTATTATTACAAAAAAATAAAATGGACGCTGTTCCCACAGAGCAACATAAAGTAAAAGCAAAAGGATCAAAGAAAGCCCAACTCACAAATATATAACCTTAAAAAAAGAAACAGAAAAAAGAAGACAAAAGGAAGATATGAACTATAAAGTCTTGCCACACGAGCTAAAGACCTCATTTCGGCTCTCCTTGAACTGGCCAATCGTGTCCTCCATATGAGCAGCACTGCCTGCAACTTCCCATTGAGTTGTATGTAATGTTCCCACATATGAAAGCCTGAAAGGTGTGCGAGGGGAAGCAGATCCGATGGATGTGCACTGCCAGCAAAAGGCAAACACATTCTCGTTCCGCTGTAAGATCCCAGCTGCTTACCATTTGAGAAAAGGAACAATGTACAATAAACTGCAGTGTTTAGTGTAAACATGCTCGATGGTACAATATAGCATATTAGGGATTATAGTGTAAAGTAGTGTTTAGGGTTTGCAAAGCATAGTATGGTATTGTTTAGAGTGTAATAATGTTTTACAAAGTATATTAAAAGTTCAATGATACACAGATTGGACATTTCACCTCCTATTACATACTATCTCTGCTGTTGTAGGTCTCGCTTTCACTGCCTCCCATACTTGCATGCCCAGGATTGAGCGCAGTTCTGGCTCACCGCACAACACATGGACATTGGGCTGTTGTCTCCTTTTTTGTTGACTACATTCTCCCCGTCACCTTACTTACGTGGTAGCAGTGTGCCCTCCCACCCCACCCTGCACTCCTGTGGGCATGTAATATGGCGCCTAATGTATGAGGGAAAAGATCTCCACCTAACTAAACCTAATGTTTCTAGGGGCCAAATCCCCAAAATAAAAGACAACGGTCTCAGGGATGGAGCCTCACAATGCTCCCCTTCACTCTCACCTGAGGAGGAGAAGGCGGATTGGTCGGAGTGGCTTTACTTGGCCTCCACAGGTCAAAGCTTGTATGTTCCCTTCTTGTCGAAGAGATAGGGTCTGTTCCGGGAAGTCGCTACTATGCCCTAAGGGTAGAAATAAAGGGGGTTAGAGGCACACCTCCAAGAAACAGCCCGATTGCAGGGAAAAAGCTGTGAGGCATAAAAGAAACTAGCAGATGGAGACATCTGGCAAGCAGGATTATCAGGTCAGTTGAGTAAGTGTTAGCACTACAGAAAATAGCAAGAAAGGAAGAAGGTAAGCAGAGCAGGGAGGGCTCTGGAGGCCTAGGTAAGCAGAGCTGGGAAGGCAGCGGAGAACCAAGGTAAGCAGCCAGAGGCAGGAGGGAAGGAATGCCGAATCCAGGAAAGCGAGGCAAGCAGGGAGGAATGGAGTCGGGGAGGTTGGAAAACAGGATCTAGACCCAAAGAGGAACAACATGGGTTGCAACGCCAGGAAGGGGGCGGAGCGAGTCATTGATATGGGAAACACAGGAAAGAGGCTTGGAAGATTAGTCTGTGACCACAGGTTAGAATGCTAACGTGACATTGCTTCAATGGCGGTGCTTACACCTATTCAAAGCCTTCCATGAATGCGCGTTGATGACATGGAGACAATAACCAAGAGTGTGAGAAAAGATCTGTATACTCTATTTATTTATATTATTCATAGGGTCTGCTGTATATCCAGGGAACACACGGTCATCTCTTAAATCTCCCTACACAGTTATGGTCCTCCCCACAACTTGTCTACCATTAATGGGTAGACAACAGGCAAAATGAACAACATAAATGATTAAAGGACTTGACAACTCCACAATACAAATTGATTGAGAGGGATAAAGTTTAGAGTGCCACCGCCCTGGGACTAGATGTTACTAGTAAATAGACACTCAAACTATAGAAACAAACTAGGTCATGGCAATAACTGACCCACTCACCTATTTGAAAAATATAACGAAAAAAAGGACCAGTCACAGATTTATTGGGAAATTATTTTTGAAGACTCAAATGATTACATTTAACTTTTGAAAATGTGACATATTTAGTAAGAACATGCATTATTATTCTAGTTGAATACCTTATTGAATTCCCTGAAGACGCGTCGAGTTTGAAACATGTGTTTTCAGAGGCACAATGTTCAATTAAGGTTTTATACAGCCAAACAACAGTGTTCGGCATAGGTAACAAATGTGAAAGGGAATAAAGTATTGATAGAGTACCATACAGATTGTGCAAGATTTTATTACTTGGTAGTTTGAATGACAATTAATTACAAAGGATGACTATTTTCATGTAAAGTATATTATGAGGCGGCAGTAACAAGGTACAGGTTATGCATTCCTTTATAGTTACTTATGGTTGGGCATAGGGTGTAATATCCAAACCTGTACTCTTCCAGCAGTGTCCAACAGAAATGATTTTGGAAACACTGAATCGATGCCACAGATCACCAATTTACATCTCAATCTCTCTCTGTCAGTAAAGTGTCTCGCTGGACATTGCAGTGTCTCATTGCACAGAACCCTGAATTTCAACATTACTGAAAAGAACACTTCAATTCACTGTACATATCACAACAGTCTTGGTGAGCGCACCTCACTGCACTCCAGACATGAGTGGAGCTCTTAGTAAAATATTGGATTCCCCAGGCTTTGGGCCAGGATGCACAGGTCCTGCCCTGGCTCTGAGCACCGAGAGAGTCAGCAGCGAATCCAGGGTTGTGACCAGGTCTTCAACAGGCAGCACTGGATGGATAGAGATCCTCAGTCTGTACTCCGATTCTCCTCTAGGTGAGTAGTGTGTATAGCGCAGTTAGATGTAAGGTAGAGTCAGGCCCAGGCTATTGCACAGGAAGACAAACAGAGGCAGGACTATGTTAGGAGATGAGGGGAATGACACAAACTGCAGTGGTAGAGTCCATGCAAGCAGTGGATCACAATCTTAGGAGAGTGCACAGGTGATCAGTGGAGCAGCCAAGGCCATGTAGAGAGCCACAGGCACCACCTGTGGTGTGTTGCACCAGGGAGGTGGGGAAGCAAGAAGAAGGGAGGGAAGCACCTGCAAATGTACCACACAAATCTCCCCAAAACATGTCCAGTCTCTTGATGCAGAAACATAGAAAACGTGCTGCTACAGAAGGCTAGTGAAGGACCAGAAAAGGAGGCTAGACAAAGCACAAGGCAACAGTCAATGGACTATTCAAAGACCCTCCTTGCATCACAGAGCAATTTCTCAGATATTTGTATTTGTCTCTGCAAATACCTTATAACAATTTAGTGGCGGACTAGGTGAGAACATCCTTCGTGAAGCTGGTGACCCTGGATTGTGGAGCCTCTCTGCACAACACCCCTGCTAACAAAACAGCTCTCTTCCTACCAAACTTCCATTCATCGCCGGTATTTGACAACCCTACATATATTTTTCTTAAAGGATGTCTGTGCATTGGGGACTATGCAAAACCTGGCCTTATATTTTTGTCCCCTCCTCTTGCAAACTTAAATGGCTTCCAAAGGGCTTTCTAACTCAGCTCCTCCTATTCTAAAATTCATCGAGCTCACAGAGAAGTGATCTCAGTGGTGTGACAGAAGTAACATCCGTTTAGTACTCATACCCAATTCCTGAGATTGTCTGAATGAGTACCTGTGGTTCATGGTTACAAATATTTTGGTGATAGAGTATTGTAAAAAAGTAAATGAGTACCAAGCCCAGTGGGCATTATCTACTTAGTAATTCAAGCATACACTCCTAGCACACAACCCTTTCATCACAGACAAATATAAAGATCTACAGTCATTCTTATGTTCCCAAAATGCAAATTAATTTATTACAAAACACCCAGGAACTCACATTGGTGCTATTTTTTCCCCTTCCCCTTTCTCATAGGGTTATTCCGAAAGAGTACTATATGAAATAATGTATACATTATTCTAGATTTTGATCATTTACTTTGCTCAGCAAGACAACTGTAACGTTCTTATTATGCATCGTTATATGCTGTAAGTGATCATTGCGAATGAACATTGTAATATGTTTTTAATTCCCATTTCATAATGGAAACAAACACTTTTCTTTTTTCTAATAGCTTCTTTTGCAAGAATGCACACTGCTGTGGGGAATGCGTCTGACACCTTATGGAGCAGCACCCCATGGCCACAGTGGTAGGTTAGCAGATTATGCACCCATGTGTCCCCCGAAATATCAGACATAGTATCCCTATAATGCAGCACAAGCATAACAGGCACAATATGCCCGACAAACACTTATGATTATACACAGCAACAGACATTTCCAAAGGTAGCAGTACAGCCACAGCTCCAAATTCAGCAACAGCAACCAAATGCCTTGCAGATATAAGCACAGCAAACAACACACCAATGGGACAATAATGTAATACCAGCATGCATTTTACCACTTTTTGGTGGGGGTTACCATTACAGGAGGGACCCTTTTTCTATCTACAGGTACAAGTATATACCCACAATAGGGTCACCAACAGAAGGCTGTGACATGTCCAGTAATATCATTAACTCCAGAACCGGAAGAAGAACCGAGGGTAGGGGTGAGAATAGGGAATTATGTTTCCTAGTAGACACAGGGGCGACTTGTGTCAGAGAAGGGGGGTTCTATTGCCAGACATGATCATGGACACAGATATTTTCTGGGGCTATGATGAGGGTTCCTTCCACAGAAGATTTACTGGTCACAGTAGGAACGCACACAATGCTAGCACCCTTGTTATATTTACAAAATACACCAGTGAAAATATAAAGCAGAGATTTGATGAGCAAATTGAACATGACCATTTCATTCACAGAAAAGGGTATTGTGTGCTGTACACCAGGTATTCACTACATACATCCCACAACATTCATTGAGGCATTTTTTGGGCAAGATTTTTGAGAGGTGTGCCGCTCAATGCCGATTTGTTCTCCTATGGAGTACAGGTGTTATTAGAATGGGTTCCCAGAATACAAGATAAACTTTGACGATTAGCAGCAGAGTATTTATTCAGACCCAAAGCACCAACAGACATTGAACATGGTACGGTGATCATAGTGCACTTAGAAGCAGCAGTAGTAATGGAGGACAGAGTAATATTGCATAGGACAGACAAAGATTGCATTGATTGGCATGCAGTTTTAGCTTTTGATTCAGCATTGCGATTGACTGATGTGAGTGGCGAACAACTGTTTCAGGAGGAGGACAATGCTGATGAATTAATATTTGAGATATGTATCCCATGTCAATTAAAAGTAGAACACACAGAAGTTGCATAGGGGATATCACTGGCCAAATAATCATCACTGTATTTTAAGGGATATTTTGAGAATGTACCAAAAGAGCTATGTGCTAGCAATCCCCATGATGTAGGGCTCCTCAAAAGTATAGGAGCTGTCAGAAATACACTGAAGAAAGGGGCGATATTACTGTGAGTAAAACAATACCCCATGTCAAGAAAAGCAGACGAAGGAGTATATGAGACCATTGCCGTGCTATTGCAGCAAGGCATTATAAAACCATCAGAATCCATATGTAACATGGCCGTTTACCCAGATAAAAAGTCAAAGGGAGGGTCGTGGAGATTCATTCAAGATTTATGTCCTTTGAATAATGTTGTGGAGGCAGAGTTTCCATTGGTCCCATGCAGACTCGCAATATCTTACTGCATTTAAATATCGTGAGCAAAGATTGCAGCATACAAGATTACCTCAGGGGTACTCTGAATCCCCCAGTGTGTTTAACAGAGTATTGCAACTAGATTTAGCTAACATAAAAACACAAAGCACCGTCATACAGTATGTTGAAGATTTATTGGTGTGCAGTGTGCAGTACCACAGAGGAGCAATGCAAGCCAGCTTCAGTACTACTTTTAACATTACCAGCAGAAAAGGTATATGAAGTGGACAAGGAGAAAGTACAGTATTGCTAGAAAGAAGTCATTTATTTGGGACAGAAATTATCATCAGAAGGGAGAAAGGTGACACCAGAAAAAGCACAAGCACTTCAGAACATGATGATGTCTATCCTTAAACAGAAACTTAGTTGGGATACTATCCCCTCGCATATTACAGCGGTCTTTTGGACCCAGTAATGAAGGGACATTTCCTGTGCAAAAAAGCATTGGATGCAGCAGCCTTTGCTAATGAGAAATCAGCAATGATAACAATGGGTTGTGCTGTGACATTATATGTAGAGCATGCCCTATTTGCAATTTGGCAAAAACTAAAATCAACACTCACGACACAGCAAGCGTCCGGATGAATACGGCAATCTTCATCAACGAAACCCCCAGAAGGTGATTATGTACATGACTGCTCCACATATGCAGACATATATGATGACATACCCCAAGTTAAGGAGAATAAACTTGAGGGAGAGAAATTGTGTTCGTAAATGGTTCATCGACGATCGATCCGAGTACTGGATTTAGAGACACAACAGCATGAGCTGGACACAGAAAAGAGGGAGATCTTGAGGTAGTGGCACAGAAAAGATTACCACTATACTATTTTGCCCAAGCAGCAGAACTAGTGGTATTGATAACAGCCCTAGAAAAGTACATTGACAGAGAGGTGACAATCTACTCTGATTCAGGTACATAACGACAGTACATTCAGGGCTGTCTCGCTGGAAACCAAGAGGTTTTTGGAGATCAGACAGCATGCACGTACAGCATGCTAACTTGTTGTCAGGACTGATTGATGCACTGTCACTGCCTACAACAGAGGCAATTGTGAAATGCACCGCCCATTCAAATGCCACTGACTTAATAGCATGAGGTAAGGATGCAGCGGATGCCACAGCAAAAGAAGTGTCCTGTTTGACCGAAACACTAGAATTAGTAGCATTAACAAATGATGAAAGGGTGAATAAGACTCAAATAACTGAACCCTATAATGCATTGCCCCTAACACAAATAATATAGTTACTGGGTTGCCACCACAGCAAGAGCATGAACTGTGAACAAGGAGGGCCTGTTCATTGTCCTTCACTGACTTAGGATGGAGGCAGAACACCACAGGAAAGCCTGTAATGCCCTTAAAGTTGTTGACAATAGCATTAGACCAACTGCATTATCCTGTGCATACATGTAGAGAGTATGCTGCAGCATAGTTGGCTGTGAAATGGTTTATTCGTAATTTGCATGAGCATGTTCAAAATTCTATTGTGTATTGTGTAGTGTGCCAGCAATTAACTGTGGATCATACATTGAAGACAGTGAAAGCAATGCTACCCCACCCTTCTGGGCCATTTGGGCATCTTCACATTGACTAGGTTGATATGATACAAAGTTGCAACAACTATCATTATACAATCATCGTGGTCTGTCCCTTTCCATATTGGATAGAGGCAGGCCCTTGTGCTCATCCAGACACAAATTCAGCAGCCAAATTCCTTGTGTGCGATGTATTCCCCCGGTTGGGAGTATGTGAAGATATCACCTCTTTATTGGGCATAAAACACTAATTGCATTGTGTCTATCATCCCCAAGCAAATGGCACGGTAGAACACCTAAACAGCTTGCTAAACAGATGTATTGCTAAATTAAGAAGCATGCTTAACAAAAATTGGCACTACCATTTGAATGGTTTATTGGTTAATTATGCCTTACGAAAACAGACAGGTTCAGATCACCACCTCACCCTTCACAAATTGGTTACTGGCAGACAAATGAATGCCCTCCCTTGCTTTTGCACATGCCCTGTCTGAAGGCTCAGCATTCTGCTGCTATATTAGGAGATCCATTTCACGCATATTTGACTTCTATGACTGATGCCTTGATGTAAACTCCGACAGGGAGACCAGCCACAACCAACAACAGATGAGCAGAGCTCATAGAGAAAGCAGCTTTGACACCACTGCTTTACCAATTGTACAAAGGTGCATTGGTTTGATGCACAACTTTGTGTGCAAGTGGAGTACGCCGAGTTTTGCAGGATCGCACATTGTGCAGTGGGCCACTGATTCCGCTGTAAAGATAAATGGGTGTAAGGGTTGACTGCACATAGGAGACGTCAAGAAGAACAACAGCAGCACCCACTGTCCAATGAAATGAAGCCCTCTCAGATCTATCCAAGTGCAGCACCTAGCTCACCCTTCAACCATCTAACCATCACAGATCATCTAAGTGAGAAACTTGTGCTACCCATCCGATCTCTTTTAGAGCGGTACCTGTGCAGGTCTTCTCATTTCTTAATGTGCCATTGACTTTGAAGAAGTCAATGCTAAGGTCATCTCTAAGACTGCGCTATCACTAGACTGGAACAGGATATGCTGGCCCGATACATCTCGTAATTGGAATAGGCAGGTTGTTTACCTTGAACTTGTGATTCCCAATTTCTAGAACATTATTAACGCTTGTCAGCAATCCTCTTAGATCTTTGACATGAGAAGCAATACCAGTATGTGTCCTCTAGGTGTACATCCAAGGCAGGGTTTAAGGATGGGAACCCAGAGCACATGTTGTTCCCTGAGCGGCTACTCTGATAAGTTTGTCTGGTAATGTGCTGGCTACCGTCAGGCTGTCAAGAGTTGTGTAGCCTGAGCGCACCAGTCAGAGCGAACAAGGCCTGGAGAGTGGATGTGTGTGGAGCAGGTGCAAGTGGATCTAGGTCACCTGGCCTAAGCCCTGCCCACCTGGTGCCTTTCCTGCCTGCTGCTCCTTTTCACCACTTAGCAAGCCCCGCCCACCTGGTGCCTTCCTGCTTGCCGCTCTTTTTCACCACTTAGCAAGCCCCACCACCTGGTGCCTTCCTGCTTGCTGCTCTTTTTCATCACTTAGCAAGCCCCACCCACCTGGTGCCTTCCTGCTTGTGGCTCTTTTTCACCACTTAGCAAGTCCCACCCACCTGGTGCCTTCCTGATTGCCGCTCTGTTTCCCTACTTAAGGAGCACTCCAGCCTCTTTTCCTTTGCAGATGAGGAGCAGGTGCAAGTGGATCTAGGTCACCTGGTCTAAGCACCACCCACCTTCTTAGCCCTGCCTCTTCCTTCCTGCTCTTAACTATTAGACCAAGGGCGTCTCTCGCCCAGGAATCTGCAGTGAAAGGAAGACAAAGAAAAGGGCAATTCCTGTTTGGACATGTTCGGACCAGGAGCACCCACAGCCCGACCCCCTGCTCAGACAGCAGGTAAGCATGCACCAACATGTGTTACCCCCTCTGTCCCCACAGTCCATCCCCACCCCCTCTGGTCCCCCTGTGATGTTCCCTTGTGGCCCCCTTCTCGCACACAGGTGTTGCCTATTTTCTTCATTCTTCTACCCCTCAACCTCCTCCAGCCTACTTCTGCAGGAGTCTGTCCTGATACATTCTGGTTTCACCATCACCGTCTTGTGGCCAATGCTGGATTTGACTTTTATGGACTTCATTCATTCATGGTGCGTCACTCTCTCTCAACTCTCATGCTAGACTTCCTTTGCATCTTGTACTCATGGTGGCCCTGAATCATGCTGTTCACATCTTCATCGTGTATCCTGGCTTGCAACATTATGTGTTACTACTGACTTCTGAAATTGTATTCGCTCTCCACTCTTGCTTCTCCACTCTTTTTGACTGCTTACTCTCTGTTCTCTCCTCTTTTCCCTTCTCCCTTTTCCTATCTCCTCCCTTTACTTTCTTCTATGCACTTACTCTATCAGAATTGTCCCTGGACCTAATATGATAGCACCCTTGTCTGTTTCCTCCACCCTCCCATTAGTGTTTTTTTCCTCTCCACCTCCCCTCCAGCACTATCTTAAATGTCATCAGGCCTAGTATGATAGTCGCTTGTTTTGTTCCTCCCCTCCCTTTCTGCACCCTTCTCCCTCACCTTTTGTTTTTCTCCGGCTCTACTAATGTCATCAGGCCTAGTACGGTAGTCACCTGTCTGTTTCCATTTCCTTCCCACTCTCCCCCTCCCTTCCTTATCTATGTCTTAGCTCTTGCACTATCTGAAATGTCGTCAGGCCGAGTACGATAGTTAATTTCACATCCTTACTGTTCATGGCCTGTAAGAATGTCATTGGGCCTCATTACGACCCTGGCGGAGGACCATGGTGCAATTTGCACCATGGTCCATGGCGCAAAGCTGCCAACTCCGCCATGGGGGTTGGCGGACTTACCGCCCCATTCCGACCTTGGCGGGGCGGTAAGTCCCCAATCCCCATTTACCCTTCCCCATTCCCATTTTTGCCCCATAGGGTATAATGGGAGTGGGGAAGGCGTTAATTACGCCACCGTAAATTACGGTGGCGTAATTAACAACAAGTCCCGTAGCGCCATGGATTTTTCCGCCTGCAAAAAGCAGGCGTAAAAATCACCATGGCGCTACGGGAACTCGTAGTCGGGCGGAAAGGTACGCCATGGTTTACGCTGGCGTAAACCCCTTTCCGCCAGGGTCGTAATGAGGGCCATTGTATTTTCCCTTGTTCCCTCCCTTGCCTTGAAGCGCTTTGAAACACATTGTGTACAGGCACTATATAAATAAACTATCATATCATATCATACAGTGAGTGGTCTGCGGGTTGAGTGAGTAGGGTGGGCCGGTGTGGCAACAACTGGCATCTACTTGTGGGTTTATGTATAAGAGGGTTTCAGTGTTTTTATATGTTTAGGGCATGCCACCACAGCATCTGCTGCAAACGTGATTTTATGGAGTGTGGCTGGTGCTTGAGAATGAGGCTGAGGTGATGGAAATAGGGTGTGGAAGAGGGTTTCAGGTTGTTGTATGGAATAGCCAAGTCTGTGAGGGCCTTTCTAAAAGAGAGGTGGTTATCAATGCTGAGGATGTGGTGAGGTAGCAAGGGCCAGATGGCAGGGGCTTGGATGGAGAAAGGGGATCCTCCAATTTTGGTGGAGTTGAAGTGGGGGATGAGAAGGACAGGACCAGATCCGAGGTTCCTGGTGGGTTGATAGCGTATGAGGCCATCCTGGAAGAATTCAGGTCCAATGTTGTGGAGTGCACAGTGAGTGATGCACATGGCTTAAAAGGTAGTCAGTTGACCGATAGGGAGCTAGTGTAGGACTCTGAGTGAGAGGCCAATGAGGAGACAGTCAGCCGAGTTTAGGATTCTTTGGGGTTGCCTGAGTTGGAATGCCAAAGTGCCTAGGTAGGGAGTTTGCATAGACTATGTGAGAGATGATGATGGCAACGATAGCAGAGATCCGGTGTGGGTAGGAGGGGAAAGGATGATTTGCCTCAGGATGAGTACGTGGAAGAGGCAGGTTCTGGGCACGGGGTTGGTATGTTGGGAGAGGGATAGATTGAGTCAAGCATGCATCTGAGGTTTTTTACAGAAGTGGATGTTGCCATGGGGGTCCTAGGGAGTGTGGCAAGGGGATAGGTTGGTGAAGGAGAGCGGATTTTCTGCATACGAGGATTTCCATTTTGCTATTGTTGAGGAGGAGGTGGTTGATTGTTATCCAGTGGTTGATGTCAGAAAGGCAGGAAGGGCGGGTGTAGGATGTTGATTTAGGGATCATGAGGATGATCTGGGTGTCATCTGAATAGTTGTAGCAGATGAGGTTATGAGAATGGATGAGTGCAAGGAGAGGGCTAAGGAAGATATTGAAGAGGAGGGGAGACAGAGAAGCTCCCTGCTGGCCCCCTTTCGGCACGGTTCGAGAGAGGGAGGAGAAAGGGGGAGTCGCATAATTTGCAAGCGCTTCGAGTTGAAAGACGAGATACATGTTAGGGTGGAGTCTTTGATTCCTAAGTAGTGTAGCCTGTCTGTGAGTACGGCGTAGTCAATGGCATTGAAGGCTGCAGATAGGTCGAGAAGTATGAGCACTGCACTTCCTTCCGCGTCTGCAGTTCTTTTTAAGTCGTCCCAAACTGATGCAAGAGAGGACTCAGTTCCTCAGAGGGGTCTGCAGTCTGTTTGGGCTGAGCCAAGAAGGTTGCTAGATTCTGTGATGTGGCAGAGCTCTTTATGTGCAGTGCAGTCCAGGAGTTTGGCAACAAAGCTATGTTGGAAATACGCTGGTAGTTTGGGGGGAGGAGTGGGTCAACAGAGGTTTTTTTGAGGAAAGGTTTGACGTAAGAGGTTTTGAAGGCTTTTGGGAAGATTACTGGGGAGAGGTATGTAGATTTCAACTGAGCTGGGACTCTTCCGTTGCTGATGGAGTCATTGAGGAGGGATAGGAAGATGGCCGCTAAGTCTGGAGATTTCATGATTGATTGAAAAGATTGGGTGGACATGGATCCTCAGGAGCTCCTGATAGGTGGCATGAGTCAATGTAGGTTCTCTGCAGACAGAAGGTTGTAAAGAGGATAGAGAGGAGGTAGTGGGGGAGTGTTCTTTATTGTCAAGGTGATCCTGAATGTCTAGGATCTTTTGGTTGAAATATGTTGCAATATGGTCACATATCTCTTGTGTAGGGGTAGGAGTTGTGTTACAGGCTGTAGGGTTTTTGAACTCTCTGATGATTTTATACATGTCCCTTTTGCTGTGATGTGCCGAATAAATTCATTTGGAGTAGTGCACTTTCTTTGCTTTGAGTACTTCAGCCCTATAAAGGCATAACTGTTGATGGTAGGCAAATTTGCTAGCGGGTTGATTGTTCTTTCTCCAGATTTTCTCCTGTTTCCGGTTCTCCTTTTGTAAGTGATTTAGGGCCTCATCACAAGTTGGGAGGAGTGGTACAAATGCAGCAGTAATGCTATTACTGCCGCATTACTGCTCCGTCTAATTATGAGTTGGTGGGAAAGTCAGGGATTCAGTTCTAAATCCGCAGAGTTTCCACCTATTTTCAGCACAAAATGGACCCAATTTGAATGGGGACTTACTGCCCCACTGCAACTTGGGATCCGGCACTAATAACGCCAGACCAATTTGCGGTAACGCTAATAGCATTGGGCGGTATCCTGGTGGATTTACCATGGGATACCGCCCATTCGTAATGAGGCCTTTAGTCTGGAGGTGAACCATTTGACTAGTTTCTTTTTTTTAGAGGTGTTGAAAAGTTTTAATGGGGCATTGCAGCCCAACACGGAAATAATCGAGTTGTGAATGTGGTGGAGTTTTGCATCCATTGTGTTTGCTGGTCCATCGGCTGGTATGTTAGATTTGGTTGCTTCTAGTCTTTCTAGTAGAGAGTTAATGCACCTCATTGTGACCCTGGCGGTAAGGGGTTAACAGCACCGTAAAAGGTGCCGGCGCCGTTAACCCCGTACCACCGCATTACAAGTTCCCCTCGCGGGACACGGTAAGTAACGCCTGGTCAAACCAGGTGTGCTTACCGGGTCCAGCGAGGGGAAGAGGGAGCAAACAACGGGCCAACTCGTAATCGCCCGTTGTTTGCTCCCTCTCCCATTCCCATTCAGCCCTATAGGGGCTGAAATGGGAATGGGGAAGGACCGTGTCCGGGTCCTTGGAGGGAGGAATTACCGGGCCTTCCGAACTCGGAATGGCCTGGTAATTCCTCATTCTGAGGACCCGGACCCAGACGCGATATTCGGCGGCAGCCATGCCGCCAATAGCGGCATGGCTACCGCCGAACTCGTAATGAGGCCCAATGTGTTTTTCTTTCCATGGTCTGGTCGTGGTTGATGGTTCTTTTGAAGGTCCCTGCAAGGCATGTGTCTCTGTGAAAATTGTACACAGGATAGATAAGTGATCCCCCCAGGGTAGGTACACTGGGGATCAGACAGTTATTATGTTTTCATTACTAAACATCCTTTCTAGAGTGTGTCCAGCTATATGGGTGGGACCCTTTACCATTTGTTTGAGGTGGAATGCAGCAAGGTTCGCTCCAAGTGACTTTGTGATAGAGTTGTCTTATTTCTCGAGCCAGATGTTGAAATCTCCAAGTATAGTACTTAGTTGATGATCAATGGACAAGATAGTGTCAGTGTCAGAACGTTTTATTAGGAAACTGAGAGCTATAGGAGGGAGGTCCGTAGATTAAGAGGACGCTTAGTGTAGCTGTGGGAGAGATGGAGGCAGAGCGAGTGATTCACAGTCTGGGGTGATGTCAGTGGGAGGTGTTGAGCTGAATTGATATTTTATTTCTAACGCACTCACACACAAGTGTTTCAGAGCCTCTGTGCACCAGCGCTATGCCACCTCCTCACATTTTGTTAAAATTAGCACAGATGATCTTGAACCCTGTTGGCATAATCTCATGGATAACCGGGGACTGATCATCTGAGAGCCATGTTTCTGTGATGAAGAATAAGCCTATCTGGTCTTCGGGAAAGAAGGAAAAAAATGTCAGAGTAGTGCTTGGAGACAGAGCATGCATTTATCAGGGCTCCATGTTAAGGCTTGCAAATTCAAAGAGACTTAGCAGGAGGTTCTTGGGGTCTGGTACACCTCTTACTTCATGCTGTGTGGTTGTGGTGATGGTGATGCATGGGGTAACAGGTATTTTTTCTTCCAGACCCCTTCCTAGGGTTGGCTGAATGGCTGTCGAGGTAAGTGTATTTAATGATGTTAGATTGTTGATGAGTCCTATTTCTTGGATTAATGGTAGGTCATAGTAGTGTGGTTTAGCTAGATGCTTCATGAGGTATCTGGAGATAAAGGCCGTCAATGGTCTCTTGAGGTGAGGTACTGGAAAGTCTGTAGAGTCTTGAGATGCCTGATCAGAAGCAGTGGTGAGGACTGCTTCAACATCTATCCTTGTTCTTACTTCATTTATAATTCTGCTATCTTTGCAGTTTCTAGGCATTTTACCACCCTGTAGTTTTTGCGGATTGTGAAGATGGAGAAATAAGTTTTGGAGAGATGGGAGGGGTGATGTTTAACTTTTTGATTGGGCCTGTGTTTATGGTTGGTTAGTTTAAGAATTTCCTTATCCCTCTGTGACAATGTTTAGTTGGGAAAAGATGGAACTATTCTGAGCATGTTATAGGCCAATTGGTTAGCGGACTATACAGATAGAATGATTTTCCAAGGCTTAAGTTATGGAAAGGGTTTCTTCTGTGCATCAGTGTATGAGGCTATGATCATAATGATTCCAGAGTGTCTGAGGAATTGTTTGTGTCTGATACTCTATGTCAGAGGGGCCTAGTTTCAGTGAGATATGACTGATTTATTTATTTATTTATTTGTAATGCACCGAAAGCCCACAGGCATCAGGGCTCACACAAAAACAAGGGAAACAGTGTGACACAGAACAACACAAACTGTCAGGCCAAGGGGACCATCGAGATTGAGACAGGTTATCAAGACCTAGATAGAGAACTTATCAGAAATAATTCCCCTCGAGAGTCAAGAGTCAGTTATGGAAAAAGAAGCATTTTTAACCACTTTGGAAAGGCTACCAGGTGCTTTTCCAACCAAAGGTCGGAGGGTAATGTGATCCACGGATGCGCTGTTAAGGTGGAAAAAGAGTGCCCGCTGCCTCTAGCTCGTTTACTTTGTTGGATAGTCAGGTCCCATAGTTACTTGAGCGAAGGGATCTTGTTGGGTCATGGAGTTTTAATCAATCTTTCAGGTACACAGTTGCTTTGCCATAGATACATTTTTGGGCCAAGGAGAGGGCCTTAAAATGTACTGTGTCCTTGACCGCCAGCAAATGGAGGCTCTTCCTGGCACCTGAAATATGATCTATTTTTGAAATATTGCAGACAATACAGACTGCTTCATTCTGAAGGACTTGGAGTCTGTTTACCAAGTTCTTATTAGCTCCAATCAGGAGCGCATTAAAGTAATCCAAACGAGGCAAGATAACGGCTCTAACTAGAGTCTTGCAGTTTTTTTGTGATAGGAACGGTTTGATATGCCGTAAAACTCTCAGATGATATTGAGAGTTACGCACAATTCCATCTAGGTGTGCTTCTGCACCAAGTGACGCTTCCAAGTTGGCTCCTAAAGTCTTCATTCACGTAGTTTAAAACCTGTATGCAGTTTCCTTCAATTGCCATGCTGGCGTAATTCAGGGGCGAGTTTGGCTCTAGTCTGCAAAGAGCCAAAAATCATCAGCTTTTTTTTAATTATTCGAACACATCCAGTGTTTTGACATCCATGCTTTTACTAGACCATAAGTATGCTCCAGTCTAGCGGAATCTTTGCTGTAATTCCCTTTCATCTCCATAAAGAGTTGACTGTCGTCAGCATAGTTTGTGCGATGGGATCCCATAACAGACAACTGATCACAAAGAGGCTTGACGTATAGATTGAACAGAGTGGGGGACAGACATACTCCCTGGGGGACCCCGCAGTGTATTCATTCTGATTCAGAGCTGGCCTCACCCCAACATACTTTGGACATTCTATTTTTCAAGAAAGAGCAGATCCAGTCTGAGGCTTCTGATGAGCACTGTCCTATGATGGCCAGCGTATTTAAAAGGCATTCATGATTGAGCAAGTCGAACCTGGTCAAAAGATCTAATAAGATTAATAGTCCTGATCCGCTTTGCTCCAACACGTCTAGCATGTTAGCCTGGAGATCAAGAAGGGCACTTTCTCTCCCATGATTGCTCCTAAATCCCGATTGATTCAGATTAAAGATACCCAAAGCTTCAAGATGTTTCTGAAGTTGGGATGTAGCTATTTTATCCACAATTTTTAATAAGAAGTGGGTATTCGTAATAGGGTGTACATTTACAGAGTACTTAGGACATAAACTTGGTTTCTTGACCAGTGGAGTGACCACGACATCCTTGACAGTGTCAGGCACTGAGTACCATTTGAACGATGCATTAACAAAACACCCCAGGAATGGGACAAAGATCTTAAAGTTAGCAAGTCCAGTTTAGAAGGAACAATGCCACCCAACCATGAAGTGGGGTGCATTGTTTTCAGGAAGGTTTCCATTTCTGTTTCTGTGATGGAGCTACATTTGAAACTAGGATCTTCCCCATGTTCCACCACCTGAGGTTCAGACACAATCTCAACACTAGTGCCAGTGATTATTTTGGCACGTGCAGCATCCATTTTTTCCTTGAAAGCTGCTTGTATCTTCCTGTAGTCTTCATCTGATAGAATGACAGACTGATTCTGAGATTTAGTTTTTTTTTCAAGATTCCTCTACGACAGAATAGGTATGCTTGGTGTGTTGATTTAACTTTTTTTTTTTTACTTTTTGTTCGGGCAGATACAGTGGGCCTAACCAGTTATGCATTGGGGGTGGAGTTGAAGTACCATGAGCTACACAGTTATTATGGGGAAAGTATGGTAAGTTACAGTTTGCAGGTGTTTGGAATGTAGAGCCTGTATGTATTTGTTATGTAGGCAGAACTAAAAGTAAACTAGTCACGTACTACGTATATAGGCAGCTGGAATAAGTCTGCAGTTATTGTGGAGGCACAGACACTGTTTCAACCTACCTAATTACTAGGGATGTAGGCATGGTGGAGCTATGTAGATGTTAAGCAGGTGTGGAAGTCAGTTATACTATCATGCAGATGTTATGAGGAAAGCACTATTTATCTATTTATTTATTTATATTTATATAGCGCACAAACAGCCCAAGGGCATTGAGGCGCTGTTACGTACAAGAGTTTAGTTACAAGGGCACAGGAATAGTAACATTCAATGGCACATTCTGAATACTACAAGGCATAATACTGATATTAAGACTGGTACAATTGGTCATTACATTACCGCATATGCATTGGGTCAAATGAGAGGTATTCAACTGATGCGACGCACCTTATGTAAAGAGGGTGGTTTTTATGAGAATGTTCATAATTTATTTTAGTATACAGGTAATTACAAAGAATCAAATATGGCTGTGCAATTGGTGTTCATGTATTTATATTAAGTTAAACAGTTGTTATGGATGCCTGTATAAATATAATTGAATCAATCTTTCTGTGTGCTAGATAGCAGGCAATATAGTGAGTCAACTACGGTGTAGTGGTTGAATATGAATCAGTTATGTGAAAGATATGCATGGTTGTAGTATAAAAAGTCATAGGTCTAGCTTTGCTTCATATGTGCATCAAGGTTTTCCTATAAAAGGGCCTTTTGAATACATTGTTAAATTGAGTAATTATACGGTCTGAAGATTGATGATGCAATTGCGTTTTAACCTCCTTCCTACATTATTCTGGCCTTATGAAGAACGTACTTGTCTTTTGCATGAAGTTGAAGTAGAAACTCCAAGACCCTTGTTGATTTGAGAATGGTATATAAGAAAGAATATACACATTCTAATTATGAATTTTTGAACTTCAATAGAGATCAGATTTGGGCCTTCTTATTCTCAGGGAGCAATCTGAAATTAACATTGAACTTATATTACATGTGGTAGAAAATTGTGGAAAGACATGATGATGCGATATGAGAAATGTTAATGATTATTGAATGTTATTTTTCATGAATCAGATATTGTTACAGATTGTGGTATTTTTGGCAGCTGACATATTTTATCAATGTATTTATTGTTCTTTTTTCTTTATTTTTACTCCCTTAATGATTGTAAACAGTGTTTAAAGGGTTTGTTTTTAACCTTGAACACTATAACAAATACATTTTAAAAAAGCCATGAAAGTGTAATATTTCTGAAGTAGTTCCATGTTGTGTGTATATGCACCCCAACAGAGTCTATGAGATTATGTGCTTGGTATCCAAGCAGTTACAAAGAGTAAAATTCAGCTAAGTTTTAGTACTACGAAGTGAAGATGTTGTGATGTCTAACTCAATGATTAGCATCTTATGTGTTATGTATGCATACAGTAATAGTCGGCTGTGCAGATGTAGTGGATGTTAAACACAGATTTAGTCTAGACCGTTGCTAGCCAAGCAGGCTAAACACAATGGGGGTCATTACGAGGTTGGAGGTAAGTAACAGTCCTTACCGGCATAGAGCAAATACCATGTCTGTGTAGTAAAAAGCCTGCTAATAGAGGGCTATTACGAGTTCGCGGGCACGAGCTTTGCGCCATGCCGATAACGACATTACCTTCATGCCGTTAAAGTCCAAAAAATGGACCTTAGCGGCATCATGGAAAGTGCAGACAGCACTACCGGCATCAATGGAAACGGCAATAGCAGTGACCGCAAATAGCGGTCACCGTAAATAAGCGGAACCGGAAGTAGCGTCATCGCATAGGAACGGGAAAGAGCACGGCAGCCATCTTGGAAAAACAATCCGTTGCCATCCTCAGCACTCAGGACCTGCAGCACATTGCTGACCACACATATCTACCTCCCACGAGACAAACATGCCCAAGGCAGTAAAAAAAGGCACCTCCCGCCAGCGCAAATAGTGCTTTAATGAAGACGAACTTACAGACCCTGGCTGACAATGCCGAGGTTGCATTCGCAACCAGCCTCAAGAGAGAGGCAGTGTTGAAGAAAAAAGAAATCTGGGAACTCATTGCGCAAAGAGTCAGCACGGTAGGCAACACCCCCCGCACAACAAAGGATGTCCCGAAGAGACGGGATGACCTGCGCCTGCGAGTCAGGAACATCCTGTCTGCAAACAGGAGCCAAGCCATGGCTACTGGTCGAGGACCAAGTTCACCAATAAAACTGAGCCGGTGGGAGGAGATTTGCGCCAGCACGATTGGCATAGAGGCCATCAAAGGTGTTGGCGAGATGGAGGGTGGCGCCACCTCATTGGCAGAAGGAGGTGAGTGTCCTAAGAAAACACTGTAATGCAAAGCATGATGATAGTCCACCAATTTGTCTGTCTAAAGAGGCAATGCAGGGCCCAATACATACACATTCCCTGCCAAGATGTTGTCCACAGCACAGACACATGCATGCAGCATGGCAATGCCATACCTGACACACACCCCACATATATGAAAATGGCATAAGTCACACTGCACGCAGGCCACAACAGAAATGCATGTCACATAGCCTATGGCCGCCCCAACATAAGTGACCCCGACGATGCCTGCATGCTCCACCCATATAGCAAGCAACGTCATCATCAAAACTCCACTGCCTAATTCCCTCTAATGTGTAGAAGAGCAATGAGACAAATGTATGCATGATGCTTATCAAACCATCAGTCATGCAATCCCTCTCTTGGTTCCCCACAGGCTCAGATCCTGACAGTGAGGCCCATCACTCACCCCCACAGTTGACTACACCCCAGAAGATGGCCAGGGATGAAGGCAAAAGGCCTTCCACTTCCAAAGTGCCAGACAAGCCACGACAGATAATGAAGACCAATACTGCCCAGGATGCCACGGCAATGGTGCCGGTGAGCCCCATCACCACAGTCCCCACAACACCTCTGACAGCTGCACAGGAGACAGTCGATGGGGCACAATCAGCAGAAAACAGCTCTGTTCGGGAGGCGGCAGCTAAGGCACCCCTGGCAGATGATGACGTGCAGGGCCAGGTGTGTGTGCCTGTCGAGGACGACTCCTCGGACCTACCTGCTACACCAAGTCCCTACCCATCCCCCCAGTTCACACCTGTTGACTCAACCACGACAGCACCCTGGAGCAGTCTGGGTTGGAGTCTGTACAAGAGAGCATGAGTCCCACGGAGGACCCAACTGGATTTGCCTATGTCACACATGCACCCTCCACCTCCACTGGTGTACAGGCAGGGTGCAGCAGGCAGAACACGCAACACAGCGCCAGGAGGAACTCACTGCCCTAGTGAGACAGTCTGTGGCAGACAGTGCCCAAGCAAGGCAGGAGGGATGCAAAAACACTGCATCCCTGAGGCAGGTCATTGTGGAAAGCACCAACAGGTTATGCAAGGAGGTGTCTGCCCTGAGGCAGGTGCTCACCCGCATTGCAGATTTCATGGATGCTGAGCGTCCAGCCCCCAGAATGGAGCAAGCGGCCACCCCTTCTTCGTCAAGCTCCACCTAAACCAGTCCCCTACGTCGGTCAGCGCGTACCCTGCGCCACTTGGACATGCCACCACCAAGTGGAAGGATGTAGACGGGGCAGCCTGATGAAGGCAACTGACACATGAAGCATTTGCTTTGACACCATGTGTGGGGGAGTTGTGGGGTTGAGGGGGAAGGGGAGTGAGGGTGTGTGGGGGAGTTGTGTAGGAGGGGGAGGGGAGGACAGTGTGTGGGGGAGTTGTGGGAGGAGGGGGTGAGGGTGCGTGGGGTGGAGGGTTTCATCACTTTAATATTTTTTGGACAGTTAAATACACCTGTTGTGTGAAAAAAAAAATCTTGAGTGGGCATTCCTTATTTCATATGTCATTTATTGATATACAGTGCATATTGTGCATGTACTCCCACACCCAGTGCCCTCTGTCCGACTTTCATGTCAGCCTCTGCACCCATGTGTGTCAGAAATATTGTGCAATCACTGACTGACACACAGCACATCCCTCCTGTGCATAGGCACCGCGATGATGTGCACCCACATCTTCTTCATCCCCTTCATCCTCACCAAGTGGTTGCAGTTCAATGTCAGGGGGCATGGGCACGTTCCGTCACATACAAATGTTGTGCAGCATGACACATGCCATGATGATCTTGGCCACCTTCTCATGCCTGTAGTGGAGTGCCCCACCCGACCGGCTAAGGCAGAGAAACCATGCCTTCAACAGGCCAAAGGTCTGCTCGATGACCACACAGGTACGGGTATGGGAATGGTTGTAGTCCTCCTCGTGCCTGTTCTGCGGGTTTCGGACAGGGGTGAGGATAAACGGCTTCAAGGGATAGCCACTATCACCTGCGTGAGAGGCAATAAAAGGTATATGTCAGTCGAATCATGATGGACAGCTGTACTAGTCACACATGACTGCAGATTATCGTTGGTCACATGCAAATGTCCCTGGTTGTATGCACACAATGTTAATGTCCTCAATGTGTTCTATGCCATGGACTTATGGTTTGGGTTGCATCTCCAAGATGATACATGGTGTACACTGCCTTGATGTTGCTCATGCATTGTGGATGCATACCGTTGTGTTTGTGTTAAATTAGTGATGTGTTGTGTTCTGTATGATTTTCTAACTGACAGCATTGGCAGTAGGCTCTGCAATATTAGGCATTCAGCGCAGATTATTACGATGGTGGCATGCTGCAATTCTAGTTGTGGCCCTGTGACAAGCTGTGGATTCCCTTGGCGATTTTGTTCTGTGCACTCCCATGGATGCATGTCCTGTGTAGTGATTTGCTGAAGACATTTACATAGTGATTATTCGCAGCATGTTGCTGGATTGTTTTACGGAGGGTGAGGTACGATGATGGGCGGTGGACGTGTTGTGGGATGTGGGGTGTTTTTAAGTTTACCATGTTGTGATAGGTGTCCAGCTAACTTCATTGCTATGGGATTTGGTTGTGATGTTCAGTTAGAGATGCTTTGGGGCACAGTGTTTTGTGATGTGCACATCGTGCTGTCACATCAACAATGACACCATGTTGGTGTGTGCATCTATCCCCCCATTTCACTGACATGTGCCTGTCATGCAGCTTACCAAGCAGCCAGGTCATCATCCTGCATGTCGCGCCATGTAGCGTGGTAGCGTGGAGTTCTGCAGGACCATTGAGTTGTGAGTTGATCCGGGATATCGGGCACAACAATGTGTGATGATCTTGCTGGCGTGACATGCCATCTGCACATTGATGGAGTGGTATTGCTTGCGGTTGCAGTACACCGTCTCCATGGCATGCAGGACCACCAACTCCACATGGGTGCAGTCGAGGGCACCTATATAATTCTACATGCCTGCCAGTGAATGGAAGCCAACCTTTGTATCACAAATCTCTTGGGGAGTCCGTGGTAGGGATATATAGTCCCTTGTGTGCTTCAGGAGGGCATCCAGTACTTGGTTCAGCATGCGAGAAAATAAGGGTTGTAATATGCCATGCATGTGCCCCACTGTGTGCTGGTAGGTGCCTGTGGCAAGGAAGTGGAGCACCGACACTACCTTGAGTAGAGGGGGGATGGTGGTGCGTATTTCGATGAGGCTGACAATGTCGTCGTGTAACATGTCCACAATAGTGGTGATAGTGTCCCGGTCCAGACGGTACAGGGTGTGGATCTGCTCAGAGGTTAGGTTGAATGGACTGGCTCTGATGCGAGGGATTGGTGGCTGCCTGCGTGGTACCACTGGCTGCACTGCTGGGGCATGCTGGATCTGTCTCACCATCCTTCTCCTCCTGCATCTCCTCTGCTGTTGTTGTTTCTGGTGTAGCAATGCAAGCATGTCCTCCAGCCCCAGTATTGCTACAACTAGTGGAATGAATTTGGCGTGCGAAGTGGTGTGGGTGTACTCCTTTTGTGCTGGCCCAGACTCCATTGCCTCCACCTGTGCTGATTGTGTGCACCTGTGGCAGTTGGGAACACTGCACATAGCATTTTACGGGTGGTTCGCGATGCCGGTATTACCGGCATGCCATTATCCCCTATTAGCGCTTTCATGATGCCGGTATTTGCATGTACGCCTGACTTGTGATGTCCTCCCATTAGCGGTATCCCGGTATTGCCGGTCTGAAGGGCCGCTATTAGAGGCACCGTTATTAGCAGTGCCACTAATGCCGGGGTCTTAGGTCAGAATTGCCCGGAGCGGTATGTGGTGCAGGTAATCCTTTACTGGCATTGTTTTTCCATTACCTCCAACCTCATAATGACCCCCAATGAGTCAAACATTTTTAGCTAGAATTTCAGGCAATAATTATTCAGTCTAGCTATGTTATGGGGTCAGTGGTATGATGAGCTACGCAGATGTATTGGTTGGTAGACAGATGCATTCTGGATAATTGTTGATCTAAACACAATATCATTGCTATTGTAAATACAGTAAGATTATAAATGGAATTTCAGGCAAAAAGAGTGTCAGCCTACCTTTGTTGTGGGGTCTGCGGTAGAGTGAGCTATACAGATGTAGTGGATGCTAAATCACAAAGATTCATTATAGATAATTTCTAGTCATGCAGTTTAACACAATGGGTCAGTCAAATATTTCTGCTAGGATTTCAGACAAAAAATGAACTGGCAATGGGTTGGTTAGCAGTATAATCTAACCTATAATATAAAATCATAAGTGAAGATTTTGTGTATCATTTATATATGATGTTTTTTGTAATGCTTTAAATTGGGGTTAACATATGTCCTACATTTATGGGTCTAGTGTCATTCCATACCACATTTAGCCCACTTTAATGGTACACTGTCTAAATTTGCAACTCCTAAGGCGTGTGTAGTATTCACTGATGAAGTTTTGTATAAGTGACAATTTCTTGTAACATGTTTTTGTAACGCTTTCACTTGGGGTCATTGTATATCCTACAGACATGGGTCTGGTGTCAATCCGTTCCACATCTCGCACACTTTAATGGTATACTATCCAAACTGCAATTCCTGAGGAGTTTGAAGTCCATACACTGGAGTTCATTCACTGATGACTTTGTGTATAAGTGATGATTTTGTGTAACTTTTCACATGAGTCTGGTGTCATTCCGTCCCACATGCACCCAACTTTAATGGTATCCGGTCTGAATCTACAAGTCTTAAGGTGCTCGAAGTGTCTGTGAACTGAACGGAACTGAACTGATTAAGTTGTGTGATGAACTTGTGTAAGTGATGGTACCGTCACGTTTTGACTTGGGGTCATTGTATGCCCTAAAGATATGGGTCTGCTGACATCCCATCCCACATTCCTCCAAACTTGATGGTATACTGTCCAACTTTTGAATTCCCTGGGGGGCACATACAAAGCGAATCCTTGGTGGGGTATCCCTACAAGTGACCAAGCCGCTGAGTTCAATGTGCAGCCATCACCGGTGGAGGGGGAGCAACGCGAGCTCCTCGGGGGGGTTGGGCGCCTAAGGTGCCAGCGGGGCTAAGCCCCCATAGTTATGTATACCAATTAAAAATGTTGTGTAGGCTAACACAATAGTTCTGTACAACTAAGTGCCAGGCTCATGAGTTTTGGTGTGCATACGCAAACTAATGAGACTATGGGCCTCATTACGACCCAGGCGGTAAGTTACCGCCTGGGCCGTGACTTTACCACCATGGCGTAAACTACGTTTACGCCATGGTGGTTGGCGGACTTACCGCCCCATTCCGACCTTGGCGGGGCGGTAAGTCCCCAATCCCCATTTACCCTTCCCCATTCCCATTTTTGCCCCATAGGGTATAATGGGAGTGGGGAAGGCGTTAATTACGCCACCGTAAATTACGGTGGCGTAATTAACTCCATGGTCCCTTAGCGCCATGGATTTTAACACCTGCTAAAAGCAGGTGTTAAAAGCGCCATGGCGCTAAGGGACCTCGTACTCAGGCGGTAAGGGTCGGCGCTGTTAACGCTGCCGTTAACCCCTTACCGCCTGGGTCGTAATGAGGCCCTATAAAGGCTATGTGTAAGTTCACAGACAAAAAACAGAGTGAGCCAGACCAGTGTGGGTGCTAGATATGGACTACATTGTAATTAGCCATACACATATGTGTCTAGCATCATGAATTATTGTAGCTGTGTGCTAAGATAATAAGGCATAGATATCAGGACCCAAACACATGTACTGGTACAGATGCCTACAGTGAGTAGATTCAGACACGTTATGTGCTAAGAATTCAGGGGAAATTTTAAGCACAGATTCACCTTGCCTTTATGATGAGGTTCCTTTGCCCAAAACTTGGTGGCATTGTGGACAGGGCTCGGGTCTAAGGGCAACAGGCTAACAGGACACACCCATTGCCACTGCCCTTGGACTGGCTGCTCTGGCAGTTGCTGCCCTCGGAGCACTGTTTAAGAGATGGAGAGTGGATGGGGAAAGTAAGGAAAAGGCGGAAACTAACAAAGGGTTTAGGCCCCAAAAATGGTCCTCTCTAGGAGCAGTCCAGATTAAAACATGTGCAGAAAATAACAGTAAAAACACAGATATATCCCTCCAATAAGGCAGCAAACAGGCCCAAAAGACCATACCAAGTGATTCCTTTGTAGGATGATCACAGATGAAAAACAGGAAAGCAAGGGACAGCAGTAATACAAGGCTGCAGACAAAGGAAAGGGACACCTGACTGCCTCCGCCAAGTTGGAATGGGTGGGGAAAGGGTGGCGAAAGGAAAAAACAGAATCTAGCAAATGACATAGGCCCCAAACACAGTGCCCTCTATGAGAAATCCAGAGTAAATAACGGGCAGCAAATAACAGTAAAACCAGTGTTTCACCAGAGCCTGACTTGATTTCAGATTGTTCTGGCCATTATTCTCCTGAATCCTAGGACACAATCTACCACATTTAAGGTTTGACCAGGCAAAGTGCTTTCTCGGCTTCCCATGACTAAGCCCAAGGAACATCTTACAGGGGTGACCGATGTGAAAATCATAGAGGCTGAAACCAACTCCCTTCTGAGGGGCTGCTCTATAAGCAAAGAGAAGACATGGTAAGAGAAGCTCTCACTTCCTATTTATGGGCTCTTTAAGGATATCCATCATTCCCTTCAAAGCTGCACTGAAATTTTCAACTAAGCCATTGGTCTGAGGATGACATGCAATGGACCATTTGAAAGACACACCACTTTCCTGCCACATAGCATGGATGTATTGTAAGATGAAGTTGGGTCCCCTGTCAGAAACAACCTCTTTGGGAAATCCTACCTGAGACAATATGGTGTGGCACTGACAGTTCCCATTGGCACTGCTTCAGGATACATGGAGGGATGGTCCCATGCAGCCAGAATAGATCTGCCACTTTTGGAAATAGGCGTATGGCAATACACACCTCTCAAAGGTTATCTCAACCCCTGGAAGTGGGCAAGGAGACCACTGGCACTTGCCTGCTACCTTGCCAAAAGTTTGGCAGGTGAGGCAAGATTTACAGTAACCTTATATCTTGACCTACATCTTGGGTCAATAGAAGGGAAGACTCAACTTCTCCTTGGTTTTCTTCATTCCAAGGTGCCTAGTTAAGGGTAGCCCATGGTCTAACTGGAGTACGAAGATCTGATAGGCCTTGGGCACTTGTGGACACCAGGGTAAGGCTCTAGGGATACAGTAGCCCATCCTCACAAAGGATTGTGTGTCCCAGGGGCTTGCACTTATCCTTGAAATCAGCCTGTTTTCTCAGTTCTGGGATGACCCTCTTTTGCTAGAATATTGTGGACTTCAGAGTATTTTTTTAGCTACAGTGGATCCGTTACAAAAGTGTCAGGGTGTTCCACTAAGGGAATGATCCCTATTGCGGGGCCTGGCCCACCCCAAACAAGAGAGAAAAACGCATTTGAAATCTTACACTTTAAAATGATGTTCGGAAATGGCTGTGCGAAACAATGAATGTGTGCAAAAATCCTTAAATCAGTACAAATCTGTACGGGAGCAACATTGGAAAGATACTAACAATCACGAGCTATAGTTTGAGCAAAAGTAAACACTTTGAATCTGAATGGAAGGTTGAAAATAATTCAGAATAAAATTCACACATGTAAAACTTTGTAAAATTGTGGATTCCCGCCTAAAATTAACCAAATGGTTATTAAGAAAAATTGGTAAAATACACTGATTTGAATGTAGCTTTAGGTCTTAGGTATTATCCAGAGTTGAAATAAAGTCTCTAGCTATTAAACTGAGGAAGATATGCAAGGTTGAATGAGAGGAGTTTTTAGAAAAATCGGGTTGTGAAAACAGAAAAGAAACTCAGTTTGGAAAAGAACATGTTTACTATAGTTTTACTCTATGCTAGAGCATTCCAGCCAGAATACCAAGGAGGGACACAGTAAGCTCTAGAGTTGATTCATGACTTCAACACTAGATCCCCAGTGTCCTCTCCGGTGAAAACAGTCGGATCACTCAAAGTAGGGTTGATAATTTAAGATTTACACAAGATAAAAATGACTAAAGAAATGGCGCTTAGCAAGATAAATCAATGATAGGATTGCAATAAGGATTCTGACAACACGACAAATTATTTAAGGTAAGGATAGGATGATTTAGAGATTGGGATAAGACAAGGCAAGGCAAGGTATGCTATGGTTGTCTACGATTCCTATTAATACTTAGTGTCCACTTTAATTTAGGATTTTGGACCGTCAATGGTTCTGGTCATCACACGGATCTGGTCTAACCAAGGACAGCTGGGCAAATCTGGTGGAACAGGATCATCTAGGTTGGTTTGGCCACCGGACTGCACTGGACTGCGCTGGACTGCACCGGACTGCACTGGACTGACCCTTCTGGTTACTGGAGACTGGAGAACAGTGGGATGGCGAGTTTGCAGGCATGCATGCATCTAGTAGTAGAAAGCCAGGTTGGATCAGGATGCTTCCCTTGGGTTTTTTGGGATTCTTAGAATTTGAGGCCTAGCTTAAAAGGGTTCAGCAATGCATAGGCCTTGGCTTTGCAATGAAATCTGGAATCAAGATCTAGTAGGATGAAGAAATCAGGAACAACCCGCCACACAGGAATCAGGAAGAAAGTCAGGAATCAGTGTGTCTGTGTGTGTCAGGTTCCCTCATTTATTATGCCAAATGACATCACTAAAGTATATGACAGGGGCAGGTTTACTTCCCACACTCATAATGCTCAGATTGGGCACAAGCATAGTTTCCGCCTTGCTCTTCGCTGATTTGATCACAGAAAAGGATGTCATGTTTATGGGATGATCTTTTACAATGACTAGAAACCTTGCCTAGCCACTGGAACCAAAATCTAACTTTCCCACAAATACATATTTATACAGTGATAACCTCTTAGAAAATCAGATACACAGGCTACATATCCTGTGGGTCACATTTCAATCCAAACCCCAAGTCTGTGGGACCTGGTTTTGCCTTTCTGCTACATTTTGGCAATTTTAACCATGAAGGATTTGGCCTAAAATTTCCCAACTTTGCACACAGATGCACATTTACCCCTGGATGTGGGTACAAATGTTATGTGAGTAATATTAATACTTTCCCCACAATCTGTCATTCTTTACAACTTCTGTTCCTTATGCAGTAATGAGTTCTACCAAGTTTCCACAGAAAGAGCATACAATTAGATTTAAAACTACAATTTTTTATATTCTTCCTCATTCTTGCTGCAAAGTTAAATGTCTTGAAATTCAGTTCCAAAATAGGCTTTTTAAAACCAACAGGAAGTCTATTGTCACTTCATCATTTTTTTTCTTTTCCCCACCTGCAATCAAATGTCAATTCCTTTGAAGCAGGGGGAAGGGCCTCTTTTTTGATTGAAGTTTCCTGCCCCTCACACTTGACACTTGATAGTCTTAGCCTGCTTTTGTCTCAGCCTGGAGCAAAGAAGAATGTCTGATGTGACTTGGGAAGTCCCTTTGTCCTGGGTATTCAAAGCCTCCAAACTAGCAATTAGCCTTTCCTGCTCCAGAAGTTTAGGAGGTGTCACCCTTTCACAGGGCTAGCAACTGGCACAGCAAGTTTTATTATATATAGTTTGCCAACTCAGCTTGGGTTTTAGCTTTGATTGTCTCCTTTTACATCTTAACTTTAAACCTATAGAATTAAAACAGTTTATGCGTGTATTTTTTTAACAGTTACAAATCCTATTACATTTCTAAGTAATCAGGCCTTTACACAACAATGTACTTTTAAATATGCAATTTTCCCCCTTAAGTCAGGAAAAAGCACATTTTACTATTTCTTTAAATTCGGTTTTCATCTCAGCAAATATACACTTTGTGCAGCTCGAGTTCTTGTCATGAGTGCTGGAATTGTTTTAAAGCATGGATACTGCTAACAGGCATCTATTTTGAGTCTTACCCTTGACAGCTGATCCTTGATACTGTTGCAAAGAAATAGCTGCGTTTGCAGTCTAAAATGAAAACAAAGCCCCGGGTTGATTTTTCAAGGATACATTTGATAGGAGCTGTCATTCAAATGAGGCCTGGTTCCTCTGAGACACAGTGGCCCTCATTACAAGTCAGGCGTTAAGGGGTTAATGGCGCCGTAAAGAGCGTCAGCGCCGTTAAACCCTTAACGCCTGAATCAAAATTTAACGCCTGCTTTTTGCAGGCGTTAAAGTCCAAGGCGCTAAGCGACCTTGGTGCTAATTACGGCACCGTAATTTACGGTGCCCTAATTAGCGCCTTCCCCATCCCCATTATGCCCTATGGGGCAAAAATGGGAATGTGGAAGGGCAAATGGTGAATGGGGAATTACCGCGCCACTCACCTTGGAATGGGGCGGTAATTCCGCCATCTACCATGGCGGAATCTGGCATGGACCATGGTGCTAATAGCACCATGGTCCACCGCCTGACTTGTAATGAGGGCCAATGAATGATCCTGGGCATTGCAGGGCCTTTGTAATCACCGTACTTTATGAGAAATCTGATGAATTGTGCGCCAAGCAGCACTTTCAAGGTTGAGAAAGTGTCATTTTAAAGATGCAGTTTTGGTTTTCAGCAAAATAATGCAGCCTCTTTCTCTTCACTCCATGTAAAATGTTGCAAAGCACACTGGCACATTCCTGCAGTGAGTACTCAGTTTTACCCCACTTGAAATGTGTGTGGCAGGGGGTGTAGCCATTTTCTGGTTGGTATAAAACATAGTTTAAAGATCTCGGCGCGCACATGGGTCAGTGTGGCCATTGTGTGCTGTTTCTTGCACCAATGCAGTAAAGTTATGTAGCATAGCACAGCTGAGTGAGTCAAAATATCCCACAGATTCCCCCCCGAACTTCATCTGGACTTCCAGTCGTGGGGGAGTCGGGCAAGTGGGATTTTTTTCTTTTCTTGAAAAAGCAGGTTCAGTTGGTATTAGGTCATAGGTATAATCCAGGGTTGAAATGAAGTCTCTATCTATTAAACTGAGGAAGATATGCAAGGTTGAATGAGAGGCGTTTTTAGAAAAATCGGGTAGTGAAAACAGAAAAGAAACTCATTTTGGACAAGAAAATATTTACTATAGTTTTACTCTATGCTAGAGCATTCCGGTCAGAATACCAAGGAGGGACACAGTAAGCTCTAGAGTTGATTCATGATTTCAACACTAGAACCCCAGTGTCCTCTCCAGCGGAACCAGTCAGATCACTCAAAGTAGGATTGATAATTTAAGATTTACACAAGATAAAAATGACTAAAGAAATGGTGCTTAGCAAGATAAGTCAAAGATAGGATTGCAATAAGGATTCCGACAATGTGACAAGTTATTTAGGTTAAGGATAGGATTGTTTAGAGATTAGGATAAGAGAAGGCAAGGCAAGGTATGCTATGGTTTTCTATGATTCCTATTAATACTTAGAGTCCACTTTAAATTAGGATTTTGGACCGTCAAGGGTTCTGGTCATCACACAGATCAGGTCTAACCAAGGACAGCTGGGCAGATCTGGTGGAACAGGATCATCTAGGTCGTTCTGGTCACTGGACTGCACTGGACTGCACTGGACTGGCCCTTCTGGTTACTGGAGACTGGAGATCAGTGGGATGGTGAGTTTGCAGGCATGCATCTAGTAGCAGCAAGCCGGGTTGGATCAGGATGCGTCCCTGGGTTTTTTTGGATTTTTAGAATGTGAGGCTTAGCTGAAAAGGGTTCAGCAATGCATAGGCCTTAGCTTTGCAATGAAATCTGGAATCAGGATCAAGTAGGATGAAGAAATCAGGAACAGGACGCCACGCAGGAAATCAGGAAGAAAATCAGGAATCAGTGTGTCTGTGTGTGTCAGGTTCCCTCATTTATCTTGCCAAATGACATCACTAAAGTATATGGCAGGGGCAGGCTTACTACCCACACCCATAATGCTAGTATTTGGCAAGAGCATAGTTTTCGCCTTGCTCTTTGCTGATTGGATCACAGAAAAGAATGTCATGATTTTTTACAATGACTAGAAACCTCCCCTTGCTACTGGAACCAAAATCTAACTTTCTCACAAATACATATTTATACAGTGATAACCTCTGAGAAAATCATATACACAGGTTACATATTCTGTGGGTCACATGTCAATCCAAACACCAAGTCTGTGGGACCTGGTTTTGCCTTTCTGCTACATTTTGGAAATTTTAACCATGAAAGATTTGGCCTAGAATTTGCCAACTTTGTACACAGATGCGCATTTACCCCTGGGATGTATTTACAAAATGTTATGTGTGCAATATCAATACTCTCCCCACAATCTCTCATTCTTTACAACTTCTGTTCCTTATGCATTAATGAGTTCTAACAAGTTTCCACAGAAAGTGCATACAATTTGATTTAAAACTACAACTTTTCATATTTTCGTCATTCTTGCTGCAAAGTTAAATGTCTTCAAGTTCAGTTACCACATAGGCTTTTAAAAACCAACAGGAAGTCTATCTTGTCACTTCATCAGTTTTTTTCTTTTCCCCAACTGCAAGCAAATGTCAATTCCTTTGAAGCAGGATGATGGGCCTCTCTTTTGATTGATGTTTCCTGGCCCTCACACTTGACAGGGGATAGTCTTAGCCTGCTATTGTCTTAGCCTGTAGCAAAGACGAATGTCTAATGCGACTTGGGATGCCCCTTTGTCCTGTGTATTCAAAGCATCCAAGCTAGCAAATAGCCTTTCCTGCTCCAGAAGTTCATGTGGTGTCACCCTTTCTCAGGGCTAGCAACTGGCAGAGCAGGTTTTTTTTAATATAGTTTGCAAACTCAGCCTGGATTTTAGTGTTGATTTTCTCCTTTTAAATCTTAACTTTAAACCTATAGAATAAAAATTGTTAATAAGTGAATTTTTTAACATTAACAATTCCTTTTACATTTCTAAGTGATCAGGCCTTTACACGACAATGTACTTTTAAATAGGCGATTTTCCCCCTTCAGTCAGGAAAAAGCACATTTTACTATTTCTTTAAATTCGGTTTTCATCTCAGCAGATATACACTTTGTGCACCTCTAGTTCTTGTCTTGAGTGCTGGAATCGTTTTTCAGCATGGATAAAGTTAACAGGCATCTATTTTGCGTCTTTCTCTGGACAGCTGGCTCTTGATACTGTTGCAAAGAAATAGCTGCATTTCCCGTGTAAAATGAAAACAAAGCTCTGGGTTGATTTTTCAAGGATACATTTGACAGGAGCTGTCATTCAAATGAGGTCCGGTTCCTCTGAGATACAATGAATGATCTGGGCATTGTAGGCCCTTTCTAATCACAGTGGTTTGTGAGAAATGTGATGAATTTAGCGCCAAGCAGCACTTTTAAGGTTGAGAAAGTGTCATTTTAAAGAGGCATTTTTAGTTTTCAGCAAAGTAATGCTGACTCTTTCACTTCACTCCATGTAAAATGTTGCAGAGCACATTGGCATATTCCTGCAGTGAGTACTCTGTTTACCCCACCTAAAATGTGTGTGGCAGGGGGTGCAGTCATTTTCTGGTTGTTATGAAATGTAGTTTAAAGATCTCGGCACGCACACGAGTCAGCGCGGCCATTTTGTGCTGTTTCTTGCACCATTGCACAAAAGTGATGTAGCATAGCACAGCTGAGAGGGTCAAAATATCCCACAAATCTATTCTGAAAGAAATCACAGAGCTGTGTAGAAACTTAACTCTGAGGGACAGATCGAGGAATTGAATGAAGGAGAAAACTCTTTGTTCATGCTGACAGGGAAGCAACATGTCATCTGGACTGAAGCAGATTTGAGGCATCGATTGGGAAATAATAAATGAAGCAGAATTCATAGAGGCTCGCAGAGGACATTTTTCTTCATGATAAAGGAACATTTGCGTCCCGACTGGTAAAAAAACGGGTTCCAGAGAGAAAGAGAAAGTCATTTCCTTAAGCATCCAGGAAGCAGATAGTTGATCGAGGACGAATGCTGAATGAAGATGGTAGCTTCCAAAAACAATCCAAAAATGCAGAGCTATTGTTTTCCTTCCTTAGCATCAAACGTTCGAGATGGGGAATCTAAATAGTAACATTGTGTTGTCCCGTGAGGACAGACGTACAAATTGTCCCAGAAGCAGATGCTGTGAGCATACTTACCACTGCATCATCTACACATTCATTATATTCATACGCATATTGCTTTCACTGACAGTGAGAACTGCATTTTATATAGGTGCACATGGTGCTAAGACTCCTGTATATGTTTCTGAGCAGAAGGAAATGGTGAGCGTGGCAAATACAGGGGAGCCTAGACCCTACATAGTCATTCCTGTCCCAAGAAAACATGGGAAGATATCTGAGCTTGAAATGGATGTTGTTAGTAATCAATCACACACAGCACTTGTTTCACGAAAATGCTTTTAAACGCCGGAGACAGGGTCGGCGGATCAGGCAAAACAAGGGGTTGATAAAGGTTGAGCCTACACAAATAATGCATGCAGACACGCCTGGTCCAGTAACAAGAAACCCAAGTCCAAGTCCCAAGGAAAGATTACGTACAGAGATTATAGCAGAATCTTTATGGCCGTTTTTAGCTGTTGCCAGAAAAAGACAGATGGATAAAGAAAGACTTGCAGAACTTTCTTCTATGCAGGGAACCCAGATGGATGTTCCTGTAAATCCACCAGCCAGAAGAAGCTATGGTGATGCATTTAAAGAAATTGTCATAGAAAACTACATGAAGACTCTGAGAACCAAAAGAAGCACCAAAGAAGATAATTATGAACTGAATGATTATCTGGACAGCACAGCACACTTGGGAAATAACATATGGACCAACAGATGAAAGAAGTTGGAAGAAGCCCGTCAGATGAAGAATGCTTCATATGTGCACTCCTGCCATACAGCATGGGGAAGTCGAAAACTCTTCATGGCCATTGAAATTGATGTCCAAACAGCACATTGTCTTTCGCACATAGCACTTTGCAACACAAGAGTTCAATTTATGGGAAGTGATGCTTCTCTCAAATGGGCAACTGAAAAGACAGATCCAGATGAAGATGACTATATACAAGATATAAAGACAAGAAACAATGCCAAAACAAAGAATCAGGATATCATATATGAAAAACCTGGAGTAAAAGGAGCAAAAATCAGAAGAGAAGTGAACAAAAAAATGGTGACCACAGGAAAAACAGCAGAAGAAGCTTGCAGATGGAAGAACAGAGGTCAAATGCAGATCTGAGGAACAGTACTATCACCAGGTAGATGGGAGAAAGGAGTAGTGATCTGCAGAGCATGGGTGATCATTGGATTCTACGAGGAAACTGTTGACATAGTGCAGAATGGATGCAAGCCATTATGGCCAAGACTTGCTAAACTGCTGACATGGGCCGAAGACAGAGGAGGACCCTTACAGATAGTACCATTGGAGAGTTCTAAACTATGCTTCAGAAACAATGGTACAAGAAAAATGGGAGAGATTCAGAATTGTGGTTGAATCTTCGATGTACCAGGAATGGTGCATGGGACAGCAGTAATTATGGATCATTATTGGGCCTGTGGATCCTAGGCCTACATCAGACTGCCTAAAGACTTCAGAGAGGTAACGTGAAAACAAAAGACATCAGAGGACTCTTGAAAATAAAATCAAATACACGGAAAAGGCTTAATTGCATGGTGTCCAGTCACGTGATGGACGAAAGCTGGATGAACGAGATGATCACACCTACGCACGGAAGCCAGATAGTGCCAATACGCCTTACAAATTCTCAGAGAACAGCACAGACTCAAGGCCAACTTCAAAGTACTAATTGGCACTGGACCATTGAGGTGATGATAGTTGACATTTTAATTGGTGGGAAGCTGGTGCTAAGACAAGCTCACCGGCACCTGGTTGTTCGGTCTGCATACTGCTCACATTGGTGGAAAAATACTGACAGGGGTTAGTAGCCAACCAATTGTAGGGGACCACGTAGTTGAGAGTCCTATAGCTTGTGTAGCCATTGGACGTCGTACATTTAGTGACGGTCATAGTGGGCATTTTGATGGGAGTGCTTAGTTGCTCCACCTGATGTTAACTATCCTATTACCTCTCTCCGTTACTCCATACAGATATATATAGAACCTATGCTTAGTTATTCACTTAGAACCAATCCCAATTCCCAATAGGTTTTTGTAGTTTGCCTGTAGGATGACATTGGTAATGACGCAGGTCAACACGTCAGCTATGACCAATTATGGGTATAAGAACCCACATTTTTTATGAAGTAGTTAGAGTCAGAGTATCGAACGATTGCTGGTGTTCATTGTAGTCCCTGTTTTAGATACTTTAACATTAAAACAGACAAACTTTTGCCAAATTATTTGTGTCATCTTGATTATTGATGTATGACTAAAATATGCATCCCCATCTATCTCCAGGGTACGCTACTCATCTTAAAGGGCTGGAAGCCTCCAGTTCACTTCTGTAGTGATGAGATTTGTGTTTGAGCCAGAGCAGGCAATGTGCTAAACTGGCAAGGTGGAACAGCAAACTGGTTAGATGAAGAGCAACAGTGGTTCAAAGAAGTGCTAAAAGCAGCACCCTGGTTTCTGGTGGTTCCAAAGCATTTGAACAAGGGTGACGATTATTCACTGGTGGTTCAATTCTGTATAATTGAGGAAACTAGCTGTGTTGCTTCTTTGGGTGCTGTGAATCCTTATCCAAAGGCTAAGGGGCAAGATTGGCTCATGTTCTCCTCCCACCCAAGCTTTGGAGCTAGCTAGCACCTGTAGGAATCCTTTACCTCAAGAAAGGAGCCTGGATATCATTGCAGTTGGCTGAGAGAGACAGTTCACCATTCATGTTTCCTTGGAATGGGTAGGGAGAAGAGGTTGCTTCTGTCTGGAACACCTGCCTTCACATTACAACTGGAGTACTCTGGAAAGGATCGCTATCCAGGCAAGATCCAGACGAAGTTTACTCGAAACCCTGAAAGGCCAAAATTAATTGAGAGAGCAATGGAAGAGCCTTTTATTTAAAAAGCAATAGCTGACAGATGGCAATCCTTCATACGCCCTCAACCAAGAATGTTGAGACTCACCCTTCTAAGGTCTTTGGGTCATCTCCAAGGCAAAAGAACATACAGAGACCATCTGCATTGGAGTGCTGCTTCCCAGGTTTGTGTTGGATTTCCATTTCCAATCCCTGTAGTGATATTGCTGAATGCCACAGTTTGGGATTCTCTCTCTGTATGTTCATAGGCCACCTAAGGGGTCAGTTGTCTGTTTGGACCATGAAGTGATATCCAACAATGAAGGGTTACAGTTTTGTCATGGGCCAAGCTACAGCAAATGCCTCATTCTCAGTTGTGACCCAGTTGCGCTCTTGCTTGATCAAGCACCTACTAAGGTACCCACATATTTGTTCTACTGCCTCAGAGCTTAGCTGTGCCAGTACCGCACCAATTCCAATTCCAAATTCACAAGCATCTTTATGAATGATGCATTCCTCTCCATATTCGGGAATTGTTAGAACTGGGGCTTTGCACAAACCATTCTTTAAGCAGTAGAAGGATGTCTTACAGGCAGTGGTCAAGCTGACCTTCTTTGGCATCTTCTTAGATCTCACATAACTGAAGGAAAGGGCAAGGGTTCCATACCCCTAGATTAAAGGCCTGTAGTTACCAGTGAGGCCTATGAAGGCTCTAAGGTCTGTCTGGGTAGTGTGGATGTCCCAGTCCAAAATTGATTTAACAATGGCCTGGAGAGGCAGTTTCTTACTATCACCCACAAGGTCTCCTAAGTAAGTCACAGTACCCTGCACTATCTGGTGCATCAATGCATTGATAGTGAAGTCAGCCTTCTACATGGCTTGAATCATATGTTTCCAGTGGGATGGAAGGTCTTCCCAGGAATGGCTAAAGACAGCAATGTCATTTAAAAAGACAACACTTAAGTCCTCTTGTCCAACCATAACCTGAGTCACCATTCTCTTTAAGGCTGAAGGGACCTTTTTATTATCTAAAAGGCATAACAATTAATTGGCAGTGCCCTTCTGGAGTGGAGAATGGTGTACTCTCCTTTTCTTTGATAGGCCAACCTGCCATTAACCTGCCGTGAGGGCAAAGGCATTCATGAACATTGGCAGCGCCTAATCTGTCAATACGCTCTTCCACCTAGGTATGTGGTGAAGTATGGGGTAAGGTCTTGGTGACGGAAATGAGCCCTCTGTAGTCCACACAACAGCTGACTTCTGTCTTCCCACTTCTGGACTTTTTAGACCAGTACTGCAGGACCGTCCCACTGGCTGTGAAAAGGCTTAATCACCCGTAGGTCTAACATCTTGGAAACCTCATCCTTGAAGGTGTCCTTTACCTTGTCAGACATTTGGTGAATTCTTCTCTTCACTGGCGTACTGTCTTCACTGCCAATATCATGGATGCACCTATCATTCCTCCTTGAGTCAGTGAGAACAGACACATAGCTGCTGGCAATCCTGCAATTGCTGTTCACTTAGTTCTGGGAATATCTGAACTCCCTCCAGAGACTCATCAAGTGAATATTCAAATCTAGGAGGGGATCTGTCTCAGTCTCAGTGTCAGTCACGATAGCCAAGTCATCCAGCCTATAATGAGGCTCCAATCACTTTACATAAAAGACCCTATGCATTTGCCTTGGTGTCTTAGGATCAATGAGGTAGTTAAGCTCACTGATCTTTTTCAGAAGCACATAAGGCCCAGTCCACTTATCATGAAGGGCGCTGGGCTTTACAAGTTACACAATCTGGGCCATCTGTCCTGCAGTATGCTCTGTCACTGAGACCTTCCGATCATGCCAGTGGTTTATGACCTCCTGGCTGATCTTCAGATTCCGGGTCCTATGTTCTCTGTACTTGGCCAACTTGGATCTGAGGCCAAGCACATCATGCACTATATTGTTGGACGGAGTTTGGAGAGTGCACTACCATACTTCCAGCACCATACATTGATGACCTGTTAAGATAAATAGAACCAAATTAATTCCATTAACGAAAATGGATGGGGAAAAGCTGCTCTGATTCTTTTAAGTATGGTGCATATGTGTAGCCAGGGGATCATAGCACGCACTTCTTTGGAGACAGGTGTGGGCAGACACAAAACTATACGTCTGTTTCTTTAACTTATCAGGGAAAAGGCCCTGTTTTCACTGCTTTGTGGACGGCCATGTAGTTCTGGTTGTGTCGAATGTGGGGAGGCAGCGAATTCCACAGTATTGGTGCCAATGTAGAGAAGGCCGGCCCTCTAAACCTGGCTGAATTGGGGGCTGGACCCACTAGTAGGAGGGCCATGCTTGACCTTAGGGTGCATGTTTGGCAGTAGGGCATAATCTTCTCTTGAAGGTATGTTGGGCCGGCCTTGTGCACTGCTCATTGGGTGATGCAAAGGATTTTGAATGTGGCCCTTCATCCAACAGGGAACCAGTGACGGGCGCGGAGAGCAGGCGAGATGTGGTCCCTTCATCCCAATACAAGAAGGAGCCTGGCAGCTGCGTTTTGGACTCTTTCAAGTTTGCTGAGTTGGTAGGCCGGTGCACCCAAGTACATGGAGTTCCCATTATCCAGTCTGGACATGACAATGGACATAGTAGATGCCAGTCTGTTTGGGTACCTGAGGTAAGGGAAGACGCGTCTCAGAAGCCTGAGGTGGTAGCGACATGATTTGGATACATTATTGATCTGGTGGGACAGGGTTAGGCCCAAGTCCATTGTGCAGCCAAGGTCTTTGACTGTTTTGGAGGTAGGGGGAGGAGTGCTGAGTGTGGGGGCCATGGAAGTGGTTGCAGGAGTAGAGCTGTGTTTCCACACACCATGATCTTTGTTTTCCCTGGGTTAAGAAGGAGGTGATTTCTTGTCATCCACAGGTCTATATCTCTGAGACAAGCTGCTAAGTCGGGTTGTGGATCAGAGCTTGTTTTGGGTATTCTCAGGATCATTTTGGTGTCATCAGCGTAATTATAGCATGTGAGGTTGTGCGACAGGTTTATCCCTGCCAGCGGGGTCATGTAGAGGTTGTAAAGGAGAGGTGAGAGGCAGGCGCTCTGGGGTACTCTGGTGTTCACAGGGTGAGCAGAGGAGGAAAGTGATTTGTTTACTGTTGTTAAGGAATGAGGCAATTCAGTTGAGTGACAAGTCTCAGATTCCTAGGGAGTGGAGTCGGTCGAGGATGATTAAGAGGTCAATGGTGTCAAACGTTGCTGAGAGATCAAGGAGAACCAGTGCGGCGCATCCTTCAGAGTCTGCTAAAACTTTGAGGTCATCCCAGATCAAGATCAGTGTGGTTTCAGTTCTGCGGTGCGGCCGGAAGCCTGACTGAGTGGGGCCTAGTAGGTTATTGGATTCAGTGAAAAGGTTGAGTTGAGAGTAGGCAGAGCAGTTGATGAGTTCACCAGGAATCTGGTGTTGGAGGTGGGCCTGTAATTGATTGGCTGGAGGAGATCAAGACCTACTTTTTTCAGAATGTATTTGACATGCTCTACTTTGAAGGGTTCTGAGAAGATGCCAGAGGTGAAGGAGTCATTGTGTATGGACCTAGTCTGTTCTCCTGCACAGGCTGAGCTGAAGATTTCTTTGAGGAGAGAGGCAGGACAACGGTCAAGGGGGGACTCAGATGGTCTGCTGCTGGACAGTAATTTGAGGAACACCTCCCTTGAGATGGGGTTGAAGGAGTTGAAGGATGGCGCTGTGGGGGTGGCGATGTGGGATCTTGAGGAGCCGGTATTGGGCGGGCGGTGAGGTTGGAAAGTTTGACATTAAGGGTAGCGGTCCTGTTCAGTGCTGTACTGTGGAAGTGCTTGGAGAGTGGCAGATTGTTTACATGGACTTGGTCGGGGCAATAGTGCAGGAGGGCTTCACAGATTCCGAGATGATCCTTTGGAGATCTTTGCTACTGCTGTGGCAGTTCATGACTCTTTTACTGTAGTAGGCTTTTTTGGCCTTTTGGATCTCAGATTTGTAGTTACGGTGATGGTGGGCGAACATGCATTTGCTAAGCGGGGTTTTGGAAGTTTGCTATTTGCACCCGAATGGAGCGATTATGCGTTTTGAAAGTCTTCAGGTGGGGTGTGAACCATTTGGTGGTAAGTCCTTTGCGGGTGGGAGCGCGGCGGGAGGGTTGAAATGGAGGAGTCAGTCATTAAGCCAAGAGTCAAGGATTCAATAGGTATAGGTCTATCTAAGGTCGGGAGTGTGCATAGCAGGGCTTCAGGCAGGTCAGGCAGTGATCGTGTGCGGGGACTGGATGGGCCTTGGTTTGTGAGGCCAGCCTGCGGACAGGGAAAGGTAAGGCTGAGTGGTTTTTCCAGATGAGGGGTTTGAGGCTGGATACCAAGACGAGGTTGGAGGAGCTGAAGATTGCATCAAGGGTGTGACCTCCAGTGTGGGTGGGACCTGTGGTATGCCAGGAGAGGTTGAGTGCCTCTAGACTGTCAACTATGGGTTGGGTCATGGGTAGTTGGGCACACCAAACCAGATATTAAAGTCCCCCAGTAGAGTAAGTGCTGAGTGGTTGACCAGAGTGGTAGGTAGTGAGTCATATAGATTGTTGGCAAAAAGTCTGTCATATCCTGGTGGCCTGTAGATGAGTAGGAAACTGTGAGAGAGAGTGGGCAGCAGGGAGAGTCTTACTAGAAGGGATTCACAGTTAGCTGTGCATGGCTAGGTTTCAGTCCGTGAGATGGAGATGTGAGGTTTGTGGAGGATGGCTACTCCACCACCTCTGGAGGGTCTATTGTGGGGGATGAGCGCATAGTCCAGAGGGAAGGCCTTGTGCACGACTGGTTTGAAATCATCCGAGAACCATGCTTCAGTGATGAAGATGAGATCGGGATTGTCAGAGGAGAGGAGGACAAAGATACTGTGTCTGTTTTTGGCCACGGAGCAGGCATTGAATAGGGGGTAGGTGATTTAATGGGAGATGGTGGTTCCCCTGATGCTAGTGGCTGGATGGACTGGGCAGGTCAGAATGGCTGGTGAGGAATTGTCGGTAGCAGCTGAGGGCAGTGGGGGAGGAAGGTCCAGAACAGTTGGAAGGACTGCACCCGATTGAGGGGATGTGGTTGTGGTTTGTGTCCGGGATAATGTTTGCGGGGGTGGAGAGTGGGTGAGGTGGGTTGGGAGTGGAAAGAGTGAGCATGCAGCAGCTGGTTTACATGAGATGAAAGTGTGGGGGTGGGTGGTGTGTGGGTTCCAGCTAGCTGTTGGATGGGGTGCAAGTCCAGAGGGAGGTGGAGGTGGTGTACCGGTGGAAGGTGAGAGGTCGCATTCAAAAAGGGACAGTCAGGAAGTGGCTAGTGAGGAGGTCCAGACATCTCGGCTGTGGGCCGTGGGGAAAGAGGACTGATGCAAGTGAGGTGAGGCAAGCGGGTGAGGGCTGGTCTTTATTCGCAGGTTTTCTGGGTTTGGGTGCAAGAGGTGTGTGAGAGAGGGTAGGAGGTCAGAGGGGAAAAGAGATGAGGTGAAAGAGCAAGGTGTGCCATGCTGAGAGAAGGGAAAGGCGTTGAAGGGGGTGGTCTGGAAATGGAGGGTGAGGGGATGCTGAGCAGGGGAATATGTGCGGGGGGGGTGGGTTGAGCCCAGGGGTGGTTTGTGCCCACATAGAGGACACAGGGTTTTCATGTGAAGGGGGCAGGAGGTGAGTTGGGGCGGGTCAGAGGGGGAAGGGAGGGAGGGTATGCATAACCGCAGAATGGCAGGGTTAGTGGAGCGACATAGAGCTCCCCACGTATGAGTGTTTGGTATGGTGTGAAGTGATGAGGTCCAAGGAGTTCTGGGTAAGGCGGGATGGATGAGGGCGGTGGAACTTATCTGGTAGGCAAATTTCTGTGGGAAGGTGCAGATGTTGCAGTAGTGGCTGGAGTTTGTGTTTGGAGTGCCAGAGTGCTCATCTATCTTGGGAGATGGATATAGCTCAGTGCGGGGTTCTGGTTAAGGCAGGGAGGGAAGAGGGCAGTGGAACTGATCTGGGAGGGAATTTCTATGGGGAGGTGCAGGTTTTGGGGGTGGTGTCTGGGAGGTTGTGTTTTTGAGCGCTAGAGTACTCCTCAGGCTTGGGAGTTGTGTGGAAAAGGGGGGTTGAGGGTCATTCTCAGTGGCTGATCAGGGGAGGCACAGGGCGTGTACGAGGGGGGAGGATGTGTGGGAGTGTTTGGGAGCGTGGTAGGGGAGGGGCAGTTCAAGGTGCACCAGATAGCTCCTCTGGTCTGAGAGTTGGGGGGTTGTGGTAAGAGGAAGAAGGATGTAGAGGGTCGGGTTGTGTAAGAAGGTTGCGGTGTTGGAGATGGAGATCGAGAGGTGTTGTGGCATGTAGCCAGGGTTCAAGAATGAAGGTGCTAGATTGGTGGTGGTGGGCTTGGCGATGTGTTTATTAGCTTGCCAGAGGTTTCTTTCGTTTGTGGGTTGGGATGCGTGTGGTGAGTGCCTGTGTGTGGGGATGCTACTCTGGGTGAGTGTGTTATAGATGGGTCAGAGTGGTGGGGGTGGAGAGGTGGTCTTGGTTGCTGCTTTGTTAATGTCAGATTGGAATTGCCAATCATGGTCGTGTGATGGAGCATTGCGGCAAGTGGGCGAGTTCATGTCTTTTTGAGAGTCTTCAAGTATGGAGCGCTTAGGTCAGAGGTACCTGGGCAGAGCGAGTCACCCAAGTCTAGTAAATACACATACACCTAGATTTGAGATACCTGGATAGACGGAGAAGGCGCCCAAGACAGGGGCACAACAGCAAATGCAATAACAACCAGGTTTCAGACAGTAGTAAATGCAGTAACACCTATATTTGAGACACCTCACTAGAGGGAGAAAGTGCCTAAAATGGGGGCACATCAGTAAATGCAATAACACCTAGATTTGAGATATCTGGATAGAGGGAGAAAGCACCTAAAATGGGGGCACAGTTGGACAACATGACATGTAGATTTGTGACTAGAGTAAATGCACTAACATCTAGATTTGACACACCTGGATAGAGGGGAAAACACATCTAAAATGGGGGCATAGTAGTAAATGCAAAGATGTCTAGATTTGAGACACCTGGATCGAGGGAGTTAGCACCTACAATGGCAGCACAGTAATAAATGCAGTAACACCTAGTTTCGAGACAGTGATAAACGCAATAACATCTAGATTTGAGACACCTGGATAGAGGGAGAAGGCACCTAAAATGGGGGCACAGTAGTAAATGGAATAACACCTAGAATTGAGACAGTGGTAAATGCATTAAAACATGGATTTGAGACACCTGGATAGAGGGAGAAAGCGCCTAAAACGGGGGCACAGTAGTAAATGCAATAACACCTAGGTTTGAGACACCTGGATAGGGGGTGAAAGTGCCCAAAATGGGGGCACAGTAGCAAATGCAATAACACCTAGATTTGAGACATTGGTAAATGCAATAACACCTCGATTTGAGACACATGGATAGAGGGAGAAAGTGCCCAAAATGGGGGCACAGTAGCAAATGCAATAACACCTAGATTTGAGACAGTGGTAAAAGCATTAACATCTAGCATTGAGACACCTGGACAGAGGGAGAAAGCACCTAAAATGGGGGCACAGTAGCAAATGCAGTAACACCTGGACTTCAGACACCTGAATAGAGGGAGAAAGCACCCAAAATCGGGGCACAGTAGTAAATGCATTAACACCCACATTTAAGGCAGTAGTAAACACAATAAAACCTAGATTTGGGACAGTAGTAAATGCAATAACACCTAGATTTCAGACACCTGGACTGAGGGAGAAAGCGCCCAAAATGGGGGCACAATATTAAATTCTGCCTGTCCTCACTGCACTTACTATGAAAGTTGATGCTGGTTGATGGCTGGGGGCTTCACAGGTTAACACGGGCCAACACAGTCTGGAGCAGCTTCTTCCAGCGCTGCCCTTTGACTTGTGGCCCTTAGCTGACGGGAGTGGGGTGGTGCCCTGGTAGAATGTGTGATATGGGGCTATGGGCCAATCCGGGCATAGAGGGAGAACCATGAGGTGGGAAAAACCACACAGGCAATACGGAAGTGGGTCAGGGAAGGAGGAAGGATCAACACACACAAATCAGATGAAAAAAGGTTCACAGAGCCACAATTTACCAAAAGGACACCTTACACCGGGGGCACAGGCCTTACCTCAAACCAGGGACCAAGGTGGCTGAGGTGAGGTGACAGACACTGGGTCTAAGCCCTCGCTGCTGCTGGTGGAGTATCACTAGCCAATCAGGGGGGGGGGACACACCTAGATTTGAATTGAATAGGGTGGCTATATTCCACATTCACATTAACCTTATTATAATAGTTACTACTGTATGATAACTGCAGGCTTCCCAGGCGGACACGGACAAACACGCAGTGGAGCTGTTTCCTCGGAGTGGCCCTTTGTGTTGGGTCCTTAGCTGATGGCTGCTCGGGCAGGAAGCGTCCCTGGGGTGTCATGGAAGAGGTGTTCTAGGTCACTGGAGAGTCTGCACAAGGGGAATCAGCTGTCGCAGGGCGGGAGAGAAGGTGGGTTGGGAAGCGTCACTGGATGTTGCTCACCTGAGTTTGGTCACACAAAGAGCAGTTGGGGGTCAGCTGCAGAGGGTTTTAGCTTTCAAGCAGCTTGCAGTGTTGTGATGCGGCACAAGGCCAATCAGCGGCTGGAGGTTGGGAGAGGAGGTGGGTTGGGAGAGGGAAGCTGCAAGGAGTGAAATCAGTAGGCTTGAAAGAAAAGGAAAAAAGAGAAGCAGGTGCCGAGTGCACAGCAGGAAAATATTTACTTAAGCAAAATACCAAATTACTACTAATCAAAAACATTTCTTTACAAGGTCTGTGTACCTTCAAGCATTGTGTTGTGTTTCTATAATGTGTTCATGACTGTATGACAAAATACTTATCCCAAGACTCAACCTAGCCTCGCTGCACCCATAATAAACTTTGCTTTTTACAATATTTATTTATTTATTACGTTTGTTATATGCCCAAACCCTGAAGTATCACGGCATAGATTACAGGGTACTTGAAAATCTGGTTACAAGGGCAAACAGAGTGAAATACAAGCATACATGGACAATTCAGGCATTACATGGGTGTTACATTACTTTAGATGAATTGGTTAAAATGCGAGGATACATAGATAATTCATACGTTACATGGGAGGCAAGATTAGGTGATTGGTTAAATGTTGGTAAATATTACAGGTGTGCGGAGGGATTTTCTCAGAAGCAAGTTAGTAAAGCTCTGGTAGGAAGTGTTTCTGTTGAACCCCTGGCATGCCACAAGTTCCCTGCACCTCCCCAGAGCCCTCTCTCCCTCCCAGGACAAGCCTGGTTGCTCCGCCCACACCACCATGTACCAAGTCGGCACAGCCCCACTCCAAGAGTGGAGCCCTGCACTGTCTCAGTTGAACAGCCCTACCAAGCCACTTAAATAAAAGTGTTTTGAATTTAGAATCTGTTGTCTGGGTCTTCCTTCATGATGCCTTCACACCACACACTGGCTATCCACACTCTCTACAGCGTTCCACTGCTCTTGAGCAGGATCCAAGAGGACAGGAAGAAGGCCAAACTACAACATGGCCAAAAGAGCAAGCAAAAAGCCTGTGGCACAGACATCTTACGGCACCAGCCACAGAATGTGCACACCAAAAATAATGCAAACACAGTAAAAATGTAAATGTAAATGCCAGTAACCAAATATTCTGTGTAAAAAGGATAGGGTGAAACAAAACAATCCCCATTGCACTCCATTGGAAGAAGTCTTCTGCAATATAAAAATACAAGAATTCAAAAGGCAAACAATCTCCCAGTAGGACAGTCTAAAGGACTAAAAAATCTGCCCATAACAAGTGAGCAAAAGGCAAGAAAAGTGCAGCTAAATGCTTCACTTCCCTTCAAAAGGTCAAGGCAGGGCCCAACACAGAGCAATAAGAAAGGGGGTTCCACAGGAAACTGGAGGGAAAGTTGTAAAATGAAAACTTTCCCAACACTGACCAGCCCTTCGGCTATCAGAGCAGGTGAATTCTGTTCTCCATAGAAAAAAATCAGTTTCTTTTTACCTGCACACATCACCCTCTGTGAAATGCAGTAGACACAATCTCTATAACTGTGTTTTGATAATTTTGTGGTTACTTGCATGATGTGTCCAGAATGGGCTGGAGGCAGCGGTTACTTTAGTGTTTTAGATTTTGTTAGGAAAGATTTCTCTTTACAGCACCTTTCCTTCCATTTCCATGGACCCCCAAACCCTTTGCCCTTATGTTTCTATGCAACCTGCTCTTTCTGCAGTGCAGTGAAGTCTTAAGCTTCACTACACTGGCTTATCCTCGTTTTGTCATGGGGAATCTGACATGTCCCCCATGCCGTCAGTACTGGGAAACATTGTTTCCCATAGTCATGTTAGTTTGTTACTACTTTTAGTAACTTATCACTTTGGTAACTTTTTATCATTGTACAATGCATCCTACAATGTAGTATAATGGGGTATACTCCTTGGTTTGCCCTAGACTAACACTCAGAGGATTTTTGGTTACACTAGGGGTGCTAAATGGACACGCTGGTGCCAGCAGTTACCCATTGATATTCTTTGGCGTATTTCATTTAACAGCCTCATTGCGGTTGGCCAGCAACTGTGGCCAGTGGTCAAACATGGCAATGTCACGAGGCCCCTCGCTTGTCTCCCGGCCACCCTGTCTTGTACCCCTCTTCCTGACATGTGACGGCAGGAAAACCCTTATGTGGACTTCCAGTGACCGAGAAAGCAGAGTTTTTTGGTGGACTACTGGAGGGCTATGGGTGTTTGCTGCCAGGAACTGGGTTGGGGCTGTCCGGTCCCAATCCACAAACTGGTTTCAGTGTGTCTGAGTGGTGTGGTAGTCTTTGACAACAGAAAGTTCCAACACTCCAGTGATTCAACAAGGGAAAGAGAAGATTATTTCTCTTTCTTGAACAAGAACACATTTCAGAATTATCCTCTTCATATGCAGAACATTCTTGTAGGTCATCAAAAGCAACAACAATTGCCTTTGTCAGGATGATTTGCCACAACTGAGTAGCTTTGAAGAAATGCAATTTCTCTACAACCGTTTTATGCCGTTCTTTCTTCGATGCAACAAACAACATAAATTGTCTTTGACAGGATGATTTTCCACAACTCAGTATTTCTATAGAAGTGTGATTCATCTACAGCAATTTCTATGCAGTACTTTCTTCAACACCACAAGCAACGTAAACTGTCTCGGTCAGGACCACTTTACAGCACTTCATCAACATCCACCTGGTTTACTTCCATGCCAGGCCCATTACCTCAACCACACCTTGTTTACTGCCATGCCAGGCCTACTACTTCAAGGGTTTGCATCCGGGTGTACTCACTTTCTCGAACAACGTTTCACAAATAGTCAGTGCTGCTGCGGTGAAGAACAACTAGTTTTGCAACAGCTTCACAATGTTCAGTTTTTTGCAACATTACACTTTTAGTAACTCTTCCGGGAAAACAAGTTTCACATGGGTGCGCTTCGATACTCCTATGAAAATTATGCTCCTCTCCTTCTGAATACGTTTTTCCAGAAGGGCAGCCTTTTTGCCACTCTTGTTTCCCCAGTGCACAAGCAACCAAATACTGACAAGGATAGGGTCTTATTCTGTTTCTTCCATGGCTTTGGCAATGCGCGTTTATACCAGTGGTGGTTATATACTTCTCAAAATTTGAGTAACAAGCTTCATAACCTTTGGGCCTTTCATTAGTCCCCCTTTGACTTTGGCAATGTCTGTTGGTTTCGAAGTATCTTGTTTTTTGTCTGTCTTGGCTTGGGCAATGGTTCTATGTCTTAGCTTTTAACAATAATGCCCCATCGGGCTGCTGGGTAGTCCATAAACTCACACGCTTGAAGTTACACTCATTTGGCTTTACCAAATGTGACTGTTGTTGCTCTCTGGTAGTTTGAGAGTCAAAAGTACTTCTAATATCACTTTCACTCATACGCAAATGTTTCCTAATAGTGAAACGCCTGCCTTGAACACGCCAGCGGTCCTGGAGCGCTACAGGGTCACTGCAAACTGGCGAACTCACTGGGTAAGGCGTGCGCATTCGATCCCCTTGCTGCTCGCAGTTGTTCTACTTCTGTGGCTCCTTGCGAACTGGCAAACAGCTATTTCTGGTCCGCCGCCACCTGCACCACTCGAAAACAGAGCTTCATCTGCTCCTGAGTCTCCCTGGTGCTCGCTTGCCACCAGAGACAACCTCTTAGAAAGGAAAGCTTCCCTTGTATTCGCTTCCTGCTGTACAGCCGCTGCACTCTAGACTTCTGGAGGCACAGACCCTCTCAGGACCCGCTACTGTCTTCTCCTTAACAGTGGTCTCCGTGTCATCCCCCTCCTCCAGCATCGGCATCGGCTGCATTCACCGCTCTGCCTGCTCGTTCTGTTTGATCTGTTCTCCCTTGTCCTGCACCCGGGGGGGCCTTTTAAGCCTCCCAGTTTCCCTTAATTGCAGGTCATTTCCATTAACAATCTGACCTCTCCTGCAGCATTGTTCCTCTTTAGCCCTCTTCTTCATCCCAGTAATTAGGGAATTATGGGACTTGAAGTCCCTAATGACAAAGTTTGTTTTTCTAGTTTGGTGTTCGTTCTTAAACTTATTACAGTGCAGCATTGTTCCTCTTTAGCCGTCTTCTTCCTCCCAGTACTTAGCAAATTATGGGACTTGAAGTCCCTAATGACAAAGTTAGTTTTTCTGGTTTAGTGTTCCTTCTTAAACTTATTTCTGTTCCCTATAATTTCCTTTAAGGAATTATCATAGGAATTAGTCACCAGATTTGATTGAAAAGAGGAATAAAGTTCCTTTGGGTTTAAACCGTTATTATTTATAGATGTCCCTTTACTGCACCTTTGGGAGTTAGGGGAGCGTCTGGCTTTCTAGGTCTCCCGGGTTTTAAAGGGGTTTTTATTCCTCTCACTGAAAAGGGGCTTCTGATGGTTTTTACCTACATTAAGATGTTCAATTTGAGGGACAGGCACATTATTATGACAACACGCCATTATATACTTTGGAATTAATGAGATGTCCTCCCTAGAGGAGGATAAATACTGTGTCTCATCCCACATAGTTCTCTCATTCCTTTGGGCTCTTTCTCCTCCCAGGTGATCCTCCCGCAGAACACCACCCTCATGGTCAGGATCAGAAAGCGTCTGCCTTCCCCTGACAACCTGAGAGGAGACTTTAGGCAGGGGATTAGTGAGGAATCTGTTTGATTCATCACACTAGCCAATGCTTACTGTGATATGACATTTATTAATGGGCATCTTTGAGAAAGCAAGCATAATAAGTAGTATTACATTGCTAGGCTGACATTTTGGTGTAGCTGTCTAGCTGTTTCTTACTGTAGCAAGACTTTTAATAACTGATCATCTATAAAGAAACAGGCATGATAAGTGTTCTTATGAGGCTAGACTGGCCTACATTGGAACCAGTTTGGACATGTTTTCTTATTGGGGCATGACACTTTTAATGGCCAAACCAACCGGAATATGGTCTTACATAGGAGTACTGGCATATATTGGCAGAGTCAGCTTTGTACACAATGCTAAGCAAACATGAGTATGTTCTAATATGGGAATACTGGCATATGTTGGTGGAGTCAGCATGGAAATGTATGGGCGCAGCCAGTATGAACATGTTTTTTATACTGGAATATATTGCAGGGAAAGACATGAAATAGCATTGTAAAATGTGCCTGTTCACTTTTGGTGACTTGCATCTTTTGTATTTTTTCTTGAGTTACCTTACAAACCCAATTGCAAACTGTTTGACCTTTTACCCAATTTTTCACAGAAATGGTGCAGTATAATGAACCATTTTAACCGAGAGCATTAATCCTTTCGAGGCTTGAATATTGTAATGCCCTCTACATCGGAGCAAACAAATCCATCACCCACCGACTCCAAATTCTTCAAAACAATGCCCTACGAGCTGCCCTTGGTGTACCCAAAAGATCACATATCTCAAACATCAGGCGCCAAAACAATTGGTTGTCCTCCCAAAACAAAATCCACCTTAAAGTAGCATCCCTGGTTCATAAAGCCCTGAACAATGCAGCACCAAGCTATCTCTGCAATAAACTCACTAAAAGAAATCATTTACGCCCCGCCAGAACTGCTAATGCCAACAGCCTCAACATTCCCAGATTCAGGTTAGCTAAGGCGGGGGGCAGTAGCTTCTCGGTGCAAGCAGCTCAATTATGGAACTCATTGCCTAATCCTCTACGCGAGGCACAGCCCTTCCCTAAATTCAGAATTAACTACATCAACCTGCTAAGGACTACCAATGAATAGCCTATCGGCGCCCACTTATCCCCCACCCCACCCTAGAATATACACTTCATTATGATCCTATGGTCCCACTCACTTTGCCCACCTGACCATTGAGCTTTCGCCCATACAGTACCTGTACATAGACTGTCTTGATCATATTTTGTATTTATTCTGCATGTAAATCGCAACTGCTGCCTTCCTGTGATATTTTGCAGTCTATATTTTGTATTTTGTATTTGTACAGTGTATATATCCCATGACCCCACCCTGCAACTTAAGCTTCGCATTTTCTGTACTGCTGCGCCCGGATACCTGCGGGTCTGGTGCGCATTATAAGTGAATAAAACAAACAAACAAACAAACCCATTATTTAAAACATTTTCTCTGGGGAGGGTAAAGAATCCCCTCTGACACCCCAAACCCATGATCATTTGTCAGGCTGTATTACCCAATAAGGAGCTCCGCAATAAGATTTTCTCCAATCAGCAGCTTTGTAACAAGCAAATTGGTTGGACTTCCCATTTTCCCGCTTCGTAGTGACTTGCTGTGGCTCTCGTGACGTGAGCCTGCACTCTGTCCTCAAGTTTGCTGGCACCATTTTGTCAGGCTTTGCACTTGGTTTCCTCTTTGAATGTGTGCCTCACTGAAGTTATGCTTGCGTTGGTCCTGCTCCAGTCCTCTGAAGACTGCTACTTGGGTAAGCATAGAAGGAGGTAGGGAGCTCCCCACGCAGCGCTGCCTTTGCCTACAGTGCCCCAACCGGCTGGGCCCTGTGCGTCCAGTCTCTCCCTTCACCCATGACTCTCATGCCCTCCCACTTCCAGCACCAGCAATGCCCTGCTTCCCCACTATACGGGCCAGCCTTCCTGCAGTCAAGAGTCACTGCAGGCGTGATCTGTACTCCCACCCTCCCTCCCCTACACGCGTCTTTTGCGTTCCTTGCCATTTTACTTTCACCCTCTCAGCTTTTTCGCCGGGTGGTGCAAGTAACGATGGATTTTGATCATGTGGAAATTAAATAATATTCCTTCACTGGTTGGAGGACAGAGATGTAGTATAGGGAATTTGCACGGGCTTCAGTAGGGATTTTGATTCTGAAATCTCCAGTAGTAACCTTGACAGTTGCTATACAGTGTGCACTGTGAACTACTCAAGCTGCCGCTTCTTTGGGGTTGTCATCTTTCTTACTTGGGGGACAAGTCTCTGTGGGTTACATGTCTTTCCATCGAAAAAATGTCTATATACACATTTTTCCGTCGAATCTTTTCCAACGGTCATCGAATGCATTTTTTTTTCTTTTTATTTTTTTGGGGGGTCCCCCCTATTCTTCTGTTATGAACGCTTAAAAACCCATCCCAAACCAAATTAACCCTTTACCCCACACAAATATGCATACTATGAACGTATTTTTGTTGAAAAATATTTGATGGAAAAAGTTTTGATGGATAAAGTTTTAATGGAAAGATTGCACACCGTCTCTGTGGTGGTGGAAAGGGGAAAGGGTGAGGGATACCTGATACACACTTGAAGGGAGCCTGACAACATGTGCGCGCTTACTAAATATCAGAAGATATTTTGAAAGTTGAGCTTTGATGGGTGTAATATGGAAAATGCCATGTTGAGTAGTTTAAGGGTCGAATGAAACATACTGAAAAGACAGCAGTGTTTTTGTGCATGTGTGAGTTCCCATCCAATTCCTGACCTTCAGAGTGATAGTGTTGCCCGCCAATTCTCCCGACCCTAATCTGAAAGAGATTGCTCAATTAGTAAATGCACCTCCTGCTGACATCTTCAATTTCCTGGAGGTCTTGGTCTTCAATTCTAGCCTGGGGCTCAGCTTTTCATCTTTTTGAGCATTGTTGAATAACAAGGATGGCTATTACACCTGCTGGATCCTGTCCTTTTTACCAGGCAGGGGAGTCAACACATTGCGATATGAGGCGCAGTGACATCATTTTGCAAGGGAAACGTTTCAGGGCAAATTGTCGCCTCGTTAGTACAAAATAGACGTTAGAACATGACAAGCACACTGATTTATTTAACTACAGTAAGAGAAAGCCGACAAGGCTAGACCGTTAGAAAGCCTTGAAAGGTGCCTGTTAGGCAGAATTGCATGCAGTACCCTCTGGGACCACCACATACAATTAGGACTACAGGTGTAAGCAAAACCAACCTTTGGTATAAGTCTGTACTACACAGTTTTGTAGCCAGGCTTATCTCAAGAGGGAATGTGAGCAGTACAAGAGGTTACACGGAGGTCTTACAATCACAGTGGTTCAAGTAGACACTTGCACTCAAGGTTTCTTGGTAAAATGTATTACACAATCATTTACAAAACGTTCACTAGAAGGAGGCAACTTAATATTATACCCAAACACACTTCAATAACAAACCAATGAGTTTCTGAACAAATTAGGCTTCCCTGAAATAGGAACAAAATGGCATTTCAGGTACTTTCAATGGGAGTAAAAATGCACAAGTTAGCAGAATAGATCACAAATACTTTCTTAGGCAGTGCAAATAGTTTTAGTTCACTAGAGGACTTGATTCAGTTCAGTAGGCCTAGGCCAAAGTCAATGGACTTGTGTCTTTGATAGGAAAGAGCAGTTCTTGAAGAAAACGGTAAAGTCTTTGCAAAAGTTCTCAGAAGTAGTTTGTACGAAAAAGAATCATATGTTGGGTCCCAAACTGATTAGGCCTGCAAGTTGGGAAAGTTTCACGAACTTTCACTGCGACAGATGTGTTCTCTCAATCGGGTTGGCACCGTACCTAAGTATGGAGCAAAATATGCAGTTGAAGACGTTGGTTCCTGGCAGTTCCTGCAGATCTCACTGTGCCTGAGCCTCAGTCGTGGGGACAAGAGGGAGGACGTTGGGGGGCTCCTGACCTGCACGGGATCGTCAGAAAATGCTGACAGAATGGAGCCACTTCAGTTTGAGTAGCTGTAATTCAAGCACACAAGCTGGTGTCCTTCCCCCTGATTAATCCTAACCAGCTTTGAGAATGGTCTCCAGGTGACTTACGAGTTGATTGGTCCCACCAGCACAGAGGAAGACGTCGTCCTTGAAGGTGCTTCTCTATCGAGATGAACTTGGCAATTCGGACCTGCAGCAGGGCTACACCGGGCAAACCAACGGTCCAGGAGTTGCAGCTGCCGTCCTCTTCCAGCTCGTCTTCGGTTCCTTCATTCCAGTGGTCGACTCTGCTTTCCAGTCCAAGAGACTCGCCTTTTAAAGACTTTTCTCCCATTCATTCCAGCCTAGCTGCCACACACCCAGCAGGGTGGCTGTCCTTGCCGGACAGTCAATCAGCCGATCATGCCAGAGTGCATTTGGGTCTCCTAGGAGACCAAGCACAGGGAGTTTCGGGCACCTGCCTCACTTCCTGCCCACCCCAGACACTCAGACGCCAGAGGTGGTCTTCAGTGGTGAAGCCCGCCAAAGGGATAGAAACAAACGGATCAAACCTGGTTTGGCGCACAGAGACAAACTAGAAGGACCTTTCCAAAACGAAATGGTGGAAAAAGAAGCACAGAACCTGCTTAAACAAAGGGGCTTAAGGCACCATCTTGAAAAATATGGCTCCCGCGAATTTTAGCTACCGGTGTTCGCGGTTGGGAAAAATTATGGTAGTTCGTTGTAAAATCACTGCCACCAGCCATTTCGATAGAAAAGAGTAGCATTTGACTGCTACATGAGTTTCTAGATGCAGGAGATACTAGGTAGCCCCTCCAGCACTCTATAGGAAGATAGTGTGTGCTGGGTCTAGGAATTTGAAAAGACTAGTAAAGTCAATTTAATCTTACATTCTCTGGGAAACAGTAGTTTATCCCAGAGAAGGTATTTAAACCTTTTGGAAGTCTGAAAAGACATCCCTGTGTCACTGCACTTAGGGTGCTGTGTAACACACATGAAAAGATGCCTATGGAGTTATCTTAAAACTCCATAATCAAAGAACCCAAGAGTAAAACATACAACAAAATACATGAAAGAGTGGGGAAAAAGGCTCACACTCCTTCCAGCTAAAAAAAACAAGTCTAGTAAATCCAACAAAGTTGCTGGGAGTCTCTAAGGTGGAGGGAATTACAACATTATTCAGAATTCTCTGTAACAGTCCATAATCCCGGGCGGGTACCTCAGCAGCAACGTGCTCCCCTTGGAAGCAAGATGACACGAAGCAACACAAGTTCGATCCCCGGGTCAGTGCTTAGAAAACTCTGTGTATTTAAGCGCATTTTTAAATACGCAACTAAGACAACAACAACAAAAAACAATTACGCAACTGAAAAACAAAACAATTCCTGTAATAGCGCCTCGATGCCCGTGGGCTGTGTGAGCGCGTTAAAAATGCAAATAATAATAATAATACTGAAGAGCGCCAGTGAACACTGATGGTGAAGTGACAGCTGCAAACCACTTACTCTACTGGAAAGCACAGGGTTGCTTCACGGGCAACGGAAATGTGTAATGTTGACCCACTTTCTGCAATAAGCCTAGCACTGCTCCAAAGTGCCAGTGAAACCAAAAGTAGATTATTTTGTGAGGTTAGTCTTTCTGCGTGATCCTATTGTATGGCTCCTGCTCTTCATTGGGAAAATGTTGTTATTCTACATATAAGGCTTGAACATGTCTGAGCTACCATCATTAATGCTAACATGGCGCAGTCTATTGGGGATATTGGTCGCCCAGCCCTGTTTGTAGCTTTGGATTCTGTGAGTTGTAGTCCTAGTGTTATAACAAAGAAACCCATGACTACATGTCCCAGAATGCAATGGTAAACCCAGGACAGAACTAGCATCTCCTGGATGGATTGAGGAATGTCTGCGCACAATTGTGTTTTCTGCACATCCCACACTGCCTGATTGTGTTGCACATAATGTGAGTTACCTACCCAGCTAAGTATTTTTTCCATTTCTAATCTTGCTTATTAGTGGTTGTGTACATCTTATGTAATTTCCCCCTCTGCATCCAATCCTACCACTGCCCCAGGCTAGCCACAATTTCTCTTTCTTAGTTTTGGAGCATAGGGGGCGAAACAAACAATGAAAGGCTTGTTAACCTGCACATTCAAATGAATCGCTGTTTTAATTGCTACACATTATTGTGACTGGATTTTTAGAGTGATTTTGGCATATATTGTTGTAACAGTTCTCAGTTTTTGCTAAGCATACTGTTTTGTCATTTGCTTTCTTATTCTCTCTCGCCTCTTTCCGCCTTTTATTCACTCTCACTCTCATACACATTTTCACTATTCTCCTTACACACTCGAGCTCTCCTCTTACACTACCTCCCTTTCTGTATCCCCTCCTCCTCCTCTTCTCTCTCTCGCTTGCATCCTTACACTCTCGTCATCTCACTAGCACCCCTGCATGGAATCCCATCACATCTTCCATTGCTCCCCCACTTCCTTATTCTTCCCCCGCACCCTCACTCTCACCATTCCGCTGTTAGGTTCCATGAGTGACACTTCCTCCTGCTCATCCACCTCTCCCTCGCTCATTTTCCGGCCTCTACATCCTCCCTCACATCTTTGCGTTCTCTCCCCTTTTCATATAAATTAAACTGCACTGTACATCAGCAAACGCCCAAACTATTGGCTTTGCCAATGCTTGTTTTTCAGGAGACCTATTTGGTTCATTCCTATTCAACTAGTAGAAATAAAAAATGCAATGACATGACCTCGCTTAATGTGGGGTTCGCCTGTGCAAGTCTCTGTGTAATATGCCAGCGACGACAAACAAAAAAAAAAAAAATGGAGGAGGCACCCCGATAACCCGGCCGGTGTCCTCCTCCTGTCCTCCCACGAAGGGGAGGCGCTGGCTGAAAGCGCGGCAGAAATTGGAAAAGCCTGTGAAGGGCTAAAAAAGAAAGGGGCAGAGCTACCCCTTTATATCGGGTGGGCTCCTTAATGCAGGCAGCTTCCATCCAGCCTTGGCAGAAGGACGCCCGCCCGCAAGGACCAGAAAAGGATTTTGTTTCGTTGGTCGTTTCGTTGGAGGTCATCGGAGAGGAGAAAAGAAGTCGCCGAGGCTCTGGAAGCAGCGAGAGGAGAGGATTCACCAGCAGCAGAGGAGCAGCGACGAGCCGGTCAGCTGGGGTGCTACAACTGCAGCGGAGCACCGTGCGGCTGGGCACTACCCATAAGGAAGGAGAAGAACAGCGGGTCCAGCAGAGGGGCAGGAGCACCAAACAGCGGAGCAGAACGACCCTGGGAGCCGGCGTTGGGAAGCAGCAGCACCGGAGCAGCTGCTGCACCATCTGAGGATCTCGCAGACAGTGCAGGGGGACGCCCAGGCAAGGCATCCGCAGTAGAAAGAGTGCGCAGCGCCTGCCTGCATCCAAGTCGCCCGAAGGCAGAAACTAGACCCGGGCCGGAAGGGGTGAAATCTGAGGGGGAACAAGCAGTACGGGGCCATCCGCGATAACAAAGAGCACGGATCCTGCCCACTGCCCCCGCCCACAGGATGGATGGGCGGTGCAGCCACACACGTCGGAAACATGGGCAGAGGCATGGAGGCGGAGAACAGCGGGGCTGACCGGCACATCCAGCAAACTGGCCGTGTAGCTCTGTTGGTTAAAGCGTGGTGCTAATAACGCCAAGGTTGCGGGTCCGATCCTGGTATTGGACAATTTATCATTTCAACAGCTTGGAGAGGCTGGAGAGGAAACAGGAAAGAACCAAGGGGTCAGCCAAAAGGGGTGATTCACGGCAAGAGGAGGCAACGTGTCTAAAGGGAGTCAAGCTTTGTTTTGTGTACAAAACCTTTTGTGCAAACATGGACTTGGAGGCTTTCATGGAGATGGCCAGGTTGGCGGCGGCCAAACATGGGCCCAACTGGATGGAGGTCATGATTCCCCATCCAAGGGACGAGCAGGCAGGGCCCAGTCAGAGGCCTGTTTTCCCCCTAATTTTCCCAGACATTGAGGAACCACAGGACCAGGAAGGGGAAGAAGGAGAAGGGGAGCAGGTTGGGGATGAAGAAGAACCAACAACAAAAAGAAAAAGAACCATGACACAGAAGGCCAAGGTGAACAGGGAACAGGCCAAAAATGTCAAGAAACCCAGGACAACTGGGACGAGAGGCAAGGGGAAGGCACAGGAGGTTATAGCTGTACCGGCACCTACACCTGTGGAGGCGCCAAGGAACCAGGGTCCACCCAGCACGCCTGCAACCAGACCGGTGGCTGTGACTGAAGAGGGGCCCGCATCCTTGGAGGCAGTGAAAGGTATTATAATGCAATGTATGCAGGCATGGGGCAATGGGGGCAATGGGTAACTATTGAGTGGGAATGTGAATGCTAGCAACCAAATTGCAAGTGGGGTGGCAGTAGTACAACAGAGAGGGGTGGCTCTGGGACCGGGGGGCTGGGCGCAGGGGGCTACCAGGCAGGTAATCCGCCCAGCACCGGGTTGCCCGTGGGGGTAAGCCAATGGGCAGGTAACTATCCCAACACTGCATTCCCGGGGGGTGTGGTGCAGTTTTCACTGGGACAGGAGGCCACAACAGTGGCCAACACAAACTCCATGAACAGTAATGCAATGACCCAAGAAGGGACGGCACTGACGGGGGCAGCTCAAGCCCCAGCATGGTGGGGGCAAGGGGTAGCAGGGACAGAAATACACTCAGTCACCAATGTCAATGGGGAGCAAGAAGGAATGTGAGGGCCTAATATAACACGGTACGGGAGACCGATGCCAGGTTTTGCCCCAGTCAGGGTGTCAGTAAGCTCCTTAGCATGGCACATACCAGGGACCACCAAGGAGAGGCTGTGGAGTAAGGAATTTATAGAGATCCTGGATTTTGTGGGGATGGAACCTTTGGGAAAAGGTATAAAGGAACTATCAGAAACAGAGAAAGAAAAGACGGACAGGGAGAAACCCAAGGTGGAAGCATCGATACATAACTGGCTAAAGGCGTTCAAAGTGTATATGTCAATAATGTTAGAAAAATATCCTCATGATGCATTGTCAACGATTGCTTATGAACAGTATATCCACAATCTGTATTTGAAGCATGTGGGTGAAGGATGGTTATAGTATGATCGGGGTTTCCGGGTTGAAAATGCAGGTGTGGCCAGCGTTGTCTTGGGATGAGATGGACATTGGGGGATTCTTAGACAAAATTGTGCCCGCAGGGGAAGGGGGTGAGAAAGCCCTAAGTGAGAAGCCTCAGGTTTGGAGGGGCGGGGGAGGATACACCTGGCGGGGAAAGGCGTCCTTTTGCGGGTACTCCTCCTGGAACAACAGAGCCAGCTTCCAGGGGGAGCTAGCATATTGCTGGAGGATTAATGCTGAAGGGGGTTGCCCCTTTGGCAAAACTTGCCACTTTAGGCACTCACAGGGTAAAAATACTGGGACCGCAGCTCCTCTGCCGATGAGGCGAAACTTAGGGACAGCCCCAAAGCAAAGGATAAGGTCAAGAGAGAATGAGGTGAGAAACAACATGTTAATGGCAACACGCCAACAGATGTGTAAGAGTATGATTAAAGATGGGCTGCCAACACCGGTTAGCCTCCAAGCAATGACTCCCTGGTTAAATACTTATCACAATTGCAGGGATGTGAAACTACTGTGGGAAGGTTTTAGGTGGGGATTCAAAATCCCATGCACAGAGGTCAAGAAGAGGCAAAGAGGCTCTTAATTTGTGGTCAGCACTGGGGATGCCAGAGGTGGTGGCACTTACAGTAAACAAAGAGGTCAAATTGGGTAGAGTGGCCGGTCCATTCAAGTGTCCGCAAATGGCAAATCTGGTAGTTTCTCCATTGGGGCTGGTCCCTAAGAAAGAGTAGGGACAGTACCGACTAATCCATCACCTCTCTTTCCCTGAGGGGTAGTCAGTTAATGACGGCATAGCCGAGGAGCTGTGTCGAGTGCATTATTCATCATTTGAGGATGCAGTGGAAGTTGTGAGCCCTGATGGGGAGCCCTGATGGGGAAGGCCGGCATAGAGTTGGCATTCCGGTTGTTGCCCATTCACAAAGAAAGTCAACATTTGTATGGTTTTAAGGTGCAGGAACTACTATGATAAAGGGGAGAGGGTGCACAGTGGCTCTCCAAACCATCGCAGGGAGCTCAATCTGTCCAGTCAGGGCCGTGTCAGGGTTTCTCAGGCGGAGACCGCCCTCTGGGGGAATATCCACTGCTCATTCATCGGGATGGGTCTGCACTTAGCTGCTTCCAGTTTAGAAGGGTTATGGAGCTAGCGTTGGAGAAAATCGGGGAGACAAAGGGAGTGTTTGGGACACACTCATTTCGGATAGGGGCAGCCACGTGGGCCGCAGCCATAGGCCTAGGGGCTGAGAAAATCAAGCAGATTGGGAGATGGAAGTCTGGGTGTTTTAAGAGATACATCGGACCGGAAAAACTGTAAAGTTGACCTGCTGCCTTCTCATCCCATTAGCACCAGCACGGAGGAGAAGGAGATCGGTCTGGGTGGTAGGACACTCATTTGTGTCCAGGGCTGGGGCAAGCTGGACGGCGGAACAGGAGGAGTTGACAGCCGACGAGTTCAGGATTGGGTGGCATGGGGTGCCAGGTATGAAATGGGCACAACTTCAGGGGCAGGTGCGCAAATTGCTGGGGAAACAGCAAAAGCCGGACACAATGGTCATACACCTGGGGGGTACGATTTGACAAAACTAGGGAGGGGGGCGTTAATGCGGGAAATGATGTTCTCATTACAGGAGCTGGCGGGACAACTGGGAGAAACTAAAATCATCTGGTCAGAGATAATGCCGAGACCAGAATGGAGAGGCGTGGATAATCACGCAGCCGTGGAGAGATCCAGGCGGAAGTTGAATTGTGCAATGGCCAAATTCTGCAGGGGCATCTGGGATGAACAACATGGGTTCAGCTCCCCCCCAGGCGAGGCTCAGGCGCAAAGGGTTGGGAGAGTTGGGCCTATACTGGACTTTTGGAAGGAAAGGGGGAGGCAGTTTGTCAGACACAGAGCAGTCGCCGCATCTTCTGAGTTATTTCCACTAATGTGTGCAGTGTGGTTTTTAAGATGTTGTGGAAAATAAACCTGCGGCCTTTTTATGCCAAAAACAAAAACAAGACCCCTACACATTTCTGGGGGGAGAAAGTGGAATGAGCAGTTACTATGCAATGGGTCCAAATGGACGGATGCACGGGTTATGGCCTGTGTATGTCACAGTTTCCTGCATGCATGCTTGTGTTACTACACGTGTTACTTGCGTGCCTGTCTCAATGCTGCCTGTGAAGCACGAAAATAATTAGCCAAATTACCCACACAACAACAAAAAGTCATCATGTTTGCTAGGAGACCCACGGAAGCCTGACTTTTCCTCTCTGAACTTGAATGCTCCGAGCGGTAGCCAGGGGAACAAGCAACAGCCCGAAGCTTTCCCCGGAGTGTTGCCCCACGCTTCGCCCTCCGGCCATGTTGCATGGGCAAGCGGGGCGCGGCCATGGCACCGTCGTCTGGCTGCTGGGGATACTTCCGAAGGCGAGGCAGATAGCGCTGGGTGCTCCCTACGGTGCCTACGTCATTGTTGCCCATCCGCGTCTGATCGTGCACATCCTCCAGTCCCCGAAAGCCCCTAATAGCACAGCGTGCCTTTCTTTGCAGCCTGTCCGGCCGCTCCCTGTAATTACCAGAGAACAATGTCGTAAGGTGCAGGGGGGCCCACCTCTCGCCCACTGCCCCAGGCAGTGTCCTGCACTCGTTGCTACGCTGCAGCAAAGCCGCGCCGCTGATATATAGCGGCCTGACGCGGGCACGGAACTTCATCTCAAGAGATGGGGAGAGCCAGGACTCCCGGGACCCGCACTCTCCAGGGCACTGCGTCTGCCGAGCGGCCGGTAAGGAGCAGAGGGAGAGGGGGCTTCACTGGAGCGAGCTCGGTCTTTGGTGAGGGACTGTGTACTGGTAACTTACCTCAGCACCGCAAGCACGGATGCTGCGCGTGTTCCTGATCCTTCCTGCAGCGCTTCAAGCAGCTCAGCGAGTTCCGTTGCTATTGGCGAGTCCAAGTTTCAGTCAAATGTTCTATTCCTTCATCTTTCATGGGCGGAGTCAGGCTGAAAAGGGGGCCACGACTTAGTATCGAGTGACTGAACCAGTTGTGCATTTGATTAAGAATGCACAGATGTGTTCAGCGATTTGAGCACTCTGGCCTCTGTTCGACTCGGAATATAACTGCCGTCTCTTTGCTCGCAAATGACCAGAGAAACATGAAGAAGAACATTTGAGGCATGGGGGTCAGTGGCGATAAGTCATTTGTGAATCGTGGGACACCTTCTCCAGACGATGTGGGGTGGGGGGGCTCAAAAGGACTAGCACAGCACGTCGCTAGCCCCCTGACCAGCGGGTGAGTGGCCTGCATTACGCAGATGCATTCAGTAAGCGTATGCAACCATTGGGTGGTCCTATCGGGCTGAAAATCCCTCCCTTGCAAGACAGACACACACACACACACACGTAAACTCTACATGTTAACGTGTGTAACTGTACATGAGAACATGAGGACGAGTACTGTTGCCTTAGCCCTGCTAGTGCAGCAGCCAGGGATGGAGCCAGCCTCGAAGGTTTGGGGAGCTAGGTGACAGTTTGAAATTCGGTTGTGAGTGGGCCAATAACCCACCGGGAGGTCGACCCCCCGCCCCCCCCCCCCTCGCTTTCCTCTGAGCCCCGGATGCTGAGTATCCAGTAGACCTTTCTTTGGCCCATTGGATGCATTTTTCACCCCAATTCAGAGGGTATTTAGGCAGTTTTGTGCTAATTGGACCTGCACTGATGTTAATTTTATCTAATAGAGATGCAAACTTTAAATACAATGTTTGCTTTAAAAAACACAATCTGTCTTAAGTCTTAGATCTGTCTAGATGAATTACACGGAAATGTTTGAATTTTTTTTAAAAAGTGTCTGATGATGCATGCGCTTCGTTTATTATGTGTTAACTTGATTATGATGTGACTTTATCCGTTTTAAATTCTGTTTGCGAAAGGTTCACTTGAACTATATCGCGATAAATAAATAAATAAAACACGTTTAATTCTGTTCCGGGACATCCCCTTGATGGCCGAAACCCCCAGCAACAGGAAAGGGCCTAGCATTCGGCGGTTCGCATCTCCACTAGTCCACCTTGCCGCATTCCTTTCTGCACTCAAGAACTGCCCTGTTCCTTAAGGTTTCCCCAGACGCGCGTGCCTTGATAATGCGCAGTGCTACGCGTCCGCATCCCCTGCCATCTCTGTGCCAATAACCCTTCTCTGTGTTCATTTATTTGTAAGGACCTTGAATACACAATGGGAATGATTTACAAAAGCGCGTTTATATTGAGCAATCCCATTGAAACACTGTTTGCAAATTAGGCTATCTTTTTGGTTTTGGTGCATTTTAGTGGCACAGGCAATTCCACTGAAAAAACTTTTCGTAAATCAGGCCGATAAAATGTTGGTTTTGGTGCATTTTGGTGGCAAAGCCACCAAAATATCGCCAACACCATTGCTACAGAGAATAGACACAGTCAAGGGGGGCTAGAAAGCCTATTTTGTGGTTGGCATGACAACTGGAAATGCTGTGCAATAATCTGTTGCACCGTCTCCCCATTGTGCTGTTGCTCTGTCCCCCTTCCGCTGTTGCTCCTTCTCACCATTGCGCTGCTGGTCCTTCCCCCTTCCGCTGTTGCTCCTTCCCCTTGTGCTGTTGCTCCTTCCCCGTGTGTTTTTGCTTCTTCCCTCTTACACTGTTGCTCCTTCCACCCTTGTTCTGTCGTTCCTTCCCCCTTGCTCTGTTGTTCCTTCCCACTTGCTCTGTTGCTCCTTCCCCCTTGCTGTGTTGCTCCTTCCCACTCGCTCTGTCGCTCCTTCCCCCTTGCTTCCCTCCTTGCTCTGTTCCTCCTTCCCCCTTGCTCTGTCGCTCCTTCCCCCTTGCTCTGTTGCTCCTTCTCACTTGCTCTGTCACTCCTTCCCCCTTGCTCTGTTGCTCCATCCCTCCTTGCCATGTTGCTCTTTCCCCATCGTGCGCTGTCGCTCCTTCCCTCTTTGCACTGTTGCTCCTTCTCCCCATTGCACTGTTGCTCGTCCCCCTTCTGTTGTTGCTCCTCCCCTTATGTTGTTGCTCCTTCCCCCATGTGTTGTTGCTTCTACCCCCTTACACTGTTGCTCCTTCCACCCTTGTCCTGTTGCTCCTTGCCACTTGCTCTTTTGCTCCTTCCCACTTGCTCTGTTGCTCCTTCCCCCTTGCTCTGTTGCTCCATCCTCCTTACTCTGTTGCTCCTTCCAACTTGCTCTGTTGCTCCTTCCCCCTTGCTCTGTTTCTCCTTCCCACTTGCTCTCTTGCTCCTTCCCCCTTGCTCTGTTGCTCCATCCCTCCATGCTCAGTTGCTTTTTCCCCATCGTGCGCTGTCGCTCCTTCCCTCTTTGCACTGTTGCTATTTCCCCCTTGTAATGTTGATCCGTCCTCCCTTGTGCGGTCGTGTCCCCCTGTCCCGTGCTCGTCTTCCGCACACTGTGATCTGCAATCACGTGACTCTTCACGTGAATGTAGATTCTTTTTCATTCGCAGTGTAAGTCCTCAGGGAAGGGACCCGAGTGTTTGTGAAGGCCGCAGCCACAGATATGAGTCAGTCTGCCAACCTCGTGCTTATTATTTGGTTCTTTTAAATGTTCATTGGGACAACACTCTCTTCCAGCCAGTCTTGATGTCTCTCTGAATCTCTCACCGTCTCACCTAGGCTGCTTACCTCTCCCTACATCTCTTTAACATATTCCGATCTGTTCTCTCTCTGGCTTTCTTGTTAGTGGGATGGCCTCTCCCCCTGGTTGTCTTGTTAGTGTGACAGCCTCTCTCCCTATCTGTTTCGTTTGTCTGAATGCCTCTTTCACTCGCTGTCTTGTTAGTCTGATGCCCTCTCTCCCTGGCTCTCTTGTTAGTCTGATGGCCTATCTCCCTGGCTCTCTTGATAGTCTGATGGCCTCTCTCCCTGACTCTCTTGTTAGTCTGATGGTCTCTCTCCCTGGCACTCTTTTTAGTCTGATAGCGTCTCTCCCTGGCTCTCTTGTTAGTCTGATGACCTCTCTCCCTGTCTCTCTTGTTAGTCTGATGGCCTCTCTCCCTGGCTCTCTTGTTAGTCTGATGGCATTTCTCCCTGTCTCACTTGTTAGTCTGATGGCCTCTCTCCCTGGCTCTCTTGTTTGTCTGATGGCCTCTCTCCCTGGCTCTCTTGTTCGTCTGATGGCCTGTCTCCCTGGCTCTCTTGTTAGTCTGATGGCCTCTCTACCTGGCTCTCTTGTTAGTCTGATGGCTTCTCTCCCTTGCTCTCTTGTTCGTCTGGTGGCCTCTCTCCCTGGCTCTCTTGTTAGTCTTATGGCCTCTCTGTCTGGCTCTCTTGTTCGTCTTATGTCCTCTCTACCCAGCTATTTTGCTCCTCTGATGACCTCTCTCTCATGCTGTTTTGCTAGTCTCATTGCCTCTCTCCCCGGCTCTCTTGTTAGTCTGATGGCCTCTCCCCCTGGCTGTCTTGTTAGTGTGACAGCCTCTCTCCCCATCTGTTTCGTTTGTCTGACTGCCTCTCTCACTCGCCGTCTTGTTAGTCTGATTGTCTCTCTCCCTGGCTCTCTTGTTAGTCTGATTGCTTCTCTCCTGGCTCTCTTGTTAGTCTGATTACCTCTCTCCCTGGCTCTCTTGTTAGTTTGATCCCCTCTCTCCCTGGCTCTCTTGTTAGTCTGATGGCCTCTCTCCCTGGCTCTCTTGTTCGTCTGTTGGCCTCTCTCTCTAGCTCTCTTGTTAGTCTGATGGCCTCTCTTCCTGGCTGTCTTGTTCGTCTGACAGCCTCTCTCCTTGGCTCTCTTGTTAGTCTGATGGCCTCTCCCCCTGGCTGTCTTGTTAGTGTGACAGCCTCTCTCCCCATCTGTTTCGTTTGTCTGACTGCCTCTCTCACTCGCCGTCTTGTTAGTCTGATTGTCTCTCTCCCTGGCTCTCTTGTTAGTCTGATTGCTTCTCTCCTGGCTCTCTTGTTAGTCTGATTACCTCTCTCCCTGGCTCTCTTGTTAGTTTGATTCCCTCTCTCACTGGCTCTCTTATTCGTCTGATGGCCTCTCTCCCTGGCTCTCTTGTTCGTCTGTTGGCCTCTCTCCCTAGCTCTCTTGTTAGTCTGATGGCCTCTCTTCCTGGCTGTCTTGTTCGTCTGACAGCCTCTCTCCTTGGCTCTCTTGTTAGTCTGATTGCCTCTCTCCCGGGATCTCTTGTTAGTCTGATTGCTTCTCCCCCTGGCTCTCTTGTTACTCTGATTGCCTCTCTCCCTGGCTCTGTTGTTAGTCTGATTGCCTCTCCCCCTGGCTCTCTTGTTCGTCTGATGGTCCCCTTCCCACACTGTTCTGCTAGCCTCTCTTCCTGGCTGTCGTGTTAGTCTGATGGCCTCTCTCCCTGGCTGTCTTGTTTGTCTGACTACCTCTCTCCCTGGCTGTCGAGTTAGTCTCATGCTCCCCTTCCCCATACTGTTGTGTTTCTCTGATTGCCTCTATCTATACCTTGCTGTATTGCCCAGCCTTTTCAATCATATGTTGGTTTTAGATCTCCCACTACCCATGTCTCTGTCCTTCACAGCCCCTCTCTGCCCATGGATTGGGCTGCAGGGCAGTTCCTGCATCCTGCATAATTGCTGTGTTTTTCCTTTGCAGGTGATGGCTGCAGCCTGCCGTGACGCAGGCCCCGCCATGGGCCAACCTTCTCTGCATTGCTGCCTCATATGGGCGCTCCTGGCCGCCATTTTGACACCTGCAGGTATGTGATTCCACAGGAAGTGGCATGTGCTGCCGCCTAGCCCCCATCCGCCTGCAGACGTGGCTCGGACGGGGAAATGGCGCTTTCCCATGTATGCAGCAATTCAAAGTATGGTCCCTTGTGTGGACCATGTTCCTACATGCAAACACACCCTACTCCACGTGGGAGATGGTAGCCAAGTCATAATTCGTAATCTGCATACTGTGTCTTCCTTTTTTTTTTTTTTACAAATTCACGACTGCAAGCCCAAGAATGCAAAGAAAAAAAAGCAGGACTGGACTAGCAGCTACTGAATGGCATGAGGCGTGCTGGCATGCAGTCATGCTTTATGTGCCAGTTCCATAGCAGTAATGCACAGCAGGAGCAGCATACTGTGGCATAATGTGGCGTGAGTTACCACAGTATCACATGCACTCTTCCCCAGTTTATTAGTTGTATGCTGGAAATTGAGACCCTTACTTACAGTAGCACCAGTCACACTACAATTCCCAACATTCAATGTACTGCTGGTTCTAAGACTAAGAAGCGGATGACCCGGGCAGCAGCGGCAAGTTGAAAGCTCACCGCCCACAAAATCATGAGGTATATTTTGCCGAATTTAATTGGTTCACCATAGACGTCTGGCCACAGATAGAATCCACCTCCTTTCACAGGATGTTTTGTGCTCAACTCACTGGGTCTCTCAAAAAGGGGCCCTTTCGCTCCTTTATGTGCAATAACCTTAGAATTAAGGGGGCTCGTCTATTTTGTTCCGGGTGAACCCACATCCCTGTCTATAAGACTGGTAGAATGAACTATTGTATTAGTGGAGTGTTTTCCGCTTAGTAGAACCTGCAGTTATTGTATTTGAATCGTTGGTCTTTTTATTTCATGTTTCATTTCAAGGTAAAAATGCAGCCTGACGGTATTTTTTCAATATTGTTTGTCCTTAGTCCAGTTAGGCTCAAGAAGAAGAGAGCAATTCTCGAAATATGTCCAGTGTCAGGGCGTCAGCTACAGATACTCGACATATGTGATTTAACATTATTGTGTTTTCATTAAATTACTCTCCTTTTTATGAAAACTGGATTAAAGGGATGCTTATTGTACCTACACCTATACTTGAATTGTCTTGATATTCATGTCTTCAAACTTCCAAATGCTTCTGTAACCGCCTTTTGAAGGTGGCCTACAGTGTGCAGGGGACGGGGACGGTTCCAATCTAGGACCTTCTTTCTTTGTTGTTTTCCATATTGGTGGTTCTGTGCAGGACCATTATACCTCCCCCGCACCTTAAGACAACCAATCTATTTACAGTATCCCTTTCTAAAGGCTGACTTGCATTTTAGGAGTGCACCTGAAATTCCCTTTCTCCATAAATTGAAAGCTCTGGGCAAGAGTTGTGTGTTAAGAATGTTTTACTATAATATTATTAGTGGCCTTGGTCTGTAACACATGAAGTTTACATAATTGAGTCTAATCCTGCGTTGGTTTTTGAACAGAGCCAAAAATGTACCCTGTTGCAAAAATGCACCAAAGCTTTGTGTTATGGAGGCCCTGACATTTTACTGCGGGTACAGCAGTATAAGAACTCCGCCTTTCACTGTCTAGATGGACAGCGCAGTGTAGATCTCCGTGTGTATCTTGGGTACACATGTGGGCACATGCTTCACATTCGGCCTGCATGCTTCTTTTGAGTAGACACCTGCGTAGGTATACGCAGGGCTTTAAGTTGGCTGGGGCTAGCCAGGGACAATCTCTGTCAGTCTCCAGAAAAGGATCCCAAGCCGGGGCCCTGCCAGGGCCCACCCACGATCAGCCCTAGTCATGCTGATACCTCAGGCAGACTTGTAGCCGAAGCATTGCGCTGTTACCTGGACTGCCTGCTGGTGACGGGACTTCGGAAGTACCGACATCTGCAGGGAGCCAGTGTAACGTGGCTTCGGGTACACGGCTGCCAGATGACTCTGAACTCCAAAACAAATGGAGGGCTGGAGGGCTCTTTTTTGTTTCTGAGTAAAGAGTCGTCATGCAGCACAAAGCTTTTAAACGAGGCTTCATGATGCGTGATGACTCTTTACTCAGAAACAAAAGGAGGGACTGGGCCCTCTAGTACAGATCATCACACAGCAGGCAGCCCTTTCATTTAAGGAGCCCGTGGTTTTGAACCCTGCATCGCCTTGAATGAAAAGGCTGCCTGCTGCGTGTACGAGCTACCACATGCTGGTGTCAGACCTTTGGTGTGCCCAGCCTCAAAGGGCTGAGCGCACCAAAGGTAATAATGCTAGTGCGCCCCAGCTCCCCTGCTTTCACCAGCCCCTTCTACCCCCATTTTCGAGGTGGACTCTCGTTAGGGCGCGTGGCTTAAGTACACACATACTTAAGCCACGGCCTCTAATGAGAGCCCCCCCCCCCTCGATTTAGCATCCCACTTAATCCACTGGGTATATGCTCTATTGCTCTCTGACTGGGTACAGTCTGTACAGCGTTATCTATAGAAACCAAATTGACCGATGCTTCCTCTTCACAGATGCCCAAAACTTTCCCAACGTCTCGCGAATCCAGCCGCAATACGGGAGCACGAACGGAGCAACGCGCATCACCATCTCAGGATACGGTGGGTTTCAAAGAAAGAGACGGCCTGTCAACTCTTAAACAATCTGGCACAACATCTGCCCGTGTGCTTCATATTAAACCACAATAACCGTTCAACAGGTGTGAGATGTCTCCAAGGTAGAGGGCCTGACAGGACATCGTACTGTATCAATATTTCCCACCACTTGCGGGTTCAATGTGCAGCGATTGTGCTCCTTAAGACCTCTGAATTTATAAAGATGAGGGGTTTTGGCCACTTCTCTCCACCGGGGTCTACACATGGGAGGCTCTTCCACTGGCCAGTCATCTGCAACCCCCCAAAGACCTATGTAGTCCGGCATTGGTATCCTTCAATGGAGGCCGGCATTGGTATCCTGTAATGTCCCATGTTTGAGTTCTCTTTTGGACCTATGTAGGCAGGCATTGGTATACCGCAATCTCCCATGTTTGAGTTCTCCTTTGGACCGATGTAGGCCGGCATTGGTATCCTTTAATCTCCCATGTTTGAGTTCTCTTTTGGACCTATGTAGGCAGGCACTGGTATCCTGTAATCTCCCATGTTATGTAGGAAGGCATTGGTATCCTTTAACCTCCCATGTTTGAGTTCTCTTTTGGACCTATGTAGGCTGGCATTGGTATCCTATAATCTCCCATGTTTGAGTTCTCTTTTGGACCTATGTAGGCAGGCATTGGTATCCTGTAATCTCCCTTGTTTGAGTTCTCCTTTTGACCTATGTAGGCCGGCATTGGGATCCTTTAATCTCCCATGTTTGAGTTCTCTTTTTTACCTATGTAGGCAGGCATTGGTATCCTGCTATGGAGGCAGGCATTGGTATCCTTTAATCTCCCATGTGTGAGTTCTCTTTTGGACCTATGTAGGCCGGCATTGGTATCTTGTAATCTCCCATGTTTGAGTTCTCTTTTGGACCTATGTAGGCAGGCATTGCTATACTGTAATCTCCCATGTTTGAGTTCTCCTTTGGACCTATGTAGGCAGGCATTGGAATCCTTTAATCTCCCATGTTTGAGTTCTCTTTTGGACCTATTTAGGCCGCCATTGGTATCCTTTAATCTCCCATATTTGAGTTCTCTTTTTTACTTATGTAGGCAGGCATTGGTATCCTGTAATCTCCAATGTTTAAATTCTCCGTTGGACCTATGTAGGCAGGCATTGGTATCCTTTAATCTCCCATGTTTGAGTTCTCTTTTGGACCTGTGTAGGCCGGCATTGGTATCCTGTAATCTCCCATGTTTGAGTTCTCTTTTGGACCTATGTAGGCCGGCATTGGTATCCTGTAATCTCTCATGTTATGTAGGAAGGCATTTGTATCCTTTAATCTCCCATGTTTGAGTTCTCCTTTGGATTTATATAGGCCGGCATTGGTATCCTGTAATCTCCCATGTTTGAGTTCTCTTTTCGACCTATGTAGGCCGGCATTGGTATCCTGTAATCTCCCATGTTTGAGTTCTCTTTTGGACCTATGTAGGCCGGCATTGGTATCCTGTAATCTCCCATGTTTGAGTTTTCTTTTGGACCTATGTAGGCCGGCATTGGTATCCTGTAATCTCCCATGTTTGAGATCTCCTTTGGACCTATATAGGCCGGCATTGGTATCCTGTAATCACCCATGTTTGAGTTCTCTTTTGGACCTATGTAGGCCGGCATTGGTATCCTGTAATCTCCCATGTTTGTGTTCTCCTTTGGACCTATGTAGGCAGGCACTGGTATCCTGTATTCCCCCATGTTTGAGTTCTCTTTTGGACCTATGTAGGCAGGCATTGGTATCACACAATCTCCCATGTTTGAGTTCTCCTTTGGAACGATGTAGGCCGGCAATGGTATTCTTTAATCTCCCATGTTTGAGTTCTCTTTTGGACCTATGTAGTTCGGCATTGGTATCCTGTAATCTCCCATGTTTGAGTTCTCTTTTGGACCTACGTAGGCCAGCATTGGTATCCTGTAATCTCCCATCTTTGAGTTCTCTTTTGGACCTATGTAGGCCGGCATTGGTATCCTGTAATCTCCCATGTTATGTAGGAAGGCATTTGTATCCTTTAATCTCCCATGTTTGAGTTCTCCTTTGGATTTATATAGGCCGGCATTGGTATCCTGTAATCTCCCATCTTTGAGTTCTCTTTTCGACCTATGTAGGCCGGCATTGGTATCCTGTAATCTCCCATGTTTGAGTTTTCTTTTGGACCTATGTAGGCCGGCATTGGTATCCTGTAATCTCCCATGTTTGAGATCTCCTTTGGACCTATATAGGCCAGCATTGGTATCCTGTAATCTCCCATGTTTGAGTTCTCTTTTGGACCTATGTAGGCCGGCATAGGTATCCTGTAATCTCCCATGTTTGTGTTCTCCTTTGGACCTATGTAGGCAGGCACTGGTATCCTGTATTCCCCCATGTTTGAGTTCTCTTTTGGACCTATGTAGGCAGGCATTGGCATCACGCAATCTCCCATGTTTGAGTTCTCCTTTGGACCGATGTAGGCCGGCAATGGTATTCTTTAATCTCCCATGTTTGAGTTCTCTTTTGGACCTATGTAGTTCGGCATTGGTATCCTGTAATCTCCCATGTTTGAGTTCTCTTTTGGACCTACGTAGGCCAGCATTGGTATCCTGTAATCTCCCATGTTTGAGTTCTCTTTTGGACCTATGTAGGCAGGCATTGGTATCGCGCAATCTCCCATGTTTGAGCTCTCCTTTGGACCGGTGTAGGCTGGCAATGGTATTCTTTAATCTCCCATGTTTGAGTTCTCTTTCGGACCTATGTAGGCTGGCATTGGTATCCTGTAAAATCCCATGTTTGAGTTCTCTTTTGGACCTATGTAGGCCGGCATTGGTATCCTGTAATCTCCCATGTTTGGGTTCTCTTTTGGACCTATGTAGGTAGGCATTGGTATCCTGTAATCTCCCATGTTTGAGTTCTCCTTTGGACCTGTGTAGGCCGACATTGCTATCCTGTAATCTCCCATGTTTGAATTCTCCTTTGGACCTATATAGGCCGGCATTGGGATCCTTTAATCTCCCATGTTTGAGTTCACTTTTGGACCTGTGTAGACCGGCATTGGTATCCTGTAATCTCCCATGTTTGGGTTCTCTTTTGGACCTATGTAGGTAGGCATTGGTATCCTGTAATCTCCCATGTTTGAGTTCTCCTTTGGACCTATGTATCCCAGCATTGGGATCCTTTAATCTCCCATCTTTGAGTTCTCATTTGGACCTATATAGGCCGGCATTGGTATCATGCTATGGAGGCAGGCATTGGTATCCTTAATCTCCCATGTTTGAGTTCTCTTTTGGACCTATGTAGGCCGGCATTGGTATCCTGTAATCTCCCATGTTTGAGTTCTCCTTTGGACCTATGTAGGCCGGCATTGGGATCCTTTAATCTCCCATCTTTGAGTTCTCTTTTGGACCTAAATAGGCCGCCATTGGTATCCTGCTATGGAGGCAGGCATTGGTATCCTTTACTCTCCCATGTTTGAGTTCTCTTTTGGACCTATGTTGGCTGGCATTGGTATCCTGTAATCTCCCATGTTATGTAGGCAGGCATTGGTATCCTTTAATCTCCCATGTGTGAGTTCTCTTGTGACCTATGTAGGCCGGCATTGGTATCTTGTAATCTCCCATGTTTGAGTTCTCTTTTGGACCTATGTATGCAGGCATTGCTATACTGTGATCTCCCATGTTTGAGTTCTCTTTTGTTGCACTGCTGATTACATTCATTATTATGTCTTTTCCATTGTTAGGATTTGCGGACTCCAACCAGTTCAACTACGGCGACAATGACCAGGGAGGGAACATAGTGCAGTTTGTGTCGGGCACTCGATCGATTCCCTGTGACGTGGAGAAGGATGCCAGCCATGAACGACTCCTAACCTGTTTTACACGGTATTCCTGACTTTCCTGACTTTCAGTTTGCAGGCATGACTACTGTATGGTCTCTCAAACCTCTCATGGGTGTGACCCAATTTTCTTGACTAGCTCAAGAGCATCAGTGTCTGTAACCCCACTTTCAAAGCAGTAAATTAGCTTCGACATATGTTGGGTTATAACCTGCATGTTAGCTATAACTTGTGCATTATACATTGTTAAGTGACCTCAATTCAGCACTCCAACTAAGTCAATGCCGAGTCTGGGATACCCAAGGGAAGCCCTTAATAATATATTTTTATGACAAGTTCATAGATCTGGATGATAAACCCTTGTATAACGCCCCTCTCTTTGAATCCCCCTGACCTCACTGAGCCAAGAAGTAGGTTTGTTTTGCAAATTAAAAGATTTATTTTACAAATTAAACAAGATATATATCACACGTTTATAAATAAATTAATATTTGATAGCACACTTATGAATATGACAGTGATCAACAATGGATAGTATTATACTAGCACACTTTTTTAATTACTTAAGAGTTGGTATAGAGAGGATAAAGTAGCTGAGAATGCTTTTATGCGTTCAAGGAAACGTAATGATGGAAAAGAATGCAGCACAGAAATAACTGAGATGGTTTCCACAAGAGATAATATGATCACTTTTTCTTTTGAATATTCACTCCGCCCCTATGCAATATAAGGAGATGGAAGGGGAGCACACAATGTTCAGGAATACAATCAAATGCAATACCAATTCATTTCCCCCCTAGCAAACTTAGAGCAACAGGGATGATTTTAAAACACAGGCAAAAATACTTTAAATGTGATTTGCAAAGAAGTGAAAATATGCTAAAAATGATTTTAATTCCCTATAGGAGATTCAGGGTAGGTGATAGCTACTTAAGATTGGTTCAGGTCAACACTATCAGTGATTCATGAGGGATTGTCAGGTTGAAAAATGATTTCAGCAGTTGCAAGCAGTTGCAAGCAAAAGACAGAGATTTTGACAGGTGGAGAAATTTGATTAAAATTGCAATTCGCTGCACTTTTTCTGAGTGCGTCGAGCGCGATTACAGAAAAAATATAAGGAGTAGAGTTGGTTTAGGTCTTGTTGGAAGGCTTAGGATCTTAGCTTTAAAATGAAAGTAAAATCTTGTTCCTAGCACGTGCGGTTCAAAAGATACTGACAATTTTGTGGAGGTAGATTTTCAGAAATTAAGTAAGATTCAAATGGCAAATGACACTTTCCCAGGTTTGAAATCACAGAATGGACACATGATTTCTATGCAGTTCTAAATAGGTTGAAATGGTTTGAATTAGATTATTTTAAACTAAGAGATTGGTTATGCACAGTTCTGTCGGTACTCACACTATAAATTTGAAATAGGCCGTCAAGATCTGGTCATGTTTGGGCTTTACTCGCCATGGACGGTCTCTGGTACTGGTTCTGCTCACAGCGATCTGGTCTGGGTCTGCTATCGGCACTGCAGAGCGGTCTGGTCTGGTCTCTGGTTCTGGCAAAAGTTCTTGGCACTGCACAGCGGTCTGGTCTGGGTCTCTCTGGATACAGCACTGCTTTCTGGGTTCTGGCACAGGGTTCTAGCCAGAATCAAACAGCACAGCCCAGCTGTTGAAGAGTTTAATTAGGTTGCAAAAGATTTTGAGGCCTGCTGAAAAGGATTCAGCTTGTGGATCAGGCCTCTCTGCTACACAAGCTCTGGAATCTGAGGTCTGGTTTTCTAAGTTCTGGTTCTGGAGTCTTCTGGCAAAGTGCTTCGCAGGAAATCAGTTTCAGTGGCCCTTTTTATGTCTTTTGAAAGTGGGTGGGAAGGCTGACTTTCTATGCCCAACCCTCTGAAGATCCTGATAGGTTAGCGGATTTTCTGTGCTCTCACTGGAGAACAGAGTTGTGAGTCATCCGGTGTCATTTTTACAGCATACAGAAAGAACAGTCCCCTTGTCACTTTGCACACAAATCTATTTTTGATCTAAATGCGTATTTATCTATGTACAATTTTTCTAATATTATATGTCCAGTTAACATATTTTCTGTAGCACCAAACCATCCGATCCCTGTCTTTGTAAGATGTTTTGTCCACTTCTGACAGAATTGTGCCCTTTTCATCTAGAACACAACCTCTAAACTTTTCCAGAATTTACACAAATGTGCGCAAGGAATATGGCCAACAGATGATGAAGTGTGAGATTTTTAACATACAGACACTTGGAGTAACACCCTATTTTCCGCTACTACTCCCCAGAACATACCACAGAGTCCTAACACCTCTTAAAATGTGCTCAGAAAAATCACAGGAATAATGATATTATTTACATAATTTTGACACTTCCGTACTATGAATTATCCATCTTTTTAAAATTATGCTCTGGCCCAGATGGGTGTGGTTTAGATTCCAAAGCACATGGGGGAATTTCTGTCTGTCCCCGCCTCCAGCTCAGGTGGCTCCCAGAGGCAGCGCCCCTCCCATTTCTTTCCAAGAGGAAGCAATTTACGACCCCCTGATTTAGCATTTGCCTGAGCCAAGGAAAGTTCATTGTTCTGTTTTCCTGCAGCCCCAGGCACCCCTCCCCTAATTCAATCAGTGAGGTGTAATCTCCTTTTGGTGGGGGCAGGAGAAGACAGGCCAGGCCTGGGAATGCAGTTGCTGGTCAAGTTTCAACTCCTGTTGGGGGTAGTTGCCGGGCAGAATTCAATCTCTTCAAGCCAGGCTTCAGCTAAATGTCACTTTTGTTCCAGTTTTTTCTTCATTCAAATCAATTTTGACACATGCAGCTCGAACGCTGATTCTAAGTTCAAAACTATGACATTTAAACAGTTGCAACCTATGTGACACTCCAAAGTAAATCACTCATTTATTTTAAACATTTTGATTTTAGTGGCAATTTCACTTAAACTGCTGACATCCACAGCTCAGCCAGTTTTGTTATAAACATTGTTTTAGGCTCTTCATCTTTCCAGATTGTGTATGCACACAAGACTACATTCTGCCAAATGTCTTCTGGTGTTCAGTGAGATTTTTGAATATCTTGCAATGTTTGAAATAGGCATTTGAGCTTGCATTTCAGAGAAACAAAGGTGATTTCAAAGTGCTTTTTGAGCTAACAGGCACTGCTGTTTTTCCTTTGGCACCACGTTTCACTCATGGTGCTTCTGGCCCATCACGCTCGCACTGGTGGGTGGCAGCTCAGGCGACCATTTTGGTGTGCACAAAACCGTGCGGTTTTCCTGGATTCTGGCGCAAATGTGGGCTTTTCGGCCATCTCGGATTTTCTAAGCCCACAGCACCAAATGTTGTAGCCTAATAATTCAAACCTGGGTCAAGACATCTGACAACATATGAGTGTAGTGCTTTTAGATGGGGTCTAGTAGTTCACTACCTGTTGGTGAAATATGGGTTATAATCCTGATTAGCACATGGATTTCATTACAATCCTAGTTTAAGCCAATCAGAATGCTCAGAATGCAGTCCACAATCTCTGTTAAGGACCTTATTTCAAACATGAGTCGTAACCTACAACCATTCACTTTCCTTTTTTAGTTTCACACCACCATGTTATAATGACCTCCCCCACCACAGGCTTTGACATAACCACTTGCCATTTTGACCCCTCCGCAATCTCTAACCCTCAACTTCAATGCGGGCAGTAACTTGAGGCCGGTCACTTTTCCACGCTCATGATCCCTCTCTCGTTGTGATAAGTTTCAACTATGGGTATTTTATTTCCCAGCCATGACCCTGTAATTGCAAATGCTCTGAATAGCAGTTTATGTGTAAGGTATTTATACAGTATGGATGTCCCCGAGCCCAGGGGCGTCTTGACCCTATCTATGATATGATTGGTTATTTATAACGTGCTTAATACCCAGAGGTTTCTAAGCGCAGACACAGGGATCGAACCTGTGGTGCTCAGTGTGTCTTGCTTTCAAGGAGAGATTGGATTACAGTTTGGGGAAAAGGTATGTGTTGACCCTCATCCAGGCCAGAACAAATAGCTGGGGAATATTTCAGATCTTGCATGCTGGCATTTGGATTACAGTTTGGGAAAAAGGTATGTGTTGACCCTCATCCAGGCCAGAACAAATAGCTGGGGAATATTTCAGATCCTGCATGCTGGCATGGGGGCCCTACAGGAACAGAGCTTTGATGATGGAGTGTGGTACAGAAGAATTCTTCCCGGGCTGGGCATGATTCGTGGGTACATGCAGACACGGCCAGTGTAATGTGGCAATCGAGGCAGAAACATGTGCACTTCCACGGTTCTAGGTCATTTGGTCGAAAATAAATGGTCAACAGGACAAATGGTCGACACCAAAAGGTCGACAGGTCAAATGGTCAAATTTCTTTTTTTTTCCACATTTTTTTTTTGGGGGGGTCCCCCCCAAACCCCTTTTTTTTGCTAAAAACCCCTTTTTTTCCCCTAAACGAAAACCTAAAAAATATATATATAAATAAAAAAAATTCGACCATTTGACCCGTCGACCAAATTGTGTCGACCATTTGTCTGTCGACCATTTGTCTGTCGACCATTTGACTGGACACCCACTTCCACCAGTAACCAGCTGTAACGTGTTGTGCTGGATGTAGGCGGGTGCGGGGTTTAGGAGAAAGGACTATGCTTATGATGTTACACAAGTAAACTGAAGCCAAGCATACATTATATGCCCCTGCCTGTGGAGGATAGCTCGGGGGCAACGTGCTCACCTTGGAAGCAAAACGACACGGAGCACCACAGGTTCGATCCCCGGGTCCGCGCTTAGAAGCCTCTGGGTATTAAGCGCGTTATAAATAACGTATCATATCACATATATCATATAAAAGGCACACATGGTGGGAAAAGACACAAAGCATTGGCGAAGCCAACTGACAGAGATTCTACCTGTAACTTAAAGTGATTTAAGATGGGAGGGTAGATGAGTGTGATTCTATGGATGGATGATGGGTGAAATTGTGTGAGAAAATGAGATCAAGTGCCTGAGTGCGCGCACCTGTGGGAATGGGTAGAAAGATGAACACCTGTGATGGGTGGAGCATATATGGACTATCGAAATTGCATGCACATATTATGGGTTTGCTGCTTATACGAATGTGCATGATTAGGCAGATGGTTGGATGTGTGGGCGGCTCATGCGCGAAATAGCATGGATGTGTAACTGGACAGACGGATAGGTTGTCTTGGGTGGATGGGTGCTACTGAATGAGTAGAACATCTCTTAAGGAAAAAAGATAATCAGATTTCAGTTTTCTGGAAGCCACAGTATTAAGTGCACTATAAAAAATATGTGTTCACACATAAAGAGCCAGTAGGACGCGCTCAGTGTCAGCAGTTATTAAAAATGAAATTAATGGGTGACATTTGGATTCCTCCCATGCGATCAATAATGCACAAGCCTGCTAGGTCTTCCACACTAAACACAATGCAATCACCGGTGAGCTGCTTCCCAAAGCCGGGAATAATAATGATCGAGCCACCTAGGTCTTCCACACCAAACACAATGCGATCACCAGTGGGCTGCTTCTCAAAGCCGGGAACAATAATAATCGAGCCCCCTAGGTCTTCCACACTAAACACAATGCGATCACCAGTGGGCTGCTTCTCAAAGCCGGGAACAATAATAATCGAGCCCCCTAGGTCTTCCACACTAAACACAATGCGATCACCAGTGAGCTGCTTCCCAAAGCCGGGAACAATAATGATTGAGCCACTGAGGTCTTTCACACCAAACACAATGCGATCACCAGTGAGCTGCTTCCCAAAGACAGGAACAATAATGATCGAGCCACCTAGGTCTTCCACACTAAACACAATGCGATCACCAGTGAGCTGCTTTCCAAAGCCAGGAACAATAATGCACGAACCTCCTAGGTCTTCCACACTAAACACAATGCAATCACTGGTGAGCTGCTTCCCAAAGCGGGGAACAATAATGCACAAGCCTCCTAGGTCTTCCACACCAAACACAATGCGCAGTAATCCCCAGTGAGCTGCTTCACAAAGCTGAGAACAATAATGCACAAGCCTCCTAGGTCTTCTACACCAAACACAATGCGTACCAATCACCAGTGAGCTGCTTCCTAAAGCCGGGAACAATAATGCACAAGCCTCCTAGGTCTTCCCCGGCAAACACAATGCGCAGTAATCACCAGTAAACTGCTTCCCAAAGCCGGGAACAATAATGCACAAGCCTACTAGGTCTTCCACACCAAACGCAATGCACAGCAATCACCAGCGAGCTGCTTCCCAAAGACGGGAACAATAATGCACAAACCTCCTATGTCTTCCACGCCAAACACAATGCACAGCAATCCAATCACCAGTGAGCTGCTTCCCAAAGCCAGGAAAAATAATGCACAAGCCTCCTAGGTCTTCCACACCAAATACAATTGCAGCAATCACCAGTGAGCTGCTTCCTTAAGGCCGGTAACAATAATGCACGAGCCTTGTAGGTCTTCCAAACTAAACGCAATGCACAGCAATCACCAGTGAGCTGCTTCCTAAAGCCGGGAACAATAAATAATGCACAAGCCTCCTAAGTCTTCCCCGCCAAACACAATGCACAGCAATCACCAGTGAGCTGCTTCCCAAAGCCGGGAACAATAATGCACGAGCCTCCTAGGTCTACCACGCCAAACACAATGGCCCTCATTACGACCCTGGCGGAGGTCCATGGTGCAATTTGCACCATGGACCATGGCGCAGAGCTGCCAACTCCGCCATGGGGGTTGGCGGACTTACCGCCCCATTCCGACCTTGGCGGGGCGGTAAGTCCCCAATCCCCATTTACCCTTCCCCATTCCCATTTTTGCCCCATAGGGTATAATGGGAGTGGGGAAGGAGTTAATTACGCCACCGTAGAATACGGTGGCGTAATTAACGAGGGGACCCGTAGCGCCATGGATTTTTCCGCCCGGAAAATCCGGGCGTAAAAATCGCCATGGCGCTACGGAAAGTCCTAATCTGGCGGAGAGGTACGCCATGCATTACGCTGGCGTAAACCCCTCTCCGCCAGGGTCGTAATGAGGGCCAATGTGCAGCAATCACCAGTGAGCTGCTTCCCAAAGCCGGCAACAATAATGCACGAGCCTCCTATGTCTTCCACATCAAACACAATGCGCAGCAATCACCAGTGAGCTGCTTCCCAAAGCCGGGAACAACAATGCACAAGCTTCCTATGTCTTCCACGCCAAACACAATGCACAGCAATCCAATCACCAGCGAGCTGCTTCCCAAAGCCGGGAACAATAATGCACGAGCCTCCTAGGTCTTCCACGGCAAACACAATGCGCAGCAATCACCAGTGAGCTGCTTCCCAAAGCCGGGAAAAATAATGCACAAGCATCCTAGGTTTTCCACACCAAATACAATGTGCAGCAATCACCTTTGAGCTGCTTCCCTAAGGCCGGGAACAATAATGCACAAGTCTCTTAGGTCTTCCACACTAAGCACAATGTGCATCAATCACCAGTGAACTACTTCCCAAAGTCGGGAACAATAATTCACAAGCCTCCTAGGTCTTCCACACTAAACACAATGTGCAGCAATCACCAGTGAGCTGCTTCCCAAAGCCGGGAACAATAATGCATGAGCCTCCTAGGTCTTCCACACCACCAAACACAACGTGCAGCAATCACCAGCGAGCTGCTTCCCAAAGCCAGGAACAATAATTCACGAGCCTCCTAGGTCTTCCACACCAAACGCAATGCACAGCAATCATCAGCGAGCTGCTTCCCAAAGCCGGGAACAATAATGCACAAGCCTCCTAGGTCTTCCACACTAAACGCAATGTGTAGCAATCACCAGCGGGCTGCTTCCCAAAGCCGGGAACAATAATGCACAAACCTCCTAGGTCTTCCACATCAAACACAATGCGCAGCAATCCAATCACAAGCGAGCTACTTCCCAAAGCCGGGAACAATAATGCACGAGCCTCCTAGGTCTTCCACACCAAATACAATGTGCAGCAATCACCAGTGAGCTGCTTCCTTAAGGCCGGGAACAATAATGCACAAGCCCCGTAGGTCTTCCAAACTAAACGCAATGCACAGCAATCACCAGTGAGCTGCTTCCTAAAGCCGGGAACAATAATGCACGAGCCTCCTAAGTCTTCCCCGCCAAACACAATGCGCAGCAATCACCAGTGAGCTGCTTCCCAAAGCCGGGAACAATAATGCACGAGCCTCCTAGGTCTTCCCCGCCAAACACAATGCGCAGCAATCACCAGTGAGCTGCTTCCCAAAGCCGGGAACAATAATCCACGAGCCTCCTAGGTCTTCCACGCCAAACACAATGCGCAGCAATCACCATTGAGCTGCTTCCCAAAGCCGGGAACAATAATGCACGAGCCTCCTATGTCTTCCACGTCAAACACAATGCGCAGCAATCACCAGCGAGCTGCTTCCCAAATCCGGGAACAACAATGCACGAGCCTCCTAGGTCTTCCACACTAAGCACAATGCGCAGCAATCGCCAGCAATCACTTCCCAAAGCCGGGAACAATAATGCACAAGCCTCCTAGGTCTTCCACACTAAACACAATGTGCAGCAATCACCAGTGAGCTGCTTCCCAAAGCCGGGAACAATAATGCACGAGCCTCCTAGGTCTTCCACACTAAACACAATGTGCAGCAATCACCAGCAAGCTGCTTCCCAAAGCCGGGAACAATAATTCACGAGCCTCCTAGGTCTTCCATACCAAACACAATGCGCAGCAATCACCAGGGAGCTGCTTCCCACAGCCGGGAACAATAATGCACAAGCCTCCTAGGTGTTCCACACCAAACACAATGTGCAGCAATCACCAGCGAGCTGCTTCCCAAAACCTGGGAACAATAATGCACAAGCCTACTAGGTCTTCCACACCAAACGCAATGTGCAGCAATCACCAGCGAGCTGCTTCCCAAAGCCGGGAACAATAATGTACAAACCTCCTAGGTCTTCCACACCAAACACAATGCGCAGCAATCCAATCACCAGCGAGCTACTTCCCAAAGCTGGGAAGAATAATGCACGAGACTCCTAGGTCTTACACACTAAACGCAATGCGCAGCAATCACCAGGGAGCTGCTTCCCAAAGCCAGGAACAATAACGCACGAACCTCCTAGGTCTTCCACACTAAACGCAATGTGCATCAATCACCAGTGAGCTGCTTCCCAAAGCCGGGAACAAGATGTGAAACCCCCATCTGAGCATTAGCGAATGCAGTCTAAATGATATTGCCTGCTTTAGAACCAGCCGAGCAGTGGCCCGCTTCTAGCTTCCCCCTTCATCACACAGGCATTGCTAGGGAAGGCTGGGGGGGGCTAAAGTCCCGAGTCATTTGGTTGTAGCCCCGGAAAGAAGCTCAAGGGCTGCAACCAAAAGGCTAGCTAGCCCTGAGTCCCGACAGTCCCGATAGCTGCCTAGCCCGGGATCTTTTCCAGATCTAGCAACAACGCTGGGCTCCAGTTCCCATATCTGATAACATTGGAAGCGCTTTGAAAGAGTCTACAGGACTCTAGCACTACATTAAATAAAACATGCTCATTCATAGCAGCTTGTGTTCCCTGCAGGGCATCATACCTGTTTCTTGGGAGCACACGTGGTGAGTGTTGCAATTAGGCGCAAGTGTTTATGTTGATCAAAACAGAATACCTGTTCCATTAAGGTGGTGACCTTTACCATCATAAGGCGGAGGGGCAAAGGAGAGTTTAGAAGAGAGGCAAGCCTGCTGGTACTTTTCCTTTTCCCTTCGTTTCGTGAGCAGTGGTAGAAGTGTATCAACAAAGGTAGTGGAGCTGTGACCCCAGCAGGGGACAGAGTAGACAGGAAGGGTGCAATGTGCAACACATTTCTCGAGGGTTGCAGCCATGCTGGTTGACAGGCAATTGAGTTGAAACATATCTAATTTTAACTGGAACTTCTATGGGGCGTTAAATTGGAGAAGTGTGAAAAAAGTGGCCGCTCCTGGCCATTCCTGCTCACTTCGACCACTGCTCGTGAGAAAGGAATGTAGCCTGCAAATATGCTTTGTAAAACTGAGGTCGGTTCCATAGAACTCCATAGAAACATTATGCAGCCATACAGCAAAAAACACTGATGTGGCGGAGGCAGGGTGGACGGAGGGGATCTTTTCTTCACTTCCTGCCCCTCCTCCACCTCATCACTGCCTGGAAATGGGCTGGGACGTTAAATGGAGGCATACAATCCACCTGCTTTGCTTTCACCCCCCACCCCATTTAATGCACCGCACATTTTAAAAAGAGGGAGTTACAGGTGCAAATCGACAGCACCTCATCGCGGAAGGACCCAACAGATTCCACATTGCAACTGATACAGAGAGCTGCTGCCAGTTCTAGCTGCCTGCTATTGGCAAAAATAAAAGTCAAGCTATTTATATGACCAGCATTTTCAAAACAACGATTCCCTACTTCCTGAGGAGACTACCCATTGGCATGTTGGTATTAAAGCAAGACCCGCAAAGCGTATTTCAAGGAACCTCAGACTTCACTGCTAGTGCTTTGCACCCATTTTGTCACTTTGGTAAACATGCGCTTGATTTGGTATGCTTTAGCAATGAGTGTGCATAACTTGATCCACGTTGTGCTGGAGATTGATATGTTCTAAAATATTACTGTATATTTTAAGCTCACACAGCAGGATTGTCTGTATCTTTGTGTCTAACCGCTCTGTATGTGTGTGTGTGTGACTCACTCTCTATGTGGGAGTATTTGTGTTTGTATGCACCTTGCGCACGCATGATTGTGCTTAGGCGTGCGCGCGCGCGCGTGGGTGTGTGTGTGTGTACTCACTATATATGTGTCTGTGTTCATAGCCATCTCGGTCTCTCTCCTCCTCTGTCCGTATTTCGGTAGATGTGTGTATATCTGTGATTGCGCCCACTGTGACGAATCAACTTCAGGGGCACCAGTGATCCGGGGATGAATATCGGTTTCTAAACCATCAATCAACCCCAAAGCTCTAGTACACACGAAGGCATCCGGACAGATTGGAATACAAGAGAATTATAAGAACTCCGTGTCCAGTTTTTGTTAACATGGACGGAACAGCAGGCTTATCTCTGCAAGGTCTTGGATCGTTGGTTAATTGCAACACGGTGAAATATAATTACTACCCAATGATAAAAGGGACTCTCCAGTCAAAGTTGTATAAACATATCTACTTTATTATTCTACAGCAGACAGTTCTAGCACACTACAAAATACAACCCACCTCATAAAGGAACACAGAGGACAGACAGTTCCACAAGGGAAAGGGACGCACTCTGGATACTGACAGGAGGGTAGTTGGTAAAGTAATCACTCTTACTGTTCAAGGTTATTTGGTTTCAGCACCAAGGGAGCAAATGGTTGTAACTGCCTCTAGGGCCCTTCGGAGAAGGACCAGGGGGGCAGAACCACAATGTCCCTTTTGCTGAAGAAGTTCTTGGTGCTCGACAGTGGATCTGGAATGCTGGTCGAGGCAGTTCGGACGACTCTTGTGACTGCAGCGTGACAACAGTCAGCGGGGCAGCCGGATGCAGTTTGAGGACTCGACTGTCTCGAAAATGTCCTTAAAAGATGGATGCTGGATGATGCTTATGTGGCACTCCTCCTAGCTTCTTCGCAGGGCCTTGTGTCCTTTCAACGCATATGGCCCAAAGCTCAGGAGAGTGTTTGCAGGCAATGGCCTTGTCCTTAGTTCAGATACTCTCAGGCACTTCCCACTTCGGAAGCTTGCTGGCAGAACCTAGCAGGCCTCTGAGACCGGTATCTCCCTCTGTTCCCTGGGAGATGTTTAGAGGAGGGATCTTGATTTCCTTTTGGAACTCCTGGCCTTCCTTCGCTGGCGGAAGATGTAAGGTAGACTGTACCTTCAGCTCTGATCCAAATGAGTCCTTCTACTTACTCCTTTCAACATCTTCAGATGATCTGTTAAGTGAGAGGTTCAGCCCTCTTTTAAAGCCAAATGGGCCTCAGTGATTGGTGCAGGCTAAGCCTACCGTAATGAACCAATCCTGGGTCCCAACAAACAATCTTTTGTTATGCATGAGGTCAGGACCAGAGTGCTCTGCAACAGGACAGACAAGGGGTGACGATATATACCTAGGTCCCACCCATCTTCCTGTCTCTTGTAGATCAAAGTGTCTCTCTGGTTAACTGAGCCCTCTATGACTCTTGATTAAAGCGCAGGGTTCCCTTGAAGTTTGTGATGGAAGCAGACTTCCTGTCTCCACCAAACCACATACCTCTCCCCTCTGAAAGGGGTCTGTTCTGCAGAAACACCTGCGGTAACTTCTGGACCCAGACAGGCCATTCACTGCCTTTCATACAGACAGGTGGAAACTAGCTTCAAGTAGACACATTGCATACCATAGGGATGTTAGTCCCACCTTTCCTATTGTCTATTCCGGCAACCAAGCCCCTTCAGGCTTGCTTCAATTATCTCTCATTAGTATGCACTGCCACCAGCCAGAGGACAAAATAAATGCGGTTCCATGGAGTCTTTGATATTTAAATTAGGCTGCCCATGCTGGAGGGAGGTGTGCCTTTCCCATCCTTAACATGCTTTGATGTACCCAGGGCTGTCACATTTCAGCTGAATATGACAGGGGAAGATGGTGCCTGTAGGGTGTGTCTTCCCGAAGTACATGTGACTATGTGTTTTGTGCGGGAAGTAGATGGACTGTGTGAGGAATGTCCTCACACAGTCCTCGGAGATTGATCTCCCATCATTCATTTTCATTTATCAAAAAGCCCAGGTGAGCACACTCTCCCCGTGCAGATGATAGAATTCCTCACACCCAGCATGCCTTGCTCTGTGCATGTGTGCTGTGTTTGTGCCCACCATGCCTTGCTCTGTGTATGTGTGCTGTGTTTGCGCCCATCATACCTTGCTCTGTGTGTGGGTGCTGGTCTGGGGATAGGCCTGTGGGCCTGACAGTAGTTTCCCTCTGTACATGTATGTCTGGACGTCTTACAGCTGGGGGCGGGGGTGTCATGAAAGTGCTTAGTTGCCTCTACAGAGTTTTATTATGTAATAACAACAAACAAAGAAAACATCACTGAAAGAAACGCTCACCTACAACAACATAACTGGCAAAGAATTATTGCACATACAAAAAGACTGCCATCCAATACCTATTCCCGTTTTAATTTAAATGTATTCAATAAACTCAAATGGTTTTTATGTCACTTCATATAGTTGCATCACTCGTTGCAAATTAAGTGTGGGAGAGTGAATTAGAATCCCAGGCATGCACGCAAAGGTATGAAAAGGATGGACACAAAAGTCCTGAAATGTAGTTAATTTGAATGTCCAGTAGACGGCGGGGATGTCCTTCAAGTAAACCCTGATTAACACGTATCATCGCTTCATCTCGCAACATGACTCTAGCAACAGAAATCACTTTTAGAAAAAATACCCAGATAAAAGGCATAGACAGCAGCCACCATGAAGAAGCTGCCTTTTACTAGCACATCCACAGGATGCTTGCAAATCTGCTGACTCTCCTTAGCTGGTGTCATGATCTCTGCTTCCAAAAGGTCAGGGTTTTCCCAACTCCCTTGGAAGCAGATCCATAACCCAGGTTCCGAGTGCCAACCAGTCCCGATTGGGACCTTTTGGACCCAGTCCTGGCACCAGTGGCACCAGGCTCATAAATATGCCCAGTCCCAGCGCTGGAAGCGCCGGGCTCATAATGCTTGGGTGGACTTACCTGCAGCAGACCATGCTGCTTACTTGCCTGCCAGTTGAGTCTCTGATCCTCTTCTGTTTGGAACTACTTTTCCTGTTGGGTGGGGCAGGAGCCACTCCCTAGATTCAGAACACTGGAACTCTTCTGGAAAGCAGGAACTCTTTTCTTAGGCGTGGCTGTGGAAGGAGACACCTAAGCACTACAGGAGGCTATTTAAACCACACCCGATGGATGAATCTTGCTTTGCGTTATTCTGCATCCTCAGCAGCAGAACGCTCATCGTGTCTTCTGCATCTGATCCTGGGCCTAAGGAAAAAGGCTTACCATTCTGAATCCAGTCTTCAGCAACACCTATAAAGACAAGAAAGAACAGGTTAGCATTACGGTCTTCAGTGACAGCTCTTCACTTACCTGGTCCATCGGCTGTCACCAACGCCTCGCTCTGCATTCCGGCATCTGAAAGACAAAGGCTTACCTACTCTTCGTGCGCTCCGGAGGTCTTCACACTGCATTCCGGCATCTGAAAGACAAAAGCTTACCAACTCTTCGCACGCTCCGGAGGCCTTCGGCGCTGCATCCCGCATCTGAAAGACAAAACAAGGTGCGTTTAAAGACATTGGGGAACTTTAATACTCACGTGCCATTACTCCTTTCCACATCTATCCCAGTGGGTATTCCGGCACCCTGCAGCCGCCCCGAACTTGTACCTGCAAAATAAAAAGACAGTTAGAGCGCATTGTGAAGCAGGCAACAAGCGCTTACTTACGTGCTTCCAGGCGCTTCTATTCATCACACGGGCTCCATCTTCAACTCACTTCAGCCCGCCATCCGCCATCGCCGGAACCCTGCAAAACAAGAGACATCATTACTAAAGACTTTAAAGACATTAGAATTACTCGAAACTTACCGTTCGTGCAGTAAACGACGGACAGCAGTCCTCTGAAGTCAAGAGGCCTGCTCCCCTTATCCAGTGAAGAAACTGGTTACAGCACCCTGCCTCGAGGCAGATGGAGAGCACGGCGTTCACTTACCTAAGGTGAGAGCGTTAACCTTTGGGGTTCTACAGGAGAAGAGAAAGGGAAGAAGAGAGAGACATTCAATAACCCAGTTCATTAATCCCACATTTTCTATCTGCAGACATCTTACCCTTCGAGCCAGATATACAGTGCACAGAGGTCCAGCCCAAAGAGCCAGCCGTGTGTTACACATCACCTTTGAAGATACGGTATAGGCCCAGTCAAGACCGGCGCCTCTACGGGAATCAGGTGAGCGTTACAGAACGCAAAGCCTACCACAAAACTCCCGTCCAGGCGCTATGGAAACCTCGGATACCGACCAGCTAGCCCAGTTACTTGGGGAACTAAGGGCAGAAGTGCATGCAGCCCGTCAGGAAACGAACGCTCTAAGAAGGGAACTGATTATTTCCAAGGAGCGAACAGATGATCTCGCTAGACTATTGCTACAGTCACAAGCCGGACAAACTCCGTTACCCGCATCAGGGGGAAATCTTCCTTCTACATCCTCTATGAATCCAGTACAGATCAACCTACCTGGGAATGTACCTCTGGCTCCGCCCGAACGATTTTCTGGTGACCCAAAGAGGTTTGCAGTATTTATCAATCAGTGCCGGTTGCATTTCTTATGCCGGCCAGCAGCCTTTCCAACTGATCAAGCTAAAGTAGCTTTCGTGCTTTCGTACCTTAGTGGCAATGCGGCAGACTGGTCGATCCCTCTAGTAAATCAAGATGATCCGGTCCTCCATGATTTTCAAGCTTTTCAGCTCAGTATGGAAAAACTGTTCGCAAGACATTCACAGGGGCAGGCCTTGGACAATGAGCTTCTTTCGTTGCAACAAGGTAATCAAGACCTTTTGGCTTATATTGCGTCTTTCAACAGACTGATAGTGGAAACTCACTGGCCTGAGGACAAAAGGATTACGCTGTTTTATAGAGGTCTACGCGGAGAGCTCAAAGATGTGTTAGCCCAAGTAGTGAATCCCCCACAAGATTGTTCGGACTATATAGACTTAGTCGTTCAAATAGATCACAGACTGCAGAACAGGAAGGCCGATCGTTCCAAGTTTGATGCTCGAGTATTTTCCAAACCGCCAACTCCTTCCAAAGGAGTAGACTCCGGGGAACCCATGCAAAAAGGGGGTCTGAAAGGTCCTCTAACACAAAAGGAGCGGGAAAGGAGAAAACAGTTGCAATTATGCCTCTATTGCGGAAACTCAGGGCACTTTCTTCGAGACTGTCCGGTGAAACCTGCCAAGAAGGCAGTAGGAGCTGCAGTTACCAAAGTTACAAACTCTGAGCAGGGAAACGACCTCGCCCGACAAGAATAGAGTTCCTCTTGCCGAGCGTGAAAACCAGTTCCGTGACCTCGCATTTCGTGATACCTATGGTCCTCATTAGCCCTGATAATCCGGATCGATTACATGCAATTGAAGCTTACGTCGACAGCGGTGCCATCGGCAATTATGTGGATCATGAAATGGTTTTGAGGATGAATCTAACTCTTTGTCCCAAGGCTGTAAAGGACGTCATTACTACAGTGGATGGTACGGAGATAGCCTCCGGGCCAGTAACGCATACCACTCAAGAAGTGACGCTAGTAAGTCAAGATGGACACCATGAGAAGATCGTGTTCGATGTGATCAAGGCCCCTCAGTTTCAGATTATTCTAGGAATACCTTGGTTAGAGAAACACAATCCTCTGATCGATTGGCGAGCAAGAACGGTCCAGTTTCCAGAATGTGTCTCTACTTGTCACCCTCCACCTGGTGTTGCACTGGCAGCAATTTCTTCAGAGACTCCCCAGTTACCTCCCGAATACCTAGAATACCAAGATGTTTTCCGGAAGGATCAGGCTAACTCTCTACCTCCTCATAGGTCTTATGACTGCCAGATCGACCTGATACCTGGATCTACTCCTCCTTGTAGTAGAATTTATGCCCTCACCGAGCCTGAGAACCTTCACCTTCGACAATACCTGGATCAATACCTGGCAAATGGGTTTATTCGTCCTTCCAAGTCCCCTGCTTCTTCAGCTTTGTTCTTCGTTCCAAAAAAGGAAGGAGACCTTAGAACTTGTATAGATTATCGCTCCCTGAACCAGATCACCGTTAAGAATAGATATCCGTTACCTTTGATCCCTGAACTCCTGGACCAAGTCAGAAAAGCATGCATATATACAAAGCTGGATCTTAGAGGAGCTTACCACTTGGTACGAGTAAAAGAGGGCGATGAATGGAAGACGGCCTTCCGCACCAAGTATGGGCTATTTGAATATCAGGTCATGCCCTTCGGACTTTGTAATGCCCCGGCTGCCTTTCAATATTTTATGAACAATGTCCTCAGAGAGCTCATAGATGTGTGTGTTGTTGTTTACATTGACGACATCCTCGTTTATTCTTCATCGGAATCTGAACATCGGAAACACGTGAAAATGGTCCTCGAAAGATTGCGTCAACACAAACTTTTCGCTAAGTTGGAAAAATGTGTTTTCAACGTGACTGAAGTTGAATTCTTGGGATTCATATTATCACCTGGCGGAGTGCGTATGGATTCAAAGAAGGTCGATGCAGTTCTCAAATGGCCATCACCATCCTCCGTAAAAGGTGTGCAAAGCATGTTAGGCTTTGCTAACTTTTACCGCAGGTTTATCCCCGAATTCTCTCGAATAGTCCAGCCCATCACTGCCTTGTTAAAGAAAAACAAACGTTTTGAATGGTCTACCGAGGCGGAACAAGCTTTCCAGGATTTGAAGACTAAATTTATCTCTGCACCAATCTTAAAACACCCTCGCCCGAACTCCCCTACATCGTGGAAACTGATGCTTCAAGCCTTGCCATGGGGGCAGTTCTATCACAAAAGGACCCGGTAACCAATCAGTTGCATCCCGTGGCATTTTGGTCCCGCAAATTCTCGCCTCCTGAAATCAATTACACGATTACTGACAAGGAACTTCTGACTATCAAGTCTGCCTTTAAGGCTTGGCGGCATTATCTGCTGGGGGCCCGACACACCGTTACTGTGATTACGGATCACCGAAACCTGCAATATTTGAAAACCGCAAAAGCCCAATCCTCTAGACAACTCCGTTGGGCATTATTCTTTGCCGAGTTTGACTTCATAATTACCTATCGACCTGGTACAAAAAACGGTAAAGCTGATGCCCTTTCTCGGATGGGAGTGGAAGAACACCTGATCAACCCTAAACCTGTACCAATCATTCCCGAACAAAGAATTCTGGGTGTAATCGCCACAGAATTCATAGAGGAAGTTAAGGATAAAGCCAGGCAACTTGTAACTCCAGCAGACATACAGAATTGGCATCTGCAGGGAAAGGACTTTGCAGTAAAGGACAACTTATTGTATTTCCAAGAACGATTATACCTACCCAGCACAGATTTACAGAAAAAAGTAATCTCTTGTTATCACGATTCTTTAATGGAAGGACATCCCGGTATAGCCAAGACCTCAGAAAAGATCAAGCGCTACTTCTGGTGGCCGTCTTGGAAAAAAGATATCAGAGACTTTATAATGTCCTGTGGAGTATGCGCCCAAAACAAGAGTCAAAAGGAAAGACCAGCAGGCCTCTTACGCCCTATTGACATCCCACCTTGCCCTTGGCATACGCTTTCTATGGACTTCATCACCGATCTACCTCCATGCTCTGGATACAGTACGATTCTAGTAATCGTGGACTTATTCTCCAAGATGGCGCATTTCATTCCGCTCAAAGGCTTGCCAACAGCAGCAACTCTGGCCCGAGAATTTCTCGAAAACATCGTCCGACTGCACGGTTTTCCTTCAGTTCTAATTTCGGATCGAGGTAGTCAATTTATTTCTCATTTTTGGCGAAGTTGCTGTCGGTCGGCTCAAATTGATGTGAGACTATCGACCAGTCACCACCCTCAGACCGACGGACAAACCGAGAGGACCAATCAAACTCTGGAACAGTATTTACGCTGCATGCTGCAACAAACTGAAAAAACTTGGAAAGACATCCTTTGGATAGCCGAATATGCCTACAATAACTCTGTCCATTCGGGAACTGGGAAAACCCTGTTTTTTCTTTTGTACGGCAGTCACCCTCGAACCTCGGAGTTGGATCCCCTCCAAGATCTTGAAACACCAGCAGTAGACTACCTGCATTCTACAATCACCCAACACTTTAAGGAAGCTGTTTCTCAACTTCAAAGGGCTAAAGAACAATACAAGAAAGGAGCAGATCAACATCGGAAGGAAGCCCCTCAATATCAAGTAGGGGATCAAGTCTGGTTATCAACCAAATATCTACCTCTAAAAGGGCCACGCACATTCAACCCAAGATACCTTGGTCCCTATTCCATCACTACCATAGTAAACCCAGTAGCGGTCAAGTTGGACTTGCCCCCGCACATGAAGATACATCCGGTCTTCCACGTCTCTCTATTAAAACCCGTGCAACCTCAAACCCAACTAACCAAATCTCCAAAACCTATCCTAGTTGATGGAGAACTCGAGTTTGAAGTCAAAAGCATTCTGGACTCCAAGATCTCCAAATCTAAACTATTCTACCTAATTGACTGGAAAGGCTACGGCCCCCAAGAGAGATCCTGGGAACCTGCTGAATATGTCCACGCTCCTCGCCTAATCAAAAGATTTCACCGAACATTTCCTGACAAGCCAAAACCCCCGGAGAAGCCTGGTTTGGGAGGGGCCTTGAGGGGGGGTACTGTCATGATCTCTGCTTCCAAAAGGTCAGGGTTTTCCCAACTCCCTTGGAAGCAGATCCATAACCCAGGTTCCGAGTGCCAACCAGTCCCGATTGGGACCTTTTGGACCCAGTCCTGGTGCCAGTGGCACCAGGCTCATAAATATGCCCAGTCCCAGCGCTGGAAGCGCCGGGCTCATAATGCTTGGGTGGACTTACCTGCAGCAGACCATGCTGCTTACTTGCCTGCCAGTTGAGTCTCTGATCCTCTTCTGTTTGGAACTACTTTTCCTGTTGGGTGGGGCAGGAGCCACTCCCTAGATTCAGAACACTGGAACTCTTCTGGAAAGCAGGAACTCTTTTCTTAGGCGTGGCTGTGGAAGGAGACACCTAAGCACTACAGGAGGCTATTTAAACCACACCCGATGGATGAATCTTGCTTTGCGTTATTCTGCATCCTCAGCAGCAGAACGCTCATCGTGTCTTCTGCATCTGATCCTGGGCCTAAGGAAAAAGGCTTACCATTCTGAATCCAGTCTTCAGCAACACCTATAAAGACAAGAAAGAACAGGTTAGCATTACGGTCTTCAGTGACAGCTCTTCACTTACCTGGTCCATCGGCTGTCACCAACGCCTCGCTCTGCATTCCGGCATCTGAAAGACAAAGGCTTACCTACTCTTCGTGCGCTCCGGAGGTCTTCACACTGCATTCCGGCATCTGAAAGACAAAAGCTTACCAACTCTTCGCACGCTCCGGAGGCCTTCGGCGCTGCATCCCGCATCTGAAAGACAAAACAAGGTGCGTTTAAAGACATTGGGGAACTTTAATACTCACGTGCCATTACTCCTTTCCACATCTAACCCAGTGGGTATTCCGGCACCCTGCAGCCGCCCCGAACTTGTACCTGCAAAATAAAAAGACAGTTAGAGCGCATCGTGAAGCAGGCAACAAGCGCTTACTTACGTGCTTCCAGGCGCTTCTATTCATCACACGGGCTCCATCTTCAACTCACTTCAGCCCACCATCCGCCATCGCCGGAACCCTGCAAAACAAGAGACATCATTACTAAAGACTTTAAAGACATTAGAATTACTCGAAACTTACCGTTCGTGCAGTAAACGACGGACAGCAGTCCTCTGAAGTCAAGAGGCCTGCTCCCCTTATCCAGTGAAGAAACTGGTTACAGCACCCTGCCTCGAGGCAGATGGAGAGCACGGCGTTCACTTACCTAAGGTGAGAGCGTTAACCTTTGGGGTTCTACAGGAGAAGAGAAAGGGAAGAAGAGAGAGACATTCAATAACCCAGTTCATTAATCCCACATTTTCTATCTGCAGACATCTTACCCTTCGAGCCAGATATACAGTGCAAAGAGGTCCAGCCCAAAGAGCCAGCCATGTGTTACACATCACCTTTGAAGATACGGTATACGCCCAGTCAAGACCGGCGAATCTACGGGAATCAGGTGAGCATTACAGCTGGTCAGCGCAGGTTATCCTGACAACGTCATTGCAGACAATAATGAAGAGGCATGCATCGTTTCATGTCACACGCATTACTACAAAGGCACCGTTTTATGTCACCCGCATGATCTCAAAAGTGAGTGCCGCTAATGCCAGCTAGAATGCTGGTAGTGTGGAAAGTTTAGGGACAAGGAACTGCTGAAATGTTCATGAACTGCCGAAGTTTAGGAACAATGAACGAATAACTAGGGAAGAACTACAGCACAAAGAGTCATATGGCATGGCTAAGCATTGCAGACAGCTTGCATTTATTTTAGCAAAATGTAAAATGTACACGTATTACATTGTCTACACCATGGAACCTACCCACTTGCCAAATTGCAGGTTTGTAGCCTGTTGGGGAAGTATGGTGAACATTTAGAACAGACACACACATATCCACACATTTCCTATATATTACATGGCCTGCAGCAGCAGCCATGTAGTTATGGTTAAGTTGCTAAACCCATAGGAAGAGCACTTATTGGGCGGCTTATAACTTTTCGCCCCCTGGACGAATCCTCACCAAACTTTGTAAAAAAAAGTATCTGGCCCACTCGCAAAGTTTGGTGATGTCAGTGATGTCATCAATGACATTTGTGATGTCATCTTTGATGTCCTGGGTGTTAGTCTTAGCAGTGGACGGTGGTGGCGCGAGTTATGGTTGCTTAGCTTGCCATAACTGGTGAATTTCTGAGGTTTTTCGGTTTTACCTGTAACGGTAACGTCCCTGTAACAATGTTTTTCCATTGAATTTCATATGTTTTTATTAGTGCAATTATTAGTGCAATTTAACCATAACGTTCCCATAACTAAGTTTTTTCATTGAATTTCATAGGTTGAATTTCATAGGTTTCTATTAGTGCAACTTAACCATAACGTCCCTTTAACAAAGTTTTTTCGTTGAATATATATATATATATATATATATATATATATATATATATATATATATATATATATATATATATATATATATATATACCAATCACTTCTTTGCAATACAAATAAAATAAAATACTTCCAAATTGAGGCACCTACACCTGTTTTCTGACCGCACGAACCGTGGCAACTGTAGACAAAATAGACACAATTCTTAAGTTTCCTATTTGTGTAATGGCATGTGTGAGAGCGTTTTCTTGATGAGTACCACTAGTACTTCCTTTTCACCAGGAATTCATGCCAAAAGTTTGTCAGATATCTGTTATTGTGTCGTCATCAAGCATGGCTTAATTCAGATGGCAGTGGCCGCAAGGACGGCAGTTAGCTGCCCAGATAAGAAAATGGAATCCATTGGCGTGAATCATTGCCGCCAAAGGTCCCAAGTACATATTTAATAGAAGCGTTGACGGAATTGATCCATGTGGATTTCCAGTTCCATAAGCTTAGGTTTAGATGTAAAGCGTGGGATTGCCACCAACTGGCTTCTGTGGGCCTAGGAAGGCATGGTACAGAAAGGGGCTAAATAACGAATGGCCTCGTGCCCTACCATATCTCTCAACTCACACGCTTTTGGTGGGTGTCATCCGCCAGGGAAAATGTTCACTCCCCGGCCAAGCTCCTCATCTGTCCGTTAACTTCAATGGACTTTCACCCGCCTAAAAAGAAATGTGTTTCCACCAGCAGTTTGAACTCAAAAGCTTGAGAGCTATGCTTTTACACATCTCAGGAAGAGAGTTCACAGTATAAAATATCAGTGACAGGTCTAGTATAGGCATACTTCTCGACTCGCTCACTTTTGGTGGGTGTCACCCGGCTTGCAATCATCAGGCTCACCCAGCAATCCCCTTATACACCCATACACTTCAATGGGCTCTCAACCTCCATAAAACAAAATCGGGTGTTTTGACCTTCCCTGGGGATACAAAAGGTTGAGAGCTATGACTATAAAGACCTCATACAGGTGACATCCATCTGGATTTTGAGTAGGTCGAAAGTGGGTGGCTCTTATACCAGGTCTAAAACCAGACAGAGCCGTGGTACGCGTAACATTTCCTTCCATGAAAGATTGAACTAATGCACGCGCCCATGTCAGCTCGGCTCTTGCTGGTTCTGTTTGAGAAGGTTTCCTACGTCTAGCAGAGGCCTACGGGAAAGGGACACTAGCGGTTGGAGCGGGAGGAGACATTAAAATAATTCAATTGCTGTGGTGGAGGTATCGAGATTCTCTCTTAATTTATGGAATGCACCTTTGGTAGGATTGAAGATGGCCTTTAAGGCACTCTTTTATTGTCATCAGGCCTTCATAGCCTGGCTCATTTTGATCTTCGATTTATTTTCCATAATTACTTTTAAAGCTAAACCACAATAGACGTTTCCAGAAAGGGGCCAAACTCAGCGGGGAAACGAGATTAGAGGCTGAAGTTAATGTGCTTGCCAGCAGTTTGCATATCTTTGCCGGGAATCGTGGAATCATAGTCCCACAGCGCAGCACGGGTAAGGACAGAAATGCTTTGGAATGGCACATTACCAGGATGCAACTTTGGTAGATGTTTTTGGGCCTGTATAAGAGTATATATCGGGCCAGCTGCAAGGTGCAATGCTAAGGGGGAAATATGCCAATATGATCCAATGTAATTGTTTTCATTGGAACAGTAGCAAAGACATTCCATGTGAAGGCAAACACCTAGTCAAAGGTGTTCCCTTGAGTTGAAACTAATATTAATGTTAATAGAGTGAGAGCTAGCACTTATACAGGCCTGTAACTGTTCTATTAACTGGTCAGATCACTTATGCAGACATGTAACTGTTCCATACTCGGGTTGTTAGACTCAACAACTCAATTATGCTAGCCTGTAACTGTTCTATATTTTGGTTAATAGCGCTAGCTCACATGTGCCGGCTAGTTACTGTTCTATAGTTTTCTTGTTGTAGCAAGCTAATGTATGCCGACTGTTCTATGCTTGAATTGTTAGCTCTAGCTCACTTAAGCCAGTTTGCAATTATTCTATACAATGGTTGTTAGAGCTCGCTCACTTATGCTGGCTCGTAACTGTTCTGTACTTGGGATGTTAGCTGAATGATGCTGGATCATATCTGTTCTATAGTTGGGTTGTTAGAACTAGCTCACTTATGTTGGCTAGTAACTGTTCTACATTTGGGTTGTTAGAACTAGCGCACATATGCTGGCTCGTAATTGTTCTACAATTGGGCGTAAGAGCTAGCTGAATGATGCTGACTCATAACTGTTCTACACTTGGGTTGTTAGAGCTAGCTCACCTATGTTGGCTCGTAACTGTTATACATTTGGGTTGTTATAACTAGCTCACATATGCTGTCTCGTAATTGTTCTACACTTGGGTTGTTAGAACTAGCTGAATGATGCTGGATCGTAACTGTTCTACACTTGGGTTGTTAGAGCTAGCTCACTTATGTTGGCTCGTAACTGTTATACATTTGGGTTGTTATAACTAGCTCACATATGCTGTATCGTAACTGTTCTATAGTTGGGTAGTTAGAACAAGCTGAATTATACTGGCTCATAACTGTTCTACGCTTGGGTTGTTAGAGATAGCTCACTTATGTTGGCTAGTAACTGTTCTGCACTTGGGAGTAAGAGTTTGCTCACTTATGCTGGCTCATAACTGTTCTACACTTGGATTGTTAGAGCTAGCTGAATGATGCTGGATTGTAACTGTTCTATAGATGGGTTGATAGAGCTAGCTGAATGATGCTGGCTCATAACTGTTCTACACTTGGGTTGTTAGAGCTAGCACACTTATGTTGGCTAGTAACTGTTCTACATTTGGGTTGTTAGAAATAGCTCACATATGCTGGCTCATAATTGTTCTACGCTTGGCTTGTTAGGGTTATCTGAATGATGCTGGCTCATAACCTTTCTAAACTTGGGTTGTTAGAGCTAGCTCACTTATGTTGGCTAGTAACTGTTCTACACTTGGGTTGTTAGAACTATCTCACATATGCTGGCTTGTAACTGTTCTACACTTGGGTTGTTAGAACTAGCTCCCTTATGTTGGCTAGTAACTGTTCTACCCTTGAGTTGTAAGAGCTAGCTCACTTATGCTGGCTCGTAACTGTTCTACACTTGGGTTTTTAGAGCTAGCTGAAGGATGCAAGATCTTAACTGTTCTATAGTTGGGTTGTTAGAACGAGCTCACTTATGTTGGCTAGTAACTGTTCTACACTTGGGTTGTAAGAGCTAGCTCACTTATGCTGGCTCGTAACCGTTCTACACTTGGGTTTTTAGAGCTAGCTGAAGGATGCAAGATCTTAACTGATCTATAGTTGGGTTGTTAGAACGAGCTCACTTATGTTGGCTAGTAACTGTTCTACACTTGGGCTGTTAGAGCTAGTTGAATGATGCTGGCTCGTAACTGTCCTATAGTTGGGTTGTTAGAACTAGCTCACAAATGCTGGCTCGTAACTGTTCTACACTTGGGTTGTTAGAGCTAGCTGAATGATGCTGGTTTATAACTGTTCTATAGTTGGGTTGTTAGAACTAGTTGAATGGTGCTGGCTCATAACTGTTCTACACTTGGGTTGTTAGAGCTAGTTGAGTGATGCTGGCTCATAACTATTCTACACATGGGTTGTTAGAGCTAGCTGTATGATGCTGGCTCATAACTGTTCTATAGTTGGGTTGTTAGACCTAGCTCACATATGCTGGCTCGTAACTGTTCTACATTTGGGTTGTTAGAGCTAGCTGAATGATGCTGGCTCGTAACTGTTCTACACTAGGGTTGATAGAGCTAAATGAATGATGCTGGATCGTAACTGTTCTATAGTTGGGTTGTTAGAGCTAGCTGAATGATGCTGGCTCACAACTGTTCTACACTTGGCTTGTTAGGGCTAGTTCACTTATGTTGGCTAGTAACTGTTCTACACTTGGGTTGTTAGAACTAGCTCACATATGCTGGCCTGTAACTTTTCTACACTTGGGTTGTTAGAACTAGCTCACTTATTTTGGCTAGTAACTGTTCTACACTTGGGTTGTAAGAACTAGCTCACTTATGCTGGTTCATAACTTTTCTACACTTGGGTTATTAGAGCTAGCTGAATGATGCTGGCTCGAAACTGTTCTATAGTTGGGGTGTTAGAACTAGCTGAATGGTGCTGGCTCATAACTGTTCTACACTTGGGTTGTTAGAGCTAGCTGAGTGATGCTGGCTCATAACTATTCTACACATGGGTTGTTAGAGCTAGCTGTATGATGCTGGCTCATAACTGTTCTATAGTTGGGTTGTGAGACCTAGCTCACATATGCTGGCTCGTAACTGTTCTACATTTGGGTTGTTAGAGCTAGCTGACTGATGCTGGCTCATAACTGTTCTACACTTGGGTTGATAGAGCTAAATGAATGATGCTGGATCGTAACTGTTCTATAGTTGGGGTGTTAGAGCTAGCTGAATGATGCTGGCTCATAACTGTTTTACACTTGGGGTGTTAGAGCTAGCTGAATAACGCTGGTTTATAACTGTTCTATAGTTGGGATGTTAGAACTAGCTCACATATGCTGGCTCATAACTGTTCTACACTTGGCGTATTAGGGCTAGCTCACTTATGTTGGCTAGTAACTGTTCTACACTTGGGTTGTTAGAACTAGCTCACATATGCTGGCCTGTAACTTTTCTACACTTGGGTTTTTAGAACTATCTCACTTATGTTGGCTAGTAACTGTTCTACACTTGGGTTGTAAGAACTAGCTCACTTATGCTGGCTCATAACTTTTCTACACTTGGGTTATTAGAGCTAGCTGAATGATGCAGGATTGTAACTGTTCTATAGTTGGGTTGTTAGAACGAGCTCACTTATGTTGGCTAGTAACTGTTCTAAACTTGGGTTGTAAGAACTAGCTCACCTATGCTAGCTCGTAACTGTTCTACACTTGGGTTGTTAGAGCTAGCTGAATGATGCTGGCTCGAAACTGTTCTATAGTTGGGGTGTTAGAACTAGCTGAATGGTGCTGGCTCATAACTGTTCTACACTTGGGTTGTTAGAGCTAGCTGAGTGATGCTGGCTCATAACTATTCTACACATGGGTTGTTAGAGCTAGCTGTATGATGCTGGCTCATAACTGTTCTATAGTTGGGTTGTGAGACCTAGCTCACATATGCTGGCTCGTAACTGTTCTACATTTGGGTTGTTAGAGCTAGCTGAATGATGCTGGCTCATAACTGTTCTACACTTGGGTTGATAGAGCTAAATGAATGATGCTGGATCGTAACTGTTCTATAGTTGGGGTGTTAGAGCTAGCTGAATGATGCTGGCTCATAACTGTTTTACACTTGGGGTGTTAGAGCTAGCTGAATAACGCTGGTTTATAACTGTTCTATAGTTGGGATGTTAGAACTAGCTCACATATGCTGGCTCATAACTGTTCTACACTTGGCGTATTAGGGCTAGCTCACTTATGTTGGCTAGTAACTGTTCTACACTTGGGTTGTTGGAACTAGCTCACATATGCTGGCCTGTAACTTTTCTACACTTGGGTTTTTAGAACTATCTCACTTATGTTGGCTAGTAACTGTTCTACACTTGGGTTGTAAGAACTAGCTCACTTATGCTGGCTCATAACTTTTCTACACTTGGGTTATTAGAGCTAGCTGAATGATGCAGGATTGTAACTGTTCTATAGTTGGGTTGTTAGAACGAGCTCACTTATGTTGGCTAGTAACTGTTCTAAACTTGGGTGTTAAGAACTAGCTCACCTATGCTAGCTCGTAACTGTTCTACACTTGGGTTGTTAGAGCTAGCTGAATGATGCTGGCTCGAAACTGTTCTATAGTTGGGGTGTTAGAACTAGCTGAATGGTGCTGGCTCATAACTGTTCTACACTTGGGTTGTTAGCGCTAGCTGAGTGATGCTGGCTCATAACTGTTCTATAGTTGGGTTGTGAGACCTAGCTCACATATGCTGGCTCGTAACTGTTCTACATTTGGGTTGTTAGAGCTAGCTGAATGATGCTGGCTTATAACTGTTCTACACTTGGGTTGATAGAGCTAAATGAATGATGCTGGATCGTAACTGTTCTATAGTTGGGGTGTTAGAGCTAGCTGAATGATGCTGGCTCATAACTGTTTTACACTTGGGGTGTTAGAGCTAGCTGAATAACGCTGGTTTATAACTGTTCTATAGTTGGGATGTTAGAACTAGCTCACATATGCTGGCTCATAACTGTTCTACACTTGGCTTGTTAGGGCTAGCTCACTTATGTTGGCTAGTAACTGTTCTACACTTGGGTTGTAAGAACTAGCTCACTTATGCTGGCTCATAACTTTTCTACACTTGGGTTATTAGAGCTAGCTGAATGATGCAGGATTGTAACTGTTCTATAGTTGGGTTGTTAGAACGAGCTCACTTATGTTGGCTAGTAACTGTTCTAAACGTGGGTTGTAAGAACTAGCTCACTTATGCTAGCTCGTAACTGTTCTACACTTGGGTTGTTAGAGCTAGCTGAATGATGCTGGCTTGAAACTGTTCTATAGTTGGGGTGTTAGAACTAGCTCACATATGCTGTCTCATAACTGTTCTACACTTCGGTTGTTAAAGCTAGCTGTATGATGCTCGCTCATAACTGTTCTATAGTTGGGTTGTTAGACCAGGCTCACATATGCTGGCTCGTAACTGTTCTACATTTGGGTTGTTAGAGCTAGCTGAATGATGCTGGCTCGTAACTGTTCTACACTTGGGTTGATAGAGCTAAATGAATGATGCTGGATCGTAACTGTTCTATAGTTGGGGTGTTAGAGCTAGCTGAATGATGCTGGCTCATAACTGTTCTACACTTGGCTTGTTAGGGCTGGCTCACTTATGTTGGCTAGTAACTGTTCTACACTTGGGTTGTTAGAACTTGCTCACATATGCTGGCCTGTAACTTTTCTACACTTGGGTTGTTAGAACTAACTCACTTATTTTGGCTAGTAACTGTTCTACACTTGGGTTGTAAGAACTAGCTCACTTATGCTGGCTCATAACTTTTCTACACTTGGGTTATTAGAGCTAGCTGAATGATGCTGGCTCGAAACTGTTCTATAGTTGGGGTGTTAGAACTAGCTGAATGGTGCTGGCTCATAACTGTTCTATACTTGGGTTGTTAGAGCTAGCTGAGTGATGCTGGCTCATAACTATTCTACACATGGGCTGTTAGAGCTAGCTGTATGATGCTGGCTCATAACTGTTCTATAGTTGGGTTGTGAGACCTAGCTCACATATGCTGGCTCGTAACTTTTCTACATTTGGGTTGTTAGAGCTAGCTGAATGATGCTGGCTCGTAACTGTTCTACACTTGGCTTGATAGAGCTAAATGAATGATGCTGGATCGTAACTGTTCTATAGTTGGGGTGTTAGAGCTAGCTGAATGATGCTGGCTCATAACTGTTTTACACTTGGGGTGTTAGAGCTAGCTGAATAACGCTGGTTTATAACTGTTCTATAGTTGGGATGTTAGAACTAGCTCACATATGCTGGCTCATAACTGTTCTACACTTGGCTTGTTAGGGCTAGCTCACTTATGTTGGCTAGTAACTGTTCTACACTTGGGTTGTTAGAACTAGCTCACATATGCTGGCCTGTAACTTTTCTACACTTGGGTTGTTAGAACTAGCTCACTTATGTTGGCTAGTAATTGTTCTACACTTGGGTTGTAAGAACTAGCTCACTTATGCTGGCTCATAACTTTTCTACACTTGGGTTATTAGAGCTAGCTGAATGATGCAGGATTGTAACTGTTCTATAGTTGGGTTGTTAGTACGAGCTCACTTATGTTGGCTAGTAACTGTTCTAAACTTGGGTTGTAAGAACTAGCTCACTTATGCTAGCTCGTAACTGTTCTACACTTGAGTTGTTAGAGCTAGCTGAATGATGCTGGCTTGAAACTGTTCTATAGTTGGGGTGTTAGAACTATCTCACTTATGCTGTCTCATAACTGTTCTACACTTGGGTTGTTAGAGCTAGCTGTATGATGCTGGCTCATAACTGTTCTATAGTTGGGTTGGTAGACCTAGCTCACATATGCTGGCTCGTAACTGTTCTACATTTGGGTTGTTAGAGCTAGCTGAATGATGCTGGCTCGTAACTGTTCTACACTTGGGTTGATAGAGCTAAATGAATGATGTTGGATCGTAACTGTTCTATAGTTGGGGTGTTAGAGCTAGCTGAATGATGCTGGCTCATAACTGTTCTACACTTGGCTTGTTAGGGCTGGCTCACTTATGTTGGCTAGTAACTGTTCTACACTTGGGTTGCTAGAACTAGCTCACATATGCTGGCCTGTAACTTTTCTACACTTGGGTTGTTAGAACTAGCTCACTTATTTTGGCTAGTAACTGTTCTACACTTGGGTTGTAAGAACTAGCTCACTTATGCTGGCTCATAACTTTTCTACACTTGGGTTATTAGAGCTAGCTGAATGATGCTGGCTCGAAACTGTTCTATAGTTGGGGTGTTAGAACTAGCTGAATGGTGCTGGCTCATAACTGTTCTATACTTGGGTTGTTAGAGCTAGCTGAGTGATGCTGGCTCATAACTATTCTACACATGGGTTGTTAGAGCTAGCTGTATGATGCTGGCTCATAACTGTTCTATAGTTGGGTTGTGAGACCTAGCTCACATATGCTGGCTCATAACTGTTCTACATTTGGGTTGTTAGAGCTAGCTGAATGATGCTGGCTAGTAACTGTTCTACACTTGGGTTGGTAGAGCTAAATGAATGATGCTGGATCGTAACTGTTCTATAGTTGGGGTGTTAGAGCTAGCTGAACGATGCTGGCTCATAACTGTTTTACACTTGGGGTGTTAGAGCTAGCTGAATAACGCTGGTTTATAACTGTTCTATAGTTGGGATGTTAGAACTAGCTCACATATGCTGGCTCATAACTGTTCTACACTTGGCTTGTTAGGGCTAGCTCACTTATGTTGGCTAGTAACTGTTCTACACTTGGGTTGTTAGAACTAGCTCACATATGCTGGCCTGTAACTTTTCTACACTTGGGTTGTTAGAACTAGCTCACTTATGTTGGTTAGTAATTGTTCTACACTTGGGTTGTAAGAACTAGCTCACTTATGCTGGCTCATAACTTTTCTACACTTGGGTTATTAGAGCTAGCTGAATGATGCAGGATTGTAACTGTTCTATAGTTGGGTTGTTAGAACGAGCTCACTTATGTTGGCTAGTAACTGTTCTAAACTTGGGTTGTAAGAACTAGCTCACTTATGCTAGCTCGTAACTGTTCTACACTTGGGTTGTTAGAGCTAGCTGAATGATGCTGGCTTGAAACTGTTCTATAGTTGGGGTGTTAGAACTAGCTCACATATGCTGTATCATAACTGTTCTACACTTGGGTTGTTAGAGCTAGCTGTATGATGCTGGCTCATAACTGTTCTATAGGTGGGTTGTTAGACCTAGCTCACATATGCTGGCTCGTAACTGTTCTACATTTGGGTTGTTAGAGCTAGCTGAATGATGCTGGCTCATAACTGTTCTACACTTGGGTTGATAGAGCTAAATGAATGATGCTGGATCGTAACTGTTCTAAAGTTGGGGTGTTAGAGCTAGCTGAATGATGCTGGCTCATAACTGTTCTACACTTGGCTTGTTAGGGCTGGCTCACTTATGTTGGATAGTAACTGTTCTACACTTGGGTTGTTAGAACTAGCTCACATATGCTGGCCTGTAACTTTTCTACACTTGGGTTGTTAGAACTAGCTGACTTATTTTGGCTAGTAACTGTTCTACACTTGGGTTGTAAGAACTAGCTCGCTTATGCTGGCTCATAACTTTTCTACACTTGGGTTATTAGAGCTAGCTGAATGATGCTGGCTCGAAACTGTTCTATGGCTTGGGGTGTTAGAACTAGCTGAATGGTGCTGGCTCATAACTGTTCTACACTTGGGTTGTTAGAGCTAGCTGAGTGATGCTGGCTCATAACTATTCTACACATGGGTTGTTAGAGCTAGCTGTATGATGCTGGCTCATAACTGTTCTATAGTTGGGTTGTGAGACCTAGCTCACATATGCTGGCTCATAACTGTTCTACATTTGGGTTGTTAGAGCTAGCTGAATGATGCTGGCTCGTAACTGTTCTACACTTGGGTTGATAGAGCTAGCTGAATGATGCTGGCTCATAACTGTTTTACACTTGGGGTGTTAGAGCTAGCTGAATAACGCTGGTTTATAACTGTTCTATAGTTGGGATGTTAGAACTAGCTCACATATGCTGGCTCATAACTGTTCTACACTTGGCTTGTTAGGGCTAGCTCACTTATATTGGCTAGTAACTGTTCTACACTTGGGTTGTTGGAACTAGCTCACATATGCTGGCCTGTAACTTTTCTACACTTGGGTTGTTAGAACTAGCTCACTTATGTTGGCTAGTAACTGTTCTACACTTGGGTTGTAAGAACTAGCTCACTTATGCTGGCTCATAACTTTTCTACACTTGGGTTATTAGAGCTAGCTGAATGATGCAGGATCGTAACTGTTCTATAGTTGGGTTGTTAGAAAGAGCTCACTTATGTTGGCTAGTAACTGTTCTAAACTTGGGTTGTAAGAACTAGCTCACTTATGCTAGCTAGTAACTGTTCTACACTTGGGTTGTTAGAGCTAGCTGAATGATGCTGGCTCGAAATTGTTCTATAGTTGGGGTGTTAGAACTAGCTCAGATATGCTGTCTCATAACTGTTCTACACTTGGGTTGTTCGAGCTAGCTGAGTGATGCTGGCTCATAACTATTCTACACATGGGTTGTTAGAACTAGCTATATGATGCTGGCTCATAACTGTTCTATAGTTGGTTTGTTAGACCTAGCTCACATATGCCTGCTCGTAACTGTTCTACATTTGGGTTGTTAGAGCTAGCTGAATGATGCTAGCTCGTACTTGTTCTACACTTGGGTTGATAGAGCTAAATGAATGATGCTGGATCGTAACTGTTCTATAGTTGGGGTGTTAGAGCTAGCTGAATGATGCTGGTTCATAACTGTTTTACACTTGGGGTGTTAGAGCTAGCTGAATAACGCTGGTTTATAACTGTTCTATAGTTGGGATGTTAGAACTAGCTCACATATGCTGGCTCATAACTGTTCTACACTTGGCTTGTTAGGGCTAGCTCACTTATGTTGGCTAGTAACTGTTCTACGCTTGGGTTGTTAGAACTAGCTCACATATGCTGGCCTGTAACTTTTCTACACTTGGGTTGTTAGAACTAGCTCACTTATGTTGGCTCGTAACTGTTCTACACTTGGGTTGTTAGAGCTAGCTGAATGATGCAGGATCTTAACTGTTCTATAGTTGGGTTGGTAGAACGAGCTCACTTATGTTGGCTAGTAACTGGTCTACACTTGGTTTGTAAGAACTAGCTCACTTATGCTGGCTCGTAACCGTTCTACACTTGGGCTGTTAGAGCTAGCTGAATGATGCTGGCTCGTAACTGTTGTACACTTGGGTTGTTAGAGCTAGCTGAATGATGCTGGCTTATAACTGTTGTATAGTTGGGTTTTTAGAACTAGCTGAATGGTGCTGGCTCATAAATGTTCTACACTTGGGTTGTTAGAGCTAGCTGAGTGATGCTGGCTCATAACTATTCTACACATGGGTTGTTAGAGCTAGCTGTATGATGCTGGCTCATGACTTTTCTATAGTTCGTTTGTTAGACCTAGCTCACATATGCTGGCTCGTAACTGTTCTACATTTGGGTTGTTAGAGCTAGCTGAATGATGCTGGCTTGTAACTGTTTTACACTTGGGGTGTTAGAGCTAGCTGAATAACGCTGGCTTATAACTGTTCTATAGTTGGCATGTTAGAACTAGCTCACATATGCTGGCTCATAACTGTTCTACACTTGGCTTGTTAGGGCTAGCTCACTTATGTTGGCTAGTAACTGTTCTACACTTGGGTTGTTAGAACTAGCTCACATATGCTGCCCTGTAACTTTTCTACACTTGGGTTGTTAGAACTAGCTCACTTATGTTGGCTCGTAACTGTTCTACACTTGGGTTGTTAGAGCTAGCTGAATGATGCAGGATCTTAACTGTTCTATAGTTGGGTTGTTAGAACGAGCTCACTTATGTTGGCTAGTAACTGATCTACACTTGGTTTGTAAGACCTAGCTCACTTATGCTGGTTCGTAACCGTTGTACACTTGGGTTGTTAGAGCTAGCTGAATGATGCTGGCTTATAACTGTTCTATAGTTGGGTTGTTAGAACTAGCTGAATGGTGCTGGCTCATAAATGTTCTACACTTGGGTTGTTAGAGCTAGCTGAGTGATGCTGGCTCATAACTATTCTACACATGGGTTGTTAGAGCTAGCTGTATGATGCTGGCTCATAACTGTTCTATAGTTGGGTTGTTAGACATAGCTCACATATGCTGGCTCGTAACTGTTCTACATTTGGGTTGTTAGAGCTAGCTGATTGATGCTGGCTCGTACCTGTTCTACACTTGGGTTGATAGAGCTAAATGAATGATGCTGGATTGTAACCGTTCTATAGTTGGGGTGTTAGAACGAGCTCACTTATGTTGGCTAGTAACTGTTCTACACTTGGGTTTTAAGAAATAGCTCACTTATGCTGGCTCGTAACTGTTCTACACTTGGGTTGTTAGAGCTAGCTGAATGATGCTGGCTCGTAACTGTTCTATAGTTGGGGTGTTAGAACTAGCTCACATATGCTGTCTCATAACTGTTCTACACTTGGGTTGTTAGAGCTAGCTGAATGATGCTGGCTCATAACTGTTCTAAAGTTGGGTTCTTAGAACTAGCTCACATATGCTGTCTTGTAATTGTTCTACACTTGGATTGTAAGAGCTAGTTGAATGATTCTGGCTCGTAACCGTTCATTAGTTGGGTTGTTAGAACTAGCAGAATGATGCTGGCCCATAACTGTTCTACACTTGGGCTGTTAGAGCTAGCTGAATGATGCAACTGTTCTACTCTTGGGTTGTTAGACCTAGCTCACATATGCTGGCTCGTAACTTTACTACACTTGGGTTGATAGAGCTAAATGAATGATGCTGGATCGTAACTGTTCTATAGTTGGGGTTTTAGAGCTAGCTGAACAACGTCGGCTCGTAACTGTTCTACACTTGGGGTGATAGAGCTAGCTGAATGACGCTGGCTCATAACTGTTCTATAGTTGGAATGTTAGAACTAGCTCACATATGCTGGCTCGTAACTTTTCTACACTTGGGTTGTTAGAACTTGCTCATATATGCTGGCTCCTAACTGTTCTATTATCAGGTTGTTAGAGCTAGCCTGCACATTCCAGTTCCTAACTGTTCTGTACTTGGGTTCTTAGAGCTAGCTCACTTAAGCCAGCGTGTAACTGTTCTATAGTCAAGCTCTTAGATCTAGCTCACATATACTAGTCTGCTACTGCTATATAGTCAGGTTTGAGTTTAGGAAGTCTTTCACCTTCTTTGATACAGTGACTACTCCACTTACTTGTTTCAATCTCCCCTCGTCATCACTACCTGATAGATGCAATCTGGTCTCCACTGATTCCTGCACTCTGTAGCGCTCAATGGAACGAAGCACAGCACTTAATTTTCAATATTAATTTATTATAACGAAAACACTCTCTGTAGTGGGGTCCGCTACTCCTTGGAGTTAGGCGAGTGCTATATGAAATAGAACCCCAAAATTAGTTGATTTATCACTTGAGTCCCAACACACAGGTTCCAGAAAAGTTTCTCTATAGTATTCAAACTAACAGACCTTCTCATAGAGGTGTAATACAGTTGAATGCATAATTCTTTTTTTTAAAGTCTCATTACACCATGAAAATTCATGTGTCTGTATGACTAGATGCAATGTGAATAATATTTCATCTTTCCTGTAATTCCCGCTCTTTTTCAAGGACCATGCCAGAGGATCACTATATAGTGCGTTTGATGGTCAATGGAAATGCCATCCCAGATGCCAACATGTGCGGTGGTCAGATTGCTGGACCCGAGTGCAGCTTCTATGTAAGTACCTATCTGGGGCTTTTCCATAACTCTGCATTTTCCATTGGCATACGGTTTTAAATGGCACACCAAGAAAAGCTATGTGCAAAAACATTGCTCACTGGCTGGCGCATGGACGTGGGGCATGGTATACAAGAAGCAGTGGATAGCACACCATTCCCCATGGGGACTAACATTGGGGCAACATTTCGTGCAGAAATAAGTCATATGTAGAAGTATACTTTTCTGTGTTATTTAGATTTTTTGGAGAAACTCACCACCTTACTAACATATGACACAAGCATTCGGGTTGAGCAAAAACACGTCATGGTACTATGAGACAACATTAATTAAAATTGAAAGATAACTCACTCTATTAAATGTTTTGGTATTCAGTGGAAAACCACATGTATTTGGGTTAACCATACACTGTAGTAAAAATCCACACTTGCTACAAGCTGCTTTAAATGTGTAGTTAAGATTTTGGGATTTCTATACTGCGCCCATCCAGATTTAGTATTATGAATTTAGCTGCGCAGTAATGTTTATTATGTGGGAGTTGGGGTTAAGCATGTAGCTCAGAGTTAGGAACTCATAGATGAAGCTCCACTGTTAGTATGTCATCCCCAAGTTATTTTTTTATATTCAATTGTGTATTAGACCCTGAAGAGTAGGAGCTAGCCAATTAGGATTCAGGTGACCTGGCTGAATCTGTGTTCCATCCAGAGGCAGGCCCCTTTACTAGAGTCTGCCATGTTTCGCTGACCCCAACGTCCTCTGCTGCCATCTCTCAAGCCTGCTCTGTCCCCTGCTACATTCGTCCTCTCTCCATCCCTCACTAAACCCTCCTCCTTCCCCCGATCTTCCCCCACTTACTTGCTCCTCTGTCCTAGCTCTTGGTTCTTCCTGAAGCCACCTCCTCTGTCATAGCAATGGAAGACAGCTCCTCCATGAGCCTGTTTTCTATTTCTATAACCACCAACCCAGGCGTGCTGTGTAGCTCCATTTTCTTATACAAAGAAGGGTTTTAGCACCTTGAGGCTCATCCCTGATGTGCTAACAGGCTGGTAACCGCAGAAGAACCTGTGTTAACTTGGACCATGGCTGTTACCAGCCGAACCAGTCTGCCACTGTGGGTATTATTAGTAAACTAGTACATTGGCATGGTCATTGTTCCATAGAAGACAATGCTCTGGCACAGGCTAAGAAGTTTAATGTGCCTTTGGCATAGAGCATCAAAAGAGCATGCAAAGATTGCCTGCTGGGCCTGGCCTATGGCCAAGCCAAGGCACTGTGCCCGTTGGTCCTGGTCTACAGCCAGGCTCAGTGGTCAATGTGCCTGGGGTCTACCTTTAACCCATGGTCCGGGCATAGTGCACATATCATAAATGGCCACTGGGCATCTCTTGAGGGAATGCCCAGATTACACTGTTGGTATGTTCGTTGTGCACTGTGAACAGTACACGATGAGCATGGCCAACCCCAGCGGGCGTACTACCCCGCGCAATGTCCATATTTGAACCATTCCTGCATGGGTATGGCTATATCCTGGAGACTTGTCTTCAGCCATGCCTCAGATACTGTAACCCTATCTGCATTGCTCAAGCACAGTGAACCTACTGGCAAATTCTTGTCCAAGTTTATATGGTTCATGCAGTTCAGTCCGCTAGCATGAATTTGAAAAGGACTTTTTTTGGTAACTTCCCCATACCTGAATTGAACCCCATGAAACTTCCCAGAAATATTTAATGGAGGCTGTTTTTGTATTTTGGATTGATTTTTGTAATCAAATGCATGGGGACTAAAGTTACAATCCTCCAAATTCCTTTTCAACTGCTAGGTGTCATTCTGAGTTTGTCTGGGTATGAATACAATGTGAATAGCCCCACCCTTTGGATCTGTGGAGCCACCCCACCCCCACAAGCCTGCAAACTCCTCCTGCAAATGTCATTTATGCGTGAGGGGCATGCCTTCCACACCCGAGGGCCAGGGGATGCACCAAAGGGCTGCAACGTGCTAATTTGAAACGTTTTTTTAGCACAGGTTTTGAATATAAATGGTAGCCAGGCAGCCATTAATCAGTCGGGCCATCCCCAACTACAACCCCAGATTCAGATTTGAATTTGGGTGCGGGGATTCAACGGGCAATAGTGCACACCATGTCTGGACCACTTTTTGTTAATTTTAATTAAACTTTATAATGCACTTATATGGACTAAGCCACCAAGTTCTCGTGCAATTATGGCGTACATTCGGCCAGCAGTATTTTCTGTGGATGAGTGTAGTAAAGTAGGTTCCGCACTCAAGTAAGTTACATTACACGTCTTTATTGTTCCCAAGATAAGTTAACATGTAGGAGAACAGACACCGGCTTATCCCACCCGGCAGGTATTCACCAACTGACAACTCTCCGAACACACGCACGTCACTAGATCAGATCAATACATTCTAACACGCGCATGCATTCCATCCATCTGCAAGCACTGAATACAACACTTCTCCCTCCTCACAATAATCAAGATTCCAAGGAAGACAAAAGCAAAAGACCCAGAATGCACAACACGTGGCCACCATGCCATGCATCCCGTAAACATCCTTGCTAATTGCATGCCACACAAACCGACAGCTGCAATCAGATATACTCACTATTTGAGAAGAGGAAGCTTTGTGCCACGACATGTGTGACCATTAGAAGATCGTAAACTCATACATTACTCATACTGGGTAATCACCTTCCAGTTATAACAATTCCGATACCAAGCTAACACACCAACATAGACCCTATATCTATGAACACCCGTTCAACACCAACCGTTGTTCCTAGTACTACAACCAAACACTAACTCACGAAGACACCAACCCTAATACTATTCCGCTCCAAGCTGCCCCTTGGAGCACAGGCCTGCCACACCTGACTTTCTAAAGCCAAGCTTACTCTCCCAACTATCAGTGCACCAAACACCTTCTGCCCCAGACTGCCACCCCAGGACCTCCAGCCTGCCACACCAGAGCACTACCTGCAAGTATGGACCCTCCCGGTCATCCAAAACCCAAAAACAACAACAAAGCACAACACGCAAGTCCCATCACTACCAGGAATACATCCACTAAGCAATTCACAGGTAAGTAACCATTGGCATCACACAATACCCTCACGTAGAAGAATAAAACTACCAAAACACTGGCAATTGTCGACCAACGACACAAACTTACCACTCTACCCTGCTGTCACCCAGCAAGGTCAGTATAACAAAAACATGCCAAAATCAAAATGCGTATAAGGCCAGAAAACTTGCCATAGCCATACTGCGCATAAGCCAAAACTCACTTTCTCCTTATAAAACAAGCAAGGCCCGGCCGGCACCCTACAAGCAAGGAGAACTACATAACAACTGACACCAAATGGATCCACCCGGCCATCCATCCGTGAAACATCACGTTAAATTGATATCCTCCAGAGAAACAACCACCACCATGGAGAAATACTCTTCATCACACAATGATGAAGAAACCCAAACCCCAAAACAGATCCACCCGGCCATCAATAGGGTATAATAAAAGAATGTGGAAACTCATGAAAGTGCCCAACATACGCAGAACAAATCGACTGCATTACATACTGAATCATATTATACCATGCAGCAACCTATAGCTGCAACCTGTATTGATCCAACTACCGACCTTAAGAACCTCAACACTGTAATTAAGCACCTACATCACCGAACCTGAGTAGCAAAAACCCGCCCGGCGTTCGTCATTACTCAGTATTATCAGGTAAACACAAGCTACTAGTAATGTCCATAGCATTGCAATCTAGCAAGCATACATACGACACAGTAACAACCGGCACACCAAAAGTGTAAAACCTTCACATTACCCTGTGTAAACTTTCATGTGACACTAAACAAATACATGAAATCTATAACTTAGAATTCCCTCACTCCCTTGTTGCCCGTGCAATACAGCTTAGAGTCCTCGGGCATGAAAGTACCGTTGCACAAAAGAAAGGAAGGCAAATCCCTCCCTAAACATTGGAAGAAAAATCCTCCCAAAAACCATCACCATGAAGTCCGACCCAAAAGGGTGCCCATAGTACCTGTAAAAGTGATGTTCAAAACATAACATCAAAGCAGAGTAAAAGGAAATGGTAACTTTCAAGAAGAACATCCGGGCCATCCCCCCCTGCAAGAAAAACACAGTGAAAAAAAATCAACGATACGATGCAACATCATTTTACCATGTTCTACTGCAATTACATTTCTGTTTCTTGACACCCAATACACAAAACAGGGCCACTCCACTTAAGAACATGCACACCTACTCACATACCATGCGCACCCAAAAGGCCCATACAAACACTTAACGGAGGCCACGAACGCCACATTCACCCACAACATACTGGCCTCGACACACAGATAACTCAATCTTCAGTCAAGGTGAGATCCTTCAATCTCACGTAAAAGTTGTGCATGTCCGGATCAAAACCTTCCAGGATGTCGAGGAAGGAACAACATCTGTCACAGCACGCCCCATCAGGGCACTCTACAATCCGCACAAAACACATCGATGGTCACATTTCTTCTTTGAATGCACCAAGCACTTGCCTTCACTTTCCAGCTCTAAACACCTCTTACGCGAAGTGTGCTGGAAACTTGCAGACTCCTCCATGACAGCGCCAGGCTGAGGATCTCTCTTTTCATCTTTCTTTTCATTCTCACTCCCCAAAAGCTCCATTCCCTTCACTTTGAAGCAACCATCCGAAAGTTCCTGGCCGCACCTGGAAACTCCAGGGAAAACCGGAGCAGAGATGTCACTGCATTCCTCTGACGGACCCGCACAGTCTTGCAGTTCCTCCATATGCTCCGCCATGAAAACTCTCAGATGAGGGAAGCACCAGCCACCCGGAAATCAAATAGCCATCAAAACGAAACAGGAAAAACTCAAACGAAGACTCAGCTCCTCCTGACTGCCGCGCACCACAGCGCCCCTACAGGCTGCAGGGGGCAGCGAAGCTTATAACAGAAAGTTTCACTCCTGGCAACTCCGTGACTGGCCGCCGGAACAGAGGTCGTCTCCAACTATTGCCACGACAGAATGCACAGGTGTAGTATAATGAATCTCAGGAGGCAGGAAGCTGCGGGTTGTCCAAACAGGCTTTATTGCATAAACATGGGTGGTTCTTACAAATAACCCTAGCAGTGGTGCTCTAACAAAAGGCCAACGTGGCCAACAACATATGGGGCTGCGAGTGCAGTGTCGGGTGGTTCGCAAGTCCTCTTGATTTCCCGTGCTCGGAGGAGCCCGGGGAGACGCTCCTCTTGCGTCCTCCGCTCGTCCCGTAATGCGCGCGTAGCGCGCGGGGGCGGGGCTTCGTTACGCTCGAGATCTCGCGAGAGCGGGCGCTCTCGCGACATCTCTACACACCTCCCTTTATCACAATGGGAGAGGGGTCACTGTAACACAAAGTCATTGAATCTTACCGGTCTTTTATGCTCCCTTCTGGGCCTCTCACTGGTTCCCGGGCAAGGTCCCTGCGGAACCGGTTCGGGGCTTACATAGGGTTCTTCCGGTTGATTCTCTGATTCTTCTCTCTCTCCATCGCTTCTCCCTGGTTCTGGTTCTTCATTCCCCACATCCTCCATTTCTGCTTCAGTGCGTGGGGTTTCTGGAGTCTTAAGTCTTTCTTGTCTGCGTTGATACAAAGCTACTCTTTCGAAGTTCCACGCGCGCCCGTCTTCTGTGCGGACGTGATTTGTCCCTTTATGAGTAACTTGTATGGGTTGACTATACCGGGAACCTGTGTCTTGATCTTTTCTTGGTAGTTTGATTTTGACCCAGTCCCCTCTTTCGATGCTGGGCGCTTGCTTCGTTCTCCTTCTTCTGTCACTCCACAATTTCATGCGTGACTTGTTTCTTGTAATGCGCCATACTACGTCTGCCATATCTACCTCTTCATCTATTCTTATTTTAGACAGCCAAGGCGGGATAAGTGTTGATGCCGCACTCCTCCCTCTCAACATTTTGAATGGGGATACATGGGTAATGCCATTCGGAGTGAGTCTATGTGCTGCTATGGCTTCCTTTGTAGTCTTGAGGGGGTCCATGCCCGAGGCCATTGCAAGTTGGATGGCCCCTTTAATGAACCTGTTCGCCCTTTCCACGAGTCCATTTGCTTGAGGGTGATACAGGGCCGCCTTTTTTTGCTTGATGTGGTTCTTTTTGAGAAACTCCTCCATGTCTCTAGAAACTAGTTGCACCCCATTGTCCGTGACTACTTCATTGGGGAGCCCTTCCCTTTGAAAAATTTCGGTAAGCACCTCTATAACCGTTTCTGTAGTTATGTTTGGAACAAACTCTGCTTCCACCCACTTGGATAGGTAGTCGACTAGTACAATTCCGTATTTGTGTTCTGCTGACATCGCTTCCAGGGGTCCGATAAAGTCTATGCCCACTTTGGACCATACTGTTTCCGGTATCTCGGTGGGTATGAGAGGTGCTTGGCGAATCTTCAATCTTTTGTCGCTGTTTAAACACTCGTGGCATCGCTCTATCATGGAGCGAATCTCCTGGTCCATGGATGGCCACCAATATGCTTCCCTGACTCTGCGGCGAGTCATCGTGTTTCCCAAATGCCCCGCATGAGCCCTGCATAGAATTGTGCGTCTCATTCCTGTGGGGGGGACGATTTGATCCGACTTCATGATTATCCCTTGTGTTTCGGACAACTCTTCTTGTACTTTCCAATATGGCCTCATGCCCTCGGGTAGCACCCTTTCATCTGGCCAGCCTTCTTTGATCCATTTACGAATGGCGGACATGGTTGGGTCTTTCCCTTCTTCTTCTTGCCAGTGCTTTTCACTGAGTTCCAGATATTCTGGCATTCTTATGTCCGAGATGGAAGCAACAATGCACTCCCCTTGTAGAAACGGGGCAGCCTTTTCTTTGTTTTCCGGTAATCTCGACATGCAGTCAGCCTGCGAGTTTTTCCAGCCAGATATGTGGTGGATTTCGAATGTATATTCTTGTAATTTCGCGGCAATACGAGCTAGTCTGGGAGTGGAAGCTTTGGTGCCTCCGGGACTGAGCATATGGATGAGTGGTTTGTGATCTGTCACCAGCTTGAACTTGGTGCCCCACACATAAGTCCTGAAGTGCTCCACTGCCCATGCACATGCTAGCATCTCTTTTTCGATGGTGGAGTAGTTCTGCTCTGCTTCAGATAGCGCCTTCGATGCAAAGGCCACCACATGCTCGGTGTCACCCCTCCTCTGCGTAAGTACTGCTCCCAGTCCATACGCACTGGCATCAGTGGTGATGACTGTTTCCCACTTGGGATTGAACGGTTGAAGGCACGGGGCTTCCATAATGTGCTGTTTTATGGTGTCTATTGCCGCCTTTTGGGGTTCCTGCCACAGGAATTCGGACCCTTTCTTGAGAAGATCCCGTAGAGGTGACGTGGTCTCAGAAAATTTGGGTATGAATTTTGCGTAATATTCTGCTAAGCCTAAGAATGATCTCACCTCTTCCTTGTTGGTGGGATTGGGTGCTTTGATGATGGCTTGCATAAGGTTCTGTTTGGGGCTGATGCCCTTTTCTGAAATTTTGTATCCCAGGTACTCGACTTCTTTTACTCCAAAAGAACATTTCTCGTATCGTAGGCGGACTCCCGCTTCTTGTAACTTGTTGAGCACTAGTTTGAGAGTGGCATCGTGTGTCGGTTTATCACCTGCATACACCAATATGTCATCTTGGAAGTAGACCACATTTTTGACTTTTCGAAAGAGGGCATCCATCATGCGCTGAAACGCTGAGGCAGCTGATGATAATCCGAAGGGCATTTTGGTAAATTGAAATGTGCCGAACGGGGTGATGAATGCCGTGAGAGATTTTGATTCTTCATGGAGCTGGATTTGGTGATATGCGTTACGCATATCTAGTTTTGAGAAGATATTGGCTTCTTTCATCAAAAGTATGAGTTCATTTATGCTTGGAAGTGGATAACTGTCTGTGACGACTTCCAAGTTTAAGCTGCGCAAGTCTATACATACTCTTAATTCTTGCGATTGTGGTTTCTTTATGAGAACGACTGGGCTCAGCCATTCGGACGCTTCAATCTCTTCTATCACCCCTTCATTCTTCATTTTGTCCAATTGTTGTTTGAGGGTGTCTCTCGCTGTGGCTGGTACTGGCCTCACTCGGTGTTTTACAGGGATGGCATTTCTTTTGAGGACAATTTTGTGTAGAAAACCTTTGATGTGGCCCGGCTCCTCCGAGAACAGTGCTGGGTAATCGCTCTTGACTACGGTTTCACTCCTCACGCCTATGGATAGGACTTGCTCTTCTGTGCTGGGGTCGAGTCTGATCTTCAATTTGTCTTGGTCATCCCACCCTAGCACTGGAGGCCCTTCGTGGCTGAAGTATATTCTGGTGTAAGTTTCCCTCCCTTTAAATTCGACTTTGGCGTTGATGTAGCCTAGTAGTTCAACTGATGCTCCACCGAAAACCGTCGGCTTGTGTTTCGTGGTGAGTACTTTTACTTTTTCTTTCCCGAGCATATCTTTGTATGTTTGTAGGGGTAGGATGGTAAGGTCCGAGCCGGAGTCTGCCATGACCCTTGTCTCTCTGCCGTCGATCTTGATCATGCAGTGTGGCTTCTCTCTCCTGGCTCTAGTACTGTTCACCATGATTACGGTGGGCCTTCCTTCTTCCTCCGACGAGGAATCCCTTTCTGCCATGCGTTCTGAGGTCAGACTGGTGACTTTCTTATTTCGCCATCTGCACACTATTGAGAAATGTCCTATGCGCTTGCATACTGTGCATTCTTTGTCTCTGGCTGGGCACTCTCTGTCGAACGCTAGGTGCTTTGTGCTGGTGCACCTATGGCACTTGAGGGGTTCTTTCTTGTTGGTTCTCCCTTCTCTTGAATCTGGAATGAACTTTTCCTTTCTAGGACGGAAACCTACTGCTTGTACCTCAGGGGAACTTTGGGTACCTGCAAACTCTTTTCTTCTTCCTGCTGTTTCTTCCACCGCTCTGGCTATTTCCACTGCTTTCTCTAACTGTACTTCTTTTTCCATGATGTATTTGTCTTGAACTTTCCGGCTGTTGGTGTGGACTATTAGCATGTCGCATATCTGATTTTCTGCATTCGTGCCGAAGTTGCATAAAGCTGCCAGTTCTCTCAATTTCGTGATATAATCGTCGACAGGTTCAGACGGTTCTTGTTTCCGCGTATAAAACCGAATCCTGTGGAGCACTGTGTTTTCCTTACTGGCGAACCTCTTTTCTATTCTTCTGACAGCCTCCTTGAACACATCATCATCGTCGTCTTCTACCTCTATCAGCGCCAGGCCCTCGAATATTCTTTGTCCTTCTACCCCAAGGGCGTTTAATAGCATGGCTCTGCGTCTTGCCGCCGTGAATCCTGCTCCCCCCATTGCCTCCACATACGTTGTAAACAGGGGCTGCCATTGTGGCCAGGGAATGGCAGGCCTACCTGGCGTCTGTAAAAAGGGTGGTGGCGGTGTTGCTCCCTGCATGCTTCTGCGCGGTTCCAGGAGGTCCTCGTCGCCAATTTATGTAGTATAATGAATCTCAGGAGGCAGGAAGCTGCGGGTTGTCCAAACAGGCTTTATTGCATAAACATGGGTGGTTCTTACAAATAACCCTAGCAGTGGTGCTCTAACAAAAGGCCAACGTGGCCAACAACATATAGGGCTGCGAGTGCAGTGTCGGGTGGTTCGCAAGTCCTCTTGATTTCCCGTGCTCGGAGGAGCCCGGGGAGACGCTCCTCTTGCGTCCTCCGCTCGTCCCGTAATGCGCGCGTAGCGCGCGGGGGCGGGGCTTCGTTACGCTCGAGATCTCGCGAGAGCGGGCGCTCTCGCGACATCTCTACAACAGGGGCTAGAACTCACCAGGCGACCGCCGCAGATGACGTTCCGTTGTAGTGGTCAACCAGCTCACCGCACTCTCCATCCACACCAGCTTACCGGCTCCAGACCCAGGGGCACCAGTCACCCCTGCTACGAAATACCGGAATACCCTGGAGAACTCGGACCATCCAGCTCTGGACCCGGGGGCAACCACGCTCTCCCCGCTACGGAACACCAGAGTCCTCCAAACAGGCACCCAAAAGCGTGCCGCCCGGCACTAGGCTCACTTCGACTCCGGCAGCTCTCAAAACAGCTTGAAGTGCAGGCCCAAGGGACTGGACCCAGGAACCACGTTGCTGGGTGACTCCTGCTACAGTCCGCAACCGCTCCTCGGTCTCCACAGGAATGTGCCGCACAGGATCCTCGGCACTGGACCCAGGGGCACAGCAGTTCCGGCGGCCCCCGCTTCAGTCAGCCGACACCAAACACTCCAGGAGATGGCAGACAGCGGCCCGCCGGGTGGGATCTTGGTACCGGAGGGCGGTGTCTTCTCCAATAGTGCTGCCCCCTCCGCAGCAGCCCCGAACCTCGTCGCCAGTGTAGTAAAGTAGGTTCCGCACTCAAGAAAGTTACTTTACACGTCTTTATTGTTCCCAAGATAAGTTAACATGTAGGAGAACAGACACCGGCTTATCCCACCCGGCAGGTATTCACCAACTGACAACTCTCCGAACACACGCACGTCACTAGATCACATCAATACATTCTAACACGCACATGCATTCCATCCATCTGCAAGCACTGAATACAACAATGAGCACACACATTCCCGAAGGCAGTTTGAATGGAAAATGTAACTTTTGGTACCCGCCCTTCTAACTTGGCCACCCTGGATGGAACTTCACAAAACCTTTCAAAAAATTCAGAATTGGTTGTAGACTTGTTCTGGAACTAATCCTGCATTTCTTTCAAACTGCACCAAAGTTATAAGCATCTCAAGAAGCACTCTTCCTATGAGGAGTCACAAGTACAGAGGAGTTTCTATTGCTGAAAACCATGCACAGCACAGGCAGTATTGGAGTAAAATGTACTAACCACAATACCATTCAAGATTACAGATATCACCTTGATCAAACATGTGTAACACAATCCCTAGCAAATGTGGTTAAATATGAAGGCCCAGTATTGGGGCCTGTGGAGCTCAATACAGACCGAAGGGCATGTTAAAATCGTGAGTGATGCCAAAGACACAAATGCCCTGGAGAGAGAGAGAGAGAGAGAGAGATGCACTAAAGAAAGAGGGAGAGAGAGAGACAGAGAGAGAGAGCGAGAGAGAGATGAATCAAGAATTGTGTTTGTGCTCTTAATATATTTCAGACTGTGTTCATTGCATACAATACCACCTGCTTGAATGGTTCATGTAAAGCACACATTATCAGGATAAGCTTTCAATGTAAGTTTGCATTTGAAAGAAATAGGCTTAGTTATGTGTTCTCATCTATGATATATAGGGTTGGATGTAATGTTCATTCAATGTTAATGCATTTAAGGTGAAGTACATTTGTTGACTGTTATTATTTGGGTTGTCTTTTATCTAAGAACATTCAGTACAAAGAAAAGTCCAAAGTTACAAACATAAAAAAAAATGTACACTCATACAAATGTTAAAATTGTCAATAATTGGTTGGTACAGTTTTAATCCTCCTTGCTAACTAAATATTATAGCATGTTTTTGACAAATCATAAAATAAGTGAAATATAGCAGCAGAAGAACAACAATGAAATTCCAGAGAAACGTTGCAATAACACAAATACTGTTTCTGTTGTCTAGGCTACATCTTACAATACTCCAACTATAACCAGCATCCAGCCATTATCCGGGTTGCCAGGTATGATACTGCTCTACACAAATTAAGAACATACAAGTATTTCCACATGTTTGTGAAGTGTCTTTTAATCTTTCTTAGCTGCTGTTTGTGGGCTCTAAAGGTGAAAAGGTAAAATTGACAAAAACAGAGAAACTGTTTGCTATTATTCGTTTCAAAACTAGAGATGTCGATAATATTTCAAAATATTTCAGAAGGCCGAAAAAAAAAGGCTAAAACAGAATTTATTTTGCTGACATTTCAATATAGAAAATACACTACCCTTCCAAGCAGGAACCCACTAGAAGAAGACTGGATGAAATGTGCTTGGAAAGTTTCACGCCTCAACTAACTCTCTTAGCCAAATCCCTAGGCTTCATTGTGGATAGCAACCTATCCTTCCAACAACACATCACGAAAAAGGCTCAAACCGCTTGGGATTAGATCCCTCTACACCACAAGCTCAAGTCCTTCCTCCTGCTCCTTCACTTCTGAACGGTGCCGCCGTCCATAGAGATCTTGAAATATTAATGGGTGTAGGATGTTCCTTGCAGGGCTCCCCACTGCTAAAGGGGACCACCTCAAAGTGCCCCACCACACTGCAGCTCGTCTAATCACCAGTTCGAGAAAATCTGACATCATCTCCATCTTGCGTGAATTACACTGGCTCGTCACCCTGGCTAAGATATTGTTCATAACCACGTGCCCAATCTCCAAAGCCACCTCCTGCCTACCTGATGGGCAAACTAAAAACATCAGGTGCACACAGTCATCACGCAGTATGACCATGACCAGCATTGAAATTAGTCTGGCTTGCAAAGAGAAAGCTAGGAAGCAGTCCTTTCCATGCTACACTCCAGTACCCTGGAACGCCATCCCAATGGCAATCCAAACTGCTTGAAGTCTCTTTCAATTCAGGAAAGAACTGAAGACCTGTTTCCTTACAAGAGCACATTGGTGTAACCTAGATTCTGTCTATCTTGTGCACAACCCCCATCCATAATAATAGCTTTTATGTCAATGTTTTCAACAATCCTGGTTTTTCCCAAAGGATGTCCAAAATGGAGGGCCTGATCCCATATAATATGTTAGTGACATACATTAGGGTTTATTTCCAGAAAGGCCTGCTAGCACCTTGTTTGTGTGTGGAACCTTATCAAAGCCGGGACTGCCATAATTTCCTATCAGAATTTGTAGGGAAAATCTCTGGGTGATTTCGATTTGTTGCCTTGGCCAAGGACCTTTGACATCTTTATCCAATATTTGAATGCCAAAGTTGATATCAAGCTGATTAAAATTATTTTAATGTGGCAGGTTCAATGATCACCATCAACGGAAAGATCTTCACGGATGTGTATGGCAGCAACACCGCTCTGAGTTCCAATGGCAGAAATGTGCGAATCTTGAGGTAATACCCACAAATAATGCATTATTGAATCTCAAAACAAAAAAAAATTTCAACTTAAGATAGGTACTTTTATTTCACTTGTTAGCTGAAAAAGATATTGCACTCTTTCACCTTGAAGCGTCTTCTTTGTGCTAAATGGAATAACCAGTAAATATCTCAGACCAAATAACCGGACAGACCACAGAAACAAATGCAGCACAGAAAAAATGCTTTTGGTTTGGTTTGGAACAGATGGCACTATGGTTTAGGGTTCTCCCTGCAACCCCCCTCAACCCCCAATAGGCAATTAAATAGATGTGAGGAGAAAGCAGGTATTCAGCAATAGCTCAAATCAAACAGAATATCACTCCCACCTTCCCCTTTCAAATACAAGAGAAAAACGGAATTGACTTTTCAGCTGTCAGGATGGCTTTGAAATTGTCTTTGGAATTGGCTGAGCAACAACAACAAATGTTGTCAAAATACTTAAATTATTATAAATTCCTATGGTAGCCGCTTTGAACAGTTGCACACAATTACAAACAATGATTTAGTCAAAGAAAACATTTGAAATCTCAAAGTAAAGTTGGAAATCATTTAAAGCTAATTCATTACCTGTGTAAAAACTTTCAGAATTTCAATTCACGGCAAACTTTTCCTTGCGTGATTTTTGCTATAACGAGCCAATCGCACTGTTTTGCACTGCATAAAAACTGAAGGAGTTATAGAGGTTTTAGTAAGAATCGTTTTTGTAAAAGAGGCGCGAGAATGGAAAACAGAAATGCACTTTGAAAATGACAGATAGGTTTGTTTACACTATATTATGACTATGAAAAAGAGAATGCCACAGATGGATCTTACAGTTCATGATCAGCGTTACCCTCCTGTTGTGGATACTCTACTTCTTCCTGGGATTTATTTTTCTTAATCAAATCAATAAGAAGTTAGGGTTAATAACACATATGAGAAAAAAGTCAGCGCAAAGATAGTTCTAACAATAATGGAGTTCTGAATTAAAGATAGGATGGGTTTGTGATTGGGATCACACACCGCAGATATATTATGGGTCACTGTTCTTCCTATTAATACTTACAGAATAAGTTATTAAATTGGACTGTCAGTTCTGGTCATGGATTGGATCTGTCAAGGAAGGACAGCACATCAGGCGCAGGACTGGGTCAGCCAGGCCGGTCACCAGATTTGTACAGGATCTATCCTTCTTGTTTGTGGGTATTTCAATCAGCTGAATACCGAGTTCCTCAGGCAAGCCTTGTGGTAGAAAGCCAGAGAGTTTCAGGATACTGGTTCAATAGGCCTTCCCACACCACAGCACTTTACTGGGTTGTAAGAATAAGTTTAAGAATTTAGGCCTTGCTGAAAGTCAATAGTTCTCTACTGCTGGCAAGAGTCTTGGCATCTGGATCTGGAAGGATGTTAAAGCTGGATGTAGTATGCTGGATCAGAGTGCTTCGCCGGAATCAGAAAAGTGAGTGGATCAGTGAGTCCCTATGTGTTGTCAGCTGTCTCTATTTATCCTTTCAAATGACATCACAAAATGGTTGTATAGGCCGGCTTAACTAAGCTTGCCCCTGTGAGCTGGGATTGGATCAAGACCTCATCTCCGCCTTACATCTGAGTGATTGGATCAAGGCCGTATGATGTCACATTTTATGGTTTGCTTTACAGTCCTTAGAAACCTTCCTTTAGCCACTAGTCTCGAAATCGGATTTTATCCTAAATACATATTTCTGCATTGGTCACCTCTACACAAATCACACACAAAGATTCCATATTTTATGTAGTAGCTGTTCCTCAAAATCCTGCAGCTGTGGGATCTTGTTTCACCTTTCTGCAGAATTTTGTCCTTTTTGCCATGAACACATTTTCCAAACTTTCTGCAACTTTCCACAAATGTGTGTGGTTACCATAGGGATGTGTGTGTAAAGTTTTACAATTTTAGCATTAACACAGTTCACATAAAACCACATATATTGCCATTCCTGTCCAGAATATGTTACACAGTTCTACCGCCTCTTAAAACGTGCGGCCAAAAATTAGACTAACAACTCTGTCCTTTTTATATTTTTCATCACTTTGAATAACAAGTTATGAGTCTCTCAAAATTGTTCATTGTTTATGCTTCACAGCAAATGGTCTGCCCCTTTGTCTCTCCCTGCAGTCCAGGAGCCACACCCTTTCCTTGGGAAGTTCCTTGCAGGAGCAGATTATGACCCCTTTCACACCTCAGTTTCCTGGGCTGAAGGGTCTGCTATTGTTCATTTTCTTTCTGTAGACAAGAGTCTGGTCTAACCCACAATTATCATCTACCAGTGAGTTTCTGCTGAGAGTATTTTCCATCTCCTTGGGAGAAACCTGTTTTTCCAATTCCAAAGGGTTGCAGCTCAGCCAGGCTACTTTATTCTTAATTAAAAATCCAGCAGAAACCAAATTTGTTGCATCAAACATAAATACATTACTTTCTTAGCTTTGATCTGTGGGATCAAAAACACAATTAAGATCTGTATTCCTTTTGGCACAATCCTTTTATGTTTGCTATCCCGGCAGACTTTTAGTTTAGATACTTTGAAGTTTCATCAGGAGCTCATCTGACAGCTGTCATTCACAGGTAGCCCAGGGTACTGCACACAGATGTTGACCAGGGCTGTCAGTTTACAGACAATCCAGTTTGTCTGAGGAAATGTTTTACTCTTTACACTTTAGGACTTTATATATTCGCCATACTTCATTAGATTACATGAATTCTAGCGCTGAGCAAGATTTTGAATGTTGAGAAGTGTTGGGTTATGGGCATTTTGGAGTTTTTAGCAACAAAGCAAATGTCGTTTATAGTCACATTTTGGGGTTTCATTTGCAAAGTGCTTCTTTTCTTTCTGCACTCTGTTCGCTGGTCATGGAGCCCACTGGCACCTTTTCTGCAGTGTGTATTTTGTATTTTAGTAGTTTATTTTATTTATGTTGCGCATCTTGCCCTGGGGCTTCTGGGTGCATAGTAAGAACATGGTTACATACATTCAATTGTAATTACATAGTTACATTAAGGTAGACAAAGTAGATAAGCATAGGCAATAATATTACAGTAGGTGCAATCAGATTGTAGTTACAAAAATTAAGTTTACAAGTGCACAAAATAGTGTGGTCAAGTAATAGTGGTGTTATAGAAAGTAGCAAAGGTAGCACGTACATATGGAGCATATCAGAGGGTTACCGAAAGGAAACAGTTAAGTGGAAGTGGCAGTCGCATCAAGTTCATGTAACCATACTTTAGTGTTTTTCTTAAATGAGTAGAAGGACGGTTCGGTCCTGAGTGTGGTGGGTAGGGTATTCCATAGCTTAGCAGCCAGAACAGGGAAGCTGGACCCACCAGTTGTCTGCAACTTGTAGCTGGGTATGGGGAGAGTCTGTATATGTGCAGACCGCAGCCTGTTAGCAGTGTGTCGCTTGAAGTGGTTGGTCAAGTAAGAAGGAGCATGGTTGTACTGGGCCTTGTGGTTTAAGGTTAGAGTTTTGAGGGAGATGCAGTGGGCTACAGGGAGCTACAGGGAGCCAGTGTAGATTACGTCTTGTGTCAGAGATGTGGGAACTCGTTGGGAGTGCCACCCTGATGGCGTTATTTTGAGTGACCTGTAACTTGTCAATGTTTCTTTGGCAAGTCCCTAAGTAAAGGGCGTTACAATGGTCAATTTTGGACATAATGATGGTTCTGGCAAGGATAATGCAATTGTCAGTTGTGAGGAAGGGTCTGCAGGCTGTGATAAGTTTGCAGGTGTATGCTGAGGTGAAGACTACAGCATTTGTTTGTCTGGTCACAGAGAGAGAGAAATCTAGGTAGATGCCAACAGTTTTTGTATCTTTGGAAACTTTGATAATGTTCCCATCAATTGTGAATGCTTTGTAGGCTAGGTCGAGATTACTTAGTTTAAAATGGGAGGCAAGGATGAGGAGCTCAGTTTTTTCATCATTAAGGCAAAGCCCATGATGCGCCATCCAAGCCTAGATGGTTGAGTAGATTTCATTAATAGCTTTAGAGTCAGTTGCATAGTCACCGGAAATGGGGTTGAGTATCTGGGTGTCTTCGGCATAGTTGGTGTATGATACACCCAGATAGTCAAGTATGTCAAAGAGTGGTTTAGTAAACAAGTTGTATATTGTTGGGGATACACACGATCCTTGTAGGACACCGCACAGGACTGGGGCAGGATCAGCAGATGCCGAAGGGGTAAACACTCTCATGGTTTGTTGGCTAGGAAGGAACTGATCCATGATGTAGCAGAGTCAGAAAAATGGGCAGCTGTTTTAAGGTGGCGACAGAGAATTGGGTGGTCAACCAGATCAAAAGCAGCTGAAAGATCGAGAAGAAGTAGGAGAGCCATCTTACCCTTATCTTTTAGGTCCTCGATTTGCGTTTTTAGATCTATCCGGTCTGTCTCTGTCCTGTGTCTGGGTCAGAATCATGATTGCCTTAGGCCTAGTAATTTGGTTGATTCAAGATAGTTTTGGATTTGTAGGTAGGCCGCCCTGTCCAGAATTTCTAGAAGGAAGGGTACCGTAGTGATAGGCCTGTAATTGGAAGGATTACACGGGTCAAGTGTGGGTTTTTTGATGAGTGGGATAACCCACACGTCCTTGAGGTTATTCGGGCAATGCCAGTTTTAAATGAGGCATTTATGAAGGTGGTGATGAAGGGGGCAAGGTCGTGCACTGCTTCCTTAATGATGGGAGCCGGGTATGCGTCACCTTGACAATTAGAAGGTTTAAGCTTTTTAATGACGTTTTCAACTTCCCAGGTATCAAGAGGCGTGAAGTTAAAAGGTTTGATAGAGTGTTTGGGCTTGGGGGGGTTGTAGGGTGGAGAATTACTTGGGGAATCAGTAAGATTGTTTTTTTAGTGTTGATTTTAGCTTGTAACATAGAGATTTTATCTAGGAGTGCCTTTTGAATGTTGGTGCACCAGGCGGTGTCAGGGGTGCAGGTGTCCAAAGGGAGTACTGGAGACTCTAATTCCTTAAGAATTTTAAAGAGTTCTCTAGTGTTGGATTGTGCAGACAGGATACGTTTATTATACACATCTTTTTTTGCATCCAATATGGTTTCTTTATAAATAGATGAGGCAGTAGTAACATTGTTTTTGTTGGCAGGTGACGGTGTACTTTTCCAGTGAGCCTCAGCCTTTCTTTTTTCTTTACGAAGGTCTCTAAGATGAGGGGTAAACCAAGTATTTAGGTGTGAGCGAGGTTTTTGTTTACGGAGTTTGAGCGGTGCAATGGTATTGATGGCTTTTAGCATAGTTTGATTGTAGGAGTCTACTAAGACTGTGGGGTCAGTGCAGGAAGTAGACACAGTGTTCAATAGAGGAAGGATTAGCGGTAGCAGTTTCTCCATTGTGATGTCTTCCTTGTTGCGGGTGAGGGTGGGAGAGGCGAGATTAGGTATGGTCGTGTATAGATTGGATTCCAGGGTAAAGATTATTTTATGATGATCTGACCAAAAGCAAGGGGTCACAGAGATCAGGTTAGTTAAACAGTTCTGGTCAGCAAGCCAGTCAAGAGTGCAACCTTTATTATGGGTAGGCTCATTCACATGTTGAGTGAGGCCGAAATTGGTTAGCATACTTGCTAGGTCCAAGGCTTTGGTGTCATTCATGTCCTTGTACCCAAGGTTGAAGTCACCAAGTAAAAGGATTTGTGAACTGGGTTTAGTACTAGTAGCCAGGATAGAGGAGATGTCTTCCGTAAATGAGGATGTGGGGCCTGGTGGTCTGTAAATAAGGTGCACAGTTACAGTTTGATTGGGAGAGATAGGGAGTTTAATAGAAAGTATCCCCGCAGATGGTATCTGAAGGTTGGGAATAGTTCTGAGTTCAAGTGAGGTCTTGAAAATAAAGGCTAGTCCTCCCCCATTAGTTTGATTAGTGTCCCTATCGCACCTGATGATTGAGTAATTGTCAGGGATGGCAAGGGATAAGGCAGGGCCTGCTGCTGTGTGCAACCAAGTCTCTGTAATAGCAAGGAAGTCTACATTTTTCCGTAGTGATGAAGTCAGCAATCTCTAAGGCATGAGCTGGGAGGGATCGGGCATTAATGAGGGCACCTTTGATCTTAATGTCCTTGGCAGCAGACGTGCTAGTAGCCAGTAGGGTTGGAGCAGTTTTGGTGGCTGGCGATGTGATAGCTAGATTGATGCTAGATATAGGTGATCTGTTGTGATAGTTGTATGGCTGTTGGTGGGTAAAGTGGAGCCTTGAAGTTGGCCTGTTGTTTCTAGTCCTGGTGCTGCAGGGTAGGCTATAGTGTTTAGGTGATGTCTGAATGAGAATAGTGAGTGGAGCAACTATATATGTGGACAATAAACTATTGTCAGGGGAGGGAGTATTATAATCGGTACGGTGGAGTCTAGTACCAAGTTTCTGGTTTCGCACAAGAATTGAGGGATGGCGGTTTACTGCGGGGGCTATGTGGTTAGATATCGGAGTCCGGTTAAGTGTGGCATGGTAGTATTGTGAACAAAGTCTCAAGTTTCTAGCCTGGGTAGAGCAAGGTTGGTTAGGGGTGGGTTTGGAGGCAAAGTGTTGTATCCAAAGGGCAGGTGCATTCAGGTAAGGATTAGAGTAAGTCATGATGGTAGAAAACTTAGGGTGGTACAAGTAAGGTGTAGTGGTAGCTAGAGCGTGTAGGTGAAGGTACTGTGTTGTGGTGGTATGGGGGATAGAGATGTCGTGAGGGGTCACAGACAGTACCCAGAAGAGGAGCAGGAGGCGTGTTATGGAGCGTTGTATGGACCACAGGGTGGGTGGTTGTGGTGATTTGCATGTGCTGAAGGTCTGGAGGGGTGAGGGTGCAGAAGTCAGGGGCATTTTGATCGAATGAGGCAGATCGAAGTAATGCTGACACAGTGCAGTTCCAGGTGGATAGGTATACAGTCGCCTGCTAAAGAGCAGTTGTCTAAGAATAAAAACACTGGCAATGAGGTAAATTAAGCAAGAGAGTGAGCACATCAGATTATGCTCCGACAGACAGCAACACAATATGGTAGATAACTCTGATAATAATTAGAGTTTAATCAGATAGTAGAAGCAATGCTGCGCATGGTGATGTCAGGCGGTATTAAGATAGGTATTATAGGTGTGCTCTATCCCACCACCTATGCACCATGGGTGGCAGGTTGGGCATCCATCTTTTTGTGTGTTTAAACACACGGTTTTGGAGGCTTCTGGCGCACACAAAAGTTTTGCCACCATTGTTGCTGTTTCTTGCACCATAACTATCAGAGTGATGCTGCATAGCACAGCAGGATGGGTCAATACATCCCACAGGTTGTTTGTTTAACACAGGCCGTCTATTTTATTCCAATGGCCATACTAAACGTTATGTATATACCTCTTTTTAGCAAGCTTCTATATGCTTTTTCTACCTTGTGTTACAGCATATTTACAGTTATCGGTCAGCAAGTACCTTCATCTTCTTATTTTCACAATTACTCCCTCTTTAGGTACATGTTTTCCCTTAGTGCTTCAGTTACATTATCAGTCTTAAGTATTTCCATATCGTTTCAGCATAGGTTTATAAGTCTTCCTATGACATCATTCTGTTGTCGTCAGACTTTTACTTAGAGTTCATCCATATTACCCATTATTGCATTCTGGCACTTTGGCAGTGGACTTCCTACCTAGTAGCATCCTTCCATTGTCTCAACGTGAGCGTATCTTCTGAATGGCTGCCTGAGTGCATATCGTCTGTCATATAATTAAAGCGGTATAGACATGTTGCATGGGTTCTCAATTGTGACTCTTCGTTTGCTATTCCAGTAGGACGGTGGTAAGGGGGTGGGTTTAGAGAAGAGGCATCCACCTGCTCCTCTGCAAAAATGCAGGCAGTACACAATGGTGGGTCTACATCCATTAGCTGCTAAAATAGCTCAATGCACTAATGCATCAACTGCAGCTATTTCTGTGCAACCTGAAGTCACAGGTTCGGCCTCTTATCCTTCTGCAAAGTGAAGACCATTGAGTTGGGTAGTAATACACACACTTCTGTTATCTCTCTAATCAGCGTCACCGTGAGCCTAATAAATGCCAATATGTTATTTTGCAATTCTAAACTTAAGGCAACGTTTTTTTAGTATAACTTGGAAACTGAATGGGAATACAATTATTCAGCTGTACTTTTGTGTGCTAGTGGTGCTATAGTAAGCAGACTGTAAATACTAGTTTATCTTTCAATATATGTTCATGTTTGTTTAACATTCTGCATCTTGTATTAAGGCACTAACTCCATTTTCCGCTATCTTATCCCCAATTTCAGAAGTTACATTGGAGGAATGACATGTGAACTCCTTGTACCGAACTCAGATACTCTGTAAGTAGTATTGTTTATATTGCATTTCTAGGTGCGTCTTAGTGATTTACTAATATGGTAGGGCATTTCAATAGTTTGCACTTTAATCCACCCTGTTACGGCCATCATAAGCCACTGGAAAGCCAGCGGGGTCTGTGGCAGGTACATTGAGGTCATTGACTAATACCCCGGTCAGTTTGAAAATACCCTCTTAGCTCCCAGTGCTTGCTTGCTTGCTTTCTTCCTTTCTTCCTTTCTTTCTTTCTTTCTTTCTCCTTCTCTTTTTCTCTCTCTCTTTTCTCTCACCCTGTTGTTCTCTCTTTTTCCTTCTGTTCTTCTTCCCCTACTCCCTCTCTCTCCCTCATTCTCAAAAGTTAACACTTTTGTTTGGGTAACGTTCCTGCAATGGGACAGTTTTTCTGGAAAAGAGTTAAGGTCATGAAGATAAAATGTGCATTTGTCACAACTACTGGACGTGCATAAGTGTAACTTCAACCCGAAAACAGCATTCACGTACTAAATCCCTATTGTATAATCTACGTGTCTTTAAGGGCCTGCAACTTGTGGCTCTACAGATGTTGTGGACTAAAGCTTCCTTCGGCAGTACGCAGCACAGCCAATGGCAAGGGGTTATGGGAGTTGTAGTCTGAAATATCTGGAGAGGGCAGGTTGCAGACTGCCTAGATGGGGAGTCCTTAGGTGCCTGTACCTGACTAGGGAAACAAGGAGAGATTCTGCCATTTTGACTAGTGAATGTGTACTCATCACTTCAACCCAACCCAAAGCAGGACAGCGACTCAAAAATGCTTGTGGATTCCCGATTTACGAAGTTACTATTGAAAACCTACTTACACTCTAGGTGGGTGAACATGTAGGGTATTAAATTATTAAACTTCTGAAAAAGTGTGAAATTAATATTCATATTTTTCCCCAAAGGTACGGTTTACAGCTTATCAGCCAAGACATGGGAATCATGGTGTGCAAAATGACCGGGACATATGTTGGTAAGTCGCAGTTTCGAGTGAGGATGTTTGGTTTTTTGAGCTCTGGAGAGACCCCATACTCACCCAGTACTGTTTATTGTTTTGTACAGGCCATCAAAACATCAGTTTCATCCTGGATGCAGAGTATGGGCGGTAAGTCACATTCCACATATTTCAAATAACTGACATGCCTTCCTTCATACTTGGGTCATGCTTCGGATCATACTTACAGACATAGAACCTGTCATACCTTTGATGAACGAGCCGTTAGGCTTCTATTTCTTGAGCCCTCACAAACATTTGTACTCATTTCTCAAAAAGGGAAGTCTTCTTGAAAGTGTAGAGCGCGCAGTGGGATAGGAAAGGGAGTGCACGTCTGTACCCATATGGCAAGTCCATGTGTTTCTTTGCATAGATAGCATTCACCTCCCGGGTATTTCAAGTAACGAAAAGAAGATCAAAACATCCACTTTAATGTTAAGTATAAAAGATGCATTTTCGATCAAAATCAACACAATTTATCCCTCTTTATCGAGGAATTTCGCTCTACAAGCAAAGAAAAAGCATAAACTGTGGGTCTGCAAACTCTCTCAGGGTAATGCCCACTCTGAAGATTTTGATCAATTTAAACACAAATGGGTGTGTGTTCAGAAGTTCAGCCATTCTCAGAGGAGAGGCTGTAAGTGCACTCCTTGCAAAGACGAGCCTGCACAAGGCAGCCACGTGTCTGTGTGCATGGACAGTGCCAAGCGAATCGGTACGTTTAGAGGCAGACCCACCACATGGTCCTAGACATTGCAGGTTATGCCTGAGGCATGCCCACCGCCATGGTCCTAGACATTGCAGGTTATGCCTGAGGCATGCCCACCGCCATGGTCCTAGAGTCTAGACTTTGCAGATTATGCCTGAGGCATGCCCACCGCCATGGTCCTAGGGTCTAGACTTTGCAGATTATAGCTGAGGCATGCCCACCGCCAGGTTCCTAGACATTGCAGGTTATGCCTGAGGCATTCCCACCGCCATGATCCTAGACATTTCAGGTTATGCCTGAGGCATGCCCACCGCCATGATCCTAGACATTGCAGGTTATGCCTGAGGCATGCCCACCGCCAGGGTCCTAGATATGGCAGGTAATGCCTGAGGCATGCCCACCGCCAGGGTCCTAGACATTGCGGGTTATGCCTGAGGCATGCCCACCGCCAGGGCCCTAAACATTGCAGGTTATGCCTGAGGCATGCCCACCGCCAAGGCCCTAGACATTGCAGGTTATGCCTGAGGCATGCCCACCGCCAGGGCCCTAGACATAGACATTGCTGGTTATGCCTGAGGCATGCCCACCGCCAGAGTCAAGGGTCCTAGACATTGCAGGTTATGCCTGAGGCATTCCCACCGCCAGGGCCCTAGACATTGCAGGTCATGCCTGAGGCATGCCCACTGCCAGGGTCCTAGACATTGCAGGTTATGCCTGTGGCATGCCCACCGCCAGGGTCCTAGAGATTGCAGTTTACGCCTGAGGCATGCCCACCGCCGGGGTCTTACATATTGCAGGTAATGCCTGAGGCATGCCCACCGCCAGCGTCCTAGACATTGCAGGTAATGCCTGAGGCACGCCCACCGCCAGGGCCCTAAACATTGCAGGTTATGCCTGAGGCATGCCCACCGCCAAGGCCCTAGACATTGCAGGTTATGCCTGAGGCATGCCCACCGCCAGGGCCCTAGACATAGACATTGCAGGTTATGCCTGAGGCATGCCCACCGCCAGAGTCCAGGGTCCTAGACATTGCAGGTTATGCCTGAGGCATGCCCACCGCCAGGGCCCTAGACATAGACATTGCAGGTTATGCCTGAGGCATGCCCACCGCCAGGGTCCAGGGTCCTAGACATTGCAGGTTATGCCTGAGGCATGCCAACCACCAGGGCCCTAGACATTGCAGGTTATGCCTGAGGCCCTGGTGGTGGGGATGTCTCAGGCATAACCTGCAATATCTAGGGCCCTGGAGGTGGGCATGCCTTAGGCATAACCTGCAATGTCTAGGGCCCCATTGCCAGGGCCCTAGACATTGCAGGTTATGCCTGAGGCATGTCGTCCTAGTTATTCCACCAGATTATTATTACACCAAGGAATAACACACATTGAGCTTTTAATTAATTAATATAACCAGCGTAAAAAGTGTAGTCACATGACTAAATCCTGACTTCTAATCCTCTTATACGAATCATAGGACATCAACTCAACAAAAAAGTATGAATTGAAATACCTCCGCAAAGCCTTTTCCTGAGCCAATTAGTACCTTTCCTTTTTTGCTGTATCATTGGATCAACGGCCGCATTTCAAATAAGTAATGTTTTTCAGTAGAAGGTTAAAATCTTTGCTCTCTGCCATGATAGCCCCATGGTATAGGCTTGTGGAATGAGGGGCTTGGTGTTGTAACGCTGTACCATGGAAAGTGCAAACGTAGATAAGCCCCAGTAAGTCTGTCACTTGGAGAAAGATCATGCCACAAAAGGTTGGTGTCTGTTTCAGGAGGCATAAGGTATATATCAGGAGGCCCCCTATCCTCATTGCGAAACCCAATAGCGCTCATATTATTCAAAGTAGCTGTTTCTGGGGCAAAATGAGGAGGCTTGAGTGCTAAAGGGCCGCATTCTCTTGTAAGACAATTCATATGTGAGGCCCTAGACCCTTTCAAAGAGCGTTCGAGCTGTCTCGTGAGGCAGGAAGGGCACTCCAACAGGTCTACGATCTATTTCAAGAGGTGAAATATCTGTTTCAGAGACTGCAATAGCTCTTTCTGCTGAACATATCTTTCAGGGCCTGAGGGCTATTTCTCCAGGCCTGATAGCTCTTTCAAGAGTTGTGCAGCAGGAATGAGGTAACACTTTTTTGAATGAGCATGAACACATTTTTATGGGGGTAATAGCCTTTGAAGGGTCCCAATAGCTCTTTAAAGTGGCCTGGGATCAGCTCTAGATACCATGAAAGCTCTTTTAAGAAGCCCAATAATAATATCAGGAGACTAATCTCTGTCAGATATCCCAAAATCTCGTTCATGGGGCCTGAGAGCTTCTTCAGAAGGCACGAGAGCCTTTCCAAGCATTATAAGAGCTCTTTTAGCAGAAATGCAAGTTCTTTTAGTAGGTAAGGGAATTATGTTAAATGACCTTACAGCTCTTTCATTTTGCCAGATCACTTTCTTAGATGGCCCATACCTCTTTCAGATCACTTGATTATGATTTTTGCTGGGGGCTTGATAGCCCTTTGAACAGGACTAAAATGTCATTTAGATGCATCACTGAGACGCTATTTTTATTTTTTTGTTTTTGTCTACAGCACACAACTAGCTCGAGATCGATGCCAGGGTGCCACCATTTGGCTTGGCATTTTATACAGTAGCATATTACTTTTGGTGGGGGAGGGTGGCATTTCCAGGGAGATATTCAGAGAGCCAATATTTTATTTTGATGCCACAGCGGCTTTTTCTAAGAGTCAATTCGATCCTTCCCAAAGAAATTCAACTCCTTCACTAACCCAGATTGCTATTTAAAGGTACAAGATTCGACCTTTGTGAGCATAATCGCTTACTCAGCAGAAATGATAACTTTCAAGTGTTCTGATAATTCTTTTATATGGCTCTTTCAAGAATCCCAACACATTTTTCGGGAGCAAGTAAGAAAGTTCAGCTGACTTAATAGATCTTTAAGATGGAAGTTTAGCCTTTTCCTTAATAAATCTTAAAGATGGCAGTTTAGCTTTTTCCTTAATAGATATTTAAGATGGAAGTTTAGCTTTTTCCTTAATATATCTTTAAGATGGAAGTTTAGCTTTTTCCTTAATAGATCTTTAAGATGGAAGTTTAGCCTTTTCCTTAATAAATCTTAAAGATGGCAGTTTAGCTTTTTCCTTAATAGATATTTAAGATGGAAGTTTAGCTTTTTCCTTAATATATCTTTAAGATGGAAGTTTAGCTTTTTCCTTAATAGATCTTTAAGATGGAAGTTTAGCCTTTTCCTTAATAGATCTTTAAGATAGCAGTTTAGATTTTTCCTTAATAGATCTTTAAAATGGCAGTTTAGCTTTTTCCTTAATAGATCTTTAAGATGGAAGTTTAGCTTTTTCGTTGGGGCTGATAGCTTTTTAAAAAATCTGTCCACTTTTTAGGAGTGCAGATGACTGTGTCACTGGCACCTGAAAGCTTGTCATGTCCTGATAATCTTTTTTTTATGAGACTGGAGAAATGTTTGAGAGGGCAGAGCATACTTAAAAAAAATCTTTCTTAAATGTCTGTAATTTAGCCAACGTAGATTCAAATATGCACACGTTAAACCTTTCAAGGGTATTAATGTATGAGTTACTTAAGAACATTTCTAAGATGTTGCTTGAGCCAAAACCTGTGCATGTTTGTGAAATCCCTTTAGTCGTGTTTTCCTAAGTATGCTCATGTGTCTGCACCCCACAGGAGTTCTCCACAGTCGGCGACCTACTTTGTTTCTTCACTGAATAAGATTACAATGTTTCAGACCTACGCAGGTATGTATTTTAATTCTCCCCAATTGGGGGTGCAACAAATGTGTTCACAGTTTATTTCAGAAATCTAAGAAATGCTTTCCAGAGATAGTGGTCCCAAACTACAACACATACAGATAACGTATAGCTTGTGTATGCTTTAATGTTATGGTAAGGGGAGCATGGGGTGCACAATGTGGCAGCCGTGCCACATGTGATTGGCTTTCATATGCTTATGGCTCAGTTTTATAGCATGGAAGACAGTCCTTCTGGTGTGAATTACCCAATGCGAAACAGGCTGCGCATTGCAGGAACTGGAACACGCTTAGTAAGAGAGACACAGTGAGTTTAACTCTATTATTACCCTCCTATCTTGTTGCCATTGTGGCAGGATCACACACATGGGAATCACAAGGACTTTTTTCGGTTCCATGTAATAATGTCTCCATAAAAATATCGCCATGCAAATGAATTGCAGTAAAATTGATGTTTTTTGAGGGTACACCCCTGCAACACACCCGCTTCCCCTGTCCCTATATATATGGTCACCTATATAATGTCACCACAAGCTTTTCCCGGCAACATTATAAATGGCGACCATATATATAGGGATATTATTACCTGATACCCTTTCTTCCTCTGTCGACTTATATTTTATAGCGAGTAGTATTTTTTCAATGTGTATGTATTGTATTGAGTTTAAAAAGTGCTTATAGTTGAAGTTGGCGACTTCTGAGTTCTCACACATCAATAGGGTGAAGGGGATACAAGAGCAGGGCAGTAACTGAGACTTCCCTGTTAAGTACTATTTTGCTCCTACCGAAGTGTGTGCATATAACACACAATTGGGTTTGGCTTGAGTCGATATCAGAATGGAGAAGGTCCTATTTAAGCAATAGAACCCGAACGAAGCGAGGGCCTTACCGAAGGCCCCGGGGCATTACCAGAGTCGGTAATTCCCCCGACGCGAGGGTTCTATTGCTATTAGTACCCCGGCCTGCAAAATGTGCGTGACCGGGGCACTAAAAAGCTTTTTTTTTTCTCCCGCCATGGAAAGGGAAAACTCAGTCCGTTTTCCCTTTCCATGGCGGCCATCGGGAGCGGACGCGCTGGGAACACAAGTGTTCCCAGCGCGTCCGCTCCCGAAAAAGGATTAAAACGAAGGTAAGTGGGGTTGGGAGGGTGGGAGTGGGACGGGGGAAGAGGGAAAAACCCGGCGGGGGACGAGGGAAGCCCCCAGCCGTGTGGAGGCGCAGAGCGGGGATGGCCCCACTCCGAGTCTCCACACGGCTGGAGGCTTCCCTTGGCCCCCCCCGGGGACGTAGGACCAAGAAGGTAAGTTGGGGGGGCGGGTATTAGGGAGGGAAGGGAATAAAAAAAAAAAGACTAACCTGTGTCCCCGGCGTGGGGCGAAGGCGGCCTCTCAGCCACGGGGAGGCTCAGAGCGGGGATGGCCCCGCTTCGAGCCTCCTCATTGGCTGAGGGGTTGGTACACCCCCCGCCGGGGACAAAGGCCGTGGAATCCCGACGGATGGATTCCCGGCTGGGTAGGGACCTGGCGAGAGCCAATCAGAATGCTTGTTGCATTCAGATTGTCTCTCGCTGGGTTACTAATGGATTAAATGCATCCTTTTTTGGGTAAAGCATGCACCATGCAAATGGGCAAACTGACCACTTTAACATTAAATCGTCAGCATTTAAAAAAATAGTATACTATACCAGAGGAGCAGAACTAAGATTGGGGGGAGAGAGTTCTATATCTCTGGTGCAGCAATCGAGAATTCACGACCCTCCGAGGTTCGGTGTAGTGCAGCGGGAGTGTCGGAATCCCTTAGCCCTGCAGCTGAGGTGTGGGACTCTGCGCCACGGGGTTAAAGATGCACTCACAAGCGTGCACACTTCTCATTTGACTGCTACTACAGAATGTACTAGCTTACTTATATTCGTGCATGTGGGCTGTGGGGACCCATATTAAGTGTTCCTGAAAAATATGCACTCAATGATTTTTCAGAAAAAAGTAATTTAATACCTGTGACCTTTTCGTTTGATTTTTTTCCAGTGGTTTCTGCAATCACACCCGCTTCTGGAAGCATGAAAGGTGGCACTCTACTAACAATAAGTGGCCAGTACTTTGATGACACAGACCAACCTATTCGTGTTTCTCTTGGAGGTATGCAGCCTTTAGTCTTTTCTTTCTTTTTTTATTACACAGTTCTTTGCTCTAATATCCGAGCATGCGTTACTTGCAGAGTGCAATTTGCAAACACAATCACCACTAGGCGTGGATGCTGCTGTAACGGACCAGTGTTCACATCACCAGCCTCTCATATGTGTTCTGATTCATTGCTTGCTTTTCTAGCCCCTGTTCGGTATGGGCCCCCTGGTGTTGTCTTTGACAGAGATCTCCTTCACTTTCCAAGTGAATGAGGGCGCCTACTAAGAGATGTGCTACGATATGATATGGCATTTATAACGCGCATAGTGTTTCAAAGTGCGACGAGGCACGGGAGGGGGAACAGAGGGAAGACAGAGACAACGATCTTACTAGGCCAGGTGACATTGAGATCGTGCAAGTGCAGGGGAGGGGGGATAGGTCAGCAATATATTAAAAGCTGTACCTAACTTCGGTTAAAAAGAAAGCGCACGTTGTGTTTTTCTGATGTACACCTATCCATGAATAGGCAAAAAATAGCGCCATCAATGGATGATCAATATACAGTAGATTCAATTTGCATTTAAATAAGTTGCAAAATGTTTTGACTACTACAGCCAGGACATACCCCTGTTCAGTATAGATTGAAGCAATTTGGAGGCATATGAACCTACTTCATAAGATGCAGGATTGAAACAATTTGACACATTTGAACCTACTTCCGAAGATGCTAGATTGAAGCAATTTGGCGGCATATGAACCTACTTCACAAGATGCCAGATTGAAGCAATTTGGCGGCATGTAAACCTACTTCACAAGATGCCAGATTGAAGCAATTTGGTGGCATGTAACCCTACTTCACAAGATGCCAGATTGAAGCAATTTGGCGGCATATGAACCTACTTCACAAGATGCCAGATTGAAGCAATTTGGCGGCATATGAACCTACTTCACAAGATGCCAGATTGAAGCAATTTGGCGGCATGTAAACCTACTTCACAAGATGCCAGATTGAAGCAATTTGGTGGCATGTAACCCTACTTCACAAGATGCCAGATTGAAGCAATTTGGCGGCATATGAACCTACTTCACAAGATGCCAGATTGAAGCAACTTGGCGGCATATGAACCTACTTCACAAGATGCCAGATTGAAGCAATTTGGCTGCATGCTCACGGTTTGGCTTTTTGGTGCTCCCACCCAACACACCTCCAACCTAAGGATGGTATCATCCAATTCCAGAGGCTTTTCAAAGCTCCCCAGTGTGCATATGTTGACATTTCCCTGAACCAAGAAGCAGTTCTCTTTCCAGTCCTTATTTCCTGATCCCTCCTTTTTCTAGACTGATTTCCTATCTTGCATCCTTTGGCCAGAGGTCTCAGACCTGCCACTCCATCACAGGTGCTGGCGACTTTGTAATCTCGTCCTGGTCAAAGATTTCTTCATGGATCTGTCCCATTGCGCGAGAGTTGCGTGAAGTGCTCTGGTAAGGTGCTAGACAAAAAAAGGACTTGTTGAGCACCTTAACAACATCTAAAATTAAATAGATAGAGGGCAAATGCCATTAAGCTGCATTTTCTTCAAGAGTTTCTAAAATGTTGCTTCAGTTTTTGTAATTCACAAAGGGCAGTTATTCAAAGAGAACGGCACTTAATGGGAAAACTGGAATCTAGTCAGAGTGAATTTGTAACCTTTAACGGGAGGATGAATGCCAAGCTATAGGTTTCTAAAAAGGTGAAAGCACGGTATTTCTGTGTGCAAGGCAGGCAATACAGTGGTTTGTGTGGCACGACTATAATTTCAAATTCGAAATGTGGCTGCACGCCGCTCACAGTAAATTGTATGAGGGCTCTGAGGTGGAATCCCCTTTGTAAGAAGGATGCTATTTGGCAATTTGACCCCATTGCATTACATTTATCTGTTACTAGTGCACTGACCACCGCCACATATTCAAATATAGGAAAGGATTGTACAATAGCTCATATTTACTGAAGATTAGAGAAGAACGCTTCCAACTCTGCTTCTAGGGGAGAAAAGGTGGAACTGCGGCTTTATCAAGAGACCCAACAAGGACTGAATTTACAAAGTAAACCAGACGGACTGAGTACAGCCTGTGGTTTCATATGAATTGCAATGACTTTTCTGCATGCAAGGCAGTCCTTTTCTTCCTTCAGCCCAAAGCAATTGCATTCCATCCAGAGTGGTCTCGATGAAGGACAGATGTCTGGACATTCTGGAACATCTGTAGCTATCGTTGTTCAGTAGCAGCGAGGACCGCAGCATCAAGGCATGTCAAGAGGTGGATTCTAGTAGACATCAAATAGAAGATCTGAGAGGAAAACCGTGTTGGTCGCCTTATGTCAGAGACTCTGATTAGGAGAACACTGTGGGGAGACTAAGCTTTTGTTCACACTGATGGAGGAGAGTGGTGGGACCACTCCCGGGACATCCTCACGATTGCAGTGACTGACACCTCATGCTAGAGGAGAACAACATGCAGGCTCGGACGGGCTTATAGGCCAATAGACCCATGGCCAACCCAAAAAAGCAAAATGCTGGTGTGGACCACTTTTTTTGGTCAAAGTGGGCCACTTTTTTTGCAAATTTGGGCCAGTTTGATGAGGTAATTCACTCTGCAGCTAGCAGTATTGACCAGTATTGCTGAATAAATAGACTTTAAAATTTGCATCATGCTCTATAAAAAAAAAACCTCCCCTGTGGTTACTATTCAAACAGCGTCACAAAAGGAATGAATTGCCTTTTCCAACTGTGGGCCACTTTTTCATAGATGCCCGAGACAATTCTATGGCCCAGTCCGACCCTAGCAACATGATGCACAGTGGAAGTTCCTGTGCCTTTGCATGTGATGGATCTTGATTACAGGGGGTCCAGAAGGTGTGGTTTTTCACTGAGGGGTGTCAATGGTTGCACCTCCATTCTTTTGGGGTTCTCGGTAACCAGACAGAAGTCTACAATAGTCAGTAGAATGGTTAAACATTTTCATTTGGCATTTGTAAAGGTACATTCAGTAACTCCCAGCTTTACTCATTAATCATGACAGGCATGTCAGGGCACAGCTTTTGTAAAATCAGAAATGTCAAGTTTCATTACATTAATACAAATATCGATTGAGCCTGCAGTGTTCAGGCATTTTATTTAAATAGTCAAACCTGACCCACACAACCGTGCTACTTACACCTTGTTATTCCAGTCCGTGCAATATGTATTTGGACTGTTGCTTTGTACATTTTCACTAGTTTTGTATCGTAAGCTTGCCGCATTAGCATTAAAGATATAATGATTCTCCAAATGGTATGCTCAGGTCAGTTCTTTTCAGACAACATTCAGTACCAGTGCCCGGTGGCAAACATTTATAATTTCATTAGATAAGGGGACTGTGAACAAACAGATGAAGTTCTTTTTTTATATATTTTTTTTACTAAGGATCACATACGGTTTAAGTGGTGGGGACGCCAGTATCATAATATAGACACCATAGCTCCTTTTTTGGATTCTTAGACAGTAGACCATAAGGGCTTATCGAAAATGTTCTTTAATGCAAATATCTTTTTTTTCTCATGAAAATGGAAAAGTGCCATCAAAATCCAAGAAGTATAAACAATTCTTCACAATGGCTAAACATTCTTTAAAAAAATGAGGAAACGATTGGTCTGATCAGTAGCCTAAACATGGAACCTGGCAAAAGCAGTTCCTGAACTTCAAAAGTTTCACATCGACTCTCATTGTTCCCTTTTCTGCCTCTGGGGCATATTGCATCTTCCAAAGCATGGGTAGGCAACCTGTGGCTCTCCAGATGTTTTGGTCTACAACTCCCCTTAGCTCTAATTAGCGCAGTGAATGATGAGGGTTCATGGGAGTCGTAGGCAAAGGAATTGGACATCCGCCAGTTGCCTACCTCTGGTCCAAAGGAAAAATATGTTGGCGGGATTTGCATTTTCTCCTATAAGTACAGTACCCCGTTATGAATCATGGTGTCTACAGCTCTCATCTGCATTACGGTGTGTGTAAAGGAAATTACTATAATATTCATTTCTTTACCTTGCTTACAGGTGATTCGTGTTTTGTCCGAGATCATAACGACACGACAATAAGATGCAGAGCTCCGCCAAGCCCACCGAGAGACGCTTTGAATTCCATAACTGTATTTCCTGGTGAGTGCACTAAATATTGCATGTGTTTTTGTAAAGATATGATAGATTATTTATAACGCGCTTAATACCCAGAGGTTTCTAAGCGCAGACCCAGGGATCGAACCTGTGGTGCTTCGTGCCGCCTTGCTTCCAAGGCGAGCACGTGGCCCCTGAGCTATCCTCCCGAGACATGAACTCTTTTGATCTGTCTATTCTCATATTTTGTACTAAGCATAGCATCCCTGCAATTGATGCCATGGTAAGCAAAGCATCCATAATATTTCTCTTTTAAACCAAGGTGGTAAAATAAAACCCCTTAGATATTAAATTATAATATTACTCCTTTGTGCATTCTGGAGAACGGAGTCTTCTTGTTTGGCTCTTCTTTACATTTTGGCGTGGCAGTCTCTCTCCTATTGGCTAGGAACAGGTAAATTGCCCTACAACTGGGTATCCACAGACAATTCTCACTCTTCTTGTACAAAGACACAACTGTTTTTCCAAAGTTGCACACTCATGGTGTTTCCCATTTTCTAATGCTGCTTAATCCCACTTTTCTGATTGCCCACTTACTCAACACACTGTCCTCCAATGCCATCCAGTCACTCAGTGAAATACTCCAGCCGAGTGTAATTGACCACATTTAGTCAAGGCCCACACATTCATTTCCACCCTTCTCTAGACCACATATTCACTGCATGATTAGTCCAGCTCCAATCACCTCCTCAATCTCCTCCAAGCTAGTAACAACAATCCATTGATCCTCACACGTTCCTCCCACCATTCCCCAGATGCAATAGGTCTCCATCACCAAGCTAGCCCACCACCACTCTTCATCCCACAGTTCATTGCTGCCAGTGTTCCCCGTCACTCCACCATCACCGCACATGCCCCTCTGTCACTCTGTGGGTTCAGTTCCTGTGTGCACTTCTGGCACAATGGAAAAGAAATGTTCTTGGTTAATTTAGCACGCAGCCCAGGCACACTGAGGCTTTGCCAATCCAGGCACACTGAGGCTTTGCCAATCCAGCCCCTGGTAACTACAATATTATCTTGAAACTAAGCGCAGATGGTAGTCAAGCCATGCATTCGACTGAGTAAATGCCGGGTATGGTGATGCTAGCACACATACAAATAAAAATGACAGCAAACAATGGAAAGACATCACATTAGCCAAACGAACGCCCTATATAGCAAGTCATTTGGCTTGCAAGTATATTGCAAATTCAGGCGTCACAATTCTTATTCTTAAGGGCGCATACATAAACTCACTATCATAATAGTAAAAGAAGATTGTACATTTCCTATCATCCAGGTGGCCGAGGACTGAAGCTGGAAGTTTGGAATAACAGCAGCCCTACTAATTTGGAAGATGCCCTCGCCTACAATGAAAACACTACTGGCTATGCCGGTGCCTCGTGGGTCGACTCGGCTTCCTACACGTGGCCCACACAGCAGGACAACTTTGTTGCTCGTCTCAGTGGCTTCCTGGTGGTCCCAGAGTCCGGTAACTACACCTTCTTTATCCAAGGGGACGATCGCTTTGCCCTCTACTTCAGCCAGACTGGATTGCCTGCAGACAAGGTACTTACTCCCAGTTGCTATAATGTCTTTCTCTGAAGCAAAAGCTCCTTTTCCCTAAAACGTTTGACATTTTTTCAACACAATATTGTGTGAATTGTGAATGTAAAATCTGACCATATTGCCTGGCCTAAATCATGTAACTTACACCAACATGCATGATACTAACGTTTGGAAAGTTTACTGAAAACTTGAGTGTTCTGTGTATCCTAAAACAGAGTTAGTGTTCCAGCTCTTTGTAGTTATACAAAAGCTGACACAAATTGAACGTGATGGAAACAGTCTTTCTATAGAATGCTCTTTCAGGAGGTCCTGAGAGGCCACTGTTATTCCCCTTATGTAACATAGGCACATGCATGAAAGGTATGGCAGTGAAGAAAACAGTGTCGCTTTTCTGAAGCCTAATGTCCTCAACACTCATTCTCAACTGTTGACAGATTTAGGAGATACCAGGGCACACGTGACTCTCCTTTGGGTACAGCTTGGTTGGGCTGAAACCCCTGAATGGTTGACGGGATATCTAAGAAATACCATACACTGTGCAGAGTAGTTAAGAGATGAAGAACATCAAGTCCAAGTAAAGGGAATCATGTGTGCATGTAATGCCCTATTTGCACGCCTGTTAGGTTTCTACTTTAAAGTGCCCAGACCAATGGTGGCATCATTTGGAAAGTTAATATCAAATGATATTAGAATTGTTACCGACCAGCTAGCCCGCTATTTTATGGTGGTCTACCTTTGGTTGGAATTATGGAATTATGGCTTTGCCAGCAAACAGAAGAATAAGAGGATATGTGGCGACACAGCCGTCCTCGGGGGTTCTTGCTCTTGATGCATGAAGCTCTTGTTTAAGGACAAGAGAAGAAAGAGTATGAGAAACCATGAGTATCCATTGAATAGAATGGTCAATATTCTGGCAAAGATGAAATCTGCGCCCGACTTCTTTGCTAATTGAGGACACTTTCCAGAAGGTTCAGAGTCTTTTGCTGTAGCTATCCACAGTCCATAGCAATTCAGGCAGCATTAGGGTGTAGATAATAGAACTGTGCAAGGGTTCTTGCTTGTTACATTCACGCAAAATTAAGGCCAGGCACTCGCGAGCAAACGAGTTGAGTAAGATCACGCCTCTGATATAGGTAGTGGAAAAGGGACAGCAGAATGTTTAGACCAATTTAAGAGAAGTGGCTCTACGCCATAGCCATCCCAACAAGCTAAAATAGAAATGAAAATGTTTTCCTGATTCACTCATAGGTCCTTATAATAATCCAACAAAACACAAATTCGTTCATTTGAGTCCCTAAACAACAAATACACTCGTAAATGCTGCTTAAAATGTCCCTGCATTGCAGGGGGCGTTGCAGTTATTGCAATGGATTCCTCCTGGCTGTTGCAGCTGCAAAACCCCGGCAATGAGATGATTAGTAGCAGGTCACTGGCCAAAAGAATGTTTTTGAAGGCTCTTTAACCAACCTCCATGCCCTACTCATTATCATTAGTTCCAAGAGCAATGACCAGGGATTCTGTGACCTTGTTAAACCGTGAGTAGTCATTTCTGTTTTGTGCATTTTAGTATGGAGAGGAGCTCAGATAGAATAATATTGTTGTAATAATAATTGTTCTTTTATAACACACTTAATACCAGGGACCAGTTTCTAAGCACTAGCCCTGGATTCAAACCTGTGATGCTATGTATTGTCTTGCTTCCAAGACAAACGTGTTGCCCCAGAGCTACCGTCCCATCCTCCCTATTGACTTCTACACAAGTCTTTGACCACCACATATAGCAAGCAACACCTATCAATGAAAGACTTGCTAAAGCCCAATTTTTAATGGTCCAAAATAGGAATTCCTAAACGATGTAGGAAAATACTTTTTCGGCATCAACAGTAATGACGACCTTCTAAATATTTGCTTTCATAGACAGAGGTGTCAGATCAGTCAGTTTCAATAGCAAGCCTCCCATTCATCAATCCAGTTTGTGCGCAACCTCTCAGTTTTCCAACTATTTCAAACAAGTGGCCCAGATTTTAGTGAAGATCCTGTTATCAGTGTGGTTGTAAAGACAATGTAAGTCAAGGCATTGAGACGCCTAATAGTCCCATTCTGTGTGAGCAAGTGGGTTATGTCGAGAACAATTGTACAATTGAAATGGCAATGATTCACTGATTAATAGCTTTAGATGTGAACTGGATTGGGAAACTGCTAAAGGTTCAGTTGAACAATAGATATGCTTGATATTTAGCAGTGCTACATATGTGTTTGCCTAAGCCAAGTGTGAACGTCAGCAAAGGCATCACACAGTCCTGGCCTCTGATGGAGCAGTCATCTAGCCGTAGCCAAAACATGCCCAATGAAAGTGTGGGCAGTTTCTCTTTACAAACCTAGCCTGCCATAATGATCACGGACAACTCTTGGCCACCAGCCCTGTTCCACTCTGCTTATATACACCTTTCCTGAATTTCAAGCCACCCATAAACAAGAGGTGAAATCACCAGAAAAGGGGTTTCCATTTGCATTTGTATTCCAAGCTTTTATCATTTGTTTTAATCTGCACAACAACTAATTATTGAAATATTGTTTGATTGCTTTGACCCGGATGGGCACTAATGCTATTTCATAATTTTCTGTCTCTATTTCCAGGTCAAAATTGCCAGTGGCAACAGTCGCGCTAACAGTTTTTTTTCTTTTGCCTCGCAAAAATCTTCAGTTTTCCTGCTACAGGAAGAGAACGCGTAAGTTGTATATGACTTCGTCTTGTATTTGTGCCCCACCATTCAGAGAACACTCCTCTATAGTTCTCCTTCGTATTGCAGATGGAATAGCTCATCTGTTGCTTAGGCAACCAGAGGAACCAGTGAGGCCAGACTGCTTTTCACCTTTACACCATCCACTAGGTGTACAAATGCTCTGAAGGGGCTACCTGGCGGCCTGTACTGGTCTACAAAACACCCACCACATAAATAAACAAACATGGATCTCAAGCATGTCTCTTTATGAACGGGGGCTATGAGCTCTAGGATAGCAGAACAGTCTATAACACGTGTAAAAAAGTATCAAAAAATATTCCTCTTTTGATATAAAATATCAGTCAGAGTGATGATTTGTATAAAGAATATGCAGCTATAATTATCCATAATTCCAATTAATGGCATACCATCCCAACATTTGTGATGGACTATAGGGAGGAGAATCAATGTCTGAAGTGCTGGATGGCCATGCATTAGCAGTAGAGTCTTTTTTTCATTTCTATTCATCCCGCTCTACTATTTCTTTTTCTTAGTGCCACATTAATGTGTCTTTCTTTCCTAACTTGTAAAGGTGGCATAGGCCAGTAGTATTTTGTCCATGTTGTGTATCTAAATTTTAGGCACGTCACTCAGACGGGATCTGTCTGATGTATGCACATATCCGAATTTCTTGCAAACCCACTGCTCAATACTTGCATTTGTATATCTACCTTTAAAGGACACATTATTTATGTTATCGTATCTGAGCAATATACACTTTTTTCACGTATGTAGATCAAAAACATTGGAAGGCTGTTGCTATGGTTGAGGTTGACCTGACACTGGGTGTACTCAAGGTATGCTCGGGACAGGACTCCCAGGAGTTGCCTTACACAGCTTATTTGTACCAGGCGGCATGCAACATTGAACTGGGAAAAGCACCACTTTTTCCATCTGTCTCCCTAAATCCTCTATGGATCCAATACCCTGTTTGACATGTTGTAGATTCGCTTTCTCATTAAAGACATGCTTGTTTATGTGTTTATTTATTTAATGTTGTTTACTTGGTACTGCATGCTGCTCAAAGCTGCTTCATATTATTATCGAACAAAAGGGGTCGAAAGGGATTTAAGGGAGATTAAACTGGTCAGGGACCTTGACAGCTATATGAAATGGTCCGATTCCAGTTGAATAAGAACATGAACATTGGTAGACCATGCCCTTTTCCAGTAATTGAGGCGCCAATGAATGGTGTCTACAAGGAACAAAGCCCCCTCTCCCCAGTTTAAAATGGGAACTGCAAAAGTTAAATGAAATTGCATGAAACCTGAAGAAGTGGCTTAGCGGAAGATTGTTGGCTTTCCCCATTTCTGCCTCTCAGAGGAGGAAGTCTCTAACACCCTATCCTAATTTTGCATGCTACTATTTCATCCCCCTAAGTCATTTTTACCCACAGTATTGGCTAGGTATGTCTTGGCCTATTAACGGTACTGTGCAACATATGGCCAGGTGCTCACTACAGAGTTCAATATAGAAGGAATCCAGTGCAGTGAAGTATCCCGGCTTGGCTGTTGCAAAGGAAGGATTTCTGAAATGCGTATTCTCTGGGCTCAATTTATGTTTCTCTATTTTTCAGTTACTACATGGAAATCTATCTCCAGGAGATCACCATCAATGCCTTTGTTGTAGTGGGGTTGTACAAAGAAAGCTCTTCCTACATTGACCAACAAACTGCTGATGCTGTGAACGAAGTACAGGTCCTTGAATCCCACTCAACTGTAGTGCTCGAAAAACAGGTCAGTTTTTTCACATCGTCTCTCTCAGTTAGACGAAAATTGAAGTATTTCAAAGCTAAACTCTTCAATAATAAGTGATTTCTTTCTATGCTAAAATGTTAGCAAGGATGCAAGGCAAGAACCCACGTGAATTTGGTCAAATAACCTCTAGGGTCCGTTCCATTAGGCTGCAACAACCTAGGTTTTCTGGCAAACATTTTCTTGACCATAACAGTGTTTATGTCATTGATTTTTCTACTTCTCTGCCATTAATTGATGACTTTTAAGTGAGTCCGTTAAGCTGCATATATATCATAAGGCGTTTAGGTATTTGCCGTTGACACTTACCATTACCAACATCCTGGTCAAGTCAAGCAGGGCGTTATCAACTCCTCCAGGATCATTTGAGTTCAGAATGATTAATTTTCAAGGTGACCATGCATCTTGAGGAGTTCCAGTGAGGATGTAAAAGATCTACAAGTGGAGGGACAAGTCCCTTTAGATGCAAGAGACCTAAAACTAAGAGGTCACGTTTGGAGCTGTGCCTCATGATGGGGACGCCGCTCTGCTGATGCACTGGTTAAGTGAAGGAGATCATTTAAGAGAGTGCTTGATGCTTTATAGAGCACCAGCTGCTCCATAAATAAACTGATGATATTTGACATGAATGGGTTCCTTACATACATAAAAACCAAACCAAATTGATGAGTGTCAGGAAGAGTTCTTTGAGAAAAGCAAAATAGAAAAGAAAAAACAGAATCTTACATTTTGAACAACATTTGAGATTGTGTTCAGTTTGTGTCTGTTTATACAGCAGTTAATATTAGCATTCAGATTGATGGCACACACACACTCTGAGGCACACAGGGTTACAAAGAGATTTTATCAGAATGAGATAATACAGTGAGTCTATTATTAGAAGTCACTTTCCTTGTTTCACTGCCAAAAATATAACCACTAGATCAAGCCTGCTGCTTAGGGCTCCATCAAATCTGTTAGTATTTGCAGGTCTGGTCTTATCAATTCTCGCTGTACCTTTGTCCATAATGTTTTGTGATGGATAGCATGTTGGCATGAAAAGACAAACATTTTTCTTAAATGTGGGCTTTAGTGATACTATTCCATGCACGGGAAATCATGTTTTGCAACTATTTCTATCTGTTAGTTTATGTTTCTTTCTTCTACAGATCACACTACATGCTTATTCACTTTAAGGTGCTTACTGTAGCTGGTATTTGTTCGGACACAACTGAAAAAAAGGCTGATCTATGCATTTACAGAAAAACTGTGCCCCTTTAAAGCAGGGCTCTTTTCAATAAGTAATCCGACAAAGTGCAACAAGTTATCCAAAGAAGAGTGTACACCATGCTAGAAACAACACAGCTTTATTGCCCCCAAAATCTGGGAGAACAAGTTCAGACAGTCATGTGGAACTGAACTGAGTGAAGTGTTCTCAGCTCCACCCATAACAGGCTACAATATGTATACAACAAAATCACAAATTAGCATACAGTACATTAGTTACATTTTTGGGCAGTTCGAATCAAATGATTGGAACTGTGTCATCAGACCCCCAAGAACCCTATGAATTCATTATCTTTTATTGGGCAAACACATTCCCTGGAACAAAAAGCACAACAACCCTTCAAGATGTCATGACCCTTCATACACCACCTCTCAATTACATCACCATGTGCTGATCAGCAGAAAATCTCAGAATTTCGATTAGCTAGCACAGTTCATAATACACTTGATAGCTGATTGAAAGCTGATGGACCCTTGTGTTTGGAAACAGGGTGAGGCGTGAACATCATATGGAGCCCAACCAATAATATGCTATGCAAACATCAGCAAGACCATGGATATTGTTGCAACCCTAGAACACCCAGTACCATCCCCCTGGTTGGCTCTCTCAATTCCCCTCCCTTCTGCAGGATTCTGATTTACTGTATTTATTTATTGTGTTTTAGCCTATCAATCTTGCTTGGGCCTTCCAGGTGCCTAGAACCATGGCCTACAAAGTATCGCCTGAGAAGGCTCCAGCTAGATTATTTTCTCCTAAGAAAATAGTCCCCTTGCAACATTTTTTGACAATACTTGGCATCGTGTGTCATCCTGACCTTCACTGCTATAATTTTCCTGCTCCACAGCAAAATCAAAAACACATCTAAAATGAAGCCTGCAGCCTTCAACATGGGTTGATTACCAATACATTTTCTGTCTTGGGTCTACAAAAACATGGCCACCCTAATGCTTAAATATTGCTCATAAAACCCCCCTCATAAAACCCCCTAACAAAGCCTACCCCCACACATGTGCACTTCTACCCCCATGCCCCTGTTACATAAAACATATTTTCCTATTGCATTTTCCAACTGTACCTGCATGTGAAATGCATTGCTGCTTTCTGTGCTGGTTGCAGTCCCAAAACCTAAACACAAATTCATTTTCACATTTATACCAAGAGGAAGTCCTGCACAGCCAATAAGTAGGACTCGGATTTTCATTTGAAACAATTATTTTGTGTATTCATTTTTTAGTTCACATTACATTACTCAAATCTTTGTGCACGAAAATATATAAGGGTGATCAATTATTAAACACAGAATATTCATGGACTTTATAGAAATATTTGTACTTGTATTTTTATGACACAACAACAAAAGAGGGTGAGAACAATCCTATTACAACACACAAAAGATAAACTATTTATAAAATAACATCTTTTCTACACTGATATGCAGATAAATAACATTTTGGTGAAAGACAAGACATAGTTTTCATTAAAGAAAGATGATATATCTACACAGGATCACAACACATACAAAACATATGAACAATAAAATTTCAACATAGGAAAAAAAATTCCATACGAAGTTTTGGACAGTAATATCTTCAAATGTTGTTTTGGTGTACATATAATAATGTAGACGTCCTTTGGTCTTAGTTGCGCTTTATCAATCTTCAAATAAATAAATAAAGTAAATGGTCCATAAAATAATAATATTCATAAAAAACATTAAAATAGATTGTTCTATATTCAATTGTGATCAACATAAATGTATCAGTATGTGCAAAAGACATGATAACCAAATTAACAAGGGGGTCCTGGGAGTCCCTCTGCCAGACATTAGTCCTGGTTACGAGAGACTTACCCAGAGTCTTTAGCTCACTATCTTTCACAGAGAAGAAATATCCCAAACATATCAGTCTTTGTCCTGCCCTGGGGCAGTCCAGCACCGAAATGCTAGGCAATTATCCTCTGAACAAGAGTACCAACAGAAACCCCAGACACGTGTTTCGGTCTGGTTGGACCTCATCAGTAGGGTGGATCTGTGCCTCTCTAAGAATAGTGAGCAAGGGGTCCACGTCTGGATTCCCCTAGTAACCTAGGGTGAGACCCAAAGTTACTTAAATATGCAAATTAACAAGGGGGTCCTGGGAGTCCCTCTGCCAGACATTAGTCCTGGTTACGAGAGACTTAACCAGAGTCTTTAGCTCACTATCTTTCACAGAGAAGAAATATCCCAAACATATCAGTCTTTGTCCTGCCCTGGGGCAGTCCAGCACCGAAATGCTAGGCAATTCTCCTCTGAACAAGAGTACCAACAGAAACCCCAGACACGTGTTTCGGTCTGGTTGGACCTCATCAGTAGGGTGGATCTGTGCCTCTCTAAGAATAGTGAGCAAGGGGTCCACGTCTGGATTCCCCTACTAACTTAGGGTGAGACCCAAAGTTACTTAAATATGCAAATTAACAAGGGGGTCCTGGGAGTCCCTCTGCCAGACATTAGTCCTGGTTACGAGAGACTTACCCAGAGTCTTTAGCTCACTATCTTTCACAGAGAAGAAATATCCCAAACATATCAGTCTTTGTCCTGCCCTGGGGCAGTCCAGCACCGAAATGCTAGGCAATTCTCCTCTGAACAAGAGTACCAACAGAAACCCCAGACACGTGTTTCGGTCTGGTTGGACCTCATCAGTAGGGTGGATCTGTGCCTCTCTAAGAATAGTGAGCAAGGGGTCCACGTCTGGATTCCCCTAGTAACTTAGGGTGAGACCCAAAGTTACTTAAATATGCAAATTAATAAGGGGTCCTGGGAGTCCCTCTGACAGCCATTAGTCCTGGTTACGAGAGACTTACCCAGAGTCTTTAGCTCACTATCTTTCACAGAGAAGAAATAACCCAAACATATCAGTCTTTGTCCTGCCCTGGGGCAGTCCAGCACCGAAATGCTAGGCAATTCTCCTCTGTACAAGAGTACCAACAGGGAACCAGGCTGCACCTCACTGAGGAGGTCCAACAAGGCCGAAACATGTCTGGGATTGCTTGGTTTTCTGTGCAGAGGTGACCTGGCCTAGCAGTTCGGGCTGGGCTGCTACCTTCGGTGGCGGCAGCTGCTGACTGATTTGCACATGGCTGGTCCCCTTTTGCAGTGGCGCAGACGGGCTAAAAAACGGTGGTGTGGAAGGTTGGCCCAGAGCAATTGCCAATTGTTTAGATTCATTCTAAACCTTCCACCCATCACTTTTGTGGTCAAAGACATGATAACGCCTTCATCAGGACTGCAAATAATATTTTACATCAGACAGAGCTGTTACAATGGGAGCTTCAGATATAATTGGCAATTTAGGATAGACAATGAAAGAAAAGATAATGTCTGAGAAGGCACTGCCATTTTTCAAATGTCTGTGATGTAAGACAAAGATGCTTAAGCTTCTATAGGAAGTGAGATTCTGAGCCTGAAATAGTGGGAGCAGTTAGGCATAACTGAGAGCCAGATTGAAGTGCGCGGACAGGAAGATAAAGGAAGATCTGAGGAGACAAATTGAGGCTAAGCCATGAAGGCATTGGAAAACTAGCACATGCATGTTCATTCTCATTGTCCATGTTTTAAAAAAAATAAATCTTAATTGCTCTGTTAACTGCTGTGTATTACTACGGACAATGTAGACAGTAATCCGGATATTTCGTAAAGCAAAGTTATTTTAAGTTTAAATATTACACAGCGGCTGAAGACTAGACATACAAAAATAATGTGCGAAAGAATGAGATTTAAATGAGAGCATATGGCCAAATCTAGTGTGGAGATATGTGTATGTGTGTGTGTGTGTGTTTGTGTACAGGGTACATTAGAGATAAACGTTAGTAGCAGATATTCTTTGACGGGAAATAAGACATCGATGAGAGTATATCCATGGTTGAAGAATAGCGATGCATGCTAGCTTGCTGATTGTTGGAACACGTATACCTTAATGATGGACCAAATGTGTACCCGTTAAATGGTTAGTTTGTGCGATGTTGAACATTTCTTTAAAGATGACAATAGTGATCAGGTCACAGAGTGTCACCGAGAAAATCGCTTTCCCAGTCCCCTGCTTTCCTTTTACACTCATTGATATCAGGTGCTCAAGCCAACACTGTTAATTGAAGTGAGACAAGTGTACAACTCGCAGAATGGCTTAGTTTGTTAAATGAAAGCCCACGTTTGAAAAAGACATGGAGCCATCTGATTCCGCTACATGTGGAAATTAAAAAATGCAGGACAATAATCAAAGCACAAAAGGCCCAAAGAAGATATGAGAGTGACATAAGAAAGAGTTCCACAAAACGTCCTGCTGCAAGGCGGAGAGTGGACTGTTGATGTGATACCAAGATGCTATTTTTCTCAGACCTGCCTTTCTTGCTTAGGTCATAACCTTGGAGAGCTGGACGGCAAGTGTTGCCACCTCTGAAGTTCAGACAATCACAATTACCTGCGTGGATTCATGTTCATCGTTGCACTATACACTTAAATACAACATGGAAAGTACAGGTATGTGCTTAAAGTGAAACCATAACTTATCAACCATTGAAATGCTAAATTACAAAGAGTATTTGTTGCATTCATAGAATCATGAACTCACAGCAAAACGATATGATTCTTAAGCTCCACTGCCCAGAGTACGTTGCAGCTCAAGTTGCTTTTTGCATGGACTTGTTGCAGTATGATAACACATTAACAAACGAGGTTTTTCAAAGCATATAACAATTATGCACTATTATTTGGCAGTATCTGATGCTTCCTTGATTGCAGTAATCTGGGGTACATTGTTAGGGTGATCTCTGGGCATTGGGGTAATTGACCAAATCCTTTCAATTTACAGTCATTGCTAACTACAGAAATGGCACATAACTGCAAGCAAAGTATATGATAATGTTGTTTCACAGTAAAACGTGAAATATGAATTTACTCCAACAACTCTTTAAAGATGTTACATTAGACTGAAATGATTGTGCATCTGTTGCTGGATTTTGTCTTTTTGCTACAAACCATCTAATGTTTCACTTCTTTGTAGTCCCTCTGTCGGCGGATGCTTCCAGCCTTGATGTGCAGACGGCCTTGAATGCTCTGTGGTCAATAAAACCCAACACAGTAGATGTTACCAGGACTGATCTCAGCGAAGGGCACAGATATACTGTGACATTCAACTCGCTACGAGGTATGCAACATGCCACCGGGTTTCCAGGACAAATGCCCATGGAGAAAACATGTCTAATCAGCCAATTGATTCTTTGCCCATATTCCCTCCCATGTCCTCGAATGTCGGCCACTCACTTTTTGCTTGAGGCACACACTCTGATGTTTCCTCTGGCTCTTCTTGGTGTATTCCCCTCCTGCTTTTCTGATCCCCACGGTTTCTCAAGCCTTAATTCCAAGTAACAGATTCTCACCTTTTGTACAAGGTCTGCACAGAACGGCTATTGGGTGCATCATATCCCACAGAAGGAGCAAAGCACTTGCCTCCAAAGAGACAATGTCAAATGGTTTAAAGTGCTGAGACGCCACTAATCTGTTGTCCCGTTCTAAACTCTCTCTACGCTTCCTTGTCCCACTCTAGAATTGGTAATAGTTGTCAGGATAAGACCTCCTCACTGGTACAAGCCAAGACACCCCTTTTCCATGACTTGCACCTTTCCATGAACAAAGCAGTGGTCCACTGACATAGTGCAATAGTCCGGGTAAAGTTTGTCTTCCTCACACACATTATTTATCATCATCTTGGACCTATTCTGATTGCTGGTCACCAGGGCCCGAGTCTCTCATGTAGACTTCAACGTCATCACAAAAAACATGACTTTGCTCGTTTATGCATTTGGTAAGGATTCACTCATAAGTGATATGTGACTAGAATACTTTTCCAACTATTAACTAGAAATGGCGAGACAGAGACATTTCTTTCTGCACTGAGTAGACAACTTGGATAATCAACATCTTTTTTTCATTGCCCATTGCCTTTAAACCTTTGAACTACTGTATGGCTTGGCTACATCATCGAAGAGCAGTGAAGTTACCAACTAAAATAAGTAGTTTTTTTTTGTTGTTGTTTAAAGCACAGACCTAGCTCGAGAGCAGCAAAGCGCTGTACAGACTGTGGTAACCAGCGTTGGGCTGGCATCTTTTAACAGTTTCGCAGTACTGTCAATTGCGGTCTGTGCATCGGTGCTCAATTGATTGATTGACTGAAAAAGGAAGACACAGGGCCTCATTATAAGTTTGCCGGTCAGGTAACAACGGTACCGGTAAGCTTGTCGGTACCGTTGTTACCGGAAAGCTTGCCAGTACCATTGTTACCGGACTGGCAAACTAGGAGTTCTGCTCGTGGGTGCCTGTCCAACCGCCAGGTCTGACCTGTCGGGCATACCGGCACCCGTGAGCAAAGCATGTCGGATGCACCGGCACCATTCTCAATGGTGCCGGTGCATCCGACCTCCCCATTCCCATTGAGCCCATTGCGGCTCAAATGCGAATGTGGACCATTTTTTTCTGGCGCCCATGAATGGTTAATTACCGGGTCCGTAATGACCTGAAAATGATACCAGCGGAAGCCGTGCCCGTATTTACCGGCACGGCTACCATCAGAGTCATAATGACCCCTACAGTCTGATTGCCTCCATGCTAGCACGATTTTGCCTATTAGCATTGAACAGGATCAGCCAAAATTGCTATTAGAGACTTTTAACTCCTTTAGTGATGACGATTATGCTTGTCATATTTGCATAGACTTGCATAATAGCCCAGCAGTTAAGGAGTTAATGCTCGTGGCCTTCCTTTATTCACACTTAGCTTCCCGAATATATTCCAGGCCACTGTTTAAGGACACTACCAGATAGAAAGTTATCTAATCCATGGCTCTGCAACCACCTTGTGCTTTCATACCTTGGAATTATTTTCTTTTAATGGTCTGCTCCAGTCTGAATCAGTCAACTGGAATTCCGAACATTGCTGAAAAACGCGTATTTTCTTTCTATATTTTTCTATCTACTTGAATGTTCTGCTCAGGCAGTGTCAAGAAGCCACTGTGATTGTACACATGTGCCCTATAACGCATGATATCGTAAATATCGAACACAACATTGATTGATTCTGATTCCCAGAGAACCAGAGCAATTCACTGGACACTTGAGAGATGTTTTGTCCCTTGCACTTTCCCCTCTCTGTCCTAAAATCACTTTTATCTTTGGATTCTCTTCCACACACAGTTCTAATAAATCAATGCAAGCAAAGGGCATAATAGGGTTCAGGTTGCCAGATTGCTTCATTTGAAATTAAGTTGTCTAACCCCTGTAGCTCTACCTGGATCCACAGTATTTCCCTGATTACTTAGAGGTAATCTTCATTCCTCCATGTGCAGGTCCCAGTTGTGTTATTGCATATTGACTAGGAGGGGAAGACAGATGAGGAGGTAATGCCCCGATTACTCACTGGTAATCATGACTCAACGCTCAGATCTTCATCGTCCCAGTCAATAAGCAGTATGGCGACTGGAACAAGAAAGACAGGACGAAAAGGTAATGAATGGATGAAAGTTCCTAAGCCACGTGTGCCATCCCATCTTTTCATCTCTTTCAACATGGTCCCTCTAGAGATTATTTCATAAAGAAAGTCCTCTCTGTGACAAAAATATCTTTTGGATATGGGGTACTTTCATATACTTTTCTAACTACACTGAGTTTAAAACAATGTCATCTTTAGTTCAGATGGGGCTTAAACAGCACATTTGTCGTTAACAGTCTTGTTGGTGAGCTCCTTCACCTCCTGCTTTGTTTTCTCTTTTGTTGCATTTTCCTTTTTTTTCTATACTGTCCTTAATGATGACAAAGTCTCTGTCAGTCATGTGGTAAACAAATGTACTAACACTCAAATACTCTCACACACAAATACACTCTCATAAACACACACTTTGACTCAGTCTTTTACTCATTACACAGTCATACACACTGACATGTTTCTGAAATCGCCTCGGTCGACAGCATAGATTAACCAAATTACAAATAAGAGGCAGCTAGTCTCTGACTGCATCACCTTCCTACTGTAGAGCAGCCAAAGAAAAGTCACCATTTGACAAACCACATGAACAGAAGCAAACAGCGTCGAGGGACGCACTATGTTGCGCATGCATCTTGTTTTGCACGGCTATTTCTGCCTCTAAAAGGCACATTAAGAGGACATGAACTTAAGAGGAGAAATTATAATAAGTACCCCTTGCGATTTCAAGACCCTTTTTAAGGTTATAATTAGGAGTGCGTGAAATTAAAATGCCATTGGAATATTTTAGTGAAATTCATAACCTTTCTCTTAGGAAAATATATACAATTATGAATTTCTTTTCCAATTACACTGCTAGTGAAACTGCTGAAAAAACTGGGATTTTAACAGCAGAAGAAGTGAAAAAGTTTAATTTGCGGAAAAGAAATTCACATAAATTAATTGGTGCATTTGTTTCGGGAAAACAAGTGGCCAGCTCTATTTCAAAACATTTTACCTGAGTTTTCCACTCAATGTACCAGAAAAAAACTTTTCACGTAATTTGCAGAGAACATTTTGAACTAACAAATGCTTTGTTGACTTTTTTCCTGGAACTTTGCTGCTTTCCATTCCTCCTTGATGGGGTCAGAAGGCCTCGGGGAGTATCTTTTTCCATATTATTATCTTAAAAATAACTGTAAGGGGCATGAAACAAACAGAATAAATGTGCAGCAAACAATCTATTTTGTGGTAATAACATAGATACGGTAGTATGCAGGAGCACAGGATGGACAGCCAGGAGGCAGGAACCAGTCATGGACAAGGTAGGTACAAGTAGAAATGTACTTTATTAGTTACAGGTCAAAGGTAGAAGTTTAGCAGGAGAGCAGGCTTCAGCCATTCCCCCTTAAATTCTGCATTACCTCACACATTACAGGGACAGCTCACATCACTACCATAAGGTCATGCAGGATCCCACATACTTGCTGAACAACTATCTGATTACTGTGAATTGGGTTATTATTACTCCCAACCCCACTGATTGCCACTTCCCATCTCCTCCACCGAACCCTTTTCCCCTCTTTGAAAACCCTTTTCGCTGTTCTTTCTTTGATTCTTTTGGGGTTATTTCGGAACCAGTGCGTGCATGCCAGGGAGATTTCCCTTCATCTCATAATTCTTTTAACCTTGCAGACAAACTTTCATTTCCTTCTGAGTTTCAGTTCAATGGTGTGCCTTCTCGTGTAATTTTAGGACAATAATGGTGCAAACCACATGTGAATTCTGCATCTGACTAGCACCACTTTTCTTTACAGGTGATTTTGACCTGCTCAATTATTCGATTCCTGAGGGAATCAACATCACTGTTGATATCAATGAACAAACAAAAGGTGTCCCTGACATGCAGACCTTCACCTTGACCTGGGATGGGATCGACTCCCAACCTATATCAGCAAATGCTCCAGCATCCGAGGTTTGTGATTTACATGACCGCTGGCTACTGAGTGCATTTCTCAGCTGCTAATGAATTCAATATTGATTTTTATCTTTGACTTTAATATTTACAAAGTTGTGGTCGTATGTCACTTTATAGAGCGGGTCAAGTGATTTTTTCACCTAATTTAATACATTGATTTAAAATGTGGAGTAGCACTAATCCAACACTTTTAGTTGTGTATACACTGGTTGAAAAGGTTATTGGATCCATGACTAAATTTACTTTGGCATGTGTGTATTAAATATGAAAAATCATTTAAGAAACATTACACAATCTAACTATAAAATAGTGATTTACTCTGTTACAATTTTGCATGGTTTTATATAGTTGCACGGAAGGTGTGCATTGGTATAATGGCGGGTGCCTGCTGCTCTTTAAAGTTGAATTTAATGTATTTTGCAATTTAGTTTGTGGTTGAATATTATTGTGTTTTTGTCTAAATGCCCTTATTAGTGCTTCAAGTAATTTAATTAATTTAGCGATTCTTGTTTTTCAAGTCAACATGGTCCTATTGAGACATACCTATGCCTTATTCGCAAAGCCTAAAACGAGAGCAAAGGGACAGCATCTTTGAGATGTTCGTGTGCAAAAGCAATTCATACAGATTGGCTCATGGACATATCAGAGATGTTGCAGGCACCCCCAGATCTGCTCTAGTTGTCGGCCATGTGAATCCACTATTGGGCAGCAGGAGCACATCTGAAATGCCCAGTGCATCTTCTCATATGTGCCAGTGCAAATCTGGGTGAATCATGCCCCTGACTTTCGGAAATATGCAGGGCACACCCTTCATGAAGGCGAGATGCTGCTCAATTTGAACACTTAATCCTAACCGTGGCTAATGATATTGTTTCATAAGATTTAGTCACCCACATGGTTTTCATTTTGAAAGACATTTTTGAAAGTGAAACTTACCAGATCCTTCGACACCAATCCTCCATCGAATTGTGACCTCCTAAGCACCAAATTCACCCCCTATCCCCCACAACCACTATATCCTTACATGTCATCTATTGCACCCCAGGGCCAACACTTTAATTTGAAGAGGAACTCCTGCAACTTCTCGCTCCCAACCTGAAGCCTCGTTCCAAGCTCCTCCTTCTTGGTGATTTAAACCTTGGCTTAAATTACCCCCTCAGACACCGACCCACTCTCTCTCGTCACTGCCCTCGACACCCTCGGTTGCACTAAACAAATGCTTGCGCCTTCCCACTCACACGGTCATACTGTCCCCTGGCTTGCTAACCACAACTGCAAAACTTCCATCTCCTCCAACACACCTTGCCTGTAGACTGATCACTACATCATCTCCTTCGTCATCCCTACAGCTAATCAGACAACCAACGCTTCCATTGCCCTACGCCATTCTCTTTCACGTTGCAGCCGTAAACTCGCTTAAGACCACCTACTCCCTCTATTAGCCTCTGACCGTCCTGCTATCCCTCCACACACTGCCAACCCTATAATACGCACAGATCTATATAACAACATTGTTGCTGATGCTGTAAACAGGTTTGCCCCTCTGTAACGCTAAAGCATCCTCTCACAAAAAGTCCAGGTTTACCCTGGACCTCCAAATCATCTGCTCAAAAAAGCAATCTATTGAATCTGAATGTTGAAAAAAACCTCTGATTCTAACAAAGCTCGCTTCATCCCATCTCTAACGAATACAAGCAATCGATTCACAACGCCAAAGCCACCGCCTTTAGCAACAGAATCTCTAAGGCAAAATTTGAATCACGTGAGCTTCAACATACTACAAGAGCTTGTGGCCCTTATCTCTCCACCCTCCAACATCATCAACAATGTAACCTCGGGTTACAGGGTGCTCTTCTGAGCAATGTTGCCTCATTGCAGGAAGAAATCCAACTGAAGCAACCTCTCATTTGCACAAAATCTCAGCAAACTGATCCTCCACCACCTTACACCCTCACTCCCTTCTTCACCCGTTCAGCTTTCGATTTATCACAGAAACTGAAATGGCCTGAATTATCAATGGTCTCAAACCCTCTCATTGCCAAGCAGACATCTGCCCGCCCCTCTCATTAAAGACTGTGCTGAAGTCCTCCTACCCATAATCACAACTATCATCAACTCCTCCTTTGCTTCTTGTTCCATCCCTGCCAGTCTAAAAGAAGCTTGAACCTCTCCCCTTCCCAAAAAAAGTTGCTTGATCCTAACATTCCCACCAACTACCGCCCCATCACTACAGTTCCCTTCCTCTTAAAAATATCTCCAGATCCAAGATTATCTTGAGCAACATAGCATACCTAGGCCATGACAATCTGGCTTCCGCTCTCTCTATGGCACTGAATCTGCTCTGCTAGACCGTAAGAATCAGGTGAATGACATTCGAGACTAGGGAAACCTTGCCCTCCTTCTCCTACTCGACCTCTTTGCTTCCTTCAACCTCGTCAAACACTAGACCCTTTGCCATCATCTTTTCAGCGGTGCTCACTTCTCCTCTGATGCAGCCAACTGAATGGCCTAATTTTTTGATGACAGAACTTCCACTGTATTCTCTGGCAATGCCATCGCCCATCCCACACCTGTCTCCTGCCGAGTCCCACAAGGCTCATGCCTTTCACCCACTCTCTACAACATCTATACAAAACTTCTCTTCGATCACCTGGACTCACTTGGCATCTCTTATACCCATTATGCCAATGAGACACAAATTCTCCTTCCATTTTCTGGAAAATATCTCCAGGATACCACCACACTCAACACAATCTACGACACCACCCAAGCCTGGATGGCTTCCCATCAACTCTTCCTAAATGTCGACAAGCCAGAAATCCTAATTCTTTGCACTCATTCTCTACTGTCCAAGCTTGACCCCATCTATCGTGCCTTCAAAATAAATGCGTTCACCATCCGGTGTCTCCTGTTGTCAAAACCCTAGGAGTCTACCTCAACTCCACTCTCAAAATGTCACAACAAGTCAATGCCATTGCCTCTTCAGCTGCTCACTCCACTAAGCTGCTGAATGCCAGCAAACCTTTCCTCTCCTCTCACAATCACCTCCCCATAGTCCGCACCATCATCGGCTCCAGACTCGATTATTTTAATGTTCTGTTTGCGGGAACCTCTCAACACAACCTCAGCAAATTACAGGTCATCCAAAACAACGCTCTCTGTGCCACTCTGGACGTCTCCAAATGTAACCACATCTCCGCCTCCATGAACAAACCTCACTGGCTCCCTATCCATAAATGCATTAAGTTCTTACAATCACCCACAGCTGCCCCTCGAACTCTGCACCCTCATACCTGTCACAAAGCAACCTCTTCTCGGCCCAAATGCTCTACCTACAGTCACAGACTCTGCTTACCTCGATTCAAACGCAGCCGAGCAGGAGGCTCCCGCTTCCCAATCATTGCCACTCACCTCTGGAACTCCCTGCCCCTGTCCCTGCACTGAGAATCATCATACTGGCCTTTCAGAAGACAACTTAAGACCTGGCTCTTTAACTATTGTCTTCACTCCTTTACCTTTACATGTTCATTACCATTGCTTTCTTCTCCACCTGACTCGGTTCTGCAACCAACGCGTTGGTGCCTAAGGGTTTAGTGCGCTTCTGTAAATGCACAAATAAATAAATACATGTTTTAATAGGTTACATTTCATCAGTCTGTGAGGACTGTTAGGATGGGGCATTTACAGTCATGGCACAATTCCAGATAACCCCAGGCCAAGCATAGCACACAGAGCTGCCAATCATACAGACATCCATCTCCTGTGGCCTCACAATGACATCGGCACATGTTGGAACTAGTGTTGTGGGCTTCAGGTATCGAGATGCCCATGATTTAAACTTTAGAATAATTAACATTGGTGATATTTGGGACAAAATGAAGAGTTTTGCACATTTTGTACCAGCATTTCTGAAATATTGGCAACCCCCTTCAAAATAAAAAATATTAATTGTTTTGCTTTGAGAAAAAAAGTTGTAAGGTCTGAAGTGTGGGTGCTATCTACAAGCTAAATCTGGAAGAATATTATCAATGGCTAGACAGAGGGTGGTTTTAGTCCTCTGTCTTCACTATCCTTTTCCAGAAACATAATACAGTTGGCCTGGTTCGTCCTCCTCTTTATAATATATCTGACATAGGTCAGAGGGTGTACCCACTTCCTAAATATACGAGCTGGCCACTTCTATTATCGAAGGTGTATTATGGTTTGCTACCCTTTACATCAGTGGAGTACAAACAATGTTTTGTTCAAATACAATTTATGATGAATGGTGTCACATGATTTTCTATTACAAATGTTCCTTAACATTTTAGGTCCAAGCTGCAATCTCAGGGATGGTCAGTTCCATATGCCCGGATTATGTGGCAAAGTACACAGAAAACTTTGCAGTGAAGTTCTTTCGAGATTACGAAACACAAGCTGCGGTACGTCATCAGTGCAAGCTTTCCAAAATGTATAAATATAATCTATCAGTTTGTTTTAAAATGAACTCTAAACACAACTTTTATTTGAAGCCTCGGGTGTGCATGTACATGTCTGTATTGTGATGTCACGATCTTGATTCCAAAATTCTGGTTGCATCGCGCTTTACAAATGAATTTAACAAATTAGTTTCTTCTGCAACTTTTGATTTGGTCTTGACGTTTCAATAGATTTGGCTAGCAGTAAATGATGGCATATTATAGTCTACATTCTAAATCTAATGGGATATGGTGAATATTTTCAGGACTTAAAAACAGTGAAAAAACATTTTTTTCAGTTATGCTAGAATGCAATTTTCCATAAACCAAATCCGTTTTTTACTTAAGTATCAAACACATTAGGAAGTATGTGTAGATCTCCTGGGGAACAGACACACGCATAATAAATCCCGAAAATAAACCAGGTAATTCTGAGATATTCCTGTTGAAAATGTGCACAATTATATATATTTCAGACCTGCCCTCAAAGATGTTTCCTTTTTCATGGAAGGATCTTCGATTTTCCAGGGAAGTATTTTTGTTTTCATGGAAGAATTTTGATTTTCCTTCCATACAAAAATGAACATTCTTACATGAAAAATACAAAGTCTACAATGACAAAGATTTTCAATGATAAATGAAAGTGTTTCCATTTAAAAAGTTTGTTCTCATTGACATAACAGATATCAAAATCTATGCTATAAAGTAATAAAGCAAAATCTACAAACATTGGAAATGTCAATGATAAGATTATTATAAACAGTCCAAATAAACGATGTATAAACTATCTATCACACTACAAATCATACCATAACTCACATTACACCACTACTTCACAACAGTCACTTTAAGTATTAGTCATCTTAAATCAATATTGTATGGTAGTTCAAGCTAGGGCTCAGGAGTAGTGGTGTTATCTGAGCAAAGTATTGTATGCCCTATCCAATGCTGTAAGACACAACCTGGTACGACGTCCTGCATTATCTTAATTTAAAAAATAAACAAATAAAGCCATAGCAATAGTCAGTGATGACATATGCAATAGTGCATTCACGCAAATGTTAGAGGGATTAGCAATGAGGCGTTAAGTCGCTGTTGTAGGGCTATGGAAAGTTATGGTCTAGGTCCATGAACTTCCTCTGTGTACTACATTTCATTAGTGCTGCCAGGTATATTGCAGTGGTCCTTGTACTCAGGCAATACATTTCATTACAACACAATCAAGAGGAATTAAATCAACTTTGCTGTGAACATTGAGAACATAGGAACATATATTATGGGGAATAGAAGAACTGTATCTATGAAGTATTTATACATAGCATGTATGTAGTGCCAACCCGTCAGGAAAGCAATGGAACACTGTACAAAGTGGATGTATTCAGGAGTTACAAGCAGGGTGCAGCAGTGGCAGAAGACCGGGAATGGGATGGGGTGTGACAGTAGGGAGTGGGCATCTCCCAATTAATTGAGGCACTCTGTCAGCGAGCCATGCCACACAAACCTGGCCAACAAACAAATAATAGTTAACTTCTTATAGCCAGCGATGAAGGCAGACCCACACCTTTCCTAAACCCATTAGCAATAATCATAGCCATGGTACTCATCACACACTGACTCAGACCCAGGGGGTAGTTCTACCTACAGAATCTCAGATGATAGAACATGAAAGCATAACCTTCTTAATGCTTTTAATACACATTGAATGTTGTGTATGTCCCCACTCTGGCACAGAGTTTAAGACCAAGCTCATGCTGCACCATCTCTTTATACACATCTAGTTTGATGTGTTGCTTCCTCATGGTTGCCCAATGCATGCCCATTGTCTTACGAAAGGAGTGCCAGCATTTGAAAAACTATTTTGCTGTGGGCATTGGATCCCCGCTGCACAGCAGAGCTAATTCTTCATTTGAGGGCCAATCACAATAAATCCTGTCACTTTTCACTCAGACCTACATTCCATTATATCTTTCAACAGAGGAGGACAAAACCAGTGTATTTATGCTAGGAATATTTTTGATATGGTAATATTGAAAGTGGTGTATTTATCAACCAGTTAAACAACCATCATAGAGAAGAACTGTGAGGCAATGTTTGGTAGTGTTGTGGATCTAGCTACCACAGCTTTACTCGCATGCAACCATTTATGTGTTTATTGACCCACTTTTCGCTCAGTTTGATATTGACAACAAGAAATGTTTTGACTCTTAATCATTTCTGATCCACCTTACCACAACCCATTGACTGACCCTACAGGCAAGTGGTCCCAGAGGAGAAAGGACGTCTGAAATACAGGCTTTTTGTGGGCGATATACCTTGAAAAATCCTCAAATTGTGTTTGACTCAAAGGACCCCACACCAGGCGGACAGGCGTATGGGGACATCTCCTTGACTTCATCTAACAAGGTGACTTTACTGTTCAAATCTACTATAAGTAAGATAGGTGTTAAAAAGAACGCCACACGTATTCAATCTTTGTATTGGATTTTCTTTGGTGCCATCAGATTGAAACCATTCTGTGAACGTTTTTTTTTTCTCCAACTCTTTATGTTTGGGATAGGGTAATGTTCATACCAACATTTCAATGCCATTCTTTGCATTCTTGGGTTTTGCTGAACATTGCAACTGGATGGACTGGGTTTGTTCAATTTCTGATATCAAACAAGGGTCACTCAATATTAATCAGAAAGATGCCGCGTACATCTAATCTTTCAGCTCACATACGTGTGTGGAGCTGTACAAAGCAGAAGTAATTTATGAAGCATTCATAGATATGTTGAATAAATGAAAGATGCGAAGACTCAAAAGCCAATTCAAAAATGTAAGTAGTTTATATGCACGAATTATGCGGTGAATATGTTTTATACGTAAGTCTAAGAATACATCATAACATGGCATAGCATTCATCGAAAACCATGTGCACTATTTGTGTTACCTCCGTTGAAAATGACACTTATAAAAGGTAGGGATCTGTCCTCTTGTGCAAGACTATGGTTACCGCAGATTTTAATGAGGGCTGTTTTTTTACAGTGCCGGCCCATCTGTGTTTGATCTTTTACGGGCTGGTACACTGGCAATTGGATGGGCCATACTGTCTTATCTTTGCCAAAACCAGGACTCGCAATTTAGGATCGCAATTAATTAATATTGCATTGCATGCTGATTCTGTTGTATTTTAAGTATGTGTTCATTTCCATTGTATTTTGTATGGGATGTTTTTATCTGTTTTATTGAATTTCTTGATATTCCGAAATAAACATACACATGTAATGACATGACTACTGTAGAGCCAGATTGCATGGGAGTGACTTCGGTCAACAGTTGAGTGTGTGGAATATAACAGAATATATGTATGTCTATTATATACCAACATTTACACTCCTCCAACCTCTCTCTGACACTTCTATGGTAATGGTTCACCATTCGCAGAGCTGGTGGTGTGTTAGGGAGTTTTGCAAAAGTCCACCTGTGGTAGGACTTTAGAAGACTCTCACTTGGGACACAGGGCTCTAACTCATAGTATAGGCCTGAACCACACACGTATGTTGGTAGCAATGTCTGAGCAGCCAGGCTTATCTTAGGATGGGGGAAGGGCTGCAGGAAGGTACAAGGACCTTACAGCATACACATAGTCCAAATAAACACTCACTGGAAAGTTATATATTAAATAATGGTTTACTTGTTTATATACATTAAGGAAAAGATAATTCTTCACAAAGGTAAGTACTAAATATACAATAGCACAATGAAAAGACCAGTGCAATATTCAGAGTAAGTAATCACGTTTGTAGTAACTTTTAGAATGGCAGTATTCAATTCACAAGTAAGTAAAACTATTTCTAATACATTCAGAATATCTGTTTCAGGTAAGAATGGATAAAACAAGACCAACAAAAAGTAGGTCAATGCCTCTTTTAGACTTGTAATACTTTTGGCAGAACAAAGGAAGGAACAGGCTGTCAAATGTCAGGAGTTTCCGATGAGGTTTCTGTTACAAGTAAGTAAAACTTTTAATTGGAAAAAAGGGTTCAAGGACGTCGGATAAGGCTCCCTGAAGGCACAGAGGTGTTGGACCTGAGAAAACGTGAATGGGTGAACACCCAAACACACAAATCATCACCCCAGCAACACAGCAGTGGTGAAAGAACTCTAGGTAAGTTCCACCTTGAGTCCCGGAGTACCTTTGGAGTGAAGAAGACAATGCAGCAGGATGCCCTCTTGGTGCAGCAGACCTGGTCACCAGATACCTGGTCAGTGTCACGGAAAGAGGGACACTGGCATGGGTCTTGCAGCAGCAATCGAGTTGAGTGATGACCAGCAAAGGATTCTTCATGGTTCTGTGATTTTGGCACCCTTTTCAAAGCCCCAATGAAGAACGGTTACTTCTTGGTGATTTTGCCTTGCTTTCTCAGTGCAGCACTCTAGTGAAGGGTGTTCAAGGAGAGGAATCTTGCCTCTGGAGTTCTGGAAGTAGCCCACCAAAGTTTCAGGAGGATTCATTCTTCAGAAGATAATGCACTCTATGATGGTTACAAGTCCCAGGGTATTGCTGGTTTGCAGCCCAGGAAGGTCACAGCTCATTGTGGGATGGCTCCAAATGTAGGACATCACACGACTGATTAGGCTCTCTAGTCCAAGGGAAGGAGTCATCCGCTTTGAAGCTTCCCTGTCACATGGAAGACAAGGTCGGGCTGCAGCGGTTACTCAGAAAACTCTGGTGGTCACTGGAAGTGGCCGTGGATGCCCTCCTTCTTCATCTTTGTATTTCAGTTTCCAATGGTCAACTCATGCATCAGCCTCAGGATCCGCTCCTTTTATGGTGGAACCCACCATTGAGCACCCATGTACCATTCAAACATTGAGTGGTGGCTGCCCTTTCGGGACAGTCAGCCTCCCAGTTGGAACTAGTTTCAGGCCGGCACAGCAAAAGGCAAAAATCAGCAGAGTTTCAGAGACCTCTCCTGTTTGCTGTCCTCAAAGACACACTGGTGTGTTGGCAGGCTTTCCCATGGAAACCCACCACAGACAAAAGTCAAACCAAGCCCTCCCCACCCTGTACAGTAGAGCAAGGACCAAGAAAGGACACATCATCTTGAATTGGTGAAAAAAGAAAACTATTTCCATTTTGGGTTAATGGTGACCCTTCTGTGCATTACTGTGGCTGTGAGAACAGCCTGCGAGTAAACATTGCACACAAGTCAGTATACTGAATCCACTGCCACCAGCCATTCAGATGTGCTTGTCACTGTAACCAAAAAGTTACAGGAGCACTGAAAAAAGGGATACAGTGTAACCCCCCAGCAGCCACCATAAGGTGGTGTGTGCTCATCCCACAACCGAAAAGGTAGGAAGGATACTAAATATCCCCATTTCCTTGGGAACTGTTGTTCTCACAAGTACAATACCAGAAAATAAAAAGGGAGAACCAAAGGTCTCTCAGCAACACTGCACAGAGAGTGATGAGTGTTGCAAATGTCAATGAAAGATGCCACAAAACTTGGAGGAAATCATGACCCCAGATAAAGATATAAAAAGAAATCGAAAAGGTTCCCAAGGTAAAAGAATTAGTGAGCCTCACTCAGGAGAACTGACAAAAAATCCAGTAGTCCAGCAAACAGTGCTGGGGGTCTCACGGGTGGAGGGGGTTTCACATAAAATTGAAAATCTACACAACATGGTAACATGACATCTTCATGCATGCAGCACACACTCAAGTACATAGGAATTACTTGTAATTTTGAAACGTTTCTTGCTCCTACTTCAACTCTTATCCCTGGAAAAAAGATGTTTTTTAGGAAGGTTCCACAATGTGTTTTCTGATTAAATGGCTCAGTAGAAGATTTCCAAATGTATATTGGTTCGTGTCGGCTCAGCCTCTTACCGGATCCACATCTTGCAAATATCCACATTTCTTCCAAATGATTTTCGTGAAAACTACTGCTAACAGAGGTGCAAAGTACTGGTGCAATGAAGGGATGAATGCAGTAGAAAGGTGGATGAGCCTGTAACTAATACTTGTGCTCATACTTCTTTTTTGGGTGCAGTTCTGTTTGGCATACAGAGGATTTCTGCAATCGCAGATTGGTTTGACCTTTCGATATCAAGACAACAATTTAGTAACGGCAAACTACACAGCGTGGTTCCCGTACGGCTTTGCCCAAGGAGACAGGTAAAAGAAGGTTTCAGTTCTGTGTACACTTTGATTTTGCATGGTGTGGAAACATTAGAATTACAGCGCCATTCATATTCAAGTAAAGATATGGGTAGCATTCAGTAAGCCTTAGTGTAATTCTGTGAGAATGATCAGGTGTAGCGGGTTTTAGGGAGTGTTAGAAGTGTACCAAAAAAAGTAGTGGAACTGTGATTCAAGAGGAGAATAGGGTAGGCAGGAACAGAAAAACTTGCAACACATTTTTCAAGGGTTGAAGCCGTGCTGGTTGACAGCCAATTGAGTTGAAACAGATTTCAGTTTAGCTGTAACTGATATCCAGTGGTAAAGTGGCGAAGTGTGCTTTAACTTCACAAAGAACAGTTGCAGAATGGGAAAATGTTTGCAAAAAGTAGTGGAACTCTTAACAGTAAAAAAAGGTAGTGGAACGCCACTCCCGAGCGTTCCCGCTCACTTTGACCACTGCATTTAGGATACAACTTCAAAGAAAAGGATGGTGGTTAAATTCTCCGGTTTGTAGCAAATACACCAATACAACAATAGTAGTAGCTGGAGTAGTTGAGCACCGGCAAAGTGCCGCACTTGGCATCTGACTTAAATGGTAGAGCAGAGTTTTTCAGCCGCATCTCTTCTGATAGATTAGAGAATAATTCTACACACAGCTTTCTCCAAAGGTGGTTGCTGATAATAAAGCCAGAAGACTCCTTAGCCTTAGTTTGCTGCTTAGAAGGCCACGAGAAGAGAGGGCCAATCAGAGGTGAACTCTTCCATTTAAATGGGGCCTTCACAGTGCATACGGGGTTATTATCTTTGCCCCGGAACATTTTCACTTTTCTGAACAGGAATCAGAATAGGCAACCACACCTGTGTGAGGCAGAGCGTATATGTTGCCCAGGGACAATGTACATTTTGTGCAGCCAAGACCCTCCTGAATGTCTCAAAAGGAGGTTTGGCCCATGGGAGTAGTAATGTTCTGTGTCCACCCAAGGAGGAGTGAGGAGTCGAAGCCTGGCCTGCTACCAAAGCCAGGCTAGTCACTGTGGCAGGCAGAAAGCACTGTGGCTCAGGCATAAGTGTGTGGGTAGAGGGCTGAGGGGCTGGACTGCACCCATCTTTCTTGGGCACATAGCCACAATCAGGGATAAGGGCAGGTGTGATCACTGCACTCTCTTGGTGTACTGATAATTAAATGGGGAATGCAATTATCCGGAAAGTGTTTTCATGCACTCAACACTGGGGGGTAGGGGGGCACATTCTGTACAGGCACAAGCAGGGTTAATGTGTGCAGTGTTTCTCAAATAAATGTGAGCTCTGCCCCAAGGAGGAACAAACTTGAACAACATAAATCAAGAATGTCACAGCTTCTTACTGAACCCTTGCAGCATTAAGTGTTTCCATTTCTCTACTGTGTACACAACCGCCTTGTTCTTACTGTTTTTAGCTGGTCCTACGCATGCATAAATCTACTAGACCTCATAAAAACAAAATATGATGGAAGGAGCTACTTTCTGAAGGCTATTGCTCTACAGCCGAGAGACGCTGAACACCCCCTGTATGTGGATGTGGTGTACATTGGACAAACGGCTACAATTGGGAGCCTAGGTGGTGAGTTCTGCACATGTTAACTTTTTATCAAATTTAGCCCAAACAACGCTACTTTACACGAGTAGTTTCCCTTCTTTGCAGCAGGGCAACAGTGGTGGCGAATGCACATGCAAGCATGCGGCTTTACATTTGCGGGCACTTATATGGTTGGCGGAAGGACATCAGCTTTCACCCACGATGCCTGATATCATTGTGAGGTAGGGCAGATAAATTAGTGGGGAGAGAGATGGAGGGGTCAGAAGAGAATGCGCAGAGAGCGGATGCAGTAAGGATACAGGAGAGAAGCAACACACATGTATTAGTCGAGTTTTCCCAAAATGGTATTTGGTTGCTCTGTAAAAGGGGTAGAAGGCAGGGGATGAATCGGTGAATGATGGGGGGGGTGGACGGATAGATATATGCGGGAATCAGAGTAGTTATGTGTGTAGAAGAGAAAGGAGGAGACGAATTATGCAATCGAGTCCATCCATTTCCACACTCGATCCCAGTCTGCAGAATTGCTCTGCACGACCCCTTTGCAGAAGTATACTCAGGAGGAAAGAAACGTGGGCAAGGGGGCAGCAATAGGATGTAAGATGGGTGTTAGAAGAGAGGGCAGAAAAGGAAGAGCAGAGATGGTGTAGTTGGAAGGGATTGCTGGTAAGAGAGGTCGAAGAGAGGGGCGACCACGAAACAAGGAGTGAGGTAGAAACAAGGTATGACAGCAGGGATAGAGAGAGTCAGGGAAGGCGCGCGGCGGGCGGCAGGGGGCATTGTTGACATGATTATTGCTACATCCAGCTGAGGGGGAATAGTCATTAGAAGAGGCGCCTTGGTAAACCCGGGAACATCATTGACGCTAGTAGGCAGAGCATGAGCTGCAGCCCAGAAAGAGGCATTTTAGGGAATGCTGCTTTTACCTGTTCTGGTGACATAGATTTCAGGTATCTTGAAAAGTCCTAATGGAGGCGCTTCAAGCTGTAAGCCATGGGTAGGCAGCATGGACTATGAGAGCCCCTTGGCGGATGTCTATTATCAACTTCACAAGGATACTGGAAGGCATCCCTTTGAGAAAGAACACCGCTGAAACAGCGGAGAGCTGAATGAAAATAAACTCACGTTTTGGTATTAGGCCCAGACCCCTTTTTTCTTTTGGCGGGCAAGGGCTTTTGCCGGAAATAACTTCTGAGTTTCCCTTGTGAAGCATTCCAGGCTGCCAGTTTTCTTGCTGGCACACAATCCTGGGATTTTCCCTTTTAGGATTATCTCGCCATTGTCGCTGCCGAATCCTGCTGGTGATAGTGTTGTGGCATCCCACTGTTCCTCTTCACTAGCAGACTGCCCCTGCCCCTTTTCTCTCCCAGTTAAGTCCAGACACTGGTGTGATACCACCTCTTCCCACTGACAGCTGGTGCAGGTTGGGCAAGCTCATTAGGTGAAAGGGTTTAAGAACCAAATCATAAGGAATAGTTAGACGCAACATGATTGTTGTCCCGGGAGGATAGCGAAAAAATAACAATTACGCAACTAAAAAACAAAACAATTCCTGTTACAGCATCTCAATGCCGGCGGGCTGTGTGAGCGCTTTAAAAAAGCAAATAAATAAATAATGTCACTTTGTTATGAGGCCTGTTAGCTTCGTCATGTGGGAGAGGAAGTTGGGGTGTGGGGCTGGCAGAAGGGAAGTGACGGGGACAGAAAAGAAGTGTTTAGTTTTGCCGAATAAAGAGATGTGTAAAGACGTGCTGTCTTTGGTCTCCCTTTATCGTAGGCCCGATCCGGTCTACTGGTGAGGGCCGACTAAGGTTCCCCGGCGTGGATTAGCGGCGCCCCGCTAATCGTGACAATTAACTTGTTAAACAATGTGTACGCCTTGGAAATGTGATGAAACAAAGTACCAAACGCTTAAGTGCTGTTGGGAGCCTGGGATGATATTTCACAAGGCAGAGGGAAATAATAAACCAGATGTATTCCTATTTACTGCCTCCCCTGTTTCCGCTTCGCACTACTTGCAGTTTTTGGTCAACATCTTGTCTATGCAGAAGTAAAATTGCTGAGGTGCTTTACTTCGTAACTTGCATTCCCTCATGTGTTTCTAGCTGCAGGAGCCATTGCCAGAAGACCTGCCGCATTAGCCCGCAGAGGAATATTCATCAGTGACATTCAAGTGGACGAAATACAGCCTCTGCCCGCACCCGCAAGCAAGCAATACGCACTGACCATTACAACAATTGACTGTGGTTATAACATACCACTCTTGGCAGTTGCCTTCACTCAGGTGAGTACAAGCATGCTTACAGTTTCTCAAAGCCACCCTGGTGGAGGTAGTCTTGGAATATGTGACCAAAGCCTTCGTTTCTGGGAATTGGAAGGCGTTGGCCTTATCTCCCCTTTTTTACATGATCCATGAGTCCAAAGTTTTGAAAACGGCCCTCTTAAAATTTTAAAATCATATACATGGAAATCTTTTTTTTTTTTTATGAGTACTCTTGACAATTCCCAGCTCTAATCAGATCCTTCTTCTGTACAAGCACTCAGTTCTTGCCACTGGCCGCGCATCATCTCTCGCAGAAGCGACAGGTGCTGGCTTCCTGCTGGAGCTGGTAGCAGGCATTGTAATGAGACTTCCAATATTGCAGCCCTCGAATTTAGTACTTTCCTTATTAGAACTCAGGCGAGAGGTGATCGCCAATCAGGAGGCCAGGAGATTGGGAGGCATCTCCCAGTGCCTCTCCCCAAGTTCACCATGTTGATCACTGTCGGCAAACTAAAAGCACAGTTTAGCAGCCTGGTCGAGCACCTTGGGCAGCTCAACGACATAACTCCCACGTGTGGGGAAGAGGAAGACGGGCCAGTAATGGTGCTGGTCCCAGGCCGAGGCCCTTGCTTTGCTCTGGCCTACCTTAGGCCCGGCTTAGGGACCATTGACGACCTTGTCCAACCTCAAACGTTAGGGTTATCTGCATATTATAATGGAGTAGTGACATCCTAACTCCCACATAGTGGGAGGGGGAAAGGGCCAGAAATGGCACCGATCCCTGGCCGAGGCCCTTGCTTTGCTCTGGCCTACCTTAGCCCTGGTTTAGGGACGATTAACGACCCTGTCCAACCTCAAACGTTAGGGTTATCTGCATATTATAATGGAGTAGTGACATCCTAACTCCCACATAGTGGGAGGAGGGAAAGGGCCAGAAATGGCACCGATCCCTGGCCGAGGCCCTTGCTTTGCTCTGGCCTACCTTAGGCCCAGCTGAGGGACCATTAACGACCCTTCCACCCTCAAACGTTAGGGTTAGCTGCATATTATAATGGAGTAGTGGCACCATAAATCCCTTGTACTGGAAACAAGTAGGACGCCTATAAATAAATGTTTCTTACTGCCCAATACATTATGCAGTTATGCAGTAACAATGCCAAAAGTGTGTTACTATGTCGGACTGTTAAACCTAAATTCATCCAGGGGCTAAAATCCATTAATTTCTTCAGATGTATGAATACATCCAGATGTCTAAAAGCAGGCATTTTTCTTTTAAAGGGCAATGCGAGTGGCACAGAGAACTCGGTAGAGTACAGAGGCTCTACATGGCCGAACGATGCTGTGGTCACCGTCGAAAGGATCCAGGCAGCATCTCCGCCTCTAAATGGAACCTTTGACATTCATGCATACGGAAGAACAATCAGCGGTAGGCTTGAATGCCTGTATGCTTTCCATTTCAATGATTTCTAAGACAATGGGGCAGTGTTTATGGCTGAAGGGTTGTGGCTTGAACTCCCTGTGAAGGACAATATCCAATAACGCCCCTCCTTCTGGGTGATAAACCTGTGGCTGGCTGATTGACCCAAATCTCTTCTGTATTCTGAGGAGAGACCCGAGGCATCTTACCTGACAGCCTAGAAAGTGCTCTTTGTGGGGTTGGGGACGAAAGCGCTTCAAAGCATATTTTTCATTCAGAGTGTGTTCTGGGAAGTGTACCTGAGATCTTCATGACAGATCTCATTCTTTTCTTTGGATTTCAGAATTTTGGAACCAGAAAAGTTAGTTTTAGTTTATAATAATAATAACACTTTTGTATAAAGCACTCTAACCTGTTGCCTTTGCACTGCCAACAAACACCCTGATTCACAAAGCAGTGCAAAGTGTAAAGTCACTTTACACTGCAAAAATACACTTTGCACCGCTCTATGAATCAGGGTGTTTGTTGGCAGTGAAAAGTGACTTTGCACCCCACAAATAATTCCATAAATCAGGCCCAGGGGGTGTGATTTACAAAAGGGAAATGCAGGACGAGCAGACAGGGAATGCCCAGAGGCGGTCTTTGCAGAACAGAGCGTGAATGCGTATGTAGCACTTCTTAGCATGCCTAGATATTGGCTCTCACTGCAGCAAGGTTCTATTATATGCCCTGCAGGGAGACACCGGGAACCAGATTACAGAACCTTGCACCAGTGCAAGTGCAGGTTTACATTGTATTAGCACTGCGGCAAAGTTTGGCCTGGTTAAAAAAAGAATGCTTTCAATGCTTTTTTGCACCATTGCAAAGATTCCACTAGTCGGTGCTAATTTCAATCGCTATTAGCACTGGGGCAAACTTTGCCCTGGTGCAAAAATGCATTGAAAAATTGCGGTTTGCCCTAAGGAAAACTTTGCTCTAGTGCTCATAACGTGCAATATTGCACTTGCACTGGTGCATAGTTTCTGTAATCTGGCGCCCGGTGGAGGGATTTTGGCCAAGCGCAAATCAAACCTGTTCCCAATGCAAGGGTGAGAGCGCCAAAGAGTCATTTCCGCTGAGGTATGTGAGCAATTTTATTGGCTTATTCTTTACCTGCCACGTGCCCCTCTTATACTCATAATTAAGAGTGCAAGAATGCAAAACTGTTACCATCAGCGAGGATGTTAAAACACACACACTGCAGATTAGTACCTGGCAGGGGTGTGGTTTCGGCCTCCCAGACAACTAGGAGGCTCAGAATGGGGGCTTTACCTAGTGGTAAAATCCACACTGTGAGCCTCCTCGGAGCTGGAGGCTGCCATCTTCCTCGGATGTGTCTAAGTTAAGTGGTCCCCTGTGCCCCTGCATCCCCATCACCCCACCCCAAACCTATTTCCACATATGCAATTATTTATTTATTTGTTTATTGTTCACTTGTTAGGCACGTATACAGGAAATAAATACTGTTTCAAAGCACCCACTGGGCAACAGGGAGGGGACCAGGGGATGCAAAACACTTAAAATATATTTTAAAAAAGAATATTAAATACAGTGTGGAGGGGGGGATGAACCTACTATGCCTTGAGAGTGTTCAGAACATGCAAGTGCATAAAGGAGGGGGAATGGGATAGGTGCTCTGGCAATAAAAGGTAAGTGCGAGCCTCCATGGTGGAGGGTGAGCCGCGGCAAGTGCTCTGAATAGACAGAAGCTGGGGCGATATGGTGTGGGATGTTGGGCCCCGAGGATGCATAAGGGCCTTGAACACCAAACAAGCAACTGTGAGATTAGCAGAAAATAGAGGCATGGAGAGGAGGTAAAGAGTAAAGTCGTGAGGAGCTTCCAGAATTTGAGAAAGTCCTGCTCAAGACGGAAAGGGAGGAGCTGGGCAAAGGCCGTTCCAAAGAAGGGAGCCAGCTAAGGAAAGCAATCAACATACTGCCCTCTGTTTAGCGAACTGCTTCACACACAAAAGTTGGTTCCAGTGGAGCGCAGAGGTCTAGAGGGGGAACATTCAAAAAGAGAGAGTAGCAGATAGTGTGGTCCCCAGCCCCAGACAGCCTTGTGGATGATATAGAGGGATTTCAATTTAATCCGTGAAGCAACTGGGAGCCAGCAAAGACTTTTTAGGGCAGGAGAGATGCAGTCACTCGGTTTGAGGGCAAGGATAAGTCTCAATGCCCTATTATGGATTAGCTGGAGGGGTCACAGTGTGAAAGAAGGTAGATTCAGGGGGAGGCTTTTGAAATAGTCAAGACTAGAGAGATCCAGGGCTCGGGTAAAAATGAGCTTCTGGGGGAGGTGAGAAAAGGTAAAATTCCTTTGAGAAGGAAGAGCTGAAAGTGGGACTTTTTGGCAATGTCCTGAGTTTGAGGGAGGAAGGGGGGAGAGGAGTTGAAGATGACTTCAAGGTTTCTGGCTTCACAAGAGGGAGCATGGGGAGAGCCCATGTGGGAAGGCCAGAGTGAAGGGAAGCAGTCCGGAGCAGGAAGGGTCTCTCTTTTGCCGGCATTGAGGCAGAGATCATTGGAAGTGCACCAGGCCTGGATGGCAGAAAGGCAGTTAGGGGTGATGGAATGTGCAAGAGGGTCAGCCGAAAGTTTGAAGAAGAGGTGTGTGTCATCAGCATAACAATGGAAGTTGGAGGGGAATGAGTGCCAGCTCAGTAAGGTAAATGTTAAAGAGCCAAGGTGAGAGGACAAAGCCTAAGGGGACACCTCAGGTGGAGAAGGAAGTAGGAGGAGAATGTGCCCAGGATGACTTGGGAGGAGCGGCCAGTTAGGAAGTAGCAAGTCAGTTAGGAGCGGTCAGTTAGGAAGTTAGCTTCCCACATTCCCACCCCACTTACCTGGTGCTGCTTGGTCCCTCGCAGGTGCCGGGAACATTAGTGTTCCCCTTGCATCCCTGATGCACAAATGACCACCATGGAAAGGGAGAAGGGACTATGTATAGTTCCCTCCTCCCCGATCGATGGCGACCATCTTGATTTGTAGTTTTTTTATGTTGAGAACCTGTGAACATGTTATTTGGCAATTTAAAAGCTAACCCTATTAACACCCTTGTACAACATGTTGTGGTACTAATAGCAATATAACCCTTTCATTGGGGGCATTACCGGGGCAGGTAATGCCCCTCCAGCTCAGGTTATATTGCTTAAGTATTGAAAGATGGTCAGTAAATACTGAAGCACAATCTAAAAGAACAATTAAATTGCACATAATATATGTATTAAGGATGTTTTGGAGACGATGGTATTAGCTATGGTGAATGCACTCCATATTTAAGTGTGTAAAATGAAAAACCACTAAACCTTTCACTATTTTACGGTTGATGAGCAGAACTTTTCAGAAAGCTCTGAATGGTATCTGCTTTTCAGACCTAATGACTGTGAATATTCTTCTCATTTTCAGGTTTAACGGCGACTATATCAGCTGTAGATTTGCAGTACGCATTGCAAGGTATTCCGGAACTGGGGCAGTTGCGTGTGACGGAAACGTCTGGAAGTTGTGTTGGCTATGCCAGGAAAATCCAATGGTTGAGTGCAAGCGGCAAGCAACCGCTCTTACAGGTCGGAACACGCTTTTTGCCTTTTGATGCTATTTTTAAATGAAGCATTAACAGCAACTTAATTACGCAAACATTTCCCTCATGCACCAGGTGGATGATTCCAGCATGACAGGAGTTAATGCCACAATGAGCACCAGAAAATTAACCGATGGGGGTCTGTTCCGGCAGAATATCTTGGGAGACTTGCTCCGTACACCTGAGAGACAGCCACAGGTATTCCCATGCACGTGTTTTGACAATAGTTTTGATTGTCAGCAGTTCTTTAGTTCAACTCCCGATCGCTCTTGTGAAATATTGTGGTGTTGAGGATATCGATATCTTCAAAAAGTAGAGGCTTGGATTTCGTATAACAAGAATGGAAATATTGCCTGCCAGGCTATTATGTAAGTTTATGCAAAAAGGACGAGCATACTCGTCCTTGGCACTTAAGAGGTTAACACCTGGCCCACTTGTGGTCCTGGCGGCCATTTTACATTCCATAGTTCTGCCAACAGTGTGGTTCTTCAGTTCAATCGACAGGATTTTATGGCTGCCACAGCCACTTTTAATATAAGAGTGCTAAGCAGGTCTGTCACATGCTGGGGCACCGGGTTACCTGCGCAAGAAGCAAAAGAGTCAAAAGGTTCTCTTTCTGCAGGTAAGGATGCAGGCAGCAGTGTATTCCGTTGCCTAGGGATGCACGAAATATCCGGCCTGCTGTAGTCATTGATCCCTTCTCAGACATAAATCCCCCTACAAAATTCTAGTTACATGAACCTATAGCAGAACTTTAACGATGCACAGTCTGATGCCAAGTATTCCGAAGAAGCAATCATGCGCCCATGGTCCCTGTTGGCCATTTCTTCTCAAGCTTCGAAAAGGTAGACTGGCGCGCAGCTTAGCTGGTGAGAAAGGTAAGGAGCAGTGCAGGCAGAGGTGTTGCTAGTGGGGTTGGGGGTCTGAGGGGGCTATAGCCCATGGTCTTTTGGTTGTAGCCCCAGATAGAAGCTCAGGGGCTACAACCAAAATGCTAGTTAGCCCTGAGTCCCGACAGTCCTGACAGTAGCATAGCCCTGGATCTATTCCAGTCCTATTACCACCCCTGGCAGGCAATCACATTTGTATGACATCCGACGTATTTGTAGCTCACTTACCGTTCAACCTTCCCAGAGCAGGCCACACTTCACGGTCCATTCGGTCTCCAGCTTCACATTTCTGTGCCTTTCATCTGTACTGGTCCGGTGCCTCATTAGCTTCTGTCACTGTGCTGAAGCTCTGTGTCAAAGATATGCCTTAGCCGAGCTTAATGCACTGCCACCTCAGGAACCCGTGCACAAGAGTGAGGCATCCAAAGACCCTCTGAATCAGTGCTGCAATCCTGCAGCGCAGAACACAGAAAAACACAGTTAACCATGACTAGCATGTTCTAGAACCTACATGATGAAAATCAACAAGAGCTTACATTTTGCAAACTTGCTTTCCTGAAAAGGAATTCCTACTCGGTGAATCATGAAAATAAAGCAATACCTTCAGTTTGAAATGTTTAAAATAGAAGTGTGTTACGCCTTTTGATGTCATCGTTATTTTAGTCCACATGTGTGTATAGTTTGCGCATCGTATCCGCGCATGTGATATTCTGCAATGACTGCATTTATTAGCATGCGTTTTATGAATATTTACTGGGACTGTGTTTGTTGCCTCCTAGGTTCAAGTTTATATCAACGGATTGCCATCTCAGTGTGCTGGGAAGTGTGGATATTTTTGGGACCCTTTGAAAACTCCTGTCATTACTGGAATGAATGCAACTGACGGTAACTATTACAACTCATCGAGCGCAACATTGTATCCTCCAACATGTGTCGACTCCATCATGACATGCCTTCAACCACACTCGACGAGTATGCGTGCTTGCATGAGTTCTATCTCGCTGCATCAAATCCCTGTGGTATATATATGCATGCATTCGCCGTAGTGACACGGAGCGCAGTGACACAGTCCAGGGCGTATTGTACACCAGCCTAATATCACTCTATTACTGCACGCTTACAACCACACACCGAGATGAATAAAGTCTACCTGAACTGAGAAGTTAGAGCAAGGCCCTAACAGGCCCAATAGGGAGATACAAGGCCCTACCAATGACACACATACCTGATACAAGTCGCAATACTGTGACATAACAGAACATAAACATGTTCTAAACTATAGGATCATTTGAAATTCTATGTACTGCATGCAAAGTAACCATATATGCAAGTCGTATATTGCCGGAACGCCCACGACACGCCCCCACATGAATCGAAAACAGCCAGTAACAGCCACCTTTGTGTGTTCTCCAGGCATACATGCACCCTCAAAACAGTGTGTGGGGTCACCTGCTAGCAGGCCTGCATCTCTGGGATCCAGTCCGGGGTCCCCCGTAACGGTTACCGGCACCCTGACAACATGCATACAATTTATTGTAACTCAGGAAAAACTCGGAAAATCTGCATGCAAACCCCCGTAAACGTTTCCTGCCCCCCCGGTACACTGTGTGCAAGCACCTCTAAGATAAATCGGTACCTCAGCTTCATGCACGCACACCTAAATCTGACACCGATCTTACCTCTGTGCTGTTAGTCCTATGCGCAAGTGTCTGATTGCCTGCCTTCGGTTGAAGGTTAGTATGAGGGCTTTCCTTGGCCATTTTCCTGCCTGGAGGTTGCACCGTCAGATCCCTCAATACGTATTGTTACGTGCAATAGTGGGCGTGCGATGGGCTGTTGCGGGTCGTCCCTCATAACACCCACTTTTTCACACGTTGTTCCCCATTTTCGTGTTCTGCCCCCCGTGCCCACCCTCTGCGCAAGCCACACCCACGCTGTGTGTGGTGTCTTGCGCAAGGCACGCAGCCGCTTGTTGGGGTGTGCCAGGCTGCCGCGAAATCCACGGAAGCCCGAGGAAAATCTTGCGTACTCGATTCCATGGATCGATGAACGGGATTACGCATGGAGTTTGTCACGCAAGTTCCATATTTTCCACGCAAATATTCCATTAATCGGGCCCTAAATCCATCTCTGAATCTCTCAATCTGCAAAACAAACCACACACCTTCATTTTCGAAAATAGTTATTAACATTATTACCAAGAACAATAATGATTCCTATTTTTAACAATAATAGAATTATATTATTTACCTATAAGAATAACGATTGTTAATAACAACAATAACAAAAGTGTAACCGTTATTTTTAGAGTCTGTTATTATTATTGTTCTCTTCATTAGGGTTGGTATGGCCTGCAGCTGTGGGCAATGCTGAAACTTAATTTCACATGAATGCAAGTTAGCGACTGTGAGCATTGGAAAGCTACTATTTGATGCCTTTAAAAGCTGCAATTTCACTGCAAATGCCAGCAAAACTGTTATTAGCACCTTGTCAAGTGGTGGGTGAAATGAAAATCACACGTTTCCCATGGCCTCGCGCCAAAGGGTTCGCATGAACACGAAAGTCAGAGCTCTAACCTGCACGTGAATTTACTCCACCATGGAGGCCAAGAAAGGTCGAGAATAGTAGTAAAAAGAAGTCCCCTTTCCATGGCCATATAGGAAGAAGATATGGTCACGTGAGTGGCGGTGCAGGGTTTAGAAAATAACAGGCATCTAAAAAGGACATTTCCCCTCACTTCCCTTCCATTCCCCGACACCACTCCACCAAATCTGCCTCCTTAAACAGTAATCGCTAGTTTAAAAGCAGCGCTACTTAAAACATCTGAATTAAAGTAAAAAAAAAACAGTTATCCTACATTTCCCTAGTCCCAGACCGAGTCGCAAAATTCACAATTTCATGAGCACATGATCTGCACAATGTTGAAAAGGCTATGTGCTGATTCTGTTTTCTCTTTTTCTATATTATGAAATTGTTGTTCTATGCCTTCCGGTTTGTCTCAGGCATTCCTCTCCTGTCCCCTGTCTCCCTGTAGAGAATAATGCACAGGGTCTCAATTACTGTCTCTTCTTCATAATGACGAATAAGGAATTTAGGAAGTGTGAGTCTAGCGGCCACGACTGGACAAAGCTAGCCTCGGTCATTGCTACATGTGGTGGAAAGTGTGTGCTTGGAAGAATCCCTTTAATTCACAAAGCTGAACTGCTGGCATGAGCGTAGTCTTATTTAGTAATTGTATTGAAATGAATCATCTTTCACCCGCTACAGAGACAATAATCGCTGATGATCAGGGATCGGGAAGTGGGGACACTTTCACAGGTATGCACTCTTCATTTTGTATTACGTGGTACTTGATTGACAGTTATGAAGTGTCACCCGTTTTTCTAATGTTACTTTTCATGTTAGATTTCACCTTGGCAACTCCAAGACACACCTTCTTATTCACAGACATCGAATGTGCATCTGAACATTTTATAGAAACCTGTGAATGTGACGGATTGGAAGCTTTGGATGAATTCCCACCACTGGGAATTCCTGGGGACAGCTGTGCACTCACTGAAGTACTGTCTGTGCCACTAGGGAGAGACAGGAAGTGATGTTGAAATAAGTCTGGTCTGACAGTCGACGGGCCAGGGCAGCCAAAGCTGCTAGGTCGGAGGCCCAGGATCCCACGGGACCTTTTAAACTCCATCTGAGGTCATCAGTGAGGTGTAGCTTGGGCCCAGGGGTGAAAAGCTGCCCAACACAAAATAGTGATTGCCACATACTAGTTCCCTTCTCTATATCCTGGCTTCAAGATATTGGCATTTGAACATCAGGCAGCATGCAGGAAGCCCGTCTAATGATCTGCCACATGTCCAGCTGGGGCAATCTTAACACCTTCTCAGCCGGAAGGCCCGGATGCTGCAAGAAATGTTGAACTGTGACTCGAGGCACCACAGCAGACTGACTGAGCACCAGGCCTCAACAGATTTGAACATAGGTCAAAATGTCCTATGAATTGTCCTGGATTTCTTCTGGAGCCCAACAAGGTGCATTGCTGGAAAAGGGATTGCAAGTGCAAGGCGCTCATGTTTGTCACCACAAAGCTAATACAATCATTCTCAAATCTGGGTATCTGCTTGCAAACTTTCTCCCTCTAAATGTAACTGTTAAGATGGATATCTAAACTCTGGCCTGGTAGGCAGAGGTTAGGAGGCCACCCTAGTTATAGTGAACAAGGGACTCAGGGAGGTTAGCCAAACCCAATCAAGGTAAGCATGGAGAGTAGTCAAGGTTAAGTCTCGGAATAGGTGGGGTCAGGGGTCCAGAACGAGTCCACACATTGAGATATACAATGATTTTATTTAGATAGTGAGTATAAAAATACTATGTCTATTATAGGCCCAAAACACACTAGCAAAATGGAAACCAGCATGCAATAATATCACACAACACTCCAAATATAAAACATATATGCAGTCACAGTTAAGTACTAAAGTACTACAATTCAGACAGTTCACCCCAAAAGGCAAGAGGTTAAGCAATTATAGCACAAGTCCACAGTAATGGAGCCCTAACTGTATAAGTCCAACCCTACACTGAATGGAGCCTTGTGCCCAGAGGTTCACAAAGTACTTGTAGAAGTTCTTAAAAAGTTAGGAAGTGTGCCTGGGGGTGTGAAGATTGTTCCAGAAGTCTTTCAAAATGATTTACAGGTGAGTAAATGACTTTTCCTAGATTCTAGAGTAGCTTTTTCACCAAACAGTTAAAAAAAGAAATGGAGTGGAATGGAACATACATCAAAGTTCTTCACAAACTTTATAATGGAGGAGACAGGGGCACTGGTAAGTATTGCGACTACTCACCACCCTTACTCCGATTTTCCCAAAACACTTGGCAGGTTGAATGGGGGTCGCTTAAAGTAGGTTTTCACACTGTTTAATCCGGTAGAAGATGCCAAGAAGCTGCAGCTGCAAGTAAAGTTCTGGTCGGGTCCAAGAGCTGAGTCCAACTCTTTCCAGTCAAGGAATGCAGAAGGCACCAATGCAGGAATCTTCAGGACACTCTTCCAGAAGGGGGATAGCCAGGCCCAGCGATTGTCACCACATGAGAGTGACAGCAGGTGTCTCAGTAGTCACGAACAGAGGAAGCCTTCCAGACCCGTGAATGCTGGGACGCTGAAAATTGGCAGGAAGGCATTGTGTAGGAATAGCTGAAAACCACCGAAGATCTGGGCAAAAACTCAGAACAGCCACACTTTTGGCATAGTAGCCCAAAACAGAGCTGGTCAATCCAGTGGGTAGTCCAGGTCCCTTTCCAAGGGCTCTAGACTGCAGGATCATGACAAGCCATCAAGACTGGTTGGTCCCACCAGTCCAAAGGGCCAAAACACCGTCAAGGATCTTATGAGATCGGTAGTCAGGTAGGGCTTCACCAGGACCGCAACATGAATGGACGCCAGGCCTCTTCAGATTTTATCCTCCCGTCTTTCGTCATCTGCACAGCTACACAGTATACTTGGCTCCTCTTCTGATCTGCTGGAATGTCTGGCGGACTCTAAATTCAGGTGAGTGATCAAAGTCAGCCCTCCAATAGCAGGATTTGCACCACTGATGCACAGCAGCAGTGGTCCAATCAGGGACCACTGTGGAGCTGACTCATGCATTGGGACCAGACAGTCCCAACCCATGAAATCTTTGCATATCTGTAAAAAGTCAGGACAAGGTGTAAAAAAAAAAGAAAAAGGTGTGGGGGTCCATAGAATATGGAGGGAAAGTTGCCTAAAAGAGAAACATTTCCTAACAGTAACCAACCAGGACTCTCCCTGAAATGGATTCAACCAACTGGGAAGGGAGGACATTTTTAAAATGATGCCTCAAAGTACCGCCTTACCCTCACTGTTGATGCTCTCCATGTTTTTATTTCCTGATGGATGCTGTGAGTGCTTAGCCAAGGAAAGCGGGCACTGCAGTGTACCTAGCTCACCTTACACTCAGTGAAGTCAAAAGAAGCCATGCCTCACTTTTGTGGTACTTGGCTCACCAGCCACTGATGTGGAGCCGGGAAGGCTACAGATCCTTTAATATATCATTTAGACTTCACTGTCTGCTCTTGGATGAAACTTATTCCTACTGTGGTTGGGAAAAGCTCCTGATAAATTCCCATCGTGCTTTGGGATAACTGTGTAATGCATATTCCAGTCTGAATCTAGTGATGTTACCACAAGTCACTAAAAAGGTCACTGACGCCACTAAATGTCCATTGCATGCGCTGTGTCATATGACACCAGACCAACGGTTTTTCAAATGTCCACCATTCAATTGGATGTTAATAGAACATTTTCAAATCAATACTTCAGAGAAACACAAGTCTTGTGATAGCTTTTACTGTAAATGCAACCAGGCATTTAGCAAAGCTCAGATTCAATTAGCTGACAAAATTTCAAATGTGTGGATTTAACTGAAGAATACAGAAAACGTGAGGAAACCAATTATGGGAGGTGCCATTTTCTGCAAGACGGCCTTGAATTTTAGACACAATAATTATGTATTAGCACAACCTGCGCAGGCCGCCCTGTGCTTGATGTAATATACACTGTAGCCCGAGGAAGCTGATGCTCTATTATAAATATTATCCCCCATGGGCCCCATGTTACCACTTTATATGTTTCCAAGCCACCAGCTACAGGGTCTGTGGGCAATACGTTATTTATGTTAAGCGTACATTTCTGCAGCCATGCCTTTTTTTTAACGAAAGAGGTACTTGGTGAGTGGATTACTTTTAATTTAATTTGATTTATTAAGCACACATAACTAAAATAGCTTCAAGGCGCGTGTGCAAACTACTTTAAAACAGTCGAATAAATGCACTCCTAACAAAGATAACAGGCAAACAATTAGTAGAATGATGAAAGAGGGCCACCCCAGGTTTCCAATCATTTCTGCTGCAAAAGTGCGCAGGAAGGCCAATTCAGTGGTTAATTTTAATTTTCACTAATGCTCTGACAGCGATTCCGTCTCATGTGCCCGTTTTTTCCTAAATGTGAAAAGACAGCGCTTCGATCGGCGCCCACGGATGCATGGCATTATTCAGGTCCAGTAGTGTGTGTAGGGTGAGCAGTAAGAGTTAATCACTGTCTTTTTACGCTTCACAGGTCCGTCTGAAGAAGGGCGGAACTTAACCATTTTCGGATCCGGATTTGCTGAAAGCACAACCAATGACAACACGTATGTCTTCATTGGCAAGGTCGATTGCCCAATCATCACTGTGTCTGGTAGGTCACTGTTTTTAGAATGCTAAAATTTTCAGACCTCGCCACTCACACGTTTTTAGTTATTGCAAAGTTAAACACTAACAAAAGAAAACTACGAAAATCAAGCAGACGTACCAGAGTAGGGTGGACATTTTAATTAGGCCACATCTCATCAAAACAAAGTAATGTATTAGGAAGAGTGACGCAGTAAACGCCAGAGAGTAGCTCGCTAATGTTTTAAAAAGTGACTAACCATAGGATTAAACAACCAAAGAAATATGTTTGCTTTTGGCGGTACCTTTTTGGTAAGGTGGAACTCAGAATGCTGCGCATAGGGGAAGGTGGTCATGTGCTTCTCCACCCATTAAGGCCACACTACCTGGCGGTAGACTGTGTCACCTTGGACTTATCTACACTATGGAGCAAGAGTCTGACACTTTTGGTTTACCAGATCTTTTGGACTACAACTCCCATCAGTCTAGGGTGAGGCATCATGGGGGACCTAGTCTAAAACATCTGAATAGCCGTACATTGCACACCCCTGCCACGGAGGCTGTTAGGCAGTCCTGCCAACCGACCCCTCAAACCCTTTTCAGAATAAAACCAGTCTTTAGATGGTGCTGTTAATGGCGGTGTCCCCTCGTCCTCTTTACGGTTCCATAAAGGCCTTTGCCATGACAGCATGGACAGAGGCAGGGGGTGGGCTTCCTTTGCATGGGCAACATCCCCGTGCATATGCCGCCTGCACCAAAGATACAGTGTGCTATGCTGATCCATTCTCTAGTGGGTGGATTTTACCATTGGGCGGTAAAAGAGTTTCATTTTCCCTCAAACCTATATCATAGCACAATAGATCGATTTCTGACGGGTAATGCTTTGAGAAGACAGTGCACGACACTGCCATCATTCCAGAAGTAACTGTTTTTGGGGAGTGCCTTGCAATAAACACTGCATTATACCTTTACCATTCAACAAAGCACTGCCACTGGATGGCATGTGGAATAACCAAATTAGAATGATATCGTGCCTGTTCTAATGTGGCACCACCCCTAGATTCTGCCAACTCCATATGGCGAATTGGTAAGGCTGCCCATCTTTAGACCAAACTCTAGCTTATCTGAAACTTTTTTTGTTGCATAGCAGGGTATGCAGTTGTGCTCTAGGGCACTCTGGCACTTGTTTCCCACCCGGGTAAGGAGATTACAGCAGCCAATTACCAAGAGGAAAAACATACAGTGCCCCCATACACCATGTGCAGACCCTTTACCGGGCAGTTCAAAGAAATTGGCCTTGGCTGGCGAGATAGGGATTCATTTTTGTGATTCCAATCTGCCCCGACTTTTCTGTCCTGCGGGAATATATACCATCCAACTTAGCTGATGGTTTATCCTTTCTACAATCCCCATTGTGAGATCAGCACACCCCACCTTATGTGGGGTGTTGAGGAGATACATGGTATCCTCTTTCTCACTGTTAGAGAGATATTTGTATCCTCTCTATATTTTATGTTGTGGGTCCAGCACACCCCACCTTATGTGGAGTGCTGTGGGGTTACGCTGTTTCCCTTTTCTCACTGCTTCTGTAACAGTTCTGTTAGTGTGACAAGCTTACAATTATGGCTGGTGGCAGTGGATGTGTTCTACCGACTTTTGTGTAATTCTTACTTACAGGCTGTGCATACAGCCACAGTAATGTACAGAAGGGTCACCATTCATATAGAATGGTGGCTTCTTTCTTTCTCTGGCATTTTTAGTTTGCTTGTCCTTTCCTGGGCCCTCTCCTGTTGTGTTGGGTGAGGGAGGTCCTGGTTTGATTCATGTCTTCCACGGGAACCCTTTGTGTAGTCCGCTGAGGCTCCAGAGTGTCTGTGAAGACAGGTAGTGAGGGAGGAGTCCGAAACTCTACAGTCCTTTGTCTTCTGGCATGCCTGCAGGAACCATTTCCACCCGGGGGGCTGGCTGTCCTGAAAAGAGAGCCACCCCCCAGAATTTGAATGTTGCATGGCTGTTGATTGGCTGGGTTCCTGTATAAATGGCCTAGATCTGGAAGCTGAAGACAAGTCAACCACGTGAGCTGAATCCGATGAACGAAGAGGAAGTTGCCACTTCCAGTGACCAGAGATGCCTGCTGGGTAACAGCTGCCTGTACTGACCCCTTCTTCCTTGCGACAGGGGAGTCCCAAAGACGACGACTTTGACCCATAGACTGATGGGACCAATCCATCTCAAGCAGACCTGCATTCCAAGCCATCCCATGACAAGCTGTGATTTTCCTGGGCTCCAAACCAGCAATACCCTGGGAACTCCAGCCTGAGTGCTGTGCAACGTCTTCCAAACAATGAATCTCACTGAAACTTTGGTGGACATCCAGAAGCACGATTCTACGCTTTGAAGTCCCCTCACCAGAATGCCGGACTGAGATAGCAAGACAAATCCATTCATCTGGTACCTTGGAAAGAGCACAGAGTCGCGGGAAGCACTGAAATATCCTTTGTTGGGAGCCTTTCCTGTTGATGGCTGCTGCAAGTTCCCGTCCAGTGTCCGTTCTTTCATCACCACGACGAAGAGTCCAGAGACCGGAGTCCTGTGCTGCTACATCATGACGATGTCCATCTGTAAGGTACTCTTCACTGCCGAGGTACTCTAGGGCTTAGGGTAATACTTACCTAAAGTCGTGTGTCGCCCCTCCGTGGCTATAGTGGTGATTCGTGTAATTGGGAGTTTGCCCATGTCAATCACCCTGGCCTACTGGAACGCAAATAGGGAGCCTTCTATAAAGTCCCTGAACACTTCTACTAACTCTAAAGTCTGATACCTACCTGTCTGATGAGAAATCCTATGGAACTCTCACTTTCCTACAGTTCTGCCTAATCCTGACCTGCCAACAGCTGGCTCCTGGACCTTTGCCTCAAGAACACTCATGCCCTAGAAAAGGGAAGGACTTCCAAAGTATAAGGCCTCTGCAGATAAAATAGAACCAGTGTTGCAAAGTACTCACTTGCTATGTGTTAGTGTTGTAACTTTGATTCCTGAAACAGAATAGGTTACAAAGTGTTACACAGTTACTACTTACCTTTCAGTTGCTTACTGCCATTCTGAAAAGTATACAAAGGTATTTACTTACCTTAGAATTGAGTTCCACTATTCTGAAAAGTCGCATTGGTATAACTACATATTCCTGAAATAGAATAAGTGTAAGAGTTTTTTACCAATAGGGTTTTGCTTACCTTGAATTGCATATTGCCATTCTAAATGTGTGATACTGAGTTCTTACTTATCCTTGAAGTGCATACTGCCCTCCTGAAAAGTAATTACTACGTTCTTGCTTACCTTAGAATTGTGTTCCACTATTCTGAAAAGTAAGGTTGGTGTAACTATATTATTCTAGAAAATGAATGAGTAACATAGTGTACTACCAATAGGGTCTGCTTACCTTGAATTGTTGTGGGTCTTTCTAAAAGTCTACTAATGTGCTTTTACTCCCTATGAATAGCATACTACCATTCTAAATGTGTATCACTAGGTTTTACTCACCTTGAACTGCACACAGCTATTCTAAATGTGGTTTATGCTTTGGTTTACTTAGCACAAGCATTGTGTGGGTTGTTATAATATGTTTATGACTTCTAATAGTACTTACCTTTCTGAAGAATTTTCTTTGCCTGCGTATATATAAACAAACCTTTATTTTTATAGTGCATTCGGGTATGAGTGTTTCTTTGGACCATATGTATGCTACAGGTTCTTTGTATCTTCCTACGGCCCTCTTTCCCTGCTAAGATAAGGCTGACTGCTCTGCCTTTGCTACCACCATATCAGGTGGCACAGGCCTGTTCTCAGAGCTGGAGTTTCTGTATTGTCCAAGGTAGTTTTATAAAGTCCCTTGGGTGGACTTTAGAAAAACTGTACTAACAGTGATGTCTTTAGTTCATTGTGATTAATAGAACATTTTCGATGGCACTTCATTCTGCCAATGTAGCAGAGCTTCCCATCTGTGGCAGTCGTGGCATCAAATCCCTGGTGTTATGCGGGAGTATCTTTTACACCCTTATTGAACATTTATTTCCCGTATGACCAGTGAAAGGCCCCAAGGATGACAAGGAATATTTTCCCACATTCTGTCATCACATTCTTATAGCTTGAATATGTCTTTAACCAATGACTTATGAAAAGAGCACATGACTGCATGTATACATGTGCTGACGGTTTGAAATGCAGTAAGATGAACCTCTCCCTTTGGGTTGCTTTCCATCATTAATTGCCTAAAATGATCATTGTTTAAAAGGTATCTTTGACATGTTGGGCCCTATATCGACTACCATTGTTTATTCATTGGTCTTTGATTGACAATCAGAGCTTTAGATTCCAATGTCCTGCAAGACTCGCAGGATATCGGTTGTATTGTGCCTCCAGAGTCCTGCCTAGGCTGAGCCGTTTCCTTGAGATGTGGTCCCGTGAGTTTCTTTATAGTGGCCTGCTTGTGCCCGTCCTTGGTGGCACCCTAGCTTTGCATTGCCAAAGAAGTGGCTTTGCTCTGTAGAGTGATCAAGCAATTTTAGGATGTGTTGATTTTGAATGCCCAACTTTTTAGATGCGACTATTACGTGGCCATTGAACGGGGGCCAGTGAATTACATCTTCCATCAGGATAGGCAATGGGTATTCCAAACATATTTCAAGTCACGTTTTCAGAAATAGGTGAACATCAAAAGAGCATGCATATATATTATTTAAGAGATGTAGGGGGTCGTGGCTTCTAGTCATTCAGCTGCTTCAGAGCAGTGGGTAGAAGCCTATCTAACAAAGAGAAGCCAATACGCAACACTACAATGAGAAGAACTAAATGAAGACCACATGCGCATGTCGGTCAGATAACATCACAGTCACTCCTTCCATCGCTTCCTGTCAAGAGTTTGCTGGAATAAAACAGATTCTAGCGCTTTAGAATTTTTCAAGGTCTGACTAGGGGGAGGGTCTTCTGCCCATGTCATTCACATGATTCTGCTCCAATGGACAGCCTACTTGAATCATTATGTTATGTCATGGCCTGAGATATCCTAATGTCCAGGTGCACAGCCAAGTTTTGATGCACTCCACAGAAGCCTCAATACATTGCATTCTCGATATTTACTGCAAATAAACAGCAGAAAATACAACCCCAAAAGTCACACTTTCATGCATTCTGAACTACAAATCCCATGAGAAATCATATTGATCATTCAACCTCCAGCCTTTAACCCTGCTCCATTCATACCTGCCTAACCTCCGAATTTTTCCTGGAGACTCAGGAATTTTAACCATTTCTCCGGGTCTCCGGGAAAGATCCTGGAATCTCAGGAATTTTGGTGGGGGACAGCTTTCATTGATAGCTTTTATTTTTGTTATGCTTGCAGGACTGCGCCGCCTTGGACTACCTGCCTGAGTGTGGCTTTATCTCTGCATCAATGACTGTGACGCTTCCAGCACATTGGCAAAAAGAATGCAGGTGAACCAAAATAACGCAGGTTTATTTTGCTTCACCTTTCATTCTTTTTTGCCGACTTTCAATGCGAACGCGCGTTTCTTTTGCTTTCGTTCTTTTTGCCCAGGTTAGGGTGGACTCAGCAAAATTGAACCACAGCCTCAGATTTGCAGGCTGGACAACTCACCACTGCACTACATAACTTGATGAAAAACAACTAAGGTGAAATGTCCAATTTCCGTACTGCAAAATTCAGGGAAAACACGTTGTATTGGTTCTTGGAGTTTACGTGTGCACATTTTAACGTGTTGATTTTATGGAAGGTGAATGCCTTTTGTCCTATGCAATGTGGGTGGTTGTGAAAAGACAATTTAATGAAATGTGCATATTTCAATTTGAACTGCAAATTTCTGACGCCACATCACATTACAACAGAGTTTACCTTTTTGACATGTGGGCGGAGTCATGTGAAAATGGGCAGAGTTTTGTGTGACTGTGGGCGGGGCATACATCTCAACAATTTTGATTTTCAAATGTAGGCAGGTATGGCTCCATTTGCTGAGCTCTTCCTCTTTTTGTTGCTGACCCTCACCAGGAGCCATTGTGTTTCTTGCGAAGGATTTCGTCTTTCACTGTTTAACCGTCAGTATTAAATAAACATGAAATCCCCCAAGTAACTATTCTGGAGTGCTCTATGCATTCTGCAGAATCAATGCTTCCTTAGGGGAGTCTGCAATGTACTAAGGGCATGTTTCCAACGTTTCAATGATAGCACAAGACTTGGTGATTGAGGGAGCCCCAGGCTATTTTTCTTATTTTTAAGCAGGGCTGACTTTTCTCCATAAGGTCCCATTGTGATAAAGCTAATACCTAAAATCGTGTTTTCCCTCAAATGTAAGGTACCTTATGTCAAATACTATCATAATTAGATAAGATGAAACCTATGAGAGAGGGTACTTGTAACATGCATTGTCTATACAGATGCAGAGTTCTTAATACTCGTAAGACTAGAACGCATATTTAATATATTTCATGCTGCAATAGAAAGAGGAACCTACTGCAAGTGTGGTGAGTGTCCTGCATCGAGACCAACAGACCTTAATTGAAGTAAACACTTGCAGCGAAGATATCCTTCACAGGTGTCCATTTGATATGCATGCAATCTTGTGAAAACTTTTCATGCCTGTCATTATCCTCATTCTTGCAATTTCTCTTCCAAAAGAAAATAAAATCGTCTGCCAGATCCTCCAAGGAAGTGCGGGCACTTTCCCTGTGATGGTCTATATCGCTGAACGTGGAGTTGCGCAGACAGTTCCGGACGGTGCCTTCAATTTCACGTACAATATCCGCGTCACTAGCATCTCACCTACAACAGGCAGCATGGCAGGTAATCAGAAAATCATATGTTTGACATTGTTGTTTTGAGCTCTCGTACCACAGGTATTATTATTGTTACTGTTTTTAGGGTAATTATTGATCGCAGACCTTGCAATATGAAATCACTTGTGGAATGAGACAAGGTTTATAGGTATGAGGCAAAACATGTACACAGTAGGTGTCAAATAAACGATATGTGAGGAATCACCCACGCAGACCTGGTGGCGAGACCGGGGTTCAGTTGAGCGCGTAGTGTAGCCATAGAAATCTTCCTGACAATGCAACTCCCAATAGTACCAAAGGACTGTTTGGAAGGGGAATTGCCTGGAAGATTTATGGTGAGTCGGAACACAGCCGCCTAGACAGAGAACACAGTGTCAGGAGTTGGGTTCACGAAGCAAACAAGAGCAAACAATAACTGAGCAAACCAAAGTACTCACGTAGTGGGATACCTCTGGGCAATGATAGCAAGTCAGACAGAGCGGAAGGCCAGAGATATCCAGGAAACCAGTCTTGGTGCTTGTCCGTGAAAATGTTCCAGCAGTGGAAGCGGAAACCCAGAAGAAATAGGAAGTCCGTCCGAGGAGCGTGGTTCCAAAATAAAGACAATCCAACCTAAACCTGTACCCACCGGCACGCGGATGCCTGTAGGGAAATGGAAGTCCGTGACAACTTCCCAAAGTAAATGTGTTCCTTGTGACAAGTTCCCAAAGTAAATGCGTTCCGTGTGACAAGTCCCCAAAAGTGAAAAGAGTTCCTTTCTGCATGAAGAGGAGAGTTTGTGCTCGCGAAAGGTCCGGGGAAAAAACAGATGATTGATTCCGTGTAACAGGATGTGCAGGAAGTGAGTTCCGAGGCGACAAGACAGAAAAATGTAAAGCAAGAGGAATGGTCGTTCTTTCCGAAGTCAAGGAATACAAAGTATCAAGTACGAGGCCATGGGTGTCCAATATCAATCTGTAGGGCAAAAACAGGGTCGTGGTTCAAGGCAACAGGTAACAACAAGAAGAGAGCTCCAAATGACAAAATTCAGAAGCAGCGTTCTATGGTCAGGGCGGAGATTTATACAGAGTCATGTGACCGCGAGAGGAACGTTGCACATGCCGTAGTCGTGCACGTACGTGCTCAGGCAACCAGCGTTTCCAAGGCAACCCCCAGCGTTGTCGGAGGGTTTGGAAACGTGAGGAGATGAAACGCTTGGGCTCCAAAGATCTCGGGGATTCGGGACTTGCATGTTTGGCACAACGTTTGGCGGTACGGGGAGCTGGTTTCCTGACACGATATCATGCTGGTAGGTGATGACCAAGGGCAATGAATTAAGGGTTCTAAGGAGCAAACAGAGTTTTAGAAGCGACACATTGGCTGAATATTCTTGCCTTATTAGGTCTTGTGGATAAACCTGTTTCTGGAGGGGTGTGAGACCTTTGAAGTTTCTTTAAATGAGAGCAGGTCCGGCATCTAGAGGGTCAGGGGAAGATGTCCCAGGGGGCCTGCCAAATTGGGTATAGTTAGGTGACATACATTTCTTTCTCTTGGTTTGGTTGTGTTTCCTCCCCTTCTGTCGTGGTTGTCATGCCTCCTGCTTATGCTAATAATGGCACACCATGGCACCTCTTTGATCACCCACTATTGCCTTGCAACCTAAGTAAAGGGCCGCAGGGTCATGAAGCGTGCCTTGTTTGGAACATACCATGGACATGGCTGATATAACTACCCGAGTCACTTCAAAGGAACCAAATACAACCATCACCAAACACATCCATAATAGTGGCCTGACACCCCTCTTCTGGACTTGCCATCTAACGACATGGCTGCCTATTTTTCTGATGGCGGCTTTGTTCGTTTTCTATGTTGTGAAAAACTGTGTAATAACAAAGATATAATAACAAAGAATTAATAACAATACAAATCATAATAATAATAACAAAGGACAATAATAAGAAATACTTTTTCTGATTTCTTTTCCAACTCCCCCTTGTGGGGTCCATTCTGAACCTCCTAGACTTACCCATCTGCTTACCTTTCCCACCAACCCCTCATTTGTTTTGGGGCTTCTTGTTAATGTTAATTCATTGCATTTACCTTTAGTTAGCATGTTTTTGGGACATTGCCCTTTGGAGGAGGGTGCTTTGCTGTATCTACTTTGCTAGTCAGACTGGCATTGTGATTCCAGTTATCAGGAAAGCTTTTAATTGCCTCATCGTTGCTGATCACATTATTTCTTTCCTGCTATTGCCGGCTGAACAGGGTTTTGTACTTCTTTTCTTTATACCTTGACTTGCTTAATTGTAATACATTTTCTTTGCAATTACACTGTTCTTCACAGCATAGAAAAATAGCAAAGCCAACATAACAAAAAAGGGCAGCCATGTCTGAGTTAACATCAGCATTTATAAAAGAGGTCCCGCAACACGTGCAGTGTCAGGATGCCACACAGACACATTTCCATAAAAAAACAAGCAGCATCAATTCCAACAGTTTTGGCTTCTGTGTAGGTATGAGAAAGGCATTTCCAAAGCACTGCCGTAATGGTATTACGTGGCTATCAATAATAGCAGCTGAATAATGTTGCAAATAAAAAAAATAAAAAAAACAAAATTTGCATAAAATTGTTGGAAAGGACTGTTTTATATGGCATTTTCATCGTGCTGCCATTTTTTGAGCTTTTTAATACCTGGAGCTGCTGCGCTATTTTGAAAGCACAAGTTTTTCCCACTATTGCCTGCTTATTTGACAGTTTTTTGGCCCTTCCAAGATAGCGGCCATGGTTTTCTTTGTGGTGTAGGCAGGCTGTTGTGAACCACCTCTCCGTGTGCAGCACTCCCATTGGTTGCTGAGTGTTTTCTTCCATCCAATCAGGGACTGGCAGGTTTTAGCCGGCCCTCTCAGCAAAGGCCCACTTCTAAGGCCCACTTCCAAGGCCCACTTCCAAGGCCCACTTCCAAGGCCCACTTCCAATGCCCACTTCTAAGGCCCCTGTCTGCTCCCTGTCCACTTCCAGAACGCTAATTGGGGTCCTCCCTGCACCTTAACGACAATGATGCTGTCACCTCACTCCTCTAAGAAATCCGGACTGCCTCCTCCAGAACTATGGGTTAGTTCCCTCCTTATGGACTCACTCCTACCACCTTTGACTATCACTGTTCTATCTGCTTGTTACTCCCATGTTGTCATCCTGATGCGCAGTGCTTACTAAAACCCTTTGCTAACATCTGATTCCAAGATTAGAAAGTCAAATCTTGCTGTTTTTGCTTTGTGTTAAAAAGTCAAATCTTGCTGTTTTTGCTTTCTGCAAAAAAGTCAAATCTTGCTGCCCATTGCGAAATTCTCTGTATTTTGCTTGTATAATGATGCTTCTCTGTAACTTGCCAGCCCAGTGACCTCACCACTCTCTTTTGTCCCACATCTACCTGCCTTAGCCCCCCAGTTTCTCCATCCTCTCTTCACTTCCACCCCAAAGTGCTTTCTGTTTCTCCTATCTTTTCCAACTGCTTCTGCATTGACTATCTTTCCCTTCTCACTAAGTCTAGTAGGAAGAAGTTCAAAAAGGATATCTTGGCCTCTAACCCTGGTCTTCTGATCGCCGACACCTACTCAAATGCTTCCTCCAGACAGACCCTCACAGACATCCTCTTTGTCGTTCCTTCGCCAGATCTATGGACTCCTCATATGATCTCTGTGCTCTGCCCTATCTCCTCCTCTTCCATTAATGGTGGCCCTCACTCGGAAGTTCTCATGGCTTCCTTCAACTCCTCTAAAGTCATTAATGTCTACCTAAATGGCACTGTCATGGTCCAAGGCCCTCAGGACAATCTCCTCCTCTTTGATAGGCGCTTCCCTCGCCTCATCAATTTCCTCTCATCTCCTGCTGTCCCCTAATCTCCCCACTCCCTCCTCTCATCTCTCCCTCTCTTCCCCCCAAGCCAAGCCTACCCCAACACTGCCACCTAACTTCTTGGACATCCAGCCCATGAAGAGTGTGTCAGTTGGGGCTTTTGCCACTACCCCCCCCTCCACCTTTGGCTGTCTCACAGCCTGACACAGCCCTGTCTCTGCTCTGCTCTTCAATTTCTGATACTCTTGATGCTCTTGCCCCTGTCATGAGGATTCGTTTGAAGTCCAAAGCCAAGTGCAATTTCTGGTATGACTCTGACCTAGCTACACTTAAACGTAAGTGCAGGGCAGCTGAGAGGAATTGGAGGGCTTCCTGTTCATCCTCTGACAAATTGGCCTGTCGCCTGCTACAAAGGCAATACCGACTCTCTGTCCTCACCAAGAAGAGAGTCCACATTCAAGTTCACGTCTCTGCGGCCTCTAACAACTCGGCTGAACTCTTTAAAATCTGCAAGGAGCTGGCCAACCCTGCTGCAGTCTCTACCCGTCCTGTTGCCTCCCAGGCTCTTTGCAATGCCCTTGCCTCTCACTTCATTTAAAAAACCCAGGACATCCTGTCCACCTTCTTGACCCCCACCCCTCCTCTCCCCTCTCCATCTGTGCTTGCTGACCCTCCTTTAGCCACCCCCCACCATCCTTCTCGTCGTTTCCTCTTTTCTCCCCTGATGAGGTCGCTAGACAAGTCCGATCTATGAAAGCCTCATCAAAACAGGTTCATCTCTGTTTCTCTAAAACCATCAAGGACCACATTAACACCCTAGCTTCGGCCCTTGCTGATTTTTGCAACAACTCCTTTGCCTCAGGATCCTTCCCCTCCCCTCTGAAGCACTCCCTTGTGCATCCTCTTCTCAAGAAACCCACAGCTGATCCTTCTTGTTCAGCTAACTATTGCCCAATTTCTATTACTCCCTTTCTGGGCAAACTCCTCGAAAGGTTGGCCGCCTACATCTTGACACGTCAGGCGCTTTCAGCGCTGGCGCTTTCAGGGGCAAGGCGGTCTACGCCGGTCCACGCCGTCCGCGGCGTTCAGGGCGAAAACCGCTGCTCAATTCTGCACTAAACGTAAGTTTCCTCCGCACAGGCAACCATGGGGATGCTCCCTTTTGACAAGCTTACATCAGACCTTAGTAAAGTTGCGCGCATTAATCTGGTCAAAAAAGCGGTGGACTCTGTCCTTGACCGTAACAGTCAAGACACTAGAGAACAACTCGCCATTAAAAGGCCCTCAAAAAAGGAAAAACCGTCCACTCACCCCCCAACAAAGCTCGACCTAAAAATTTACCTACTAAACACACGCTCCCTCAATAAACACTCACAATGTGTTCACGACAAAATTGTTGACGAACAAATAGACATCTTCTGCATCACTGAAACCTGGCTTAAGGACCCCATCGGCCCCACCTGCGACATCCCAGTACCAGAAGGCTATTCCATCTTCTACTCCAATAGAGAAGAAGGACAGGGGGGAGGGGTTGCAGTCATTGCTAGAGACTACATCCACATTTTCCCAAACAGCATAGCTTGCACAGGCTGTGAAATACTTCACCTTAAACACACTCCCACGGCCAATAGTAGCCTAAACTTGATAGTACTCTACAGGCCTCCCACGTCCATGCCAGACTTTAATGACGAAATAACTCACCAACTTAACATGCTTAAAGGACCCAATACAGCCACTCTAGTGATGGGAGATTTCAATCGCTGGTACGATGATCCCAAAGACAAAGAAGCTAGAAAATTACAAAAATCCCTAAACAACATTGACTTTGAGATCAATAATCAAGAGCCCACAATGAACAACGGCCACCTTCTTGACTGGGTCATCTCTAACAATCTAGAAACAAGAGAGTTCAAGACGGAAGCATGCATATGGTCCGACCACTACAGCATATCCTTTCACATCAGCCTACCCCTTCCTAAACCTAAAATCCCCAACAGCCCCATTCTCTCGACCTATCGGAATTACAAAAACATTGACAGGAACCATCTCATACACTGCTTGGCTGAGGTTGAAAAAAAGCAAGCTGAGAATGACACATGTGAAACCATGCTAGTAAATTTACTAGTCACCTCGATAAACTTATAGACCAAGTAGCTCCCCTCCAAACCAAGTCAACCAGATCTATCCAAAAGAACCCACAATGGTTCTCCAAAGAACTAGCAGAACAAAAAAGAGATAAACGAAACAGAGAAAATGCCTGGCTTAAAGACCCCTCGTCAGCCAATAAAGCCCTTTGGAAAGAAAGTGAAACAAAATACCAACACATGATAATCATGGCTAAAAAAAACTTCTATAATGAACAGATTTCCACAGCAGCCAACTCCACAAGCAAATTGTTCAATATTCTCAAATCTATAGAAAAACCAAAAGCTATCACCCCTCCTTTCTTACCCTCACAAGAAGAATGCAACACTACTCAGATCACCTTCTTCAATAAAATTGCCAAAGCCAGGGATTCAATTATTAACTCTTTGTCTAAGAAACAAATGATAGAGACCCTGCCAGTCGAGATTTCAACACCAGGTATTGAAACCTTTAAATTCACAGAGATCAACAGTAGTGACATGATTAAGGTATTGACAACAATGAAACCTACGACTTGTGCAGAGAACATCATCCCTCCCAAAATAATACTGGATAACATTGACATATTCGCCCCCACCTTGACAAAGATCATAAATGCCTCCTTCAGAGATCAGAAAGTACCTGATGCCATCAAAAAGGTTACAGTAACCCCCCTGGTAAAAAAAACCCAATCTGGACCAAAGGGACCCGAACAACCTTAGACCCATAACTAATTGCAATTTCATTCTCAAAATTATGGACAAAATTGCCACCATGCAACTTCAGACATATGTGGAGGAGTCATACGCCCTCCACCCACAACAATCTGGCTTTAGACCCGCCCACAGTACCGAGACAGCCATGCTAGATCTCCAGACCAAAATGCTCGCCATTATTGACAAGGGTAAGACAGGCCTTCTTGTTTTACTCGACCTCAGTGCCGCTTTTGACCACCTTGATCACAACCTACTCCAGGATGCTTTGAAAAAGTCCACCAATTGCTCTGATGAAGCCATCAGCTGGATAATGTCCTTCTTAAAAAACAGAATATCCAGGGTGCACTGGGGGGACAAGTTCTCTTTAGAAAAAGAAATCCTCTGTGGAGTCCCCCAAGGTGCAAGCATGTCACCATTGCTGTTTAACATCTACTTGAGGTACTTATGCCTAGTTCTTGACCATATTAATACCTACTTCACTAACTATGCTGATGATACGCAGCTGGTATTTGAACTAAGTGGCGATTATCAGAAGGACAGTGAGCAACTCAACACGATTTATAATTACGTGGAGCAATGGATGAACTCCAATTGGATGTGTCTTAATGGGAAAAAAACGGAGCTCATGATTTTTGGCTCATCATACGCCCAAGCTAAGTTACCTACATCCTACGCATCCTTTCAGATCAAAGACACACCTATACCAGTATTAGGCAAGGTCAAAACCCTCGGTATGATGCTTGAAGCATCCTTAGGGGCAGAGGCCCCAGCACAATATGTTAAGAAAAACTGTGCTTACTACCTCCGTCTAATAAAAGCCATCAGACCCTTCTTATCAGAGGAAAATTGCGCGACCATAGCTAGAGCCACCATCTTGTCGCGCCTCGACTATGGCAATGCCTTACTTCTGGGTGCCTCCAAACGGTGCCTACAAAGCTACCAAGTTGTATAGAACAACGCAGTAAGAACTGTGAAGCTTAAATCTAGAACAGAGCACATCAGCGACTCCAGAAGGGAGCTTCACTGGCTAAAAATTGAAGATAGGGTGCACTTCAAGACCCTAACTATTCATTTTCCGTGGATGCATTTATAACATAAATGCATCCACGGAAAAGCACCAACATACCTAAAAACGAGAATCAGACCATACGTTCCAAATAGAACACTGAGATCATCTCAACTCGGCAAAATTGCAATAGCCCCACATAAACTTAAAAGCGGCCTAGGCAGAGCCTTTCCGTCCCTCGCAGCCAATCTCTGGAACAACCTCCCGGACCACCTAAGAATAGAGCCTAATTACATCCGCTTCCGCAAATCGCTAAAAACCCACATCTTCAAATAAATTACCATACGTCCAAATTCCAGCTGGAGTAATCTCTGCATGTTTTTGTCCCGTCTCTGCTGTTTGTTCCTGTCCGTCTGTCTATCGTGTTCTTGTCTCTGCGCCCCGAGGCTCGCGAGCTACCGGCGCATTACAAATATTAAATAAATAAATAAAATAAATCTCTCAGCTTAACCTTCATTCCAATTCTGTTGGCTGTCTCCATGAGCACCAGTCTGGCTTCAGAGATGGCAGAAGCATGGAAACTGCTCTCCTGAACATCTGTGAAGATCTGTTCTCCAACATTGACTCTAACATTCCCTCTGTCCTCATCCTCCTCACTCTCTCTTCTGCCTTCGACATGGCCAACCATACCATTCTGCTCAACCGTATCCGTGAAAACCTGGGTATCACTTATCAGGCTTTGGCCTGGCTGACCTCTTTCCTCTCAGATCGACCCTCCCAGGTCCAAATTGGATTCTTCCTATCATCTATCTTCCTCTCTACCTGTGGTGTTCCCCAAGGGTATAACCTCTCGCCCTGGCTTTTCAACCAATATCTGGCAACTCTCGCCCACTGCCCATTTTTTGCTCAAATTTCCAGTGCTACACTGACGACACTCAACTGATTTTCAGGCTGCCCTCTGCCACCTCCTCTCCCTCTCTCATCTCTGATTGCCTAACTGCCATTCAAGATTGGTGTGCCGCCAATGATCTTTGTCTGAATGCAAGCAAGACGGAGATCCTCCTCATCGGCACACCTTCGCCATCCTTTGCCCTCACTCTCTGGCCGTCTTCCCTTGGCCTGTCCTCCTACCCCCACCTGCGAGGCTAAGAACCTCTGGGTCATCTTTGACTCCGCCCTTTCCTTCTCAGCCCACATCTCTGAGGTCTCTAAAAAGTCAAATTTACTACTGCACCTCCTCAGAAGTACTCTGCTTTCCTCTCACTCCCCCAGAAGCTCATGGTATCCCAAGCTCTGGTTCTCTCTTTGTTGGAGTATTGTAACAGCTTCTTTCTAAATCTACCTGCCTCTACTCTCCGCCCTCTGCAACTAATCCAGAACAGGACTGCGAGACTTGTCCTTGGCCTCAAGCCCTGGGATTGTATCTCCCCGGCTCTGAAATCTCTCCATTGGCTCACAGTGGATGCAAGGATTAAATTCAAAACCCTCTGCATTGTCCACAACGCTTTCTGGGGCCTGGGTCCAAAATACCTCCAGCTATCCCTCGGCAAATACCTCCCCTCTCAAGTTCTTCGCTCCTCTACTTCTAACTCCCTCAGGGTCAGTCGATTTTCAAAGAAACGAGCTGGGGGTAGATCTCTGTCTTCGGCTGGGGTCTCCCTTTGGAACAGCCTCCATGCCACACTAAAACATGAGGAGAACCACCTCGGGTTCTGGAAGCACCTCAAGACCTTCCTCTTTTCTTCTGCCTTCGCTCTCCCTCTCCCCTGCTGATCTGTTCTCTCTTGGCCACCTTCTGTCCTCCGGCCCAGGTACCTGCTCACCCTGCCACCCTCCCGCACTGCCTCCAGGCCACCCCTCGCACTGGGGTCTGTATCTGTACCCATACAACCCCCCCTTTTTCTTCCTGCACTTATCAAACCTACTCTTTCTGCTGCCTTAAACCTAGCACTTGCAAATAGCTGGCTGCACTACCACTGCATTATTAATTTATTGTTATTTATCTGTTTCTCCTCTGCTTCGCACTTTCCACTTCTCCCCCTTCCATTAACTTTTCCCCTCCCCCTCTCCCATGCACTTGTGCGTTCTCAATGTCACTGGGCCTTGTAAGATCGCTGTTTTGTTCTCCCCTGTTCCCCTCCCTTGCCTTGTCACGCTCTGAAACACTTGTGTACGAGCGCAATAGAAATAAAATATCAATATCAATAGCTGAGAACAGGGTCGGACTGTGTCTTAAAATTGTCTCGGCCGCCAACGAAAAAGTGGCCCACAGTTGCAAATGGCTATTCATTCCTTTTGTGATACTGTTTGAATAGTAACCAAGGGGGAGAGTTTTGATAAAGTGTGATGCAAATTGTGCATTTTAAAGAATATGTAATCAGCAACACTGGTCCAAGCTACTAGCCGCAGAGTGAACTAACTCATAAAAATGGCCCAAATTGGCCAAAAAAGTGGCCCACTTTGACAAAAGAAACGAGACCACACCAGTATTTGGTGGTTTTGGTTCAGCCATGGGCCTATTGCCATATAGGCCAGTCCGACCCTGAGAATAAAATACCAGTGCCTGGGAAATGCCTAATACTTATACACGAGCCAAACTGTTGGCTTTGCCAATGCTTGTTCTTAACAGAACGTCAGTGATGGACACAAACAGTGCTTATAAGTAGTGGATGAAGGCAAAACTGGTTAAGACATTTTATTACACCAGTAGTCGTTTATTGCTCCACTTAAGCCATTAAACCTCAGAAGACTGCTTTGAAAATCCCTGACGTGCACTTTGAGAACAAAGTTTGATGGTAAGGCTTAAGGAAGCAAGCTTAAGGAGATCCCAGCAGGATGTGTCGTGGGCTGGGTGTGGCAGGAAGTGGGTGGGAATGGTCACATGGATTAGCATGGCCATGGGCAATCAATGGGTGGGCAAATAGCTAAACAAGTCCTACAAGCTTTGTGTCCCTCCTAATATGCCATTGCTCCCTAGCTGTACACTAATGCAATAGCTTTGGCTATTAGGTGGCACTTCAGCACCACCTTATAGCCCAAACTGAAAAACATTCAGCTTGGAAGTTATTTGGTTTACCCACAAGGGAAGTGGACTAAGGGGGACCATGGGTGCCCATCGGGGTGCTTACACTTTATAAAATTCAGGCATATGTTCGTATCTTGATTCCAAAAATGAACAGTTTATGGAAGCACTGCCTTAGCTGCTTCAGAGTGTGAGCGGTATCAGATTAATCAGTACAGATTCATAAAGGAACAGGCATCCGGCCATCTTTTTCACATATCACGGCCATGTACAGAAGGGTTAGATGGAACCCCCTGTGCATTGAGCATGCCCCTGTTCAGGTAGATTCCTTGGTATACCACATATTTTCTGTGCATACGGGTGTGTGAATAAAGGAGTTGCATATATAAGTTTACATATATGGACATGGACTGCCTATCGCCCGAGCAAACCATGTGCATTTGAGGCAGGGGGGTGTCCATCTGAATGCATGCATCTATGATGTGCACATTCAAATCCCCCTTGAGAATTCCTCTAATTGTTTTATTTCTTCAAAGTGAGGCACAAGGACATTGAGCCATGCTCAGTCTAGAGGATTGACTTTGAATAGGACTATTTGGGCCTGATTTACACAAGTGTTTTTCAATGGGAAAATACCATTGCAAAAAAGGTCTGTGAATCAGAATATGAGTAAATGGGGCAGAGATTCACATTACAAAACATCCTTCTACCTGCATTCTGCCAAAGATAGATGATCATATTTTATCACTGGTCCTTCGTCAAGGACCTATGTGATCCATAGAGTCTGTGATAAAGGGATCCTGCATTTGTCATTTAAAGTTGGAGAGTGTAGCACAAATCCATAGGAATGGGAGTCCTAACTTTGGAAGTCCAACCCTAATCTCAATGGGGTTATGTGCCAAAAAGTTCCCAAAGCACTTGAAGGAGTTGGTAAAAAGTTAGGAAGTGTTCCTGTGGGTGTGAAGATGGTTCCAGAGTTCTTTCAAGGTGACATGTAAGTACATTACTTTTCCTAGCTTCTAGAGCAGCTTTTTCAGCAAACAGTTAAACAGCAATTGAATAGACTAGAAATCAAAGTTCTTCACAGACTTTATAATGGAGCAGACAAGGGCACCAGTAAGGATTGCGGCTATTCACTGTCCTTACTCTGATTTTCCAAGGTTTAATGGGGGCCGCTGGAGGTAGACTTTGTCGCTGTTGGATCAGGTAGAAGATGTCCAGGGGGCAAGAGAAGTTCACGTCGGGTCCAGGAGCTGCGTGCAACCCTTTTCAGTGGAGAAATTCAGCAGGCACCAATGAAGAACTCTTTAGGACACTCTCCCAGATGGGGGAATGGGCAGTTCCAGAGACAGTTACCACGCATGGGTGACAGCAGACATTTCAGGCATTGCGATCAAAGGAAGCCTTCCAGAGCAGAACACGTCGATGCTGGGATGCTGAAACCTGACAGAAAGGCAACGTGTAGGACTAGCCAGAGACCACTGAGGTCTCAGGTGAAAACACAGAACAGTGATGCTTCTGGTACGGTAGCCCAACCGTAGTTGGTCAGTCCACCGGGCAGTCCAGGGACACTTCTGAAGGCGCTAGACCGCAGGAGCATGAGAATGTGTCGAGACTGGTTGGTTCCACCAGTCCAAAGGGTCAAATCACCAGTCAGGGTCTTCTGAGATTGGTAGTCAGGCAGGGCTTCACCGGGCCAGCTGCAAGAATGATCGCCAGGGCTCTTTGGGATTGATCCTCGGGTCTTCAGTCGGCTGCACAGCTACACAGTGTGCTTGGCTCTCCTTTGGATCTGCTGGAATGGCTGCAGGACTCCTCTTCTTATCCCAAATTTAAGCAAGTGTTCAAACTCAGCCCTCTCATAGCAGGATCTGCACTACTCATCCACACCAGCAGTGGTCTTATCAGGGACCACTGTGGGGCTCACTCATGCATTCACACCAGACATAGCACCAGTTTGTGGATTGGGACCAGACAGTCCCAACCCACTTCCTGAGCCCAACCACACATGGCATGCACTAGCCCACAAAAACAGCAGCTTTCCCAGGACAATGCATGACCATAAAAGGGAATTCCTGACCTGAGAAGGTAATAAGAAGTCCAAGGAACAAAATGGCCAAAGAACAAGTGACAAATCTCGTGGAGCAGCCATTTTACGGCACTAGCCAATGTCTGTAGCCATAAACGATAAACACACATGAGCCAACTAAAAATATAGCAAACATTGTAAACATTTAACTGTGGCCACCATTTAAAAGTAACCAAAAATCCCTTCGTGGCAAGTCTAGGGTGATACAAAAGTATCCCTAGTGCACTGCATTGAAAGATGCTTTGTGCAATATGAAAAATAACACATGCTGACAGTCTGAAGGACTAGTCCGTTTTTGCATAGCAAATGATCAAACAGGCCGGTGTAAAAAGTCCGGACAAAATGTAAAACAAAAGCAATATGTTTAGGGGTCCATAGAATATGGAGTGAAAGTTGCCAAACGAGAAATGTTTTCTAACAGGGAGGTTACTTGAGATTCTCCAGATGCCCAATAAAAGGCCGGCCTCACTCAAGACATGCCTTTAGCTGACCAATCACTTAAAAAGAAATGCTTTTTGTTCATTTCATTGTGGATGATTTAGCAAGGAAAGACGAAAAGTGACTCCTTAGGAAAGCACCTACATGCAACTGCGAACGTATTGAAAACAGTGTGAGTGACCATTGCAATCTCATTTATTAGGTCTTTGGGCCCTTGAAAGTTGTGGGCGGGCATGACAACACAAGCAGAAGTATAATTCATAGCTTCCGTGAAAGCCGCCATGTCGAGGAGTTGATACAGGTGAGGATAAAGATAGAGTATGCCCGAGACCCTCAGTGGTATAACCAATTCCAACTTTGCCCACACAAGGAATAAACATAGGATCTAAAACATTATACTTGTAGGGAACATTTGAATGGTTTATGAAACCGGTTTAATTGAGTGGTCTGTATCTCAAGTGGTCTCATCAACATAGATTGGTTGAGCATTTATTCTGGGCATGGAGCAATGTTTTATATTTGAGAGGGTTTCATTTTGGGATTATATTACAAGTAATGTTTATTGGAACATGTGAAATCTTAACCACTTTTGCGAATTCGGGTGGGGTAGATGACGCTGCTATAATGCGAGACACATGCAAAAGATGTGTGTGTGTCTTTCTGTGTTTTATAAAAAGATAAATCTCATATAGATCCGAGGAATCTGGGAAAGGGCGATGAATCGCAGCGGAACAGGAAACAGCAGCTGGGCTACATAAACAAACAAAAAGACGTAACGAGGACACGCAACAAAAAACTAATCAATTGTACATATGTTCGCTTTCTAAGGTGACAATTCCCTCTTCCATTCCACACATACACAAAAAATGTATTCTGAATTGATTGCAGTACTAGATAATGTTTGAAAAGCCACACTAGTTTAATAGAATAATCGAACAAGTTAACGGATAAGCTTTTAGTGCCTTCACACCACTTTAGTGCTGTCTAGTGCTTTGAGAACATAAACAAAAAAGAAATGCAGCAGTTTTGCACATGCATGCCTTAATAAGTAGGACATGAACATGCAAATCCTTAGGGTCTATGCACTGATGAAATAACCAAACCACATTCCAAAGGCGTTGATCTTTTTGATAACATACCTGATTTTTCTGGCAGGCGGTACCCTGGTGACCATCAAAGGTGACGGCTTCAGTGAACAATCTCAAGTGCTTATTGATGACAACATCTGCAGGATCATTCAATCAAACACGACCTCCATAACATGCAGAACTCCAGCTGTAAGTAGATCACTGATGGCCACTCTTATGTCTGCTTATCTAGAATACATCTTTTGGGCTGTAAGGTATGTAAGTGATTTCGATCCGGCACTTCACCTAAGTCAACGCCTAGCGTGTAATGTACAACTGAAATCCTTATTTATTTGTGTATGAAAGTTATTTTATTCTGAACGATGTACCACTCATATCACGCCCCTCTCTTGGAACCCCCCCGGTCACACTGAACCAGGAATCAGGCTGGTTTGCAAAGTTAAAATATTTATTTATGTATTTACAAATTAATCACACTATGTTTAATGGGCATACAATAATCACCAATGGGGTAATGAAACACTAGGCAATCTTTTTAATCACAAGGAGCAATAGTGAGCAAAACAATTCAGCACAGAAATAATCCTTTTGTGTGTGTGTTCAAATCAAATGGCAGTGTGGTTACTAGTTCCCCCTGCACACCCCTCAACCCCCCAATAGACAATGTAAAGCGAGAGGAGGAGAGAACAGATTTCAGGAATGGTATAATTCAAACAATATCTCAATCCCACTTTCCCCCAGTAACACAAGAGAAAAACTGAATAGATTGGCAAGCTGTCAGAATGGTTTTAAAGTTATCTGAGAATGGAATGTGCAAAAACACTAAATATGGTTTAAATTGCTGAAATTGTTTAAATTCTTATGGGAGCCACTTTAGATAGTTGCATACAAACCCTAGCAATGATTTAATACTAAAAAGCAATGTGAAATCTTAAACCTGCGGTCGAGAGCAATTAAAAACAGTTTTACACGTGGCAGAATTTCCCTAAAACGAAATTTGCGGCAAACATTTCAGTGCGCGATAAATGTGATTACGGAAGAACTATAGGTACAATCAGACGTTGGAATTCTGATTCTAGCACAAAAACTGAAGAAGTTAAGGACGTTTTAGTGGAGGCTGTTTTTCTGAGATAGGCACAAGAATGGGAAAACAGGAATGCGCTTTTAAAAGGCAAATGGGATTTCTTATACTAGATTATGACTATAGAAAAAAGAGAATGCCATGAACACATGAATCTCCACAGTCCTGGCCATGGACCCTTCACATGGTGCATACTCACTTTCATTATGGGATTCAATTTATTTAGTCACAACACTAATGATTTATGATTTTAGAAAACAAATGAGAGAAACTTAGCGCAAGAAAAGTTCTGACAATTCAAAAATACTCCCACCACTCCTGGTTCTGAATACAAGAGAGGATGGGTTGAAGACAGGGATTACTATGGACAGTTCATACGCTAGTGACACAGTCCTATCTATAGATACTCACTAGATATGTTTTTACACGGACCCGTCAGGATTCTGGTCCGTCAAGATTTCTGGTCAGGGAAGGGAGTCTGGTTCTGGGATAGACAGCTGGGCACACCAGATTGGACTGGGTCTGTTCACAGCACGGCACGGACTGGATCGGGTATGCAATGGCTCTGGTCACAGCACAGCACTGACTGGATTGGGTCTGCAATGGCTCCGGTCACAGCACGGCACAACTGGATTGGATCTTTTGGTTCTGGTAATAATTCTTTTCAGCAGGAAAGCAGTACAGCATAGCCCGGCTGTTTCTTTGATGTTCCCCTTAGATTTCTGTGGTTGGTTCTGGTATTTTAAGTTTAAGGCCTAGCTGAAAATGGTTCAGCTATATGATGGGCCTTTCTGCTTTCCAAGTTTCTGGAGTCTGGAGCAAGGAAGATGGATGGTTCTGCTTCAGGGTGCTCCGCCATCAAACGATTAGTGGGTGAATCTGTGTGTCCCCTTTCAGTCCTGAGCTGTCTCTATTTATGCTTATGATAAAGAGGTGTGTGTGCTGGATTATCCTAAGCGCGCCCCTCTTGCTAGGGATTGGTCAGGGTCTTCTCTTTCCCTTGATAGGAGGAGAAATAAAGTGTGTCATCATGATGATGTGGTTTTATGAGGCCTAGAGTCCACCCCTCGCCTCTTGATCACAAAATCTACTTTTTGTACAATACATATTTACAAATGTGCAACCTCTATAACAATAACATATATAGATTACATATTTTGTGTAGCAGATACTCCTTCAAACCCCGTCGCTGTAAGATCTTGTGTCTGATTTTTACAGAATTTTGCCCTTTTTGTCCAGAACACAATGTCCAATTTCGGAGCAAATTTCCACAAATGTGCGCAAAGAATATGGCCAAAAGTGTACGAAGTTTCATCCTTCTTTCCAAAATAAATTGTGTGTAATATCACAATTTCTGCCGTTCCTTCCTAGAACATGTGAAAGAGTCTGGCGTCTTTTCACCCGTGCATCCAGAAATCACATTAACAATGCTATTATTTCTATAATTTTCGCAATTTTACATATTGAGTTATATGTATTTAAACAAAATGTTCTTTGTGAATGTCCAGCCACAGATGGCTGTTTGTCTCTGCCTCCTTCTTATCCCTGCAGCTCGGAAGCAGTCTCCTCCCAGTTCCTCCTGGGCCCAGGCCATTTTACAACCCATCACACTTAGCTTTCCCTTGACTGGAGGAAGTCCATTGTCTTCTTCTCCTGGCAGACCAAATTCTTCCCCCACCCCATAATCTTCACATAGGTGGGATTTCCTGGTGGAGAGAAAGGCCTGGCCTCTGTGGGGGAAGCTGTTATACTGGTTTGGTGGCTTTGAGTCAAACTTAAATCCAAAAGTTATTTCTGTTGCATTTTTTTCTTGGTTTAAAATAAACTTGTGATTTCAAACTTGCAGCTAGAACACTTATTCCAGATTCTACACCATGGAATTAAACAGTTACAACCTAGATTACTCTCAATAACAAGTCACTTAGATTTCAGACATTAGATTTAAGTAGTATAAGTTTACAGTTTTAATGCAGGCTTCTGACAGCAGTCATTCAGGTGGCTGAGGGTACTGCGCCCAAATTTTGACAGATTCCATAGGCAGGCAACATTTGCTGTGGATGTTTTGATGACAAATTCAGCTTTTCAGGACCTTGTAATATCACAATGATTTCATGAACTGAGTGAATTGTAGCACCCAGCAAGAATTCTGGATGTTTGAGGATGTTTAGTACCGGCATTCTGCAGTTTCAGCAACCAAGAAAAACAGATTTAAAAGCAAGATTTTGGATTTCTTTCAGCAAAGCACTGCTTTTCCCCCTGTGCTCCATTTTTAATTGTTGTGAAGCCCAGTGACATGTTTCAGGAATGAGATCTCTTTCCACCACTGACAATATGCATGGTAGATTTGGCAGCCATCTTTTTGTGTTGCGATTTCCATAGGTTTTGGTGCGCACAAGGGTTTTGCGGCCTTTTGATATTTCCTGCACCATCAGAGCACAGGGATGCCGCAAGGTAGAGCAGAGGTGGGTCAATACATCCCACAGAGCCCCCCTGCTGACTTGAGGTTGACCGCCCATCAAGGGGAAGTCGGGAGATTGGGATTTTCTTGCTTTCTTTTTGGTCCAAGTGAAAAATGTGTCTACTTCTTCCATTAGTGCTGGAACGATAGGTTCTCCTCGCCGGTTCTGGATGGGAATGTGGAGTGATACTACCTGCCCATTGGGTCTTTCCTCCCGGTCCCCAAGTGGTCCTCCTTAGTGCTTAGAATCCTTGGTTTCAATGCTATAAAACAGAATAGAGCATGTTTATGGACTTTTCCCCACTACTATTCATGTAGTGGGGTAGATGCATATATTTCACATATCCATGACAATATTTCCCCGCCTGTAATTCCTATGATTTTAACAGTTGGAATGGTTTTAATGGTTGGAACTTTTCTAGGGATCCAGAATGTCCGTCTCTGGGTTTCCGGTGGGCTCCTCTATTTGCCGCAGAGTAAGCCTAGGATGGCAACTCTTCAGCTGGTTGATGTGGACCCACTTGTCTTCCCCTTCTGCCAAACTGCCTTTGGGGGTGCAGATTTTGTAGGCGACTGGTGAGATTCTGTCTACAATTTCAAAAGGACCCTGCCAGCTAGGGAGGAATTTGCACTGTTTGGCTTGGTTCCTTTGGAAATTGTACAAATAGACCCGGTCTCCTACTTGGTATTCTTTTTTAGTTGTCTTAATGTCATAGTGGGTCCTCCTACTGTCTGCAGATCTGTCTAGATTCCGCTGAGCATAGGCAAAAGCATGTTGAAGGCGTTTTCTCAGATTCTGCACATAATCATGAGTTGTGGAGGCATTTATAAAGGTCTGCTCTTGGTTCCTGTAGAGCAGGTGCTGGGGAAGCACCATCCTTCGTCCAGTCATCAGCTCAAACAACGCCATTTTTGTTGCAGAAGAAGGGGTAGATCTTGTGGCCATCAGGACAAGAGGTAATCGAATGTCCCAACTTGGCCCCGAATCCGCCACAAACCTTTTTAATATGCTCACAATTGTCTTGTTGTATCTCTCAACTCCACCACTAGAGGCTCGCCGGTAGGCAATGTGTAGTTTCCTTTTGACCCCAAGTATCTCCCACATCTTTGTCATCACCTCGCTGGTGAAGTGGCTACCTCGGTCTGACTCAATCCTTTGCGGTAGTCCAAAACGCGAGAAGATGTGCTTGATTATCAGGGCAGCTGCTGTTTCTGCCTTGCAATTTGGGGCCAGGAGACATTCCACCCATTTAGTGAACAAGCATGTCACGGTCAACATATACTTGTTCCCCCTAGAGGAGCGAATCACAGGCCCGTTAAAATCGACTTGTAAATCTGACCAAGGCAGTGTCATGCCCCGCTTTTGGAGAGGAGCACGGTGTGTGAGTGATGTTGGCTGAAATTGTGCACACACAAGACAGCCCTTCAAGTATTGGTCGAGGTCCTGCCCCATGTGTGGCCATTATGAAACCTCTCACAAGATTTCTAGTGTCGTATGAAACCCCCGATGACCGGCTGTGGCTGTATCATGGGCGTGGCTTAGCATCAGGTTTCGGAATGAGGTAGGGACCACCCACTGGTCATGGCCAGCTATGGATCTCCTCACCAACAAACCGTCTTGGATTCGGAACATTTTTGGACATTTCATCAACACTCTGAGGTCCTCTTTCCCTATGTAATCTTTATCCGTCAGGGGAAAGTTCTCAGGGTCCTCAATGTGTTGATAAACTTACCAATTATTGGATCCCCTTTTTGAGCCGTAATCAAATCAGCATCCTGGGTCTCCTTACTCCATTGTGCAGTTGAGAGTTCATTGTGAGCATTTGTCTGAGACCTAGTGATAGCAGTGACCTAGATTTCCCCCAACAGGGACTCGATGTCAAGTAGATCCACTTGGAGTAATTTCCAGTTTTGTCTGGTCCCTCTACTTTAGAATGACCCTTGATCTTTTTCCAGTAGATGGTCATCCCCTTCGAGGTGACCAGATCATCAATATTTAATGGATTAATTTTCCATGTTTCATTGGTTTATTATTAGCACATAGCATGCCTCTGGTTTTCCAGTTAACCAGGTGCTCCACGAACCCGTTCCGTACATAATCGGAATCTTTGATTATGACCAGTTCGTGGAGTTGGTTTTGGACAACAGTGAGGATGGCTTGATCAACAGCCATCAACTCTGCCACTTGACTACTTTGGGGACCAATTTTGTACCCAGCGGAGGGTTCTGGGGCATCATTCATCCCATGCATTCCCTACGCTGGCCACAAGTTCTTTTTCCCTATTGTTGTTAACATGGTAGGAACATTCATCCACATAGACAGTGGGCATTCCTTCACACTGGTCTTCTTCATAGACTTTGTGTGGGGAATTAAGGTATGCCTCCATGTTGTCCTTGATTTTTTAAGACTTTTGTCCTCGAGACAGTTTTCTCTGGCACAATCATGCAAGTCAGCCAGACCTTGCGCGAGGGGACTCTTCTTGTTTTGGCCATATCTGACCTCCACAGGAAAGCTTTGAATTGACAGAATCCAGGAAGTAATAAGGAATTACTCACATTTCCGAACCGGATTCTGTCACTCTGAAGATATTGCAAAGGTTGGTGTGGAGTCTCCACTATGATGTGTTCCCCTGGATAAACGGGCGGTAATTCATCAATACCCACACCGTTGCTAGGAGTGCCTTCTCACAATCGTTGAATTTTTCCTCCACAGAGGATGATGTCTTACTTGCATAGGGGATTACTTTATTGACCTTGTCATGTTTTTGATTTAATACTGCAGTGAAGCATGTATTTGAGAACCCTGTCTCCAAGAAGAACTCCTTGTTTTTGACACGGTAAGCTAGGCAAGGCGCTTGTGAGAGGCTTCTTTTGAATTGTCATGCTGCCTCGGCTTGTTCTGGACCACACTCCCACTTGACCCCCCCTTCAAAATATGGATCAGGGGTCTTGTGATCTCTGCCTAGTCCTCAATGAACTTTCTGATGTAGTTAGTTAGTCCAAGGAGGCTCTTTAGTTCCCGCAGAGTTGTGGGGTCTTTTAATTTCTGGAGTGCTTCCACTTTCCTTTCCTGGGGACATAGACCGTGAGGAGTAATCTCATGCCCCAAGAAATTGACACGGGTTCTGCACCACTGTGCCTTTTGAAAGGAGAGTTTTGCTCCGGCAGCCCTCAACCGTGTCAGGACATAACGGATCTCCGCTATGTGTTCCTCCACAGTTGAGCTTTTGACTAGAACATTGTCTACATAGGCCAGGTTACCCCTTTCACCCAGGTCGGGCATGGCCTTGTGTAGAAAAATGTTAAATTCATTGCCGGAGTTGATGTATCCGGAGGGAGTAGGGTCCAAGTGAACTGCTGCCGCCCGAAGGTAAAGGCCAGCTTGTATTGGTCCTCCCTACTGACAGGTACAGTCCAGTACCCATTGGTCAGGTCAATGGCAGTGAATACCTTTGATCACTGGATCTGGGCCAGCCCTTGGTCAATGTAGGGAAGAGGCCATCGGGAAGTGTGGACCCGTTTTTTGAGCTCCCTTAGCTCAGCACAGAGTCTCCACTGGCCGTTTGGTTTCCAAATCTCCAGCACCGGATTATTGAAGGTGCTGTGGACTGGACAAATTATCCCACGGTACTCAAGGTTCTTAATTATTTCCTTAAGAGACTCCATTTAGGTGAGAGGCAAGCAATATTGCCTCACAAACACTGGAGTCATGCCAGGGTCCGTGTGAATTGTTGTTGTGTGGATGTCGGTGCGACCATGGTCATATGAGCCTACCACAAAGAGATCTTGAAAATCTCAGAAAACTTGTTTCAATTTTTGCTTTTCCTCCGGAGTCTCACAGGCATCAGCTAGGCTGAGACTCTCTCTTCAACCATTTGCCTGAAGCCTGGAAAGACTTCCGGTTTGGCTATCTCAGCGGCCTCCTCCAGCTGGGTGGAGAAGTCCCTGGCCAGAGTGCTGATTTGGACCGATGGCTTCAGGTGGGGAAGGCAGTCCTCGTGGACTTGGAAGATCACCTCATCCCGTCTGAAGTCACAGGTCACATCTTCCTTACCATAAGGGCAGGAAGAGTACACCAGGAAATTCCCCCCATGCCGGGTGAAGATCCTGTCTGGTGTTGCGTCATCGTCACTATCACTGTCAAAACAGTCCTTGGTGATTGGTCCTAACTGTTCATTACCTAAATCTATGGAAAAATGTCGATCATCAACCGTCATTCCAATAATGGTGCCTGTGGCCAGAGTGATACTCTTTAGGTAGCTGTTATCCACCTCTATTGGAATGGTGTTGTGTTCTATGTTGACTAGTGGTGTTGGGTTTACCCCCAACCCTTGCTGTTGGAAATGAGCATTTAGATGGATATAGGCATCAGGGTTTTTCAGTTTCTGTCCTCTTTTAATTTTTACTTCCAGTGAGAATTGTCGGGTCCGTTCTGGGATGGTGACTGCCTCTCCCATCTGAATTTCAATTGCATATGGCAGCAGTTGTGCTGACCGAAATGCTTTCTCTGGGTCATCAAAGTCCATGGGATTACCCGCTAATAGGCACCAAGCTTTGAAGTTTATTAGGTCCAAACTAATGGCAAAGCGATTGAGAATGTCACTGCCTAAATAAAATGCAGCAGGGACACCCCGCACGACCCAACCTTTATGGACTATGCTCTTGTTGCCTATGGACATTTTGAGCATACACCTGCTAGGCAGGAGATGTTTGGAATTGGGTGTTTCCAGGTCCATTTCCCATTTGTCTACCAGTTTAAATGTGGGAATGGCTGGATCTTTTGGAAGTTTGCGGCACATGGCCTCGCTGATGAAGCTCTTACTGCTGTTCACACATACTCGGGCGAAAACAGAGTCCTTCCCTTCATTTAACTGAATAGGGATGAACAACTGCTCTCCAATTTTCTGAATGTCAGCCAAGCTTTGAGCTGAATTCTCTAATTTCAGACTATAGGAATGGGATTTCCTGATTGTGAATTTGTATAGAATTTCAGAGTGTTTCCTTCCAGTGTGGAATGCCACCTTAGACTGGAAGGAAGGTTGATTTTCAGGAATAGAGTGGACTCCCCATCACCAGTTTGTTGTCCTACTGCAATTACTGTCACGCCTGGGATTTGATTATTCTGGAAGTGAAATTCTATTTGGTCCGGTTTTTGTTCAACCATGTGGCATGTGCAGTTTAAACTAACATGGTTGACACTATGTTTCAATTTTATTGGTCGGCTAGTCTGGGTCCTGAGGACCTGGTTTACACAATCTATGAGGGGAGACAACCTATGCAGGAAGTAATTCCCTAGTAAACAAGGTGTGCCCTCTGGAGTCACAACTATGACCGGGTGCTTCACCTTGTGTTGCCCAATTTTAATGTCCAAATTTGCAGTCCCCTCAACGGGAATTTCCTTCCCGTTGAAGTTCTGAAGTTGTCCAGGAAGAGGAGTGAGAGGAATTTGGTACTTCTCCCCCCTTCCCGAATTCAGTTGATCAAAGGCCCTTTTTGACAGAAGGGTAGGTTGGGATCCAGTGTCCACCAGTGCCAAAATTGTACATTGCCCATGTATTTGGACCGGGGCATACAATCATCCCTCCTTTCCTCAAGAGGGCAAAGATAATACACATTTTTGGTCAACTGGTGGGTTAGTTTCTTGGTTTTGGACACTGACAGAGAGGTGATTTGGGCTGGATTCTGTTTGTGATCTTGGGTATCTGCAGGAAAAAGGTGACAGCTATATATGGGGGACGTTTTGGGTTCCCCTGGTTCTGATTCTGGGCTGCCCCCCCTTTTTGGAGGCAGTCACCAGGATGAGTTTGAACCAGGGGATTTTCGTGCTGGTTATTCTGGGTACTGATGATGGGCGGTTGTAACTCGGTCCCCACATCTACCCAGTCTGGATTTGGATCTTTTGGGAACCATTTTTCTTTGGGAGGAGTTCGCCCATCCTTGAAGGAGAAGATCCTTTTCCCAGGATCCTCTGAGGACCCCTCTCCTTCAAACTGGATGATTTGTACCTCCGCCTCAAAATGGGTCTTTTTGGGCTTTTTATTTCTCCTACCCGCCCTCTGCTCCTTGGGTTGCAGACTTTCGGGGGCAGGAGATTTTAGTTCCAGTTCCTGGGTTTCCATGGGCTTTTCACAAGTGGGAAAGGAAGATTCCTCCAAGGCTTTCCACCCCCATTACCCTTGTGCCTCCTCCGTAGGAACCGGTGGATTGTCAGGTTCTTCTCCCGTCATTGTTCTGGAGCACCAGACCCTGGATTAGAGGAGTTCTGAGCCGCCATGTTCATTTGAGGGTTCTGTTGAGCCCTCAGCATGTGACCCAGATCCTGTGCCATGTTCTAGACCTGGCGCTCTAGTTGGGACACCCGCTCTGGCTGGTACGGGTTCCTCATGTCTCCCCTGGGTTGATCCCGGGAAGGGTAACTATCCCTTCTCACAAAATACCCCTGGTTAGGGAAGTTTGGGTACCCCTCCACCATTGGCCTCCCCTCTCCCGGATTGGGCTGTCTGGGCTCAGGAAAGTGGGGAAAGAAGGATGGGTTGTTTGGGGGTTGAAATTTGGTGGGTATCTGGGAAAGAAATTTGGTCCGGCATTTGGGGGATTACTGCCCTCCTGGGGAAAGTGAGGAGGGAAGTTCCCTGGGTTTCCTGCTGTCTGGTTGTATCTCCCCCCGGCCTCTTTGGGCTGGAGGAGTCCACACATAGCCCAGGATGGGTCTATTTCCCTTGTAACGTGGGCTGATGTAGTCAGGGGAGTTAGGGGTCCCATTTGTGGGGTTGCCTCCCTGGCTTCCTGTTTGTGATTTGTCCGAGGGCCTTCTGCATTTGGGATTGTTTGGATTCTGTGCAGGAAGGTTTTAGGCCCACCCATCTCCAGATCTAAAATGGGGGCAACCTTCACCTCCACCACCTTAGCAGCAGCAGGGTGTTGGTCTTTTTGGGGCTTTTGCTACTATTTTTATTTTCCAACAGCTTCTGCACCTCATAGATGCGCGTTGCTTGTTCAATGACCCAGTCTAGTGATCTTTTCTCGTGAATGTCCCTCACTTTCTGGGTCATAATATACTTAGGGAGAGCATGAAAGAAGGTGTTTACAAATTCTTTACTGTCAGTGCGCACCCTTCTAGTGGTCTGCACAAAAGGCGTGTTTTAATTCCTGAACAAATTCTTGTGGGGCCTGGTCTTCCCCACATTGTAAGTTGTAGGCTGCCTTGCGAGCCTCTTGAGGATTCCTGTGAATGGAAAAATGTTTCAGGATGGCCGCCCTATAGGTGGACCATCTGGAATGATTCTGATCCTCCAGCCCCGCAAAGAAGCTGGAGTACTCAGGAGAAAATGTCCACTTTACATATTGAATACAGCTTTGGATGTCCTTCAGATGGAAAGTTTCCATCATCTGTTCAAATAACTCAAGGTGCTCCCAAACCGAATATTTTGCATTCTTGTGGTAGGGCTTAATGACGCTCCTAATGGCTTTTATTTGTTTCAGGGGATCCTTGAGCAAAGCCCTCTTGACTTTGTTGGCTTTTTTAGTTCGGGTCACCCTGGTCCACTCATCCTCTGACTCAGAGCCACTGCTAGCAGAGGTGGCTGTCTGGTCTTCTAGGCTCTCCCGGATTCTGCAAGCTTGGGAATGGCTGGCAGAATGTGGGGACCTAGTTTCTTGGGACCTCTGGTGCTCAGAAGAGTCTGCGTACTCTTCCTTGCTCCCAGGATTGACTGAGTACCCCCCCCCCCACTGTCCTAGCTGGGAAGAGGTTTTTAGTATAATCTTAGGGGGCCTACTCTCTTGGGATGCCCCACCAAATTTCACTGCCTGATCTCTGGGTGAGTTATATTTCTGAGGATCTATTTCTATGATTCTCCCCTCATTGGAGTCTCCCTGATCAGAGAAGATGGCCCTAGCACTTGGGAACCTATACATAGATGCCCGCCCATGCATTTCTGGGAGGCGCTGACCTATTACCCCCATATTCCTTATTGGGTTGAAGTCTACCATCCCCATGGCCCTTGGCTCATGTGAGCCAGTGGACATGGGGGTGGCAGAGTCCATGGAATTGAAGAGATTGAGCTCTCTGATGCCAGGGTTCCTGAGGTTATGCTCAGGGGTTTCCCTCTCCCATCTGACCTCATCTCTCTCGGCCCCTTCTCCCTGTTGCCATGCAAGGACCTGACCCCTTTGTTCTACTATTCAGACCTTACTGGTCTCTATTAATTGTTCCTGCATGGCTACCTGTCTATGGAGCCTGTCATTTTTCTCACAGAGAGCCTCATTGTCTCTCTTTGATTCCTGCCTAATTTTAGAGTATTGGGCCAATTTTTGCTGCAGGAGTGTCACCTCCTGAGTCTGAACCTTACTGGCCTGGTCATTATTTGCCAGAGCATCTTCCACCCTCCTGGCATGCTCTAACAGTTTTTCACAGTCCCTTTTAAGCTCACCCAGTCCCTGAAGGGCCAGGTGATTTTCTTCCATCTTGTTTTTTAAATAACTGACTTCCTGGCCTAAGGTCTCCCTTTCCTGAATTAGAGTACCCCTCTGTGCAGCCAGGTTGTCCCTTTGTTTTTTTAATGCACCAGCATTCTGGCGCTCTTCATCAAGTTCCGTTTGAGTGTCAAGGTCTTTAAGAATTCATTTATTATTTGCTTCTTTTATCTCATCAATCTGATTTTCCATGGCGACTGTCTGCCCTGCGCAGACTCTATTATAGTTAATTTGCTGTTCTAGCTTTTGTTGGCTCTGTAGTAGAGAGTCCAATCTCTTCTGACACTCCTTTTGCAGTGTCAGTAATTTGGTGTCTTGCTCTATGTTCTCTTGCTGCAGGAGATCCAGATCTTCCTTTATTTTTATCAGGTGCTGTCTGGTTTCACTCTCTGATTCTTGGCTCTGTTGTAGCCTTTGCTCTGCAGAGTCCAGATCAGTTTGGGCCTTTTCAAGTGATTGTACTTGCCTTTTTCCCAGATCTAGGTTTTATTTCTCCAATGTGGAGATACAGGTAAGCCGCTATTTTGGCAATTTTACATTGCTCTTCTTTTACCTTTGGGCCATATACAGCTCACCATGTGTAATGGACCCTGACCCTGCCATATATCTAATTCTGTGGCAGTGGCTTGTTGCTTGATTTCCTGCAGCCAAACATTCTGATCCTGCTCAGCCCATTCACCCCTGACAAACAGTTTGTGCAGTAGGTGTTCTTTTGCCATATTAATTTCCACTGGGGTCGCCATTCCGGAAATATTAATTTCCTTCTGACTGATATCAGGGTTATCTTTACCTTTGCAAAACAGGCCAAACTCCTTTGAGTGTTTCTATTGAAGGGTGTTTTTACAGTGTAGCACAGTGTGGTAGCCCATCAAGGTGTATGTACCCCGTCAGTTAGCACGCTGTGTTAGACTGTCACAAGTGGTATGTCTAATTCAGGATCTCGTGACAAGCCCCCAATCTGTAAGTGATTTCAATCCGGCACTTCACCTAAGTCAAAGCCTAGCGTGTAATGCACAACTGAAATCTTTATTGATTTGTGTCTAAAATGACTTTTATTCTAAACGATGTACCACTCAAATCACGCCCCTCTCTTGGAACCCCCCACCCAACCCCCCCGGTCACACTGAACCAGGAATCAGGCTGGTTTGCAAAGTTAAAATATTTATTTATGTATTTACAAATTACACTATGTTTAATGGGCATACCATAATCACCAATGGGGTGATGCAACACTAGGCAATCTCTTTAATCACAAGGAGCAATAGTGAGCAAAACAATTCAGTACAGAAATAATACTTTTGTGTGTGTGTTCAAATCAAATGGCAGTGTAGTTACTAGTTCCCCCTGTACACCCCTCATCCCCCCAATAGACAATGTAAAGAGAGAGGAGAGAACAGTTTTCAGGAACGGCAAAATTCAAACAATATCTCAATCCCACTTTCCCGCCAGCAACACAAGAGAAAAACGGAATTGATTGGTAAGCTGTCAAAATGGTATTAAAGTTATCTGAGAATGGAATGTGCAAAAACACTAAATATGGTCTAAATTGCTGAATTTGTTTAAATTCCTATGGGAGCCACTTTAGATAGTTGCATACAAACTCTAGCAGTGATTTAATACTAAAAAGCAATGTGAAATCTTAAAACTGAGGTCGAGAGCAATCAAAAACTGTTTTACACATGGCAGAATTTCCCTAAAATGAAATTCACGGCAAACTTTTCAGTGCGCGATAAACGTGATTACTATAGGGATTTCATGGATGCAAATTAAAGCTGTGGATGTTAGCTACAATCAGACGTTGGAATTCTGATTCTACCACAAAAACTGAAGAAGGTATGGACGTTTTAGTGGAGGTCGTTTTTATGAGATGGGCGCAAGAATGGGGAAACAGGAATGTGCTTTTAAAAGACAAATGGGATTTCTTATACTAGATTATGACTATAGAAAAAGAGCATGCCACACATGAATCTCCACAATCCTGGCCAGGGACCCTTCACGTGGTGGATACTCACTTTCTTTCTGGGATTCAATTTATTTATTCACAACACTAATGATTTATGATTTTAGAAAACAAATGAGAGAAACTTAGGGCAAGAAAAGTTCTGACAATTCAAAAATACTCCTACCACTACCGGTTCTGAATACAAGAGAGGATGGGTTTAAGACAGGGATTAGTATGGACAGTACATGCGCTAGTGACACAGTCCTATCTATACATACTCACTAGATTATATTTTTACACGGACCCGTCAGGATTCTGGTCTGTCAAGATTTCTGGTCAGGGAAGGGAGTCTGGTTCTGGGATAGACAGCTGGGCACACCGGATTGGACTGAGTCTGTTCACGGCACAGCACAACTGGATTGGATCTTTTGGTTCTGGTAATAATTCTTTTCAGCAGGAAAGCAGTACAGCACAGCCCAGCTGTTTCTTTGATGTTCCCCTTAGATTTCTGTGTTTGGTTCTGGTATTTTAAGTTTAAGGCCTAGCTGAAAATGGTTCAGCTATATGATGGGCCTTTTTTGCTTTCCAAGTTTCTGGAGTCTGGAGCAAGGAAGTTGGACGGTTCTGCTTCAGGGTGCTCCGCCAGCAATCAATTAGTAGGTGAATCTGTGTGTCCCCTTTCAGTCCTGAGCTGTCTCTATTTATGCTTATGATAAAGGGGTGTGTGTTCTGGATTATCCTAAGTGCGCCCCTCTTGCTAGGGATTGGTCAGGGTCTTCTCTCTCCCTTGATAGGAGGAGAAAAACAGTGTGTCATCATGATGATGTGGTTTTACGAGGCCTAGAGTCCACCCCTCGCCTCTTGATCACAAAATCTACTTTTGGTACAATACATATTTACAAATGTGCAACCTCTATAACAATAGCATATATAGATTACATATTTTGTGTAGCAGATACTCCTCCAAACCCTGTCGCTATAAGATCTTGTGTCTGATTTTTACAGAATTTGGCCCTTTTTGTCCAGAACACAATGTCCAATTTCGGAGCAAATTTCCACAAATGTGTGCATAGAATATGGGCATAAGTGTATGAAGTTTCATGCTTCTATCCAAAATACATTTTGTGTAATACCACAATTTCTGCTGTTCCTTCCTAGAACATGTTAGAGTTCTGGCACCTTTTCACCCGTACATCCAGAAATCACATTAACAATGCTATTATTTCTATAATTTTCACAATTTTACGTAGTAAGTTATTGTATTAAAACAAAATGTTCTTTATGAATGTCCAGCCACAGATGGCTGTTTGTCTCTGCCTCCTTCTTCTCCCTGCAGCTCAGAAGCAGTCTCCTCCCAGTTCCTCCTGGGCCCAGGCCATTTTACGACCCTTCACACTTAGCTTTCCTTTGACTGGAGGAAGTCCATTGTCTTCTTCCCCTGCCAGACCAAATTCTTCCCCCACCCTATAATCATCACATAGGTGTGATTTCCCAGTGGAGAGAGATGCCTGGCCTCTGTGGGGGACGCTGTTATACTGGTTTGGTGGTTTTGAGTCAAGCTTCAATCCAAAAGTTTTTTCAGGTGCTTTTTTTCTTGGTTTAAAATAAACTTGTGATTTCAAACTTGCAGCTAGAACACTTATTCCAGGTTCTACACCATGGGATGAAACAGTTACCACCTAGGTTACTCTCAATAACAGGTCACTTAGATTTCAGACATTAGATTTCAGTTGTATAAGTTTACAGTTTTAATGCAGGCTTCTGACAACAGTCATTCAGGTGGCTGAGGGTACTGGGCCCAAATTTTGACAGATTCCACAGGCAGGCAACATTTGCTGTGGATGTTTTGATGACAAATTCAGCTTTTCAGGACCTTGTAATATCACAATGATTTCTTGAACTCAGTGAATTGTAGCATCCAGCAAGAATTCTGGATGTTTGAGGATGTTTAGTACCGGCATTCTGCAGTTTCAGCAACCAAGAAAAACAGATTTAAAAGCAAGATTTTGGATTTCTTTCAGCAGAGCACTGCTTTTCCCTCTGTGCTCCATTTTTACTTCTTGTGAAGCCCAGTGACATGTTTCAGGAGTGAGATTCTGTCCACCACTGACAACATGCATGGCAGATTTGGCAGCCATCTTTTTGTGTTGCAAAGCACGATTTCCATAGGTTTTGGTGCGCACAAGGGTTTTGCAGCCATTTTGATATTTCTGGCACCATCAGAGCACAGGGATGCCGCATGGTAGAGCAAAAGTGGGTCAATACATCCCACAGGTCAGAGTGGAAATATTGTTTCCTCAATATGATATGATTGGTTATTTATAACGTGCTTAATACCGAGAGGTTTCTAAGCGCGGACCGAGGGATCGAACTTGTGGTACTCGGTGTCGTCTCGCTTCCAAGGCGAGAACGTTGTCCATGAGCTATCCTCCAAAGACAGTTTGGATAATTTACTCAGAACAGATTTCAGGGCCATACGCCTATAGTATCGATGGCTGCCTCTGGTTCACAGTATCACAAGACAATGTTGTGGCTCAAACTAGGTAGCACGGTAAACATTAGCCGACTTTTGTTTTCCCAAGTCTACCTTGTATTTGATTTGGACATTGGTCTGTGAAGACAGAAATGTCTCAGATTCGTGTTAATATGATTTCCAGGGGACACAATTAGAGATACTGTCAACTAAGATGCAGATGACCTGGGTGCCAGCATCAAGATGAAAGATCTGGGCAGAAGTCGTGTTTTAAGATTTTCTGACTATAATATTATTAGCGCCCTTTGTCCGTAACACATACAGTTGGCATCATCGAGTGTAATCCTGCGTTGGTATTTGAACAAAGCCAAAATGTGTCCCGTTGAAAAAAATGCACCGAAGCAATGCAAATAATTTTTTGCCCCCGTGCAAATGCAACACAATATTACACGGTATCAGTGCAAACATTCTGTTATGCAGGCCCTGGCGTTTTATTGACAGTTCGGCAATGTCAGAATTGACGCTGCTCGCTCTGGGCATGTCAAACCCTTTAGTCTTCCACATTCTTGGGAGGATAGTTCAGGGGCAACATGCTTGCCTTGAAAGCAAGATGACACGGAGCAACACTGGTTTGATCCCCGGGTCCGCGCTTAGAAACCTCTGGGTATTAAGTGTGTTATAAATAACCTATCATATCATATCATGCTGGGATGCCAGAAACTGAAGGAGCTAGAAAGCCTCCTTAATTTTACTATATTTGTCCTCTTATATAACGTCTCACGCCAGATTCGTATTTCCGAGCGTCATACTAGCAGGTGTTGTTATTGCCCAATTTAATGGCCCCAATTTAGCAAACTTTGATGGATTAAGGCCTGAGTCGTCCCTGATGCAGGAGTCGAACCTGCGGATGCTTGCTTGCTCCCTGTCAGAAGAGAGCGTGTATCTCGTGATCTATCCCCCCGGACACAGTTCTCGTAATTCTGATTAAAGGAGCAGTCTTTCCACGTCTCACTAGCTCCTTCCACTAAGAAGGCATACACAGAATAAGTACCTTGAGGAGCCCACGTTCTCCTTAGCACCACCCAGCCTCTCTGCCATCCATGAATGGACCAATGGCTCCTCACCACCCCTATAATGGGGACAAAGCGCAACCAATCAATTTAATTATTTTGACAAATTGAATATGATCAGTATTAAGGTTCAAGTATCAAGAACAATTGCTTCTAATTAGAGTGTTATACAAGACCATATCCCCCACTTATGCATCACAGCAAAAACAAGACACTTTACCAGCAATAAAGTCACGCTCTTACACCAGTACGTCTGAACGTGTCAGCATGACTCTAATGTGCATCTGTCAGGCGCTGCAACACCTAGGGCTGAATCACTTAAATGCAAGTGTCAGGCAATTTTGCAAAAGCATATTTGCACTTACAAAATACGTAAAACATCTTATTTTTTCACTGGTGAAAACCACATTTTTGCGCTTACCTGCCAGACAAAATGTAATTTTGCACTGGTCAGTCAATCCCAAAGTCATTGCAGAGTGTCCCATCAGGTGTGCACAATTGCCTGATGCACTGGCACTGTCCGTGATCTAATCCCTACACCAGTAAGGTTGCCTGTTTTACAGACTATCTTGTGTCGCGTTCAGTCTGCTATCTCCTGCCACACCACACTTCACCCAGCTTTATTGTGAATTAAATAAATGTAACAGCTAAGCTTCACTTAAACAAATGTAATAGCGCCTCCAGATGTACCCTCTGTGTTCACTCTTGTCCCCTATAGATCGGTTCACGTTTATTGGTTCTCTGGCAATGCCATGAGTGCTTGCCTTCCATCCACTTCAGGAAAGGTTTCACTGAGGCCTCCTCTGCATGCATTCGTTAATGGCTCTGCCGTTGGGTGTTTCCCCCCTCCACACCTCTCCCCCGTCCCCACTCCGAAGGAGGCTCTAACTTATTTCATGCCTCCACCTTGTAGTTACATAATTGGGTAATGACAGGGTTTCAAAATTAATATGATCTACTTTCCACATTTCTGGGACGATGACACATTGTTTGTTTATTTATTTGTCAAGCGCACCGAACCCTTAGGTATCTTCACACTTATCTTCACACTTTTATCCACCGTTCATCGAGAGCACCTTTGTGTGTTATTGACATGCGATGATTTTTGCAAAGAGATTTGCAAAATTAATAAGGAGATCTAAAACTCATAACCCCAAAAGGGATGTCCCAGTTTCAAGTCATTATTGCACATATGTATTCTTTATTTAGCTGTGGTTCACGATGACCCCACATGCACAAAATCAATTCAAAATCCCTGGTGTACCAGGGGGCGGGGGGTGGCGTGGGGAAGAGAAGGACGAGGTCAGGATAAAGGAAAAGGATCATAGTCAGACATTCAAAATCCATTGACATAAACAAATCCGCCTCTGTTTTAGGGCGGGGCCTTGTGTCAGGGTAAAGGGATAAGAGATCCAATGACCAATGACACCTTTAAGTTCTCTCTGATGCAGTTCACATTTCGGTTGAGTTCTTCAATGGATCCAGGCGGCGTCGGAGTAATGCTGACATTAATTCAGGGGGGCTTTCAGGAAGGGGAAGGTCTTTAGAAGATTTTGGAATTCAAGGTGGCTACCAACCTCAGTGCCTGTGTGTCAGAATCGGAAACTACCACCCCCGAAAGCTCCTCACCTGACTCCTTAGAGGAATCCTCCTGGGTAGATGTCTTTGGTCTTCTTCTCCCCTCCTTCTTGATCTCCTGCGGGTCTTCGTCCGTCTTGGTGCTCTTCCTTCCATTTTTTTCTTTCTTGCGCTCGTAGAGATAGGGACGAGCTCCGCTTGAGGCCACCCTGACAGTGGTAGGAACAAGCTGTCAGGTGGATCCAGGGGAGCCAGTCCCGTACCGCCAGGGAAAAAGCCAGTGACGGCAGAAAAAACCCTGTTAGATGGCGAGTCCTTGCTGGCAGGGAGTGTGTCGGAAGTGGAGGAGGCCGGTGAATGGCATACAGTAACAGTACTTGAATCCAAGTATTTCTGGACGAGGTAGACTGATGACGAAAAGGATTGGAAGAGAGTCCACTGTGATCCAAGGAAGGCAAAGCGGAGGCTGCACACGAGCAGTCAGGAGGGAAGGTAAGGCTATAAGGCAGGTAAGAGAGAGAGAGGGAGAGAGAGAGCACTGAGAGAGAGTGGAGAATGAGAGAGCGAACAGAAGCGGCCGCGAGCAAGGAGGAGAGAGAGAGAGAAATAGTAAGGGAGAGCGAGCGGGAGCAAAAGCGGATGAACAAGTGTAAGGGATCAAGCGCCAAAGAGAGAGAGAGAGAGCAAGCCGGAGAGAAATAGCGAAGGGGCGCGAAGGATAGCTTTACAGTACAGAACCCCGTACAAAAGGAAAGAGCCGAGAAACAGGGAAAGCAGAAGCGGGCTGAGTACTAGGTAGAAAAGTTTCAAAAGACCAAGCTCACGGAGCGGCACTGCAGGCGAAGTTAGCGAAAGGCTGACAATGCGAGTTGCAACGCACAGCGTTGTGGGCGTGGCTACCTTTTAAAGGAAAAGAACCAAATAGACTAGAACGGTAAGGACCGCAAGGTGCCTAAGTAAGCCTCCATCTTTTCCACAGTGTCCAGGGTCGCGTTGTGACACTGTGGTAGATTGTTCCAAAATTTAGGCCTGATCCATGAAAACCATCTTCCTACGTTTGATGGCAGGAAGAGGCGTTGCTGGGACGGGGGGGGCTGAGGAGGCTATAGCCCTGGGTCTTTTCTTTGTAGCCCCGGATAGAAGCTCAGGGGTTACAACTAAAAAGGCTAGCTAGCCCCAGTCCTGACAGTCCCAAAACTAGCATAGCCCCGGATCATTTCCAGACCTAGCAACACCCCTGAAGGCAGGTTCCTTATTTGAAGGCATTGTATTGGGCATGCCTCTAGATATTTGAGGCCATTTTCTGTATGACTTACATAGGAAGCCATTCCTGCTGTGAGATCACTCCAGTGGAATGTGAAAGTCATATTTGACAGGTGTGATCTCACAGCAGAAGAATACAACATGTTCTCTGCTTCCCTCGTCTCTCATACTGTGGAGAGGTCAGTAGGATGATGATTTAGAGAGTTGGAGGAGGGTTTCAAGTCACCACAGGGCCTCATTACCATACATTCGCAACATTTGTGCATGCATGCGTGCCAGTGCAAACACATCTTCACTGCATTTGCACTAGTCCTAATGCTATTGCACCTGCACAAACACTGTTGGAGTGCAAACGCCTTGCATTTACATCGCTGCAAATGGATGGGGAGGATGCCCCAGGCATGCTTTTTTGACCCAGGTTGTCTATCCATCCCGACTCCCCGTACTACTGGTCTGCGGGGAAAGTGCAGGGGGTTCAAAAGAAGCATTGAGGGGCCATAACTTAAAAGTGAACGCTCGACCTATCAGCAACAGGCCTGTTTTCACCGTGGCTACCGAGAGGCTATCAGATGTCCCACAGAGCCCCTCAGTGTACTACGCCTCGGTCCCATTGGTGATAGTTACTCTCCCACAATCTTATATGGGATGGCAGCCTGTATACAGAGGTACACTCGAGCATCTACAAACTATTCCATCGGTTCTGACACTTCCTGTGCATTACCTTTTAGCAACCATAGAATAAAGTATATTATTCACTACTGCACACTAGGAGTTGTTTATGTGACTGTTACCGTCTCTAAGGCAAAACATTCCTAAGTATACACAAGACCTGTGAAAGCACCAAGGATCTGCAACCTCTGCCTCGCCAGAGTTTTTGGGCACACTTCCCATCAGCCCAATTGAGTGTACTCCTTGCTGAGGGATTAGGGCAGTTGAAGTCTAAAACATCCGCAGGTTGCAGAACCCTGCAACAGCTCTCAAACCTGAGGTTTGATGATCTTTCTTTGAAGCAAAGGCTCTCCATTGGTGATTACAGGCTGAACCAAAAAAAAAGGGATGCTTGCATTAACAAATGCAGCACTCACAATATACATACTATTTGACCTATATGCAGAATACTCGCAGTTGGATACTTTCCTGCACTATGCAGTATTCCACTGCCATGTGTCTATGCCTTATTGCCTGTCCTTTGTAAAAGTACATTATTATTATTATTTTTTTTTTATTTTGCAGGGATTTTCAGGATTTGCTGATGCCGTTGTTTCCACCAACGGGCGGAATGCTACTTTGAACGGCTGTTTTCATTACACGTCAACACATACCCCAACAATTACATCGGTCACCCCACTAACAAGCAGTGTGTTAGGTAAGAGTTTCTTCCAATACAAGCACCTGTGCAGCATGTACGGCCAGATGTGGCCTTGAGTCCGAAAATGTAGGAATGCAGCGAACATTCATGGGGTGGTGTGCCCCCTCAACCCCTCCCCCCCACCATAATCCCGGAAATCGTAAATGTCATTGTAAGATCCTCAAATGTTTTGAAATCTTGATAATTGCAAAGCACTTCCTTGGGGGCAAGAACTGTAGTCCCTCATATAAGGAGATCAAGGCCAGGAGAAATTAGGCTCAGGGGAGACAGCACATTTCTCTGAACACTGTGCCGTGTCCAGGTAACACAGTCTCCAGGTTCGGGGGCCAGTGGGTAGGTGGTCATAAAAGTAACGAAAAGGGAAGTCCTGGCATAATATCGGTCCTGTTACGCATTGAGTCAAGGGATAACCCCTCGGCTTCTTGCTTTATCAGCATAAGCTGCTAGGAACGGTCTTTTCTATAGTATTTCTTTGTGCAACTATGGATCATATCTAAAAGGAGCACCACATTTTCACCATCACAACTTTCGCGTTATAATCATCCGTTCCTGGAATCCTTAAGTGTGATCCTCGTAGTCCATCCTCACCCTCAATATCCATCACTAGAGTTCAGTTTGCACAGGTTAGATCTAATCCCGTCGCCCACCACAGACAGACATATCTACAGCCTCAAAGCAGGAGAGTCCATATCACTGTCAAGTCTTATCCTCAGCTGTGTGCCATTCACACCGGTCAAAAAGGAGTGGAATCCCCCGTGAGAAATGCAAGTCATCAAAGGTAGATGTTAAAAAGGGTAAACTGCCTCCCCTGCTGTCCTATGACACAGATTTTGATCAGCACGAACAGGGCCGGGAGGATAGCTCAGGGGCAATGCGTTTGTCTTGGAAGCAAGACAGCGCAGAGCAACACGAGTTCAAATCCCAGTCCTCGTACTTAGAGACTGGTCTCTGGTATAAAGCGGTGCAATAAAATATGAATTAATTAATTAAAATATTAGAGTGACATCTTCTGAGATCAATCAGCCCGAAAGGAACAAAACTGGCACATGGTTTGCCCTCAATGTCTACCATAATTGACCAAGGTGCCATGATTGCTTGTTGCGGGTATCAAATGCCATTGACAGTTCAAGCAAGCTTACGGTGCTGGCACCAATTGAATACACACCCTGTCTCACCCTGAATACACAGCACTATGGCACGGACTCCATTCCCTTCTCTGGTTGGCACAAATCAAGCTAGGAGTTGATGAAAATGTCAGTAATACTTGATAAAGCTCGATATTTGGATGGTGTCCAGCCTTTTCCAAGATATTTGCTGAATAACGCATGCTTGATATCATCCAATAACTGGCTGACGTCTATGAGGTTTGAAGGTGGTTTTGCAGGAAGGAGTTAAGTTAGAGGTGAAACTCCCCCCATTTGGCATGAGCGTTCCAGTGTGAGGCTGTGAAAAAAGCAGGGGTCTACACATATTACACATACACTCATCCATTTGGAAAAGTTGGATCTTGGCCACATGGCCACATTGGCCTTTTTCTGCATCATTTCTTAATCATTTTTGTATGGGGGTGGGCCACTCATGCCCCCTCCCATTAGCCTAGAAAACCATTATGGATATTCACTTAACCCACCCTAAACAAATGCTGCGACCATGAAAAACATGTCAAAGCAGCTAATCACCAAATGCTAGGAAATTAGGTGGGCGGGTTCAGTGAATTTATCTAGATGAAAAGGGTGCTTATTTTTCAACTTAAATGATCACATCGTGAATAGCCCAATCATGTTAATGTTAAATGTTAAAAGTATTTATACCGCGCACCGTTACCAACACAATTGGTCCACAGGCACTCAGGCGGATCTGTAAACAAGAAGGCGGACGGGTTAGGTTAGTCGGGTGAAGACGGAGTAGGAAAGTGAGAGAAGTGGTGTGCTGTTGGCAGCTTCAGTTCGGTTTCCACCGTGTGCTGAGTTCTGGTGTGAGTATTGGACCGTTGCGAGACCGCGTGTGCTGTTGGTGTAGTTTATGTGTTGATTGTTTGTTGTTATTGCAGTGTGGTGAAGTGAGTGCGTTTTGCTGCGCGAGAAATGGTTGTGTGGAATTTCGTGTGAATTAGGCATGCAGAGATTTACGGTAGTTAAGCTTAATTGCCACTTTCCTTTCTTGTCCATCTAATTGTTGTGAGTGATGCTGTGGCACGATCCCGGCTGTGTTGTATTTGAACTTAGTGTAATGGGACGGGGTGTGTGTGTCTAGTCCCCCCCTCTGGTATTGGTGCTGTACATTAGCATTTCCCTACTCCCTTGCTATCTATTTCTGTCGGTGGTCTGTTGGTGCTTGAGTGCAATTCTGAGTAAATCATGTTGCAATCATTTGTTGTGGGCTGCACTGCTAGTTTACCAATTGTTTTATATAGGAGTTATTTGAACCCAAACCTCGACAAGCAGCACTGACAAATCAAAACAATTGGGTGACAGTTAAATCACCAAGTTATGCAGCCGTTTCGAAAATTGGCAAGCAAAAGCAAATGCAAACAGTGTAAAGATGGAGACCTGAAATGTGCCCATTTTGATGAGAGCCCTTTTGCGAAATGGCAGCCACAAAGGAACTTCTCCTGACTGCATCATACAATATGAGCGAGGAGGCAGCATTACTGTGGGGGGCGGGGGAGGGGCAGAAGCACAATGCACTATTTCACTCCCATTGGTCTTAGTCCTAGTTGCTGTCACCGCTGGCTTGCTCGCTCCGCCTACTTTGCATGCGTAAGCAATTGTGTTGGGAAAATAGGGTTATGTATAGCGTTGCCGGCTGGTCTATCACTGGTTGCTGGCTTTTCGTGGCAGGTAATGCCAAGGCAACGACAGTCATGTGCTCCAGCATATAAATTAATTGTTGTAACTGAGGTTTTTGGTGATATTTTAGGAAACACAACCCTTACACTGAGCGGGTCCAACTTTGGGAGTAAACTCGTTTCCAGTGAAGTATGGATTGGACCGGGTTTGTGTTCGATCATTCAACGGAACTCCTCACATATCAGCTGCCGACTGCCCAGCCTCACACCTGGGGTGTACCCTGTCCAGCTGTATGTTGGAAACATGGGTCTTGCTTCCATCAGGTAAGGAGAGTGATATCAGGACACCGATTTTCTTCCACTTGAATTGTCGCGATTGCTTTCATACTTACTGTGTATGCCGTTGGCTGTTTTCGTAACAAAAGCAGCAATGACACGTATGATGGTGTACCTGAGAACACAAGTGCTTTGTTTGCCTTTGTTTGATGTTCTGTTAACGGAAGGCAGTGACTGTAGAATTAGGCCATATGTCCCAGTGCTGTAGAACGTAACTTAAGAATACATTAATAAACGTTTCTGTGTATTGTATGAACACATTTATAAACTGCTGCTCACACGATGCAAGTAAAATTCGGTCAATCCACATAAGCACATGGCATTTCGAATAAACTGATGTCTGGTGAGGTTGCCACTGTGTTATGCATGGATCAATACGTGCATGGCATGCACTCGATGCGACTCATATACTTGCCTGATGTCTTCCACACCATGAAGTGTGTCTTTGCCAGTCCTGTACTCGTTCTTGATTTTACTCATATGCATGCCTGATGTAGCCCCTCACACCATGAGGTGTGGCTTTGTCAGTCCTGTACTCGCACCTGATTTGACTCATATGCATGCCTGATGTAGCCCCTCACACCATGAGGCGTGGCTTTGCCAGTCCTGTTCTCTCACCTGATTTGACTCATATGCGTGCCTGATGTAGCCCCCCGCACCATGAGGTGTGTCTTTGCCAGTCCTGTGCTCACACCTACTGTGTAGCCATATACGTATTAATGCACAGCACTTTCTGTAACTAGTGTCTAGGTGCCTCTGTGCTTTGTGCGCTGTAATAAATTTGAAAATAAATTACAATAAAATAAACAAATAAAGCAGTAATAGATAGAAATTAGATTCTTTTCATGTAGCACGTTATACTTGAGTCCTACCTCTTTTATGCTCCATGATATTCAGTGTTTTTGTGTCTCAACTCGATGGAACTTTATCGGCTTCAGGAAAATGATAGACTGGCCTTGCCGAGTTTTGAAACTGAGTTCAGTTTACACATAAAAAGATCGTAATTCCTGCAGAACAGAACTGGATCTAACTGCTCATTGAGAAGGTGTAACCTATAAGCAATTACCCGCTCAAGTAGACACAGGGAACGCAGACTGTAGATCTGCAATTCGCTTGGCCCAGTAAAGCATTAGGACTGTTACCACTAGAAATGGCCATTGATCAAAGTGAGTGGGAACGGTCGGTAGCGGTTTTGACACTCCTTTTATTTTTTTTCTGTTTACCATTCCTCTAGTTTTTACAATCATATTCACCATTCTGTACAGAGGATTTGTCCATTCGTGTCCTTGTGCAAGTGTAAAGTTGTAATAGAAACCTTAGTTACTAGTCACTTTGACTACTGCAATGCCCAGGCGCAACACTTTGTCACACCTACCCTTTCCACTGCCGAGACCACAGTTCCACTACTTTTTTTGGTAGACTTCTACCACTGGAATTGGCCACTTCCCTTCCCTGCCCCCGCCATGCCTAGACCTAAGCACTCAACACCCCAAAGCATCGGGAAGCTAATAACAAGATAGCAAGATTGGGAAATGGCAACATTTAACTTTCATATAGTTAAGCCATAGAAATACGCCCATGCTTGGTGGAACAGAATTTACTCCACACTACACCGAGAAGTTTCTGGAGAACCTGAGCACCAAGCCTCTAGAATAGGGAGCACAAGTTATCTCGGCAGGCACAGTACCTCTTCCAACTGCACAGATACTCACATGCCTACCAACATGCTGACTCTCTCCTCTGCTCCAAAAAAACAATTAGAATGCAACTATGCCCCAGGATTAACTTTGGCCTAACTGCCCACATCTATACACCACCATGCACCCCTCCATGATCTTTAGAACGCAGCTATACCCCACGAAAATAATCGGCCTATCTGCACACATAATCTCATATACAAACAATACCTCTGCTAGAATGCAGCTATCCAAGACAATATGGCCTAGCTGCACACATACTACTGATCTCACACAACCTTTACACCACTATTAGCATACCCACCACAACATTTCGGCCTAGCTGTACACATACTGAGTACACACACGCACTACTTACCACTCTATTTTTCTGCTGACCTGGACTACGGCCACAGCATGAAGAGATCATTCAGATGGAGAAAGTCTCTATACAAATGTCCAATAACATAACAGATTTATGAAGCAGACCCTGAACTGAACTGAGCTATATTACTAGTGTATCACTCATATGATAAACATGAAGTAAAATATTTACTATTTAGCAAACGCTATTGGCTGATAAAACGTCCAGGTTTAAGGACACTGAAAGAACTTTTCAACAGGGCTACATTGTTTGATATAACTAGTTTTAAGATATTGAATGAATATTAGTACCCAGCGAGAGTCAAGCAGAATGCAACACGCATTCTGATTGGCTCTCGCCGGGTCGTTACCCGGCCGAGAATCCTTTGATTCTCAGCCGGGATTCCAGCCGCCTTGTCCTTGGCGGGGGGCGTGGCAGCCTCTCAGCCAATGAGGAGGCTCGAAGAGGAGCCATCCCCGCTCCGGCCCTCCCCATGGCTGAGAGGCTGCCTTCGCCCCCTGCCGGGGACTCAGGTAAGGCTTTTTTTAAAAATGTTTTTCCTTTTCCTCCCTCCTCTCCCCACCCCACTTACCTTCTTGCCCCTGGTGGGGGACTATGGCAGCCTCCAGCCGTGTGGGGACTCGGAGCGGGGCCATCGCCGCCGCGCGTCTCCACATGACTGGAGGCTTCCATCGTCCCCTGCCGGAGACGCAGGTACGTTTTTTTTTTAAACTTTTTTTCCCGCTTCGCTTCGGCCTATAACTATGTGCCCCAGGGCATCACCTGAGTCAGTAATGCCCCCGCTGCTCGGGCATATTTCTTAATTATTACAAAAAAACTCATTCAGAGAACTACCAAGATATTCTCCTCATACTTGGCGCATTCCAGTAGGTGAAGAATGAACAGCAAGATCAAGTGGATGTTACAGCCTTGATATTACCAGCAAACTCCTAATGTCTCAATGCCCTGAAAATCTCACCATCAAAAATTCTGCTTAGAGGAGGGGCAATTTTAGGCTTCGCTGGGCTATTTAAAAATAAATCTCCAGCAAGCATGGTTTTCGGTGGCCAAAATCTAAGACGCGCAAACTTTTCTGGATAATTCCTGCTGTTTGTAACTTGACCAGGTAATAGCGCAGGCAACCTAATAAGTGGTTTTGATAACTTCCCCTAAAGTATGAATAAACCTGGCAACCAGGTTCCAGGCCTCTTAAAACTCATCACAAACTGAGAACCATGCCACACCCGCAGGAACGATACAAGACGCCATGCAAATATACCATTATACTTTGTATGTACTTATTTATTGTGCATCGGTTTATAAATAAACCTTTCACACATTCCAGACATCACATAATTGCTAAAATCCACATTTCAATTGATCATAGATTATAAATTATATTTGAACAAAGACGGCTCCTTGCAATGACATTAACTTTAAAAACATGTAACGCCCTCTTTCATACGAAGTATAATGGAGAGTGGTCACGTTTTGGATGTGTATAAATTACACTGAAAATCCAACTATATTTTTTTATTCATGTATTTATTTATTTATTTTGATTATTTATATCACGCTCCAAACCAGACTCAACCGTATCCAGGTGCAGATGGTCAAAGCTGCTAAATGAGACAGCAGAGCTGAACATCATGATGATTCTACATTGAACTGCCTACTTAAACAAGTGGGTTTTTAGAACCTTTCTAAACTGACCCAATGACTGTCAAGCTCTAATTTCCAATGGGAGTTGGCTCCAGAGCTTAGGTCCAAAAACTAAAAATCTCCTATCTCCCTATATTTAAACAGATCCTACAGGACTGGCTACGCATCAATGAGGGGGTTGAATGGAGGTGGCTTACCCATGCAAAAGTGGTCCTAAGCAATATTGGTGGCAGACATGTCTGCAATATAGGAGTGCTAATAACAAATGCTGAAATGGCGCACTTCTTAAATGGAACCTGGACCGGCGCCAACACAGTTGAATTCTTGAACTACAAAAAATATGTTGTGCCTGTTATATTTCATTTACATTGCAAATGCGCGCAAGAGGTTATTGTTTTTAGAGTTCAGCCTGAACCTTATCTCTTTATCTTCCATGACTATTAAAAGGCACAGGAGCCAGACAGAGCACTCTCCTTTAAAACAAAAAAAGGAAATAGAAACACCTGTGCATTTTCTTTAATTGTGCCAAAACCATGGACGGAGAGGGATATCACCATATTTAACAACTGCACGAATTCGTCAGGCGCTACTGGCCAGGCACTATCTGAAAACCTCACAAACTTTGGGGGAGTTTTAAACGCTGCGCATTTATCAGACAGTGCTTGATTTTTACGCTGTAGGTTTATGAAATCGATGAATTGATCTGTTGGATGGTTTTATTTGATGAGATTCCGATTTTGTTTAAGTCCTTTTTTACTTTGTATTTTTATGGATATATCTATGATTGTGTCCTCTGATGGAAATGTAATAAAGTGATCATGATGATGAATATTACATTTCAAAAGACTATTTTGTCTGGGCTTTTGTGTTACATTAACTCCGTTATCACAATTCTGTTACCACCCTCTATTTTTGTAAGGAGTCCATCTGTCTCCAGAGTGCACCATAGATCTCTCATATATGGGTGGCACACATACCTGGCAACTTCATGCCAATTTGACCAGTGTCATGTCACATTATAGCTCAATATGAAATGGGCTTCCTATGAAAATCAAATATGTATTTTCTCTCTTTTTCTTAGTGTTCCCGGAAATGGTAACATTAGGTATATTCTGGAGGTGACCAATGCTTCTCCTGCCCGTGGATCCTTATATGGAGGCACCAAAATCACCATAGCTGGCTCTGGATTCAGCACAGAATCAGAGCACAATAAAGTCTTGATTGGTAAGATTTAAAGTGTTGTCCTTGTTTACTTTTTCCAAACATGTGTTAGGCAGCTTGATGCCACCAAGTCTTCACCGCTTCCTATCCACACCTTCTTCTCCCTTTGACCCCTAATCATCTTGTGCGTTGGAGCAATCCACAGATTGCTTCGGCGTGCTGCAAACATCAAACAAATGCATTATTGTCAAGTGGCAGCTTGACTAACTCTTAATGATATGATATGATAGGTTATTTATAACGCGCTTAATACCCAGAGGTTTCTTAGTGCAGACCCGTGCATCGATCCTGTGTTGCTACGTGTCGTCTTGTTTCCAAGGTGAGCATGTTGCCCCTGAGCTATCCTCCCGAGACAAATGAATCTGGGCTCACCCACAAATGGTTTGCCTCTTGCCATACCTCCCCGGGAGATATTATATAGGTTTGGCAGGCAGCACTCACAAAACTGAGAGTAAAGGCAATTTTTTATTTTTTAATCTTTCCTTTTGCAGTCCATTTTCTGAAGTAGAAGGTTAAATGCAGGGCAGCCAACAGTACCTAAGTGCCAACGTTGGCAGTCCCCTGCATGCCATTTTTACTTTTGATATCAAGACCCTGCCAGTTTACACGAGCAGAGGTTTCTAAAGTTTCCAAAATAAGCTTTTAGATATTCATTCTGGACAAGATTTTGGACTGTGCTTTCGAACCAATGAGTACCATTTTTTTTCTCCCCATCCTTTACCATTACATTTATTTGCTCTAGTGGCCAGGGGGGCGACTGACTGTTCTTCTGGGACATTTACATGGTGGTGGTGGTACCAAAGCCACAATATATTCCTTGTTCCCTTTATAGGTGAAACACCCTGCCAGGTGACACTGTCAGAAGCTGAGAGCTTGGAATGCATCATCGAATCCACAGGAGTCACACACACAGTGACCAACAAGGGCCGAGATATACGTAAGTGCCGCGTGACAATATTCAACCGCAGACGACCGAGTACTTAATACAAATATCAAGATTAAGTAGGAGGAAGAATTTAAGAAAACTGAATTCTAATTTCACACTATGATTAGACTGAACATTCCTTGTCCATTGCGCAAAGCATGATGGGATGAATATTTTCAGGTAAGTCGTTTAGTTAAGCTGATCTGATTGTACGTAAGAAGCTTCTGAGGACTCCAGAGTGGTGAGCTTAGCGGACGAGTGTGTTAGTTGTCTCAGGGGCACAAAATAAGGCACGTGAATGGACGTGCTCAATGTGAATTGAACATCAGATGTGGTGGTTTGCACGGATTTTAGAGGATGCATTAAAAGTACTCAAAACAGGGCATGGCCCGGACAAGCTGCCTTCTGGGGCTGCATTGGTGGCCGGGTCAATGGGTGATGAAGGGTTGGGTGGAGAGGCGCAAGTCTTCTGCACCCTCACAGTAATCCTCTGGCTGTGTACCCCTATGTACAGTGCCCCTTTGCTTCCCAGCTACCCCATAGGTACATGCAATATTTCTGGGATGAGATACAGGAAAGCCCTTGGAAGCATAATCAAGTGGTTTCTCCCTGTCACAGATTATGGGCTTGGCTATGCCTGGTCCCCGGCATCCATGAGCATTCTGGTGGGTGACACCGTCACGTGGCAGTGGGACGCCCCGCCTTTCATCCCCGGAGTGGGATACCGGGTGTTTTCTGTGTCCAGCCCTGGAAGCAGCATATACGATGGGGAAGGATTTACAAGTGGAGACCACAGAACAGGATCAGGTATGTTACAAACATTGCGTTATTTTAAGGTATTCTCCTGGCTTTTATATAGCTCAACTGCTTCCATTTTCATGGCCTCTTGGCACTCTGGGATCTGCACAAAAAAGGGTGGGGAGTGTTTAGTAGGAGCAGAGGTAGTAGTGCGTGGCTGCGTTACTGGTGTGGTGATATCTGCAAATCATAAGGTTCTGGGTGCTTTTGACATGTAGTCCCTTTTGACGTGCCCTGGGTGTACCCTGAGTTGGACACGTACGCCGTGTGCCTGGTCTATGATTGTTGGGGTCTGTTTGCGTTTTGTGGTCATTTTGAAGTACCATTTATTTAATTTATTTATTTATTACACTTGTTGGTAGCCCCCACACTGGGAAGTATCACAGCGCTAAATGGTATCACCATGGGCTAGTGTATGATTTTCAGGCGTGGATATGTGCGGGAATCTTCTCCAGTACCTGTATGTTTGATCAGAGCTATGTGGTGGTTCAGGACACTGCGCTTGGTGGGGGTGTCGAGAGGTGTGGTGTGGTTTGATGCGATACACGTTATGAGGAAAGTGAACAGTTTGGATGCCAAACATCCAGCACAAGCAGAATGTCACCAGGTGCTGACAAAGCTGCAGGTACTAATGGCGAAAATAGCAGTACAGCGAGCAAACATGGGAGCAATACCTCAAGGGGTCCCTAATGTTCCGTATATTGGATTTGCCTTTCTTGCTTTTTCACCGAGTAAGAGCCATGACATTTGAATTAGTTTGGGAATTTGACATATTCATCTGATCGAGAAGCAGAATAAGAACATCAATAGCTTGCCCACAGGTTTTTCAGTATTTGCTAATTGAGCTTTGGACAGCGCGTGAAAATGAAAATGACTCATTAAGTGGCTTGACCTTTGATTTACCCAAACACAATTCCTCAGTTCTGGTAATCTCACTCCTAAAGAGTTATTTAAAAATTGCACCCATCTTGAATTTTCTCCACACTGTGGGGCCGATTCATGGAAAAGAGTGCATTCATCCTGCAAGGGCCGCACGCAGAGAACGACACTGCGCCAGCCTGTGAGCAGAATTTAAAATGCGCGTCCCGCGTATTCGTGGAATTTTCTGTGCAAAGTAACCGTATACGCAAGTCGCGGATGGAACACCCCCGACAGTCCCCCACGCAAAGCAAAAAAAGCCAGTACAGCTACCTCTGTGTACTCCCCCAAATGCAAATGCACGCACCCTTCAAACAGTGCATGGGGTCCCCCTCAAGCGGGCCTGCCTCTCAAGTACTCTGCTGCGCGGGGTCCCCCGTAAATGTTACCGGCATCCCGACAACATGCGTATGATGTATCGTAACTCAGGTAAAACTCTGTAAATCATAAACTGTGCCTGCACCACATTACACTGCGTACGCACAAACCTAAATCCGATCGGATCCCCGGCTGTGTACACTCACCCCTATATCTGACATGCAAACCCACCTCTGTGAGGCGATTGCCATGCGCAAGTGTACTTACGCCTGCCTTCGGGTGGCAGACAGATGGAGGGATTTGCGTGAGCATTTTTCAGGCGGGAGGTTGTGCTGTCACATCCATGAATACGCTTTGTCATGCGCGTTTGTGGGCATGCTATGGACTGCTTGCAGCCTGTCCCTCGTAACGCCCACTTTTTCCCTTGTACTTCCTCATTTACCAAGTTCTGCCCCCTAATCCGCCCTCTGCGCCCCCGGCGCAGGCCTTGCCAACACTCTGCGCGGTGTCTCACGCAATGCACTCGACGGCTTGCAGAGACATACTGAGCCTGCACGAAGTCCACGCAAGTTAGGAAAAAGTGCAGTGCAGTTGAACAGGGTTTTGCGCGCAGATTGGCGCGCAAATCCCAGATTTTCCACGCAAATTATTTCATGAATCGTCCCCTAGAGCTTCTTTAAATTCCTTCAGCACATCAGAACATAGGAAATATTGTTTATTGTATTGGTGTACATCAAACCTTTTGTGAATGTTGGGGAGTTATTTCCACAATGTACTAGTAAATTCCAAACAATAAACACCCCTCAGTAAAAACAATGAAGACTCACTAGTTAAGCAATTGCTTCAAACATGGAGAAAGTCCTCACTTTGTGAGCTCAAATCACACAACTGGTCTGACTCAACCCTTCAGTTCTCTAAGGTTGGTATATTGAGCACTATTAAGCCGGGTAATATTAACACCTGTTGTTTCTGCGCTTGGATGCTTATGAAGCCCTATATAAGAACAGAAATCCATGCGCTAACAATTCTTCCTGACAAACTGTGATGGCCAGAAAAGCTTGGTGGAAAATGAATGGTGTTCAATAGTGAAACTGAGTCAGGGAGAGTGTCTTAAAACTGGGATCATACAGAAGAATTTCTCTCCAGAGTCAATGGTGGAACAAGAGTTTTTTATTTAAATGCACACATCTCTTTTGCAAGCATCTGTGTGCTTACTGCCACTCCTGCAAGAGTTCACACATATGTAAGTGGTTCTCAATGACGCCGCTAAAGTGAGCCCTACCCTAGATTTGGGGTGACAGCCTCTCCCACTGTAACCACTTTCCCTCCTATTACAATCAGCTATCACATTGAACTTCAAAGACAAAGAACGATTGCTGGATTCTTGAAAAAAAAGCTAGCAAATGGTCGTCGACTTTAGTCTACATCTCCCCCTCCATTCTGCAGAATTTAGTCAAGTCCTGTTGCATTGTAGGATCTGTAATCCTGGATTTATAATAGATACATCCAGGCCTCCAAGAAATAGATTTCAAAGTAAAGAATTACAGGATTGCCCCCAAAATGCACTGAGGCATGTTGGTGTATATGCGTCTAATGTCAACTCAAATGCAACCATTGGTTGTAGTAAATGTTGTCATTTCTAACCTGGTTGCTCTCTATCCCTCATAACTATTCATGTGATATCTACTGCTATAACAATTCCCGAAATGTATGTGTACTCCCAGCAATGTGTCCCTCCACCTGCATTTCCTACCTCACACTTACTAGCCTTTGTAGTTGACCTAAGAGGCTTTGCCCATTTGACACCCCTACCTAAGTGCTCATAAGTGATCTTCTTGGATGCACCACTTTACAAAAAAAGAAGTATATGAATACATTCTTGCTTTTACATGCAAATATCTGACCCCAGATGCTGGGGCTGGCCAGTGTCTGTTCTCAACTAATTAAACCTTTTTATCTGCATAGATTAGATGTGTGACATGAGAATAGTAGATTCACATGACAACCCAAAAAGTGATGGGTGGAAGGTTTTGAATGAATCTGAACCACTGACACTGCTCTGGGCAACCTTCCACTCACTGTTTTTAGCCTGTTTGTGCCATTGCAAAAGGTGTCAAGCCATGTGCAAATCAGGCATTTACTGCCACCAATGGTAACAGCCCAGCCCGAACTGCTAGGTCAGGTCCCTTCTCCATGGAAACACAAGCGACCCCATACAGGTTTCAGCCTTGTAGGTCCTCATCAGTGAGGGGCAGCTTTGTTCCCTATGGCGCAGCGAGCAAAGGACCCACGTCTGGACATAGCCTCTCTCACATAGGGAGACTAGCTACAACCAAAAACATGATGGGTGGAATGTTTTGAATGAATCTGAACGGTTATAGGTTAAATGTTCGAATTAAATTGACCGAATGACAAAATGGTCGAGTCAAAATGACTGAAATAAAGGGTCGAATATTTTTTTTGTTTTTTGGTAGAAATTGTTGCTATCATTTTACTTGTGTGGGTCATTTTAGAGAAGTGTGGCAGATGTGGTTATATTGATGACTTGAGTGGAGAGGTGGATGGATTCAAACCCCGATATTTGGTGTAAAAACACCTTTTTTACCTATACTAAAGCAACAAAAAAAAGATACATTTAAAAAAAAATCGACCCTTTTGCTTTCGGTAGTTTTGACTCGACCTTTTTGTCATTCGACCATTTTGATTCGAACATTTGACCGGACACCATTTGAACCACTGGCATTTCTCTGGGCAACTTTCCACGCCACTGTTTTTTAGCCCCTCTGCACCATTGCAAAAGGGGTCCAGCCATATGACTCATGGAATGCGGAATGACTTTGGTTGCCGGCACCAGCAATATCCTGGTAACACAAGGATATCACGTGCAGGTAACGGTAGGTCCTCTGGCCGGTATCCCACCAGAATTCCCAGCGGCATACTGGCAACTTATAATGAGGCGTCTGTCTTTTAAAATGATTATAGCTACACACAAAATCTCTGGGATGAAAAGACATATCTTTCTTCTTCTGGCAGAGAGCCATTTTGTTTAACAAGAAAGTCATCAATGGGGAAGTCTTGTGTTGCTGTGGGAAACATGGATTGCCCCCCAAACACAGGCAACAACGCACTATGCTCTTTCCTTGAATCCCAAAGGTTATGGCAATATTCATGGGATCCTGAAGCTGAGGAAATTGTACAACCAGGAATTCCATCCTTTAGAATGTCCCAGTGTGGGAATATCCCACATTGTGGAAAACATAGTATGCCCTTTGAGCATTTTCAGGTGTATTCAAAGTAACACACTGCATGCAAACAATGAGAGATTCTCTGCTTAAACGTTACTCTCCCGCCCATGTAAACTCTTTGACTTTATGCTATAAGTACTGACATAGGGCCTAATCTGGTTACACACAGGCAAGCGGTAGGACAAAAAAGGACTTCCTTTTGCCTTTGGGAGTTTTTTGCGGTTGTGTATGTAAATGTATGTGTAAGGGTTTTCTTATAGCACACATCTCGCCGAGAAGCAACAATGTCCTGAACATTCAAGGGAGTTTGGGATTTTGTTTCAGATTTAGGAGGAACTGAATTTGGAGGGTTATTAAAGCTTAGAAATAGTACATCTAAATTTAGCCAGGTCCTTCAACTGGTTCGCCAAGAACTCCTACCACATATCCCTCTCAACGCCGTTCAAAGAAGCACATTATCACCACACGAGTTCTCATTAATGCAAGCATAGTTCATATGGTTATGTTATCTCTTTGAAACTGTCTATTTTAGGGAAGTTTGGGTACAAGTTTACTTCCCCTGGAGTATACTATTACAGCAGCGGCTCCATCAGTGATGGCCAGAGCATTTCCCTGCAAGGGACAGTCACCGTTCTACCGGCTCCTGACAGGCAAGCTGAAGTCCATGTTCGTGTTGGGGGTCATGAAGCACTATATCATCCAGGTAATTATGTTTGTGATTTCAGAAAAGGGTATGATGTAGTTATTCAATTTAGAAATAGTGCCATGCGTTAGATTATTACCAAGGCAATTATTTGCAATGATGGATGCATTCATTTGGGTATTGTTTAACACAGGCCCATTCCCTCATTGAGGGCACTTGCAGAGCGATAGGGGACATTTTTAGCATCATGATAAAATGAAGTATAGCTAGCGGTATAGCTAGCGGTGATCTTGTTTTTTGGTAGAAATTGTTGCTATCCTTTTACTTGTGTGGGTCATTTTAGAGAAGCGTGGCATATGTGGTTATATTGATGACTTGAGTGGAGAGGTGGATGGATTCAATTGGGGGGTGTCGGACTTATTCCATTCATGCAGTTTTAAGGTCTAAAGCCTTAGCATGCTGTCTTCATTGGTTGGTGCGCTGCTGGTTCTGCTCATTCTGTGGTCCTCTCTAGCAAGACACACCAGCGAAGGGATGGAGGCAGGGAAGGCTTCCCTGGAAAGATCTGTTTTAAAGTTCTACTTGGAGGAATGTAAGCTGGGTGGGGATCTCAGCAGTGGGCCCAGATCCTTCGCGAAGTGGCAGGCTAAATTCCTCAGGGATTGGCCTTCATGCCTGCTCTGTTTGAGGTTGGGTGACCCACATTCATGAGCTACTTAAAGCTTAGGTTGTGGGTGAGTGTCTAGTGAGGCGCTAGCTTCTGAAGTAGGCCTTGAATATTATACGCACGATTGCAAACTTGATCCTCTCTTCTACAGCAACTAGTGGTATTGCTTCAAAGCTACTGGAATGTGGTTCAACTTTCTGAGTTTTGGGCATGGTCAACAGGCTTGCTTTGCAATTATAAGGAGTTTTCGAATGTTCTTTTGGGTAGCCAAATCGACGATACGCAATACTTTTATCAGAATAGTACTAATGATCAAGTCAACGTGAAATATCTTAGCTAAGAAGTGGAATGACCTTTATTAGAATAGCAAGGTGATAGCTTGTCTTCGTTGCAACAGCATTTGTGGGGTGAAAGATTGGCCTGGATAAAGTATGATTCTTAGGGGTATTACTTTCTGAGCTGATAGTGAGCTAGCTGCCCCCAGTATTTTACACCAATTAATTAGTAGCGTCTTGCTTTTTGGGTTACACATCTGTAGTTTCTACTCATAAATGCTAACAATATCTGCATATTCATCTTACAGACAGATGTTAATCTGCATGTCACCATGACACATCTGGACATGCTGTTTCTGGGCAAGTTGTGCCAAATGCTTCATATATTGAAAAGCAGCTGTTTTAATGCTAATCCTTGGGGCACTTTGCTGATTTTTGTTGATGGGTTTTCAGACCAAACCTTATTTGTTGACTGTGATAAGATGGGAAGGAGTACATATAGTTCAGGCCCATCCTCAATAATCATGCGCACTCTAAGTGTTGAGAAACAGCCTTGTGGTCTACTGTGTCACAGTCTCTGAACAGATCCTCAGGCTGAGAAATGCAGGTTTAGCAGCTTTGAGGGCTGACCAGAGGTTTTTCTCTGACATTAAAAGGGGTGGTTTCCATCCCAAAAAGTGATCTAAAGCCGTATTGCAGATAGTTGAGTTGAATATGCATTTTTACAAATTCGTGGAGTTCCCCAATGATTTCCCCTTCCATTGTCCTGCAAGGGATTGGAATTATTGAGATAACGGGCCTTATTACGAGTCCGGCAGTAACCGAGCCGGAAAAACCAGCAGGTTACCGCTGGACTCATATTACCATTCCGCCTCTGTGATTCCCGGAATCACCGGGGCATTACAACCCCGGTGACCCAGTAATTCCGGAGGCGGAATTTGGTAAATCCCCATTCCCATGGAGTCCTCTAGTCCTCTAGGACTCCATGGGAATGGGAATGGGGAATGGGGAATTGGAAACACCTGCACCATGCTGTAACGGTGCCCGTGTTTAGACGTCCGCCTGCAGGCGGGTGGTGTTAAACCCACCAGGTCAGACCTGCCGGGAGTGACACCTCCCACCTGCAGAACTCGAGATCAGCCGGTCCGGAAAGGCAGATTTACCACCACCGTTCTTTCCGGACCGGCTGACTTGTAATGAGGCCCAACATGATTGTTGGACAACTGCTCTGTCTTGAATGCATATTTGAAAGTGCTGAGTGCCATGCCTTATTTTAACTGACACATACAAGCAGTTCTTAATACTAAGGTGTTGATCGAATGTTGTGAGACCAATGTTTATGGGGCTGTCGGCATGTCTATCAGAGAGGACAGAGACTTTGTTGTGTTCAGCTGGATGCTGCAGCAGATTTGGGGGATATTTGCTTGGAGAATGTTAGGTCTTTGCAGTGGTGAGTACAGGTGCTCAGTACTTGGCCCAGTGCCTCACTTGGTCTTTTGACTATGTGTATTTCCCCCGGCATACCACTCTCTGGTACCCCTTGCTATGGATGGATCTTGCAAGCCAGTCTGTCTCGCATAGCACTTGTTCACTTCCAGAGGCCTTCTAGATTTCTTTTTAGGTTAGCCAATTCCAGAGTGAACCATGTGTTGCCTGTATGTCACTTAGTTTGTTTTACCTTAGGAGGGGTAAGCCCATTACAGGTTTCCATAATGTTTAAGCCAGGCTGGATCGCCGGATTCTGGTGGCGGAGAGCACATAGTCCAATAGGTGTCTGCAATGTTGGATTGCTGAACCCGCTTTTAGCTGTAACTGGAGATTTGGTGTATTCGTTGGTCAGCACTGTAGTGTGGCAACATCTAATTTCCTACAATTAAGGAATGATCCTTCCTTTGTTTGGGATAGAACTACAGTATGAGGTTAATGATATTGATATTGTTTGTAAAAAGCAGATCTAGAACATGCCCTACGATGTGAGTTTGGCCATTCTTGTTTTGCAAAAAACATAACACTTGCTCATTTTCCTTAGTTTGTTCTTTTTTTTTATCAATCCAGATGTTGGACTCACCAAGCGGGAGTATTTCACCTGGATCCACTGTTGAACAATAGCCATGTTGTAGATCTCTTTCTTGCATACTAACTACATTGTATTGCAATAGAGTCATGACGAAGAAAGTGTTGGGCTTTGTAGATTATTCCTGCTTCTTCAGGGAGAAAGCATCTACTGATAATTGTAGGGCATGGATATGTGTAAACAGAGTGGTACATTTCAGAATGGACAAAAACACTGAAAAACACTGTGACCATTAATTAAATTAGTAAAAGGTTGTGGGCTTAAGGGGTTAACATGGGTCGGGATGGGGTTGGGGTGGCGTTTTAAGGGTTAAAAAATGGGGGGTTGGGAGGGAACCCACACCCCCAATAAAAAAACAACAGAAAACCGGTGTTTTTATAACCATTTATTTTAACTTTACCTGCCTTCAGACAAAGTACATCAAAATCTGTGCTCATACTTCACTGTATCTGCACATTATACCATTTTTAATCATTCGTGTTCACTGTATTTAGAATGTAATTATACTAACCATGATTGACTAAAATTTTAGTTAGACTTTGCCTCTGAAGATGTGGCTCCTTGGTGTCACCCTGAGTCCTTCATTAATGGTACAATAACAGTTGCTAACATCAACTCTGCAGATCCCGTCCCAGCCCGCCGGCGAAGGTCCGTACACGACTGCCTAGCCCTGGAGCCTCAATGCAGCCCACCCTTAAATGGAAGTGGTAATGGAAGTGCCGTCTTGTTTGAGTTTTCCAGCTGTTACTCCGCTTCCATAACCGTCATCAGTCCATCCAATGGAACGGTTTTGGACCTGCTAACAATCACTGGTACTGGCTTCAGCAACATCCCCTGTGCCAATGAGGTACGACACATTTGAAAAACTGCATTTCATCATATTGGTGTGGGATAATGAATGCCTAATTTCTATTTTATTTGGTCTGTGCCTTAAATAATTCTGAGGACCATGTGAAAAGTAATGTGTATGTCCAAAGGTTTTCATACAGGAGGAGCAATACTCAACATATTCCATATTTTCTCAACATATCTAGTGTTTGAGAAAATCTGAAGGGGTAGGACCCAGGCTCAAGTGGCCTGTACAATAATAGGGAAATCCTTGAAGAGCCATTAAGGGACGTGTAGGACCCAGGCCTGGATGGGCTGCATGATAATAGGGCAATCCCCAAAGAACTATTTAAGGGAGGGGTAGGTCTATGGCTCCAATGGCCTTTACGATAATAGGGCAATCCACAAAGAGCCATTAAATATGGGAAATGTTTGTAAGACAAATTGTGCTGGTTTGTTGAGTTAATGTTCTATGCAGTGGAAGTTTTCGCAAATTCATCTGTCTTTGATTTCATGCTCATTTGTCATTTGCTTTGACTGCTTACCCTCGATTGGCATGTTCCCACACTTACCTAAACATGCCGCTATCATGCCTCTTTTCTTAGAAACCCATCTACTACTTTCAACCTCCGCCCAGTATTCCTTCTGAGGTTTCTCTCTAAACCTTTTGAGCACAGTGGGCTTCATTACGAGTTTGCTGGTCTGGAAACAACGGTACCTGTAAGCTTGCCAGTACCGTTGTTTCTGGACCGGCAAACTACGAGTCTGCGAGCGGAAGCCTTTCAGCCCGCCAGGTGTGACCTGGCGGGCGAAAAGGCACCCGCTCGCAGACCTTGACGGATGCACCAGCACCATTCATGAATGGGGCCGGTGCATTCGTCTTCCCCATTCCCATTCAGTCCGATGGGACTCAAATGGGAATGGGAGAAATATTGTCCGTATTTACTGGCACGGCTACCACCAGAGCATAATGACCGCCAGAGTTTTTATCTTCATAGTTCTCTTCCTAAGGGAGTGGCTATATTCTTCCTCCACTTTAGTCGGCTTTCGGGCCCTCCTACTCCACCGAAGAAGCTCTTCTTTCCATCGTTACTTGCCTCATGGTTGCACATGCCCACATCTGTTCCTAAGATTAAGTATGTAGTCTCTAGTGCACCTGTGGGCGTGTTCCCAAAAGATTTAAAATTAGCCTAGAAGTTATTTTATTGTTTTGTATGTGGCCCTGGTGACGCACTATGTTGACACATCCCTACACCTATTTTGTATGTGTTTGAAGGGTTGCACACACCCACATCATATTCCACACTGGGTGTTATTAGTCAAATTGATGTTCTAATATTTTATCACACCTATCAGTAAACATCCAAACTCGGTGTGCCTTACGTTCCACATTTACCGATCATATATATTTTGTTTCAGGTAAAAGTTGGAGAATATCCTTGTGAAGTACTTTCAAGCAGTGACAGTGAATTGACCTGCAGCGTGGACCCACAGAACAGCATGAACGTTGGAGTCGCAGAAATCGTCTCCTTAACTGTCCAGAACCTGGGGGCTGCTATCAATACATTGACAAAGGAATTTGACCGCCGTTTTGCCCTTGTCCCCCACATAAGCTCTGTGACCCCCAGTGCCGGGTCACTTACCGGAAAGACAAGGCTGACCATCCAAGGGTCAGGCTTTGAGGGTTCAGCGAGTGCGGTGATCGTCTCAGTGGGTAGTTATCGATGCGCAATTGTGTCCGTGAATTACACTCATATTAAATGCGACAGCCCGCCTGTCTCTCCTGCACAAAGCATGGATGTGAATGTCCTGGTACGTGGTATGCCTGCTCAGTGTAGAGGAGTGTGCAATTTTTCATACTCAGATGCTGTCACGTCGTCTATATCAACGGTCTCCCCGACCAGTCTGGATAATGTAACTACAGAGATTTCGATTCAAGGAGACGGCTTCGGGACCAGTGTTGAGGACATTCTTGTGTACATTGGTAGTAGGCCTTTCCAAGCAAACAATGTGACGGAAAATCTTATTACCTGTGATGTGGACCCCTTCCCTGCTGGAAACTACACTCTCACGGTTGTAGTGTTGAGTAAGGGCCTTGCTTCAGGTAGCCTCAACCTTAACAGCCCTGCTGTGGCTCATCTCTGGCCAGCTTCCGGAAGCATCATGGGCGGCACCACTCTGTCCATCACAGGAAATGGATTTCACCAACCGAACACGACTGTGACCATGGGTGGTGGCTTTTGTGAAGTTAGAAACATTACTTCGGGATCAGTGCGGTGCTTCACCCCGGCACACGCTGCTGGAGCAGTAACTGTGCAGATTGTTGCCAATTCCGTTTTGTACCCACCACTTAGCTTCACATACGCAGCTGCCGATACGCCACAAGTTGCATCGATCAGTCCAGACACAGGTACGTACTTGCTTTATTCTACTTGTTCTGGTAACACACATCTTTATTGTTCTCAGTGTTTCAGTTGACTTTGTGGGGGAGGAAGTTATATCGTTCTATGCTTAAAAATGTACCTCTCTCCCAGGTTCTGTTCCCCGCTCTCTGAATTAATGTGGTCTTATGTTTTGCACGCAAAGCTCTTCCAGCATCAACTCCTAAACATATGAAAACACCCCTCTAGTCTTCCAGCAGCCATGAAACATCTCCCCAGCCACCTGCAAGAATGGGGTTCTTGTGTTGCCCAAATGTGCGTAACAACAAGAGGCTTCAAATAGGAGGGCAGTGTGTCTTGGCTCGCACCCATCTTCACGCTCAGTAGTGTGGTTCACCTCCTAGCTTTTGCACAATGTCCCGGGAGGATAGCTCAGAGGCAACGTGCTTGCCTTGGAAGCAAGACAGCATGGAGCACCACCGGTTCAATCCCTTGGTCAGCGCTTAGAAACCTCTGAGTATTAGGCGCGTTATAAATAACCAATCATATCAATGCTTCCATGACAGCTTCCATAGGCTTTTCCTCCAAACCTACCTTTCGTGATTTTTAGTAACACATTGTGGGGAATATCTATTGCTACATACAATGTAGCCAGACTGCATTAAAGGTACAGTTCCGCAAATCCTGCCAAACAATCTATCCCAGTCGCCAGGTGTGCACAATGAGCCAGTATTCTCATACCAGGAGTAAGGCTAACATATACAGGGTTGGATTGGCCCACCGGCCAATCGGCCCGTGGCCGGTCCGAAATCATGACGAGGCCCTGGGGGCCGGTTCCTACAGCCCACCGTGGGCTGGCCCAGGCGTGGGTTTCAGGAACCGGCCCCAAGGGCCTCGCCACCGCCGGATGCGTAGGTTGCAAAGGATCTGTAACTTGCAAGATCCTTTGCAGCACCGCCGGCGCTAGCACGCTGCATTCATCAAAAAAAAGTAACACTGAAGTGTTACCTTTCTTTGATGAATGCGGCAGGCTGCGACACGATGGCGCCAGCCAGCCCTCGGTATTGCAAAACACTGGGAGGGAGCGGCAGGGCTGGGCGGGGCTGCCTCTGCCCAACCTGCTCCCTCCCAGTGATTTGTATTATAATGGCAGAGCTGTTTTAGCCCCCGTCCTCGCACCCCACGCCTGACAGCAGCACCATGGCAGCGCGCCCGCTGGTCCTGCTCTGCCAGCGCCTTCACCCCGGCATGGGGTAGATAGAGGCCCCACGAGAGAGTGCAGGCGAGGACAGTGAGGGGCAGAATAACATAGGCAGGATCATGGTATGGTGAGTGGAGTAGGGGCATTGGAGGGGCGCAGTCACTGGCGCTTCCCTGCACGGCATTGTGCACAGTAAGTTCATTTTCCCAGGCATACAGTTGTAGGTTTTGTGAAGCATCAAGCATATGATACTCCCTCCGCACCCCTAGAGACCGCAGCGTGCGCATCTGTAAGTTTAACAGTCACCTTTCCCAGGCCAGTATACATAGTTATGTAAATTTTTTGAGCTGCACATTAACCCTTTCTCTGCGGAGTTGTGTGATTCCTTGGGCCCCGATACCCATTCTCTCCCAGTGCACACAGTTGTGTACGTATTTAGTTGCATTTACACCTACTCACAGAGTAATTTATTGTGTTTTAAGTGTAAAGCATATCTTGAATAATTCCTTGGGTTGCATGTATTCCCAGGCATACATGTGCTCCATCTCCCAATGTACACAGTTGCTTCATTGGTTTCAGCTGCATCGCATCTGCCAGCACCACTAAAATTTGTAAAGTATCAGACTGCACGTCCTATCTCCTCTTAAGCGCATAGTGTTTTGTAACTTTGCACCCATTTTCTCAGTGCAAAAGGGTGTAGATTTGTGAGTTTCGTTTGCTCTGTCTCCCAACACCAGTTGCATTATCTCTTGGGTTGCGCGCTTTCCTACTTCTTGAACGCAGAGCTTACACAGATGTGTGATTGATGGTGCATCCACCCTCTGGCAGTGCACAACAATGTGTAAATCCTTAGGTGTTAATGGCCCTCCAGGTGCACACGGTCTGTGTGGTTTGCTGGTTTGCATGCCTTTTCCTAGTGGCACAGTTCTGTAATTCCTGCGGTTATACATGCTCTGAATTTCTCATTGCACATGTGCCCCTTACCTCCTGATTCACGGAGTTGCATTCTTTGTTCTCCCCGTGTATATTGCTGTGAGTCCTATGTTGGTATGTGCGCTAAATCCCGCTGCGCACACAACTGTGTACGTTTTTAGGTTGCACTTGTACTCTGTCTCCCGGGTGCACAGTAGTGTAATCGTTTGGGCCACAAGCGCTTTCCTCGTTCTTCGTTGTACACGGCTGTATGAGTTTTTAGGTTGTACATCAGTCAGTGGCGCCCCCAGAAATTTTTCATAGGGGTGGCATGATGAGATCACTGGGGAGGCATACCAAAACAAACACATAACCGGCAGGCAGGCCGGTGTTTGTGGGGGGGGGGAAGAGACAGCGTCTTTATAAGGGCCCCTCATTATCTCTTTGAAGGGTATGAAGAGTGAGTGTGTCATGGTAGATGTGAAAGAACATTATTAAGGCACCGGCCCTTCCTTTTTCTCCTCATTGGTACCTTGCAAGCCTGCTTCGGCCAAACTCTATTATTCGTGTGTCTTTAAAAAAACAAATCCGAAATCACTAGACCGATTTTTGTGAAAAGTGGAAAATTTACAAGCCCAGACAGAGCCTCCAATGAATTTTATGAGAAGTCTTTTCACTCCCCCATTGTCGGCTCATGATGGCCTGGACTCTGACTCAGCTTCAAGTGATTATTTGTTGGCTGCATCTCGTCTCACTCGCCTTGCAGCAGGCCAGCTTATTGCTTCATTTGTGCTGAATTTTGTAGTTCATAGAGGTGTGCCGCGCTCTGGAGTGCTGTATATCCACACAGTGTTGCAGTAGGCACTGCTATAGAGTTGTGTGGTGCTGCCATGCTGGAGAGCTGTGTGCTGGTGCAGTTTGTTATGCTGTATAGTGGTACACTGTTGCAGTTGTGTTGCAGATCCATGTACTGTTGCCATTTGAAGTGGTGTATATATACTGTGCAGCTGGGACATTTGAGAATATCTGTGGTGTGCATGCAGTTTAACTTCGGAGTGGTACATATCTGTTATGTTATTTTATGAGTTGTGTTGTAATGTAAAATGTGAGCACAAATACAACTGGCAAGGTTCTTTGCGGTGTCATTTGGCAGTACTGCTTATTAAATGCATCTCTATTTTCACTACTGGTGGCAACTAGTAGACATTCTTGAGTATGGTTCTGCAAAATAAGTATTTACCTATGTGATGATGTTTTTTTTAAAAAAAAAGAACAAAAGGAATGTTATCACTTTCTCAAGTGTTTACACAAAACATAACATGCAACAAACACATCAACCCTCCATAAGTACCATTTTCTGTAAAGTCGTGAATTGACGTGATTCACGGATGATGGTTTGAGGGGCACTTTTTTCAGGCGAGGAGTGGGCCACTTTTTGAGGCGAGGGGTGGGCCACTTTTTTGAGGCAATGGGTGGGCCACTTTTTTTTGGGTGTCCGGGCCTATTTCTTGTCCCAGTCCGACCCTGAACATATAACGCATTTTGGGAGATTTTAGAGAATTCTACAAACAGTGACACACACACACATTGTTTTGAGTGATAGCACAGGCATTGATGCTTCAGAATTTAGCTCTTGTGAAAAGATTCAGCTTCTGTTATACAGGGACCATACACAAATCCCCCGAGGATGCAGGTGAAGTGACCCAGATGTTGCCGTGGAGACACAGCAAAGTGATGCCTCAAAGGAAGGGTTCAGCCCTCAATAATCCGAGGCTCATCTTGAGAAATGAAATTTGCCATTTGCTCAGTGCCAAGCGCTTTGCTTAAATACTACTCGTATTTAGCCTGTACACAAAAAACACACTTCACTAAAACAAGGCTAAGTCCTTAAAGAATGTCAAGCACTATTGCCCATTTAAGGAAAATAAAAAAGGACAGCTGGCGCACTCGGTTATTGCGCCACAAGTGTTATTCATTGCAAGTTGGCTTAGCAAAATGGTTGAGCGTGATGCGCATGCCAAGTGACCCATGCAATGGTGTCAGCGGCACACTCGAGAGTGGCCGTTGGCTTCACTTGACTGTGAGGCCGGCAGTCGCCCATGGCATGATCAGGTAAAGTCCCAGATATCAGAATACATAAAGGTCATTGAAACCTAATATTGTGAGAAATGCCTAGTACACTCTTGCGCTGCCTAGCTTTGCTAATCCATCGGGAGTGGTAGGACCACAAACCTATGAAGGAACACATCTAATGTCATCAAGCTTGTTGGCTAAACTAAGAGAGTGTGCATATCCCATGTTATCATATTCCTCAGAGATGGCTAATGTACAATTATGAAAGACACTGATCACAAGATCTGTGGCTACCATCATGCTTCTGCATTACTCAATAGACATACGGCTGACAGAACTGCATTTCTCTGCACAGATGTGACTACTGATGCATAGTTGCCAACATGATCCATTCCAATATGTAGGTGCTTATCCAGTTCTGTCTTTTCTTTGCATTCTGGGACTTGTAGTCCGAGTTTCATAATGGGACAAGTGGAACTACAAGTCCCAGAAGGCAAAGAAAAAACAGAACTGGATAAGCACCTACAGAATGGAATGGATCATGTTGGCAACTATACTGATGTGCTGCCACATCACTGAGTAGATCTGTGACTACCATCATGCTACTACATGAGCGTTCACTGCCAGCATACTGTTAGAAGTCTCATTAGAGTTGTCGCCACCAGCGTGCTGCTGCATTACTCAATAGAGCTGTTGCTACGAGCATGCTGCTGATCCACTTATTAGAGCTGTGACTAGCAGTATGCTGTTGCATTACTCAATAGAGCTGTTGCTACCAGCATCCTATTACATTGCTCAGCAAGGGAGGGTAAGTGGTCCTATACAGCTCAGTGCCCTTCTGCCAATAATGTTGGCTTGGCTGTGGAAAAAGAAGGGGGATAGGTAAGGGAAAGGCAGATGTGGAAAAACCTGTAGTGCTGAGGAGTGCAGACCGAAGCACCCAGGGATTCTACTCTGTTCTTCTTTTATTTATTTGCATTTTTAAAGCGCACACACAGCCCGCAGGCATCAAGGCACTTTTTACAGGAACATGCATCTCTTAGTTCCCTATTTATAACACGCTTAATACACAGAGGTTTCTAAGCGCGGACCCGGGATTCACACCTGTGTTGCTTCGTGTCATCTTGTTTCCAAGGTGAGCATGTTGCCGCTGAGCTATCCTCCCAGCACTGGGGTAGATATATGCTGGGCGTGCTCATCTGTAATGGCAGTCCCAGGGTTGGGGGGAGAGTAGTGATGCAGCCTTGGATGTTGATAGTCACGGGATGGTGTATGAGTAAGTAAGTGTGCTGGACCTTGTGAGTCATCTGATAGTGAATGAAAGTGACGTTAGGTTGAAAAAGATGTTAGCAGTGGAGGTTAGTCGTGCAATGGGAGGTTCTGGGAAGGAGGATTAGGGTTGGCGTTAAGATACTCCACTCTCACCGGTGCAGCGGTGGAGTTCTTCCTGTAATTCATCGGCTCTGGAGGTGTGTTGCATGTCATAGAAGATGACGGGGCACCCTGGATTGAAACTGTGTTTCCTTCAGCGCATGCAGTAGACCAATTTCCACTGTAGATAGTTGCTGCTTGGAGTTCTAAGTGTCCAATCCCAGCCAAATCAAAGGAGACCAGTGTGTCCTGTTTATTACTCCGGGATTGATGTGCTTTGTTCATGTCAATGAATTGAAAAGCTAGGTTTTGAGCTCTTTCCTGAATAATAATTTGTTATTCATACATTGCTTTTATCCAAAGCGCTTTACATAGCACATATATACATACATTATTATTACCCAATCGAAATTGGTTCTCACTTTATCGACCTCGGAAAGATAAAAGACTCAGTCGAACTTGCCAGGATTTTCACCTGCAGATCAAACACAGATCACATCAACGAGTACTCAACAAATTGAGCTATCTTACCAGCTGAACATTAGGAGGTTCAGAAATAGGTAGGGAGTTGCACAGTTTAGTAAGTTGCCAGAAGGGAGAATGAGCGTCCACCTTTTCTTATGCTGAATCTGGGATTTGAACTAGAGCCATGTTACTGTATTTTAGCGCACTGGAAGGTTGGTAGTACTGAGACTTCATTGTGAAGGGTGCTGAGCTAACAGTGAAATGGGAAATAACTGCCCCCACACAACAGTCTACCCTGTGCTTTTCTGAATGACGAATATGGAGTCATCATAGTCCATCTGATGTATTACTTTTATTGTTTCTTTTTTCAGGGTCGGCAGGAACAATAGTCACGCTCACGGGATCTGGGCTGGGGAATGTCAGCTCTGACGTTAGCGTGACTGTCGGTAACGTGGATTGCGCTGTAATCTCCGTCACGGACGCCACGTTGCAGTGCACCGTTGGTGATCACGTGGGCGGGAATGTTTCTGTCACTTTCCGTCATGTTCAGAAAGGCTACGCTGTAAGCGCAGCATTCTTCACCTATGCATTCAGCATCGAGGCGGTCTCCCCAGCCCAAGGTATGTGCACGCTTAGTAAATTCGACTACTCTACATATGCATTGTATATGTCTCTATGCTGTCTCACCTTCATCTTATTAAAAGCAAACAGCCGGAGTTAAATTGATTGTCACGATATATACAAATATATATTATTATGGGATTCCACCTATATGCCCTTCCCTCTCCCCAGCCATCTCCCAGGCCTCCCTCTAGCCCCTTGTCTGGCCCCTGCATGCCACCATCCCCTCACACAATAAATATATATCCACAAAAACAGAGGGAAAAAAACTGCACTCTCCGTGAGGCATCTCCTAAACTCGACCAAAGCAAAAATCAAGCATAGTCCCATTACTATTTCACCTATCTCCACCAGAAAGTTATTCCATGTGTGATAACCGTGGCAGCCATGTTAGAGTGGATAGAAATCACACTCTATCAAATAAGACCTCACAAATGGCACCCTCATTAATGGGCAAAAATCGAAGAGGTACATGCCAATAATTAAAGAGAAATGGTAAAACCCAAAGTGGGAAAAGGAGGCAGAGCCACAATTAATTATATATATATATATATATATACTAGTTTATTGTTTGCTTGTTAGGCACTTATACAATAAGAAAATACTGGGCAGGAAGGGCACAAGGGTGGGCAATACATTAAAACACAATATTTAAGAGCAGTGGGGGGAGTGGGAGAGGGACGAACCTATTATGCCTTGTGAGTATTCGGAAGGTGCAAGTACAGTCCGCACACATGCATATAAATTTGGCAATCACTTTAACGCATTCAATTTAAGACACTTGTCACTTGTCACTTGTCAAGACCAATGAAACTTAGCTTGACCTTCCCCTCCCACATAGACACTAGACGTCTGCAACCAGCTGAATGACATCCGATCAACTAGACTGAACCGTAGTTCCGCATTTTTTCTTCTTTTCCTTCTGCTTTCCTTCTATACTTACCTTTGATCTAACGTGAACTGTATAAACTGCACTTTTCTTGATTTAACTGCGAACTGCATAAATTGTATTTCTCCTGTAACTAAGTTCTTAAGTAATCTTGTACTGTTTGCGCCCAGCTACCCCTTCGGGTTTGGTGCTGCGCTATACCAAATAAACAAACAAACAAACAAACAAACAAGAGATGCAGGTGAAACCACTGCATGCCATGCTATACATGTGTGATTTGCCATGCCCAGCAGGGCCTTTCTTAGGAAGGGCGGCACGTGTTTTGTGACATGGTTAGTAAATGTTCTGGGCCAGTGAAGGACCACCCCAGGGGTGAAATCATGGCCTACATGGGACACCGCATCACCGGCCTCTTTTCTGTGCTTACCTATTTTATTTCAAATTCTGTTATGGGAAATGGGTTGGGCTGGCTCAAAATGTGACCTAGGGGACCGCTCCAAAAATCCTTTCCAGGCCCTCTTTTGGTTCCCAGTCCACCCATGGCCATCCCTCTGTATAGCCTATTTTCTGTCTGGATGTTTATATTAATTTCATTTACGGACTGATAACAGGGTTTTTGTATGTCTGTTCCCGCCTCTATTTCTTTAAGTATTTTATCTTGTAATCACGCGTTATTACTGTGTCGTTTAAGAAATGTGTGTGCATATGCTTTTAAGCGGTATACAGTGTTTATATCGAATCTGGTATATTCAAATACACATATTTCTAATCTTTTATCTTGAAAATCTTTATAGTGAATTGATTTAGGGTGCGCTAACAGGCTACTTTTTTTGGGGGAAATGGTTGGGATGGGTTTTTAGGAGTGGGAAACAGGGGTTTGGTGGGAACCCCCCAAAAAAATGCATTCACTATAAAGGTTTTCAAGATAAACGATTGGATGTATGGGTATTTCGATATAAAGACATGTAACCCTTTTAAGCGTCAAGAAGCCTATCTGAGGCATGTGAGTGTTCTGTTAAATAATTAAAAAAATCATACAATACTGTCTTGCATAGGCCAATTTGATGAGGCATAATGCGTTCACATGCATTGGCAAGGTCACACCGTATTACTCTGTGAGCGCGCCCAATTGCATGCCAGTTCAGTTTAGCTGTGATTAGCACAGCAGCGAAGGAAGTTCCGTTTGAAATGAGAGGAAATGGGTCTATGCCCGAGGCATGCATTTCTCTGCAGCCTCTGGCATACTGAATCTGCTATTTTGTGTTGCCCAGTTCAACGTTTGGAGACGTTCCAACCTAACGTGGATTGTCGGCGCAATTAGTTGACACATTGGAAAATACCATGCTAATGTAGAAGTGAATGGCTCGGCATCGCAGGTCCTGGGATATGCAAAACTACTGGAAAAGGATTTGAGTCTTATGACGTGGAACTTGCTTTCTTCATTTTCAGGCAGCTTTGGTGGAGGGCAGATACTGACTGTGGCGGGCACAGGTTTTGACCGAAACATCTCGCAGGTGCTCATATGCGGATCTGCGTGCATTGTAGAGACACAGCAATCTGGGTTACACCACCTCTTCTGTAAAGTTCCTCCGAACAATGGTAGGTTGTGTTATGTCATGCCATGCTCTGTCGTGTCTAACTGTAAATCTGAGTACTTACCACAAACCGGGATATAGGTGTTTGGAGAACTAACAGTTGTGATGTTTTATATGACTTTAGTACGTACTTTTCGTGTAAGGCACTGCATTTAATTAAACTAGCAGAATGAATACATGTTTACTATTAGACATGCCTACACATGCTTCTTTGGCAGACATGGGACCTCATTACAAGTTTGGCGGTAGCCGTGCCGATAAAAGCATTCAAAATACTGGCACCCGGCAATGGGCAATTACTGGGGTATTCCGACCCACCGGATCAATAGTCTCAATGGGAATGGGGAGCACAGTAGCACCGGCACCGTTACACGGTGCCAGTGCTACTACCAAGCTCTGCTCGCGGGTGCCAGTATGGCCGTCAGGTGAGACCTGGCGGCCGTAATGGCACCCACAAGCAGAATTGTAGTTTACCGGTCCGGGAACTACGGTACCGGCAAGTTTACCGGTACCGGCAAGCTTACCGATACCTTAGTTCCAGATCAGCAAACTTGTAATGAGGCCCACAATGTTGCCATTTCCTACGCCCCTCCCCCCCGCACAGACCCAGGCACTCCTAGATAGAAATCGGTTTTAACCTAATAACCAGTGGTGTAAATGGAAAACCATGGAAAGGGGGGTCCTACAAGGTGGGGGCAGAGTTTGGAGGAGGGTACAGAGTTCTGAGGGGGTGGAGCTGGCAGTTGCACTCTGTTCAAAGTAAATGTTAAGAATAATAGTTTAATACAAATGGCGTAATTTCTTTCATGCTGCTTCTTTCCAAACTCTACACTGTACATCAATTCCACTTTAATTCACTTTCATGGCAGCAGTGCACCAAAAATACGGTTGGTGATGCAGTGATGTTTAGTACATTAAGGGATCCATCGACACGTTCTACAGTAGAAGGCTACCAGGGTTGATCACCAGGTCGAGAGAGCGCTGCTGAGATGTTAGATATTAAATATTAAAAACTGGTTAATCATAAGACTTTTTGCAATTCCTCATAAAAAACAAGTACTATAAAATGTGTTTGGCCAGCGCATGCGTTGGGCTGGTGGCTTCTTACATTCAAGGCAGAGATGAGGGTATTTCTGCCCCTGTAGTGAAAATCAAAACTTGGCACTTATGAACCCACAGTCAAATGTCCTAGTAACTGCTGTCAGCACAACAGACACATTTATTTGTGATTAAGCAGTTTGACAAGCATATAACATCTTTATAAATATAACCTGTGATAAAACACAAAGGAAGGGACACAAAAATGACAGGGTATTTGTTTGGTAGTCTGACAAAAAAAAGAAACATTTCAGAAAAAACTAGTGAATGCAAGTTTAAGCAGCCTTTTTGAGTTTGGAAATTACTTTTTATCTATGAAAGGGTAAGATGCACATTTGCACACAGATACTCTCTGCGGGGTGAAATCTCACCAGGAAACACCCATCCAGGAAGTCGGATTGTAACTATTCCCCCCTGCTCAGAACAGGCCCCAACTGGACACTTAGCAGCTCTGACAGCTCCTATGGGATAACAAAAGCATGGCCCTTTGATGTTGTGTTCTCAAGCTGCGTCACCCCCTGCCAACCTGCACTGTCCCTAACCAGCTGCCCTGAACCAGGGGTGCCTTTCAACTATTCAGTGGCTTTGCTCGCGATTGAGCTCGAGGGGATGAGGTGAGAAATAAAGCAGTCATGTAACGGAAGAGCAGTCCTGGCGCCAATATGCTGTGTACGGTTCTGCACCCCCACTCCATATCACAGCGCCAGAAGCGCTTTGGTTTGCGTTGGTTATTTGCCGGGCAGAGATCCGGCTAGATTTCTGTTGCCGGATCTCAGACCCGGCGGGAGCCGACGAATTGGACAGCGCTGCTAATAACATTGCATATGAACACTATTTAGCAATATGGTTCCTGAGATTATTGGCAGCACCACATTCTCCAAATAAGCAACAAAGCGGCTCCAAATCCAAAACATTCAGCTGCGCACTGCTGCAGGTGAACTAAGGCTGAATTTTCCAAGTTCCATGTTGGCATGGTGTTTGAGGGTCAGCTCTATGATAATGTTTTTGTTCAGTGTCTGTTTTCCTTGTATGTGAAAACATTGATCTGTGGCATCAACTGCTCTGTGCTGCAGAGAGTGCCTTTTGTGGCTCGCTGCATTTTAACAAAGGCTGGTCCATGCTCAATAAATACAACAATAATAATAATAATAATAATAATAATAATAATAATAATATTAACAATAATAAAGGCTGGATTTTCACAAGTGCGATGTTGACATGGTTGTTTAGTATCAGCTCCATGATAATGGGCTTCATTAGGAAATTGCTGATCCGGAAACAAGGGTGCCGGTAAGCTCACCGGCACCCTTGTTTCCAGACCAGCAAAGTACAAGTCTGCCTGCCGGGGTTGCTGTGCCCGACAGGTCTGATCCTGCCAGGTGCAACGGTCACAGTAGGCAGACTTTTCACGGGGGCATGTGCACCAGTAGCAATGGTTCCGGTGCTCCTGTGTCCCTAATTCTGTAGGACTCTATGGGAATGGGGATTAACACATATACCGGCACCTGACTTCTCGGCCGCCGGACTGGTAATGAGCCGGTGACACCAGGAGGTCAGGCAGTGATACATTAGTCCGAGTCCGGTGGCAACCCGCCGATAGCATGGCGGGGTTACCGCCGGATTCGGAATAAGGCCCAATGTTTCTGTTCAATGTGTGTGTGGCATTTGGTGTAACCATATTGCACACTGACTGAATCTTTATGCCATGTTATCAGAGAATCTTGTACAGCACTCATTTGCTCTCGAGCTAGGGCTGCACTTTAAACAATAACATACAAATAAAAATAAAATAAAATGTTAGGTATAGATTAGTATTTTTCCACATAGTGAAATTATTTGCATGAAGTTTTACAAAGCTGCTAGAAGAAATCACCATTGTCTAATCATCCAACAATGTGGGCTTCATAGTCCTGAAACAAGACCTGTTTGATTTCTGGAGCGTTCATAATAGGTGCTGGAAAGAGAAGTTAAGACAAGTACACTGCTGCAGTTCAACCGTCACGCTTAGAAAACTTGTGTACAGGAGTGTTATAAATGCCATATCATATCATATCAACAGCATTACATTTGCATTTCTAATAGGGGCCTGTGCAGACCTCTGACAGCATGTAGCTTTGCCCTGTGCATGACCTGCTACAGGGGAAGTACGACAGAAACCCACTATTCACCGGGGCAGCATCAGAGCTGTTCTAGACCACAGAAAGAAATCCCTCAAAACCATTCACACTTCATGCACCCTTGTGGTAGCCTACATAACGAATTTCACTGCAGAGTAGCAAGCACATTTCTACAGATTGATTGATTGATATTTTATTTCTATCGCGCTCCTACACAACCGTTTCAGAGCGCGACAAGGAAAGGGAACAGGGGAGAACAAAAACAACTATCTTACTAGGCCCAGTGACATTGAGAACGTGCAAGTGCAGGGTAGAGGGAGAAGGGGGAGAAGTGCATGGAAGGGGGAACAAAAGGAGAGTGCGGAGCGAGAAAGAAAAAACAAAAATAATAATAAAATAATAAATAAAAAGGCAACAAACAATGGGAGTGCAGCCAGCAAGTGGCAACAGGCCGTGTAGGTCTGAAAGTGCAGGAAGAAAAGGGGAGGGCTACATGGGTACAGATACAGACCCCCGTGCAGGGGGTGGCCCGCAGGCAGTGCGCGAGGGTGGCAAGATGAGCAGGTACCTGTGCCCAGAGGACAGCGGGTGGCCAGGTGCATGGTGCCGAGGGAGAGTAGAATCAACAGGGGAGAGGGGAGGAGAAGGCAGAAGCAAAGAGGAAGGTTTTGAGGTGCTTCCGGAACCGGAGATGGTTCTCCTCAAGTTTTAGAGTGGCAGGGAGGCTGTTCCAGAGGGAGGTCCCAGCCGAAGACAGAGATCTACCCCCAGCTCGTTTCTTTGAGAAACGACTGACCCTGAGGGAGTTAGAGGTAGAGGAGCGGAGTGCTCGAGATGGGAGGTATTTGCGGAGGGATAGCTGAAGGTATGTTGGACCCAGGCCCCAGAAAGCCTTGTGGACAATCTACAGAGTGACCTTTTAGTCAATGACAGAATCCTCTTTTAATCTACAATATTATAAAAAGAATTCTAAGACCATTAAACATATGTCAGTAGCATAGCAGATGAAAATTAGTATTTTCATTGACTTTGTGAAGGATTGTGCTCTATTCATCAAGATGGGGCATGTGAAGTCTAGCAGTTCAATACAACCCCTTTAATGTTCCAGGGATTCATAATATTGAATTCATTGTGACTCTGTTATGCCTGTCATAAGAAACATATCATCCTAAATAACAAGACGTTCAAAATGCTGCAGCAGATTAATGAGCGCCTTTAAAATATGAAACCAGATCTGCTGCCCATAGTTTTCAAGACAGAGCCGGGAGGAAGAAAGGGAGTGTGTGGGTGTGCCTTATGCTACACAGAAGTAGTCTTATTCAAATCTGATTTCAAAAGGCACGGTATTACTTAAATCTTTCCCAGTGGATATTATTTTATAAAACCTCTGTTCGTATCAACAATAGTTGCCATTATAAAATTGATTTGATCTTTAAGCTCTTGTAACCACAAAATGATATCTTCTGGCCCATGTTTTTGTAGGAACAGGCGATTCGCAGAACTGCAGTGTCAGCGTTCTTAATGGAAATGATTTTGTGACATCAGAACATGCTTTTACCTATCGAGCGGCATTAACACCCAACATCAGCGATGTGACGCCAAGAAGAGGAGGAACTGGTGGTGGTACCAGACTCACCATCACTGGGACAGGATTCAGGTACACAAGTCGTCTACATATATCCATTATGTAATAGAGAATTTGAGCAATGCAGTGAAGAACCTGCATTATTCTTAGGAAGAAGTGTGTATCCCGCTGTCCCTGGGACAGCATGTTGCCCAGATTCCAAACATCATTGCATGCTAAACAGTAAAAGACTCAATATTTGTGCATGTAAGCATATTTTAAGCTTTTTAGTGAAAACTGAAATTGCCTGGCGGTGCCTTGACCAAACAGAGTGACTCAGGAAAAATATTTATAATGGAGTAGGAACAGATTCGTTGTTGAACTATCACCAGAAGTTGACAGCAAGGCCAATTAGATAAGGTAGGTTTTCACATGCTAATGAATTATGAGTAGCCATTGGACAGTCTCAAGTGGCAAGACACAATTTGGTAACAAAAGGCCATCAACTATGCACGTGTTTTTGAAGACGAAAGTTTGGAAATAAATGTGGGCTTAGATTGGGAGCCAATCAAATGATTATTGCACAATTATATGAGTTTCCATGGCATCAAATTGTCTGCTGGGCATGTTTCAGAGGTCTATATATTATATGCATGTGAGCAATTTAATGTGGAAAGTGGCGTAAAGGGGCATGCAATACTCTAGTAAGCTGTATGCACTTTGAGCTGCCTCCTATTCTGCTGGCTTTGTGTGAGATAAAAGTTACAAGGAATATTTATGTTTGTTCTTATCTGGAAATTGCAGATATTTCTGGAGATAATATTCATTTGAATGTTAAAGAGAAGATTTGTGTCGAAGCGACACCTACATTTTTAGTACGTTTACATGGTCAGAGTAAAGTATTGACTGAGAGAATTCTATTCTAGGGTTTTGCTTTAAGAAACTGTCTTCAATGTACATCTGGATGTCCTTGACCTAGTTTCCTCAGGCGTGAACTCTTGATTGGCAGTGTTTGTTAGTTTATGTTACCAATTGTATCGGTTTGTGAGTCTAGGAGAAGCTAGGCTCTATGAGTGAGTTTTGAGAGTGTGGTAATGTGTGTATCAATGAAAATGAAGCTAGGTGAGATTTGTAGAGTCCTCCTCTTAGAGATGGTAGAGGGTTCACAATGAATTTCCGCAACTTTATACGTTTATGTCTATTTCTTTACAAACAGGTGAACCAATTCAATGCAGATGTTAAGACCGCTGCGTCTAACTTAAGTTACTCTTTTAGAATGGGATAGTGTATGGTGGTGAACGGTATGACTTTCTGAGCAGGAGGAGTTTAATCACATTCAATCAAGTATTGGTGGGAGGTTTCTGTAATATTTACTGTGGCTGTAAAATTAAAGTAACAAAATCTGAAGCATGATCCCATATAGTCAAGTTTACTCTCATGCTGAGGTGTAGTTCAGGATAAACCTTTACAAAATGTTTTTCTATATTTGGTGGAGGTGCTATAAAAAAATGAGTTTCCACTGTATTTGGGTTGAGGGAGAATTTTCTTTTTAATGAAGAGACATCAGCCATTGTTTTTAAGGAGTCCAGGGCCAATACGTGGGCTATCAGGGCCCTTGTGTGGGCCAGCACTTTGGAGCACATTCTGTGAGCATTTTGCGCGGCGTGAGTGTAGCAAATGAGATTTCTGATTTGAAGGTCTCCAAAAGGTTGGACTTCCCTATAGAGTTTAGTGTGTACAGCAGGCGGGGGGTTACAGGCACCCGACAACTTCACTTTCCTGAGGCACTGTAAAATCATGAACGTGCTGTCAATCATGTAGAATTTATTATGTAAACATGGCAGTGCTGGGAAAGCAAATGTAAGCATTACACTATAACATCTACCACTTAGGTCCTGATTTACAAAAGCACTTTTAAATGTGCAAACCGTATTAGGAAAGTATTTGTAAATCAGGCCCTAAATATTTATTTGCCTCAAGTTCCCAGACAATGCTGACGAATGAAGAGATGTAGCTGCCAGTGCTTTCCTGTAATGGGTGAAAGGGAATTTTTAGCTAGAATTGCAGCATGAAATCACAGCATTAAAAAGGACAAAATGTTCTTTTTTCTTCTACATTGACAGAAAAGTTGCTTTTTTAACAACAATGTTTTATTATGCCACATGTCTTCTGTTAATACAATTGTTAGGGAGTTTTGCAAAAGTCCACCTATGGTAGGACTTTAAAAGACTCTCAGTTGGGACACAGGGCTCCAACTCATAGTATTGGCATGAACCACACAAGTATGTTGGCAGCAATGGCTGAGCAGCCAGGCATATCTTAGAAGCAAGGAAGGACTGTAGGAAGGTACAAGGAGCTCACAGCTACACATAAACTTAGTCCAAAGAAACACTTCTACACTGTAAAATATTGGTTTATTTTATATAAACACTAAGGTAAGGATAATTATTTGGAAAGGTAAGTACTAATAGCACAATGGGAGGACGATTGCAATATTCACAGTAAGTAATCACTTTTTGTAGTAACCTTTAGAATTTCAGTATGAAATTCACAGGTAAGTAAAATCACTTTTCTAATACATTCAGAATATTTGTTTCAGCTAAGAATGAATGGAACAAGATCAATATAAAGCAGATAAATACGTTTTCAGACTTGTAATACTTTTTCATAGGCCTTATGCTTACTAGTCCATCCCCATCTAGTTATGAGTGTCTCAGAGTCAGACCGGAGGGTAGAACAAAGGAAGGAACAGGCTGGAAAAAGTCAGGAGTTCCAGAGGAGGTTTCTGTTACAAGTAAGTAAAACCTTGTGCTCATAAAAGGGTTCAGAGACTTCAGAAAAGCCCCCCCGAAGGCATACAGGCTTTTGGCCTGAGAAAACATGAATAGGCGAACTCCAGAACATTTGAATCACCACCCAGCAACACAGTAGTGGTGAAACTCTCCTAGGTAAGTTCTACCTCATGTCCCCCAGTGTCTTTGGAGTGCAGAAGATGATGCAGCAGGATGCCCTCTTGGTGCAGCAGCAGCAGCAGCAGACCCCAGTCACTGGATTCCTGCATAGTGTGACAGAAGGAAGGACACTTAAGTGGATCTTTCAGCAGTAGTCAAGGGAAGGGATGTCCAGCAAAGGATTCTTCATGGTTCTGTGATTCTGTCACCTTTTCTGAAGCACCAGTGAAGAACGGTTACTGACCGGTTGATTTATCTCGCTTTCTCAGTCGATCACTCTGGTGAGAGGACTTCAAGGAGTGGAGTCTTACCTCTGGAGGCCCGGACGGGGTCCATCAAAGTTTCAGCAGGATTCAATCTTCGGAAGATGATGCACTGCATGATGGTCGCAGGTCCCAGGGTATTGGCGGTGTGCATCCCAGGAAGGTCACAGGTCATCGTGGGATGGCTCAAAACGCAGGTTGTTGTAAGACTGATTGGACCCATCAGTCTAAGGGAGGGAGTAGTCTTCTTTGGCACTCCTCTGTGGCACAGGAGGTGATATTGGGACAGCAGTGTTTACTCAGCAGTCTCGAGTGCTCTCTGGAATTGGCTGTGGATGTCTCTGGTCATCTTCTTGTTCAGGATTTCTCTTCCCAGTGGTCAACATGTCTTCAACTTTAGGAACCACGCCTTTTATGCAGGAACCCAGCCAATGAGCACCCATACAACATTCAGACTTTTGTTGGTGGCTGTCTGTTCAGGACAGCCAGTCTCCCAATTTGAAATGGTTACAGGTAGGCACAGCAGAAGATAAATAGCAGTGGTGATTTAATATACTCCCTTCTTTTCTGTCTTCACAGACACCCTGACACCTTGGCAGGCTTTCCCATGGAAACCCTCCAAAGACAAAGAACTAACAAGGACTTTCCCCTCCCTGTATAAAAGAAGAAGGGCCAAGAAAGGAAAATCCATCTTGAATTGGCGAAAAAAGAAGACTGTTACCATTTTGTGTCAATGGTGACCCTTCTGTGCATTACCACAGCTGTGACTACAGCCTGCGAGTGACTCAATACATAAAAGTAGGTAGAATAAAACCACTGCCCTCAGATTAGCTTGCCACTGTTGCCAAAAAGTTACAGGAGCAGAGAGAAAGGGGATACAATGTAACCCCTCAGCACCCCACATATGGTGTGTGATGATCTCACAACAGAAAAGTTAGGAAGGATACTAAATATTCCCCTGCCCTTGGAAATATGGTTGCTCACAAGGGAAATCATAGAAAATAAAAAGGGAATAAGGGGATCCCAGCAACACTGCACAGGGAGTTCTGTGTGCTGCAAAAGTCAATGGCAGAAGTCACAATACTCGGAAAGCATGACTCCAAGATAAAGATATAAAAGAAAATACAAACGATTCTCATAACCAGAGTAAAAGAATGAGAGAGAGTGGAAAAAGGTTCCCACTCACTCAGACCTGGCAAACAATCAGGTGGAGGAGATTGTAAATCTATCTAATAACCATGAACAAAGGACACATATTTTAATACTTGTTTAATAGACACAAAGCCGAGGAGTGAGTCGGAGCACTGCCGCTGAACCACTGGCATTCTGGGTAAATTGCGCAATCAAAGAGGATTAAAGCAGGCCAGTTATACAATGGAATGCTCACAAAGAGTCTGCTGTGCAGAACCATCAGTTTTCAGCCTAGTACAATTAACGTTTAATAAACTGCTTTGGTTCAATTTAAGCCATAATATAATGTGTAGTGTATGGATTTCTAGGATACCGACAGGCCCTGATGAAGGATCAGGGATGATCCGAAATGCATTGGCCTTTTCTTCTGTTCCTCCTCTATTTTGAATGCTTTATTGAAACACATCATATCATGGCTTAAGTTGTACCGAAGATGTTTATTAAACATGAATTGGATAGCCTGAAAACGGATGGTTCTGGTGAGCAGACTCTTTGTGAACAAACCATATTATAGCCAGTCTGCTGTAATCCTCTATGAATACTTGTTTAATAATCAGTTATAAAACACCAGGTTATTTTAAAATATGTCAACAAACAAATGAAACCCTTTGACACATAGCCACCCCACCCTCCTTACAGATCTTCTAAGAAGTTAAGAAAAACATTTCCTGCACGATTTATCTTCTCCCATTTACCACATCTCCCTCTTTCCTCTTTCCTCTCTTCCTGTTCCCCTTCCACTCACAGCACCCTTCATGCAGACCTCTGCACCAACCCCTGCACTGTCCTGCCGCAGGTTGGGACATCAGCTTTGCTTTGCCTCTGATTATACCAGGTGTCCCTGCACCACCACTCTCTTACCAATGAAGAGTGTGTTGGCTCAGTAGCACAGGGCAAAGCAGTGGAGACACGCAACACTCCTCTACGTGAGCTGATTGCGCAGCACCAAGAGGCCATAGTGTTTACAGTGCACAATACGCCTAACCACACGTTTTCCTCAATATTTATTTATTTATTGCACATGTAATTAAATAATCATATTTCTAAGATAAATAAAATCCATAAAAGTCATAAAAGCAACATAAAAAGAAAACAAATCTAAAACATCAAATTCATAACATAATTCCATAAAATGATAACAGGCCTTATAGAATAAAGACACATCCAATTCATGCACCAAGTTCATAAAATGTTTTCATTAAATAATCGCAATAGTTAGCACCATAATACATAATATTAAGATCGTCCCCACCCATAGAACGTTTCCAGAGCTCCTGTTTACAAAATCTAAAACAATCTATTTAATGAAATATCAGTCCCTAATGGTGTACAAACTTACACAGTTAACAAACAAATGCCTCATAGTTTCAATAAGAAATTCCCTGCATAATGTACAGAACCGCTGCTCACAGGCAATGCGTGCACCAATGATTTCGAATGTTGGCAAACAGTTAAATTAACATATAATGACCGAACTACAGCAGCGTTTGGATAGGCCCTGAGGTATTTAGGTTTGTTCATCCTTTCTACAAGATAGCCCAGGAATTCATTACTGTTTATCTTTGTAGCCATAGCAACAGACAGCTGTTCTCTGTTAGTGATTTCAACACTTTCATCACCCTATATTTATAATTAGAAAATCCCCCGAGCTGCCACCCAATGGGTCAATCCAATAAACCTCAGTCTTTGTTGCCCATTCCGAACAGCAGTTGCGCATGGTCGTGTTTCGATCACTATATGTCTTATAAATCATATGAACACGAGCAGACAGTTCCATTTCATTTATTTACCTAGTTAGCAATAAAGTTTATTGAGACCGCAATGCCAATACTATACAGACCACACTCAAACATTAGGTGCTTGCAGGGCACACTCAGAGGAAGCCTCAAGAGTGCTTTCAGCGATTTCCCATCAAGAGTTTAGTTCTCTTCACATGGTATAACATAAGGGATCTTCTATTTACTTGATAGATGGTACGAACGATATTAATAGTATGACCCCCATTCGTCCCAATGAACTTGCTCAGTGCACCCAGTCGTCATTGTAACTTATCATGCATGTACTCCCAATGTGGGCGCCACGATAGATAGACATCAATCCCAACCCCCAAATGTTTATAACAAGAAACCACTTCGACCTGTCATTTAGGGTCCACACAGTACTGCATCTTTTTTTCGGACCCATTCTGAATTCCATAACTTTAGTTTTGCCAACATTAATCTGGAGGCCATTCGATATTGCATAGTTCTCAAGTGCACCTAGCCTTTTTTGTAGGCCCTTAGGGGTATCATCCATAATCATGATGTCCAGAGTAGTTCAAAAGTCCAAAGTATTTGCAGGCTTTTTTCTAATAATTTCACCTTATTCAACTATTAAATATGTTGTCTTTTTTTTGTTAAACATGTCTACTTTTCCTAAAGTCATAGGCATCTTTTAAAGCCTTTTGATAATCACGAGAACAGTGTCTTTAAGGTCCTTCATAAACTTTCAAAGTTTGAACTAACCTTTTGTAGTGTTATACAATTCTTTAAAACCCCTTTCAAAATTTTAATTAATAATTCAGCTATTATTTAACAGATAACAAATGTTTAAAAGTTGAAACTAAAACTCCCAGGGCCTGATTTACAAAAATGTTTTAACATGGGAAAGTCCCATTGAAAACATTGTTGCAAGTCAGGCCCTCATAGTTATTTTAGCATTTATACATGAATATCAGAAAAGTAGGCATTTGGAAGTGCATATATTAATTTTAATGTTGTTAGTCAGAAAGAGAATAAGTGAACATAATCCATGTCTAATATTCGTGCATGGAGAAAGTAGAAGTTTCCTCATTCAGAAATGCTGCATGAATGTAATTACCTCCACTTCCCATAAGGAATAGGCACGTGAAAAGGTGTATGCAAGTATATACCCTTATGCAAATTTATTTTCAATTAGTACCCGGCGAGGGTCAACCAGAATGTAACAAACATTCTGACTGGCCCTCGCCCGGTCCATACCTCGGCGAGAATCCCTCACCCGGCGGTAATCCCCGCTCTGAGCCTCCGCAGGGCTGGAGGCTGCCATCCTCCCCCGACGGGGATTCAGGTGAGTGTTTTCCCCACCGACGCCCAACAATCCCCTCACCACCCTCCCAACCCCACTTACCTGACTCGGTAATGGCCCCGCGGCGAGGGGCATATTGCCTAAGAATTGAATAGCTGGTTGCTTCTAAGCATAGATCTGTTAATGCTGTCACATATCAGCCACAGCTTGCAGCCAGAGGGTGGCTTGCTTGGGCTCTAGCAATATATCCTGTAATACCAAGCTCCACACAGAGTCAGATTCTATCTAGTATTACTAATTAATTGGACATTGTTATTTTTTGTATTGCTGACATAAGCATACGCATATCACAAACAGCAGAGGCAATATTATGGAAGCTAATACAAACAGTGTTCAAACCACAGAAGATGTATGTAATATGCCATGCCACCTAATAAGGCACACACAACACAGCACCACCAAGTGGTCATCACTGGACGTTCACCACCAGATGTGTTCAGTAAGTTACCAAATGCTTTTAGTTGTGAATGTTTTTGAAATCACTTGCATGAGCTGGATGCTTTTTGTGTTATGTTAGATAATGTCATTGGGTAATGCCATCTGCATGGTCTGTTGGTGCTTTAGGATCTGAAAAGGAGGTGGGCTGAGTTGGAAGGAACCGAGGAAGGATGCATGGTAGCTTTGCTGTTGGGCAGGTCTAGGGAAGGTATCATCTTTTAGTCTATGGGCTGCTGTTGGGAAATACTGTATTGTCTTCTAATATTATCTCTGATGAACATTAGATATGGGGATTAATTGAAATATCTGAATACCTTTAAATGCCTCTTTAGCTATATTGAGGACAATTGTTTTTTTTTCTTTTTAATTAGTTCAACCCTTGCGGATATTAATGTCACCATCGCAGGGGCTCCGTGTGATGTAAAATCGGCTAACACCACCCAGATCGTTTGTATAACAAGCGCGCAGTCGCCCTCACAACGGACGAAAGTCAAGGTCAACATCGGTGGCAAAGGGATTGCGATGCTGGTAATAGAAACACTGCTCCTCATAATTTCTTGAGTCTCAAGAAGTAATAGTTTAAAAAGAGTTTGCGCTGCCTTTAGTCTGTTGTGGTTAATGGAATTCAAAATGATACAGGGTCGTATGTGTCTGAGTCCATACTCCTGGTGACCAGTGAGCATATATCAGGAATCAGCCTAAATGCCTCTGTTCCATCCTTTCTCCTCTTTTAACCCAGTCTTTCTGAATAATTGTTGACACACATGTATATACACGGTAGAACTGCACGGCGCAAATTTCATTGCTTTTGTTTTTCCTTTGTTTTTCATAAGAAATACAAGACACTCTTTAAATAATGTGGGCTAAACGAGGGATGCTTTGGCAATGTTTTAAAGAAGCATGTACAATTATTTAAAATGGATACTTTTTTTCTAAACAAATTGATGTTGACAGAGAATGGGATCTTGTACATATTTTTAGCAGGCTAGTTTTACCTGCATTTTGTAATTAGCCGATTTGATCGAGAAAGAAATCTATCAAAGTTACATTTAACCGATTTATGCCAGTACCATTCGATCAATTTTCAAAAATACAGAACATGAAGAGAGGGGATTGCGGCGGTGTCCCCCGCTCACCATGTTCAGTATTTTTGGACTTCGAGGGCGTGGGGGTCACCCCCGCTTCCTCAATATTGGAGGCGGGGGACTGAAAAAAAATATAAGAAAAAAGAAAAAGGGACCCTGTGGCATCGGATTCAACCCACGTTAGAGGGACAAAAGTGACGCTGCAGCAGACGGAGAAAAGGTAAGTAGGGGGGATTTGTGGTTGTACTGGCGGATTGGGGACATGGGTTTGGTTTGTTTATTCGCGGTAAAACATATTCACGGCAACAATTGCTGCAGTCAATTCCTCGCGAATATTTCTACCACGTATTTATTTGTTTTGGAAGAGAGCATGGACCATTGTCAAGTGTGAAAAAATAAGAATTATATCACCATTTGGCCAGATGTACAGTAGAAGGCACGCTGACATCATTATTGACCAGATTACAGAAAGTTTGCTCCAGTGCAAGTGCAATTGTGCACGATATTAGCACTACCGCAAAAATTGCCCTAGTGCAACATACGAATGCTTGCAATGCATTTTTGAACCTGGACTGCCCAGGTGCAAACATGCACTGAAAGAATGTGCTTTTTGCACTTGGGTAATTCTGCCATAGTGCTACTACTGCTGTGCACAATTATGTATACTGGTACCAAGAATTGTATAATCTAGCCCCCTACATTGGGTTGCATGTATTTTAACAATTAAACTACCCAGGTTACAATAAACTGGCAAACCCACAATTCACATATAATCTACTTTTGAAATCCAGTTTTCTTTAGCCTTCAAGTGCGCCCATTTCATCATGTTATATTTTGACTTTTTAACTTGTTTGATTACATACTTCATGCTTGTGCTCGCAGTATCTGGCCAGAAAGCCGAAATGGGAGAAACTAGTTTAATAATATAAGACAAGAATGACTTTTGTGTTGCAGGATCACGCCGATTTTTTCTACATTGATGTGTGGTCCTCTAATTACACCTGGGGCGGGAAATCCCCTCCTGACGCGGGCTCATTGGCTGTCATTTCTGAGGGGCAAACAATACTGTTGGACCAAAGCACCCCTGTATTGAAGATGCTTCTCATTCGGGGTACAATTCAAGTTACTTTAAGAACTATGCCACTTTTAATAAATATATTGACTTTGTAGAACAGTGATGAATGCCTGCTTGATTTATCTTCCATAATTATACACAGGGGGAAGTCTCATATTTGACGAAGCTGATATAGAATTGCAAGCAGAGAATATTCTCATTGCCGAAGGAGGCGTCCTTCAGGTAGGCAATCGCTCATTCCTTGTGGAAAATGTCGCATGTAAAACAATGATGTACAATAAAACAATAGCCCATGTACAATAGCACAATGACACGCGACTGTTACTTAAACGTTGTGGTGAAATGGGGGTGCCATATGGAATGTTGACTGATAAAGTAATGTGGCCTTTCGCTAGAATCAAACCATAGACTATACAGAACCTCTCAGTGATCACAGGATGCTTCTAGGGGGCATTTAAATATTAATAATGATCTAGGATAGCAGCCAGAATGAATGTACTATTGAGCACCACCTTAGATTGTTTATAAATTAGCTCAAAAGCAGAGAAAGTTTGAAACGACATATAATCCAAGAGAACTCAAAATATAGAAAGACTGGAAAACACATGGACGAGTGTGTGCTCCAGTACAAAAAGGACAAGGAGCATATATTGTTAAATACACATATTGGCCATTTGTGTAGAGCAGAGTGCAACCACCACTGTCTCTTTGGACCTGAGAGAGTCTGCCCATGTAGAACCGGTGTATGCATTTGCAGCCTGCTGGCTCAAGCTGTAGCTCACTGAAGAAGCCACTAAGGCAGAAGGAGGCCTGGGGCTGGTTGTGGTCCTGTGCAGAGGGAAAGTTACCTAAGAGTGCAGACTGATCCGCTATATTGAAGGTTTGGTCAAGAAATAACATGCATAAGGTGACCTCTCTAATGACACAGGTGTGCAAAACAAAATAATTCAAGCTGAATTTGATTTTCCCGAATTCCAGCGAATTCATCCACGTGTACATTTGATTGTTTCAGCAAGTGTGGGCTAAAAAGTTGAAGCTGGTTCGATACCAGAACATGGTCTGAACAGAGGCTGAAAGGTCAGAAGACAAAGGACCCCCCCGTACATGTCTAGGCTAATTACATGCAGGTGTTCTGCTCGGCAGTTGCTCTAAGCATGGACAAAAATTACCACTTCATGTTCAGTTTTTGGAAGTCTTCCCCAAAAGGCTTTCAAAAAGGGTCCATAATTGTGTATGTGCCCCATTCGGCGCGTGCTGATTGAGCATCATTTCAGCTCAGTTGGGGTGCATGGGAGGGCACCTCCAACCCCTTGGAGTTTATGAAATTAGAACCACTTATTTGAGACTCAACGCATAGTGGCACACAAAGAATTCATTGTGTTTGTGGTATGTGCCATATAAATAGAATGTTTCGGCTACTCTTCACTCTTCATAATAAAACTGCACAATACAGGCCATATAGCGTACCTGTGTTCCGGTGAACGTCAGCATGTATGCAGCACATCCCTGGTGATGGTCGCCATGCGTGCTTGCTCATGGCAAAGATAGGAAGTGGTGGGCATAATAGCAAACATGGCGGCAATCACTGCACCATTCATTTGTGCGTATTGTGTGTGAGTGAAAGGTTGAGTTCTCCCGGACAAGATTTCACCCTTCTATCTACTGGCTGGATATAAACATCTGCAGCATGCCTGTTAACTCACTGAGCTATCTTACTGTGGTACTGAGACCTGCAAAGCTCTTCTAGATTCCCTTTCTGTACCTTCAATCTTTCTAGTTGCCTGAAATGTCCTTTGCGGTTCGAGGCTTGTAGGGAGATATAAGGAGATAGCGGTAATCTAAATGATTCTCAAACCCCATCAGGCTTCCTCGATTATCGGAAAGGAACTTTGAAGGGCCTACAACTTGTTTTTGAGAGGATTGCCCATAACTACTGATGATAAACATCTGAGGAGCAGCTGCTTCTTTAGAGTTCATGATCGGTAGGGAAAGCGCAGAAGGCTTGTTAGGAAGGTTATTCACCTAGCCTCTTGTCACAGGCTGAAACCCCCGATCAAAGTGGGGGTACAGTCCGCGCTGGATATTCTTATTTATGATTGCATCCATGAATTGTGCCCATCTATGTGGGTTCGTTTTTTAAAAGCCAGCTGGTGTTGAGTGCCGCTCTCTGTGATGGAAAACCCAAGGCTCCGCCTGTATGTCTGTAAATTAAGAAGGCGTTGCGCCCCCAAAATACAACAACAATAGTGGTGGCATAGTGGAAAATGCAGACACTGCTGCTCCAGCTGCCCTGCTTGACTATCAGCCCCATGTGTCTTTGGCAGACGGCTGCTAAGAGGTGTAGACAGGGTAGGCAAAAACAAAGAGGTGATGGCTGGAAGGTTTAGAATGAATCTTAACCACTGGCATTGCTCTGGGCAACCCTCCAGACCATCGTTCTTCACCTGCCAAGCCATTACAGAAAGGGAAAGACCATATGCAAATAAGGCTTGATCCCACCTCAAAGGGGCAGTCCAGCCCGAACTGCTAGGTCACATCCCTTCTGCACGAGACCACAAGCATCCCCAAACATGTTTCAGCCTAGTTGGGCCTCATCAGTGAGGAGTAGCTTGGGTATCTAGGCCCAGCAGGCACGGGACCCACGTCTGGGCATAACCGTCCCACTCGGGGTGACAAAGCAAAAACAAAGAGGTTATGGCTGGAATGTTTAGAATGAATCTTAACCACTGGCATTGCTCTGTTCAACCCTCCAGACCATCGTTCTTCACCTGCCAAGCCATTACAGAAGGGGAAAGACATGGGTAGGACCTGAGTGGGCAAGGCCCACCCAAAATCTATAAATGCCCACTCAGCAGCACTTTGTGGGCATTTACAGATGATAATGTGACTGCGGTGGGCGCAACTACATTAGCTTCAGGACCCACTTGTTAGACAATCCTGGCTACGCCTCTGTTAAGGAGGCGATTGCACCCGAGTGCCCCTGAGAGTGCCCACTGCAGCCTAAGCAGGCTCCAAATGGTCCACGGAATAACCTCTGCCCCTGCCGAAGCTCCTTAACCCAAACCACTTTCCGGATGATCTAGCGTGTCTATATCCCTCTCCTCCTTGCACACGCTCTCTGATGAGGCAATGCGGGATTCTATCCTCCGCATGGGGAATATCCCCGTACAAAAGACGGATCCCTCTATCGGAACGTGCATGCAGATCATCTCAATAATATTTTCGGTAACGCAGCCTGCTGAAAAGCAAACAGTGTTGCACATCAGCCGTTTTGGCAGATTGCCCCACAAAGGCCCGAGGTGCTGTACAGAGGGAATGGAATTGCATTGTTTGCCAAGTGAAGTGTCTTCCTGTTCTAGGGCTTGGTGACCCCTGCTTCTCAGTGTTCAGGCCTGCGTGTGCTGCTTTTTCTTTGTCAATCATTTCTAGTGTCCACTGGGAAACAACTAATTCGAAAAATAAATAATTAAAGTATGGACAATGACTGATCAACTCTAAGTCAAAACATGAATATAGCACCAATCTATGTTTTTCCAGTGGTTTGGGTTATGTGAGGACGAGAAATCTCTTCTTGTGGTGTCAGGTCTACATAGATATACACACAGGAACAGACCATTTTGGGCAATGCATTTTTGTAGAAGAGCAATGTGTACCTATGTCCTTTTCCTTGTCATAAAATTGCTTTGAAAGAATATGTTTTCGCAATTGGGCCATTTTTGTCCTAGTGCTAATTTCAGAGACATTTCCAGCATGCTGGAATCAGGAGGCCACGCTAGTCTCTTATGCATGAAGGTGTGCAAGGCAGAGTATTTAAAGTAATCTCTTATGCATGAAGGTGTGCAAGGCAGGGTATTTAAAGTAATCTCTTATGCATGAAGGTGTGCAAGGCAGGTTATTTAAAGTAATCTCTTATGCATGAAGGTGTGCAAGGCAGGGTATTTAAAGTAATCTCTTATGCATGAAGGTGTGCAAGGCAGGGTATTTAAAGTAATCTCTTATGCATGAAGGTGTGCAAGGCAGGGTATTTAAAGTAATCTCTTATGCATGAAGGTGTGCAAGGCAGGGTATTTAAACTAATCTCTTATGAATGAAGGTGTGCAAGGCAGGGTATTTACCCTTTCCACATTTTGCATGTTCAATTTAGATTGGGACAGAAGAGGCCCCGTTCCAGCACAAGGCCATTATCACACTGCATGGACAGCTGCGCTCGCCTGAACTTCCACTCTATGGTGCAAAGACTCTGGCGGTGAGAGAAGGAATCCTGGACCTGCATGGTAAGGCTCCAACAGATTGCGGACCGCAACCAGCAACGTGTATGATCAGACTATGTTAAAAAGACCTGTCGGCACCTGTGAGAATATCTGCAGTCACGATAAAAGCTGATTAATCTCGATGTTGCTGGTTAATTCCACGTTTGAATGGTTCTGCTGATACTGATACTGTATTATCATGTCTCTCTAATAGTCATTTAGATTTATATGTATCAAAGTGTCTTTATATGTTGTTGTTGGCTCCAGCCCCATAACAGCTGATGGGCTGAAATGTTGGCCCAAGATCGGCATATCAATGTGGGGTATACTGGCCATAGTGAAATTTGACCAACCCCACCCATTTCAGTGTATGCCGCCTTTTGCCCTGAACATTTGCACTCTGCTGCGCAAATGGACAATATTTGGCAGCACGGAACCACCTATGTGTATTTCTAAACATAACAGCTCACCACTGCCAACTTACAATGAGCCCCAAATACTTTGGTAGGGTTGTGGGTTATTTGTTTGAGAGAGCCATGCAGTGTAACTAGAAGCTGGTTGTCATTAAATAATTTTCTTAGGTGCTGCTTTTTGAGTGATCATTTTTGCAGTGTCCTTGTTCAGTTTGAAATGAGTTAACACTGATTCAAGAAACCAATCAAGATGCACTTCTTGGCTTAAAACCTTTTGCTTTTGTTATTGGGTACACAATTCTGCAATTTACCTCAATTTGGAGATGTTGGGTCAAAGCAAAGTTGCCATGCAGAGGAAAAATGGCATCAATGTGATTTTAAGTCCACATGGGTGACTTGACCTATTTATTTAGTACCGATTGCTGGTGTTTTTGAATATTAGATTTACTGCTTTGAAATTGATGAATTGGCATTGAGGGAATAGGGTTTAAACTCGAGCTGAAACACCAACATGCAAGCCCATATCGGATATTTTAAAAATGTCCACGAATTCGAGCTTAAAGTCAAGCAGAGATATTTCTGAAGCTTCCATGAGCAAACCTTAAGGTTCTTCTTTTCATTCCAGGCTTGCCAGTTCCTGTGACTTGGACTCGATTGGCGCAGACCGCTGAAGCCGGCGCTTGCACACTGCTTTTGCACGATGCTGTCACGTGGAAAGTCGGAGATGAAATCGTAATTGCATCTACTGGACATAGGTACTTTGCAGAAAATGCACGTGCAAACGATATGTTTCATGCACCTTCTGGTCGTTTCTCCTGTGTACAGTATGTATCAGGTTAGCTGAGAGAGTAGGTGCCTCATTCCTGCATGAAAGTTGACTAGGTTACACAACAACTACTTCTTAATGTCAGACAATGACCCAAAACACTTTTTCCTGATCCAAGCAAGGGGGCCACGGACTGGCCAGTCTGTGATTATGATCAGCTCACGTGCACATGCATGTAAGCTTCAAACAGCTGTTTTGTGACAGGCAGCGGCTGGGTAGGCTACCATATTCCATTGCATTCTGAATACATTTGATACAAGGAATCATTCTCTGCATCGATTAAAGGTGAAGCACTGCTAATGTAATGTGAACTTTTTCAAGAGTACTGGGAATGAAAATCTAGTGTTGATGCCACTTCTACAAGTCTTGTTCCAGGTAAATAAATGCAGACAAAAATGCCGGTAACACCGGCTCTGGCATTTTTTTCCAGGCTGGCACACTCCGAGTTTGCTGCTAGGGGCAGTGAACTACCGGCAGGGCTGACCTGCCGGGTGTTCAGGCCCCTACCGGTAAAGAATTGCCTGTAGGGCTCCATGGAATGGGAACCTACTGCTGTTTCCGGCACCTGTAATATGCTGGTAACACCTGAATATCGGGCACCATTTAACGGTAGGGCAAGTTTGCCGATAAATCACCTGTAGCGCCGGCAGTTTACCGGCCAACTGGTAATGAGAGCCCATGTCTGCAATAGAATGCTGGCAGGCAAACACACACTGGACAGCATTTCCATGTATGCTCAGGGGTAACAGGAATAGGTATACGTAAGAGTGACCAGTAAGGGGAGAAGTGGGTTTCTCCAGTAAAAAATAAATCCCAAAACAACCAGGAGCATAATGACATAATTCATGAACCTGCATTATCCCCTTTAGTGCACATGGTAGAAGCATCTACAAGACTAATCTGGGCTTGAAATTGACTGTATCCGGAGGTGAACTGTTACGCTGCAGGATTCTAAACACATGTTTATGAATATGAGATTTGTTCATTTCAGACACACCCAAAGTCAGAATGAAAAGAGAAACATAACACAAGTGTCAGCAGATGGCAGGACCTTGACCATTGGAGCTGCTCTTGCGTACAAACATCTGGGGATATCGGTCACGCTGCCCGATGGGACAGTGTTTGAAGCACGAGCTGAAGTCGGGCTCCTCACAAGGAATATCCTTATTCGTGGCACTGACCATCCAGAATGGAATGATTCGATTCCGGCATGCCCCGATGGGTTTGATACAGGTAACGTCTGTGTGCTTGGAAACAACTTATCATTGACACAAAGGCTGTGCCGTACCATACCTTTGCATGATCTCACAGCAAACATAACATCCCCTTTTCATGTCCAAGGGTAGCGCAAGAACTGGAGCAATGTCGGGTGGGTTTGAGGGTGAGCAATTCCATTCCAAGTTTAAAGGGAGTGGTGCAAACAAGATCCTGGTTAAGCCCTGCATCCAGGAATACCTAAGACACTCATGCATACATTGAACGATGGAATTTTGGGGGGTCTAGCACAGGGATGTTGATGTTTCTTAGATGTCCGCATTAAGAACAACTGTGCTTTAAAGCAGTATACTGCAGCTGTTAAGTCATTAAGGGCTGGAAAACAAACGGACAGCGCAGGACACGTGCTCCTTCCCCCTTGATGAATCCAGAAAGGCTTCTTTCTCCCAGAGCTACCCTTGCAAGAGTTGCTTACCATTAACAATTGTTTTCTGCTGGTGATCTTACACCTTGCATGATTTCTGCTATCACAAGTGTCTGCTTTTGAGGTTGTCTTTCAGGGGGTTGAAATACCCAATTGAGGGTATCAAACATTGCTGTTTTTAATCAACTTCCGCTGTATCATGCAGCCCCCCTTCAACGTCAGAAGTATTTAGGCAATGGGATTGGCCAATCTGCCAAAGGAGGAGACAGGGATACCTTAGGGCGACGTAGTCCATTGAGGCTGTTGAAAAGCAGAGTCAAGGATGAAACTGTGCCTTGGCCTTATGCCTGCGTTAAACCTTTACTTTCCTTCCTGGGCCTGTGTGGATGTCTCTGGCAATAGGGACCGCTAGTAGCACTCTGTTTCTTCACTTTTCTAGAGAGAAGGACCCAGCATGATTTACCCCTACCTCTACCACTTAAGATTTGCTATTTACCCCCTTGTAAAGGGGAAGTGGACGTGAATACTGTGGGTGGTTTTTAGACCAGTGACGTCCACACAGTGGGCAGAGTGACTTACTGTGTACGCTGCGGACTTCGTCATACAAATGAAGATGGGCTAAGAGCAAGGTTTTTGCTGTGCGGGATCTGGATCTACTGGGGAGGGAGAATGAGGGGGTGGAATTGTAGACTGAGGTGCAGGCCATGAACCCACTCTTTTGTCTAGTAAAGTCTTGCTCGGAATCAATACTTGCGGATAGGTACAGTTCGGAGGACACGTGGGGAACAGAATATTTAATACTCATCTTCCCCTTTAGCTTGACATAATAGTGTTTCTCAAATAACCACCATGTTATATCACACGTTTTTAAAAACACCCTACAGGTGAATTTGCGACGCAGACGTGTTTCCAGGGACGGTTTGGTGAAGAAATAGGAAGTGATCAGTTCGGAGGCTGCATCATGTTCCACGCGCCAAAGCCAGACGCGCTCCTTGCCACTGGGAGAATTGAATATGTAGAGGTACTTTTTTTATCCCCTGCTTCTTTATGTTCTTGATATTGAGAATTAAATGAATGCCTTTTGCCAGAAATGGAGCATTAATGAAACATGACTTAGTAACAACAACAAGTACCTGTTCGGGAGGAGAAATACATCTGCTGTCAGAGAACACCGTAGGGAAAAGGTCTGTTGATCATTTACAAAAGCTTACTTCTGGATCCAGGGATGGAGAGGCATATCACCAGTAGCACCTCGAGCAAAATAGTGGAGCCCACTTTACAACCTCAAAGCATTGCCTCGTCCAGGCCTTGCTCAATTATTAAGAATCGCCATAAACCGAAGAACTTGTGAAGAGTTGTTGAAAGTGTCCTGCCTGGTGCTATTATAGACACGGGGGAACACATTAACTTTCCCGGTTGCGGCAACTTTAACCTGGTAGGGAAGGAGTGAGCGATGCTTGAATCAGTCCTGATGAAGCCCTGAGTAACCAAGCTTGAGGCTTTAATGGAGAAGGCCCAACAAGCATTTGCATTGCAAGGTTTATGGTCACTGCACTCTTGTTTGCACACATGGAAATCCATTGCGGAACCACTGTCCCGAATACACCTGCACTCAATATTACTAGTTTAACAACAAAAGTGCCAAGATGAGTGCCCATTCAGTGGCCCTGATGAAGTCTCTATCCTGAAACGCAGCATCACTAGCCAAAAAATTAAAATCAACTGTTTTCTTTACACAGGTAACCAACAGGGCATTTTTACATGTGTTACACATTCTAAATAGTAAATTGTTATTTTCCGTAAATGCAATTTAAGTGTGCACGAAATATATTTTGAGTACATGAAGTAAATATTTTTTCAGAACCCTGCTTTTTTCTTTCTTTTAGTTATTCCATGTCGGGCAAGCATTTAGATTGGGAAGGTACCCCATACACTGGCATCTGATGGGCGATTTGCAGTTTAAGTCCTATGTGAGAGGCTGCGCAATTCACCAGGCCTACAACAGAGCCGTGACCATACACAACACCCACCACCTTCTTGTGGAGAGAAATGTCATTTATGATATCATGGGAGGGGCATTCTTCATAGAAGATGGGATAGAGCATGGCAACGTTTTGCAGTATAATCTTGCAGTCTTTGTGCGCCAGAGCACCAGCCTCTTGAATGACGATATTACCCCGGCCGGATACTGGGTGACCAATCCAAACAACACAATCCGGCACAATGCCGCGGCTGGTGGAACCCACTTTGGTTTCTGGTACCGAATGCATGACAATCCAGATGGGCCATCCTACAACTCGAATATCTGCCAGAAAAGGGTTCCTCTCGGTGAGTTCTTTAATAACACAGTACATTCTCAAGGGTGGTTTGGAATATGGATTTTTGAAGACTATTTTCCCACACAAGAAGGATCCTGCAGTTCGAATGTGCCACAACCGGCTGCATTCGATTCATTGACCACCTGGAACTGCCAAAAAGGAGCTGAATGGGTTAATGGGGGGGCTCTTCATTTTCTGAATTTCCGAATGGTGAACAACGAGGATGCTGGCATAGAAACCAAGAGAATACTCCTCAACTTCGTGGGACAATGGGGGGAGCCCAATGGAGCTCTTATAAAGAACGCGACCATTGTTGGACACCTGGACGAGCTGGGACTTGGTAGTTCTTACTGTACAGCCAAGGGCATTGTCCTTCCCTTTGATGAAGGCCTTACAATCTCCTCCACAAAGTTCATGAATTTCAATCGTAGCTGCGCCGCCATTGGCGTGACCTCTATTGCCGGGGTGTGCACAGATCGATGTGGCGGCTGGAGCGCAAAGTTCAACGGGATCCAGTTTTACAACACACCAAACAAGGCTGGCTTCAGATGGGAGCATGAAGTTGTTTTAATTGATGTCGATGGATCCCTGACAGGTAACATGGCCGTTCATTTCATGTTGAAGCTTAGGAAATTCGTGTGTCAGAAATTGAAACCTTGACATCTCTCTCTACTTAACAGTGTTCTGGAATATTGGAGACTTGCTGCCGCATCTGTATTAAAGCTAATGCAGACGCTACAGAATCTTTCTAATAGTGCAGGCTTTGATTGTGCTTGAAATCACACTCTTATAAAGTTAATATTGGAATGGTGTTGAAATGAAATGATATTTTATTTATATTGCGCTCGTACACAAGTGTTTAAGAGCGCAAGCAGGCAAAAAGGGAGGGTAACAAGAGAGAACAAAAAAAGAAAAACAGCAATCTTAATAGGTCCAGTGACATTTAAGAAAGCGCAACTGCATGGAAAAGGGAAAGGGGGAAAGTGCATGGAAGGGGGGGTGGAGAGTGCAGGGCAGAGGAGACAAAACAGAATAAGTATTAAATAAAATAAATAAATAAAGTTGATAAACCATGGTAGTGCAGCCAGCAAGGGGCAGGTGAAAGTTATTCAGATAAGGTATATCTGATAAGTGCAGAACACAAGTGGGAGGGGCACTGTATGGCACTGTATGGTACAGTTACAGATATAGAACCCTAGTGTCCTGGTGCCCTAGTGTCCTGGTGAAAGGTTCCCGCTACAAGAATGCTGTGCGGTGATTGGTCTCTCTTTGCATCATGCTTCTAGATTCACCTTTTTGCTGCTCCTAAATGTGTTTTTGTGGATAATTACAACTTGGTGTGGTTTCAAGGCTCATTCCTCAGTAGTGGCCTGATAAACAGATTCACTGGTATAGCCTGTCTTGTACCTTATCATGTTTTATTTTAATTTAGGTATCGATAGGATCATATCATGAATAATGCCTCAAAATAATCCTGTAATTCAGGCAGTCTCCTCATATCTGCCACATCGCGTAGTTTCCCAAAAGGAGGTGTCTTGAGCCTGCCTGTTGTGGTGGATTTGAGAAAGTCATCCCATACTCTGGAGAGAGGTGCACACATTATTTTCCAAATCAAACTCCTATTGCAAAATGCTTGCTCTCCGCAGCACAAACACAGCTGAAAGGATTTAAACCAGACTAGGTTTAATAGTTGACATGTGGGACAAGTGGGACATTTCACTGGATTTGGCGAAAATCCGTCCAATGGTTTATAGCAAAAAAGGGAAAAAGGTAGGGGGACTTGAAAAATTCAAGATAGATTTAAAGCAAATATCAAAACCACAATATCTTTTTTCCGACAAACATGCAGACTTTGACAAGAAATCAGTAACACCATGCCTCGGGCACAGTGACTGTAGGATAGGGGCCTGGGCATTGGCCAGCGAAAGCTGTATGTGGGGTTCCCTGTAAGGCCACGCCCGATGCACAGTGTCCAGGAGCCCTGCAAAACTGTGCTGCAGGACCATAACATAGTCACAGTGGATCTTGGCATGGACAATGCCATTCCCAATGATACTACGGGTAGGGTCATGGCCTCTTGGGGGTTGGCAACCTTTGGCTGCCTTGATACATTGAACTGTGATTATTACTAGCCTTAGCTAGTATAGTCAATGGCAAGCAATCGTGGGGGTCCAAAACATCTGGCAAGCTGCAGGTTGCGGAACCCCTGTGTTATATTATTCCCAGGGTCACTGTGAGTTTATGGCATGCTAGGCCCACAGGCACTGCAAGTGGGGTCTCTGTGTCTGGGGCCGGCAGAAGGATAGGGCACTGCTACAGTATTGTAATTGAATGCCACTGTATAGGAGCTTTCAATTTTGCCCTCTCCCAATAATAACTGCCCTAAACATGTGTTTGCTGCAGGAGTGGCAGGTCAGAAAGTCATTCCAAAGAGTCCACTGCTGAATCCTTTGCAGTGCAGCCAACATCCCGAGTGGAGTTTCGGCTTTGATGGGTGTGTCTGCAATTCCTCAGTCAGCTTTCATCGTTTGGCCTTCAACAACCCTTCACCGTCATCTCTTCGGGGACAGGATGTCATCATTTCCAATAATTATGGTAATATATTTTATATTAAAAAATCAATTGGTGTTTTTCTGTCAATGATACTCTAATGTTGCATTAATAACCCGGACAACATGCCTGCTGTCCAAGATAAGGGCCTGAGCCAAGGGATGGCCCCTACACCGAGCCAGATGTGCTGTAACCAGCAGGTTCGGACACGATCCCTGACAGTAGTACCAGTGACATCAAGACACAGGTGCTAATTGTACTTATCTAATTATAAAAAAATGAAGAAGAAAACGTACTTAACGTATCTGCAATCCTGCTCCGTCCTGCTGAAGTGTGTTTTCAGTGTTCATGACGGGGACATCATCAACAAGGAAAATGGACTTAGGCAGATGTGAGCTGTGTCTCTGATAGTTCAGGTTAGTATTCCTTTTCTATTTTATTACATCAGAGCTTTAAGAAACCATGTCTGTGGATAGGAGGGGCATAAGAGTGAGCGTGTGGCTGCTGGGGGGCAAGGTTGAAAATGGAGGTGAGGAACGGGGATACACAGCATTCAAGCGGCTCCGAGCATGGGCATGTACTGGTAAAGGCAGCCTGCGTTACGAGGAGCCTGATTGCCTGTGCTCCCTGCCCAGGGTGTTAGCGCTCCCAAAATGGCCAGAAAAGAAGGTAAGTGGGGATGGAGAGCGGCCTGGGCGGGGAGAGAATTCTGTGGATGGGGGTGGAGGAGGGGAGAGGGGGACCACTTACCTCATTTCTGTGAGGCACCTCAGAGCGGGGGCATTACTGCTGGTAATTCCCTTGTTCCGTGCCTCCTCATTGGCTGAGAGGCTGCCTCCCTTACCCCCCTTGCCGGGTACTAATAACAGATACTGCTCCAGCAGCCCATAGGGGACTGGAAACTCTATGCTTTAGATGACTACCCTCATGAAGATTCTTTCATCTTCTATGTAAAATATTATAAAGAATGATACAATACAGGAGGTGATATGAGCTGTTCGATTATCAATGTATTTCATTATTTAATACATAGTGGTTAAAGATTCCACACACAAGATAATACTGCTAAGGGCTCAAGCATTCTACTGTGAACATGAAAGTTTAACAATATAGTCAAGGCATCTATTTCAGCTTGAGTAAGAGGGGTTCTGGGAGTGTCTATATCTTCTGGCCTATATCCCGGGTTAGAATCTCATCCAGATTTTCTAGCTCACCATTCTTTCACAGAAGAGCCATTTCCACTATATATCAGTCTTTGTCCTGCCCAAGGGCAGTCCAGCACCGAAATGCCAGGCAATTCTTTTCTGAACAAGAGTACCAACAGCAACCACAGACACGTGTTTCGTCCTAGTTGGACCTCGTCAGTGAGGTGGAGCTTTGCCTCTCTAAGAACAGTGAGCAAGGGTTCTACATCTGTATTACCCTAGTAACATAGGGCAAAAACCCAAAGCTACTTAATATGCACAAGTAACGGGGGTTCTGGGAGTGTCTCTCTCTACCGGCATATATCCCGGGTTAGAGTCTCAACCAGATTCTTTATCTCACCATCCTTTCACAGAAGAGACATGTCCACTACATATCAGTCTTTGTCCTGCCCAAGGGCAGTCCAGCACCAAAATGCCAGGCAATTCTCTTCTGAACAAGAGTACCAAGAGCAACCCCACACACGTGTTTCGGCTTGGTTGGACCTCGTCAGTGAGGTGGACCTTTGCCTCTCTAAGAACAGTGAGCAAGGGTTCCACATCTGTATTACCCGAGTAACATAGGGCGAAACCCCAAAGCTACTTAATATGCACAAGTGAGTGGGGTTCTGGGAGTGTCTCTATCTACCGGCGTATATCCCGGGTTAGAGTCTCAACCAGATTCTTTAGCTCACCATCCTTTCACAGAAGAGAAATGTCCACTACATATCAATCTTTGTCCTGCCCAACAGAGGTCCAGCACCGAAATGTCAGGCAATTCTCTTCTCAACAAGAGTACCAAACAGCAACCCCAGACACGTGTTTCGGCCTGGTTGGACCTCATCAGTGAGGTCGAGCTGTGCCTCTCTACGAACAGTGAGCAAGGGTTCCACATCTGTATTACCCTACCCCAGACATGTGTTTCAGCCTGGTTAACATATATGTATTTCTAAACATTTCCAAATCAAAAATGTGTTTTCGTCAATGTGCTAGTGATGTGCTTTCAATGGTGCATATTCAATATCATTGTGTTTCCTGCACATTCTGCACATGTATATATTCATGGAGTTCACAGAAATATTGATTTGAAGAATCCAAATAAAATAAAAAAAACATGCATATGCTTACCATGAAATTCATTAGTGTCAGAAATGATAGGATATCGGTGCTTCTTTGAAAGATACCGATGCTAGCAGAGAAAGAGCAGCTTCACTTTTTCTCAGGTCAGTTATGAGGGCAAAGTCAATTTTGGGCACAGACACAAAGGAGATTAGGAATTGCAATATCAAAAGCCAGCATAGTATCTTTGTATATATAAAAGGGGCATGTGTGGATATGTGTGTGTGTCTGTTTGAAATGTTCAGCATACTTTGCAACATGCTACAAACCTGAACTTTGGTTTGTGGGTAGGTTCCATGGTGAAGGCAATATAACAAGTATAAAATATACCTTTTTTTAAAACCTTTTTTTAAGCCGTCTCCAGTGCTTACCTCTCCATACGGCTTTTTGCGCTGTAGTTCTGCCATAGTTCTACATTAATTCTTCCTAAAGTTTGGCAGTTCATGAACATTTCAGCAGTTCATTGTTTCTAAACTTTCCACACTATCAGCATTCTAGGTGACATTAGCGGCACTCACTTTTGAAGTCATGCGGGTGACGCAAAACAGTGCCTTTGTAGTAATGCGGGTGACAGGAAATGGTGCATGTCTCTTCAGTAGTGTCCACAATGACGTTGTCCGTCACATCGTGGCAAATCTCTCATGATAATTACAGAAAATTCATTTCCCATGAAAGTTGATGAATGTATGCCATCTCAACAGTACAAAGCTTACATGCTTCAGCCGTACCCGTACGGGTATGGCACTTCAAGCTTACCCACTCCAGCCCTACACGTACAGCACCAATGTTGAGGTTGCTGCTGCTTCAGCTGTAGATCGAGACACCAATATTGTTGTTGTACAATCTCATTGCTCCAATTAAAAGTAGCTGGAACCGATTTACGGGGTTCATGCTTTTCTCATGGTCAGCTTTATGTGGCTTGCTCGAGAGTTGGACTACCAATATTGTCTACACAGAAGCATTGTTTGAGTTCACGAAAGAAACTTCAAACTAGGACAGAAGACGTAATTACTGTGCCAAGCACCGGTACACCTGCTAGTCACATTATATTTGATGATTATTATGTAACCAAGTAATGCCAAAAAGTGTATCATAAAAATGTTATTGCGTAGAGAACTGATTAGTGCCTATACAGATGAAGTGACAGGGCACATGAACGGTACATTCTTACTGTGCCAGTACATCAGGAGTACCATGTTACGCTCCTGCTCAGAGTGATATTGAAAAAAAATCAATATTCAAGAAGAAAACCACTAAAGGGTGCAGAGGGTATGGACGAGAAGAGAATACAGAGGTCAGATACATTGCCATCTAGGATTGGACGAAACACATGCACTCTTAACATGCGTAAGTGTGTCAGCTTTGTATGCATTGGGAAGGTGACACACAAGCCCTGATTCACAGAGCGTTTGCCAAGGGGTTTTTGCCATTATAAAAAACGCTTCTGCGAATCAGGCCCACAGTGTTGAAAGGATCATAGGTTCCAAGGCGAGGGGCAATCGTGAGGCTTAATGTCAAAGGGATCCAGCGTAAGACAAAGGGGTGAGCAACTCAGGATGACCAATTATGTATCATCAATGCCTTTGGTACATGCCATTAAAGGTATATTAAGGAGGCAATGTAATTCTCCTAACAGCCATTTCAAAACAAAACAAGAATTACCAGGTTAATGGGGCATGGAGTTTTATATATTTAATATTTGTCCTTTTGAAATATAGCGTGCAAAGAAAGGTTTAGTACCGTTTTAAATTATGCAACATCAAGTTCTGAAACCTTTTATTGGACTAAGAAAACATGCTGAGATGGTTGGAGGCATTAGCTTTCGAAGTCCCTTAGACCTCTTGACCAGATGATGGCTACATAGGGAATTAATAACACAACACCAACATGTACACACTATACATTTCTTGCAGACAAAAAAGTAGCATTTGAAGTGTAAATTTCACTGGGTCAGCGTGTGCATGGAAGGCAGGCCTGGAACAGATAACACGGCGTAGAATAGGGAAGGCTGGGTTTCCTGGACAGAACAGAGCGCAGTAATTACACAATGAAAATGGCCGCCTTTGGAGCGTGATGATGAAAGATGTTTTGCTGGGGACTGTCGCAGTATATCTTTCAGAAACCAGGACTCCGCAGGTCTAATGGTACTTTTTGAAAATCATAATATGGACATTCAGCCTGAAGAGAACACATTTGAATCAGTTTCCTATGGTCCAGTTTATTTCCATAGCCCACATGTAGGAGGATTTCTGGGTAGCAAGGTTTAACATGCCTACATGTAAAGGTTGTAAACACGCCTTCACGTCGGCTATGACTCTGCCAAGTGCTCTGATGCAATTTACAAAAAGGATTCAAACCTGACCTATTAACGACACCACAATCTGCTGAAGTTCATTTTTTTTAACAATTTTTTATTAAGTTTTGCATAACAACGGGTATAGAAAGGTCACAACGTGGAGTGTCACATAGATACATCAACTTCAACATTCCTGATCCTGGGTCGTCGACCCCCGTCCCCTCCCCCTCCAAGTTCTCCCCCACTCACCCCCCCTCCCTAGCTTCATCCTCCTCCCCATTGTCCCCAGATATGTTCAGATTTCTGCAGACATCCCTTGTGTCTGTAGACTACCTGATCCCATCTTTTTATTACATCCATCCCCGTTCTCAATGCATCAAGTGGTGGGCATCGGGTCTCATCCATTTTTCCACTATGGGCCAGTTCTCGACTATACACTCTATGTTCACGAATCCCCTGTCACATCAATCCATTTCCTCCTCCCCCCAAATCCCCAGCAACGTGTCTTTGGGCTCCCAGTGTATCGGCCTCTCCCAGATCACCTCTATTTCCCGTTGGACTCTGTCCCAACACCTCGGCAGCGTCGGGCAATGCCACACCATGTGGATAAAAGTCCCCTCCGGGATCTTGCATTTGGGGTTAAGAGTCGTCCTGCCCGTTTCCCATTTATTCAGCTCGTCTCCGGAGTAGTCAACCCTGTGCAGGTACTTCCATTGTACATGACGGCCCTCATATTACGGCATTCCTCACTTCAAAGTTCAGGTGTGGGCTTCTTAACAATCGCAAAACCCAAATGATCTTCATTGGAACCCCTGTATGGAAACATTTGTCTTAGCTATTCAGTGTGGATAGCCGGCACACCTTTTTGCTCTTAGAATGAATGATGAGGCCAGGTGGACTAATTAAGAAACAACATCAAAACACATATCATTAAAAGATGGCACAACCAAGATCTTCATAGAGACTCTGTTGGCCCGAGATTGAACATGTAGCCATGTGCAGCTGACAGTTTTAAGGCAATGTACCACTGATAAAGGCAATGATTTCCATCAAGCTATTAAGTGCAAAAGGTGCTGATGCTGGGGAACCAGGTTAATAGAAAGCAGTCATGCAGAATCACGCCTTGTCTGCATCCGACTATTTTGATGATCAGCAACTGAGAGCTTAACTGTGCGAGTTGCAACCCTGCGGCCACCAATTGGGCTGTGGCCTCCTGATCCAATGACTATCCGAGACCATCCAGCCGAGCTTTGGGCATTCTTACAAAACCAATATAAAACTACATACATCAATAAAATACAGTCTCGTTCCTTCATTGACACACCCTCTTCCCATGGGGGATGCTTTGCCCTGTGCCTGATTAATGGCAATTATTCATTTGCGGGCCCCCTGGCTAGTGCTCTGTTCACTCACGTCCTCTAAAGCCATGTTAGCTTCGGGCAATATCTAAGCCCCTTCATGTTCAGTGTGCTAGGTGACCATGGCGTACACCTCTGTGGTGCACAGTTTATAGAGTGATCACCTATAACCCCATTTCCTTTTTCCGGCTCTGAATGTGGCTGACGATGGGATAACAGTGGCAAAGTTGCTTACCTTGGAACCTGGAGATGTGAGCTGATATTCCAGCCGTGCCACTGTACCCAGATTGCGTGATTCTAGGACAATCCCTTTTCATGGCGGAACTTGATTAACCCATCCTCTCTACTTTCCAGCACAAGGTAGAGGAGGGGCACAGGACCGTGATAAGATGGCCGCTGTGCTAACCTCCGCCATCTTGTCAGTAGCTTTAATTTCAAGCAATCCACCTGGTTATGCCCCTGCTGAAGACCTGGCGGATTCCATTCGAATCCATTAATAAATGCCCCCGGAAGAGCATCTTTTGCAGTCTGCATGTATTTGATCACAAGTCGGAGAGTAAAGACAAAGCGCAACAGCAAGTTCACTTGGCGCTACTCTTTCTTTCTGCCCTCCACCTTGTGCAGTGATCGAAGTGAGCGGGAGCGGCTGGGAGCGGTGCTCTTCTAGTTTTTTTAATTAAGCTTTTCTGTTCCTATACTTTATTTTTAAAAAGAAGCAGTTCTGGAATGGTTTCGTTTTAAAATAAAAGTGTAGGAAGAAATTGAAACGTGCACTTCAGTGCACTACATGGACCGTTCCCTTAAACAGCAGGTGCAAGTGGGGGTTCGTATTGTATGTGGGAGGGGGCATGGTGATGGGGTTTGTGAGGGTGTGGGCAGGCCAGCAGGGAACATAGTTCCAGTACTTCTTTTCGTACACTTCGACCACTGACCTTGTGAATGTTTAAAAGGGAATGCAGGGGACTCAACTGCATGCAACTGCAAACGTTGGCCGTCCCCTCCATGCGATTAACAGTTCTAATAAAATAAGGCTGTTTATCTTTCTATCTTGAAAGTGTAAACTGGTGCAATATTATGCTTAACGGTGTGCTCTCTGGTAGTGCCCCAGCTGCATGGTCTGGTCCTCATCGTATTCCCAGCTTCTGGAGTTCCCTCTGCACCAGAGCCAATACACCTTCCTGTTCTGTGCACAGCACTACACCGTGTGCCGCTCCCTGGAGCGCCGTCCATGTTAATCGAAATATAAAGCTGTGATCAGGTTGTGCCTCAGCGAAGCTGCTTAACTGTCATTCTACTTCTTTAAGGTTTTGGTGGAATGACTTTGGACCACTTTGTGTGTTGCAGGTGCCAGTGTTGTTCCTTTCCTGCCGAAACGTCTCACCCATAAACCCGGCTGGATGGCGCTGCTCCCAAATGCAAACTCTTTCAATTGGTACTTTCACGACGTTGCCTTCATCACAAACATCTCCTATACCTCCACATTCTATGGATTCAAGGTACATGACCAGTCTGCCTACAGTTTCCATCTGACCCTTGGAAATACTCTTCCCTGAGATGGAAATACAATTTGAAATGTTGTTATATATTGTTTACCAGGTGCTGGAAACCCAAACATTAGTGCTCTTCTTTGCTTGTAATTAGTGGCCTCCATTAAAATAAAAAAAATGGGGTGTCATTTTTTAACAGCGCACTGAGGTTGAATTTCCTCACTGTTTCCATGGTCTTATCTTATCTTATTTATTTATTTATTATTACATTTATAGCACCACACAAAGCCCTCAGGCATCTAGGCGCTAGTTACAGACAGGATAAGGCAGTTCATAGGTAGGTTCAGGTCAGGTTAGTTAAACACTTTTTTTCTGAAAAGCTGGTAGGAGGTATCAGGTCGTAGGAAGAGTAGTGAAAGAAACTAAACCAACAGGGCTTTTGCTTGTAAGACCATAGCCCAGGGGTCTTCAACCTTTAGCTCTCCGCCTGCTTTAGACTTCCACTTCCATCAGCCCTAGCTAGCAAAGATGATGGTGAGGGATCATGCGAGTCGCAGTCCAAACATCAGGTGGGCCACAGGTTTCAGACCCCTACCATACCCCATGCTGCCTCTCATTTTAGTTTAAAGGAGCACAATGGGTTGTTTCATGAGATGAAGTAAATGCGTATGAGGGCTGAAAGGACCTTCCAATAGCCTCGACTGTATGCAACGGCGCAGAATTGTATTCAGTCGTCTTGCCAATGTAGACCCAAAGCCAAGCTCAACCTTACACAAATTCATAGTCTGCCTCCTTATCAAGAGCGCTGTTCCATACCTGTGACGCGTCTTGATATGTCGGAAAAGGCGTTTGTGTTTCATGGCAGCACACAGTATATAGATGCATTGCGATCAGCAGTACAGCTTTAGCTTACATCTTCCACTGAGCCCCAGGAATCTGAGAGCAATTAACATTGGACACCACGTGACCTCCAGTGCATCCTTCGAGCAAGTGGACCTGAAACTGTATGACAATATGCTTGATGCATTGAGGGGAGAAGCTAAACAGTAGGACTGTTGCAGGGCCTGCTGCCATCCCTGTAATGTAAGGGCCAAGGAACTAACGCCCCCTGTAGGGAAACTTACCCAAGCAGGGTTCGAAATTGAGGGGAGCTGGGAGCTATTTAGCTCCTCCTCCTAGCACGGTAGAGCCTGGTTAGCTTGAAACCAACTGCCACCAGGAGCTACTTTTGATTCCTAGGGCCAACTGGTGCCGTCCAAACATGTAAATGTGACATTAACTTTCTGTATTTGACATTGTTAATAAAGAAGAATTAGAACACATCGAATGAATATTTAAACACAATGGTTCATGCAAACTGGACCAAAAGATAAAGGAGCATCTTTGGTAGCTACTGGTTCCGCAGCAGTAACTCCTGCCTACTGGGTGATACCTGACACCCAGGAGCTGGTTTTAGGTCCTGCTCATCGAATCTCAATTTCCCTGCTAAGAGAAGGCTTCTGTTTGTGCCCCAGAACTCTCAGTAGCGTAGTGTCCCCCAAACCTCACACCGCCCAATTGACTGCATACCTGCAGAGAGAGTCCTTGAAGGGGCTTGGGAGCCTATTAGCACTGCAGAGCTGCATCACGACAGTGACGTCGGCCTTATCTTTATTATCAACTACTGTGCCCCACAGAACTGTCACATTATTAAGTTGTAATGCCTGCAGTTAGGCGCCTGGAAGCCCGACCTGTGGGCTCCAGGTAAAGGTGAAAGGCGTGGGCACATAAGGTGAAATCGGAGCCTGTAACCCCTAGTATGGCAAGGAGTGCGGGACTGAGAGGCAACTCTTCATAACCCATAATGAATAGGAGGAGATACACGTTGGTAGATGGGCTCTGGAGGACAACCACTAGCAACGTGTGGTGCGGACGGAGTCTCTTTTTGATTCTTATTACAGAAGTGCCAGAATGATGAGGACATGAACGGACAGGAACAGAAGGCACACAGTGGGAAGGAAGGAGGGATGGGGAGCGATACTGTGGGGATGAGGTGGGAGATGAGCGGCAGATGGGAATAGTGTTTACGGGAATGAAGGTAACAGAGCAGCAGAAGGCATGCAGGCACCTGGGGTGGCCACATAGGTGCGGAAAGCCATTGGGAAGCAAAGCATGTTAGTCTACATACCTGATTATTGCCCTGAAGCCTTGGCCTCTGATTGACTGCCAGGATTCCAAAGTTCCACCCCGGGTGTTAATTTACAGTAGATCAACTACATTAGCCCCGGACCCAACCTCTCAACTAAGCATCTGCAGACCTATCCTTGCACCATTAAGCTGTGGCTAAAAAACAGGCCGCCCCATCCCTAGTGCCCAACATTATACTCCAGCGTAACCGTTCTAGCCAGTCCTGGCCTGCCCCACTGACATTATAAGAGTCACCCATGGGGAGAGGATGCAGGCAGATGACAGAAGTAGCCTCATTGAACATGTCATAACACAGAATTGGAGCTCAGTGGAAAGGAGTGGAAGCCCTGCCTGCCCATGTGCACCATCCTCTTCAAACACCAATGGCGACTGCTCAGATTCCTGACACTAGGCTTCCAAAGATTCAGCTCACATTATAACCGGTTACTTCTTTATAATTGGTTATTTAAAGCACACTTAATAGCGAGAGGTTTCTAAGCAGGGACTCGCGAATCGAACCTGTGTAGCTCCACGTCGTGTCTTGCTTCCAAGGCGAGCACGTTGCCACAGTGCTATCCTCCCAGCGCCATTGAAGCACTAATTGAAGGACGTGTGCCTTTTTTATTTGATTACTATTTGAGATGCCCTAACACGTCTCAGTAAATTGGCTCTAGGCATGAGAAGAGCTGAGACCATATCAAATCAGAGGTGCGGAGGGGCCGGGGGGGGGGCAAAGCCCACGGGCCGTCGGTCACATCTCCTGTCAGGGCGACAAGGAACCAAGGCGCATGACTCTGTACTGCCAATACACAAACTCAATGCTACGTTTTATGAAACCTCCATTTTGCAAACAGTTATCTGCGCATTGTAAAATGTTCTCTTGGGTGTTTGTTACAGGCTGAAGACTACGTCATCATATCTCATAACCTCACCCAGAGGCCAGACATGTTCAACATCGTAGACTTGAGGAACGGATCGGCGGCGCCGCTGAACAGCACCACCAACACCAATGGAGACTGGCACTTTGATGACAACTCAACAACATTAACCTATTTAGGTACATGTCCATCTATGCCTCGATGGTACACAAGCCCTCCTGCATGTGTTCTGCCTAGTGCACGCTGTGGAAGGAAACGTGATGAACTCTGGGGGTGCGGTTTATGGGGGACCTTTCCTGTGGGATATGGAGCTGCTGCTCTGCATACATACTGCATGGGTCATTGCGCCCATTCACATGAGTGCCGCAGCATGAAGAGATTGGCAAAGAGAGATGGGAAAAGGAAACACTGGCAATACCAGGTCATACTCTAAAAATGGCAGTTCGCATATTTATGTCTAGAAACGCTGCTCCATCGGTAGAGTGTTCGCATGGCCCTCTCACAGCAGTGGCATGCCATCGCCTTTCATGAGCATTAGCACATGTATGGTCTTCTAAATATGTGTTACTCTCATACCATATTATAATGTAGCTTTATAAACCAGTATTCAGATGGCTGTTGAAGTTATGTTGTGATGCAATGGTTAAGGCGTGCATGCACAAAAGCGAAGGGGGCGGCCAGTTGTGAATGCTAAAGGCTATTACCTGAAGTGAACTAAGCAATTTAAACATTCCAGCTTTAAGTGACCCAGTTCCCCAATAAAACAAAATCAGATTTTTAAGAGCATCAGGTGCATTCAGCTCGTGCCACTTCTTCCTCCAGCTCTGAACCCGCCTCCACCGCCGGCATGCAATTCTCTGACAGTTAGAGTGGAGTTGCGCACGGCAGTGTGTAGCATGGTCCCGCTCTGTTATTCGGAAGAAGGGCTTTAAGTGGGCCGGGGCTGGACAGGGTAGAGCCCTCATAGTCTTCAGGAAGTGGTGTCCGGCCGGGGCTCTGCAGAGGCTCCCTGATGTCTCACCAGTATGGGGAACAATGGAGGCCAAATCTGTTTGTAGGCAGAGGGAGGAGATGGGTGCATGTGCCAGGGTTGGAGTCCGGTCACTTCTGCGGAGCAGGGGAGAGAACATTCTCACACCACCGCAGTGAAAAGTGACCCTCTTTGAAGACCACTGTCCAAGGGACCTGCCATCTACTGTGTCACCAGAACACATCGTTATGGCCATCATATGGTGTGCATTACGCGTCCGCAACTGTGGAGTATTTTAAAACACTCCGGCATCTCCACACTGGCTGACGCGAGAGGAGTATGAAGAGCAGAAGCAAGGAATCCACATACTCCTCTCGTGACAGCAAGTGTGGAGATGCCGGTGTGTTTTAAAATACCCCACAGTTGCGGCCGATCCGTGCTTGAGATGATCCAGGGTATAATTGCCCCTTTGACTAGTGGTCCCAGGAGGGGTGTTGCTCGACCTGGAAAAGATCCGGGCCTAAGCTAATGTCGGAGCTGTCAGGACTCGGGGCTAGCTAACTTTTTGGTTGTTGCCCCTGAGCTTCTATCCAGGGCTACAACAAAAAGACCTGAGGCTATAGCCCCCCTGACCCCCCCTAGCGACGCCTCTGGCCCCAGGCAGGGGGCGAGGAAGTTGTGCAAGGACTCCTACAACCGCTTCACAGTGATTACTGTGAGGCATCTACTCACCTTCCTTCTGTAGATCGCCCGGCCGCAGCATGCTGAATACCTCTTTTAAGTGATCGTCACGGCTGAGGCCGTGTTGACTTGGCAAACTCTCTTTGTGGGGCAGTAGCTCAACTTTATTCCATTGGCTGGCGTCGCCACAGGAGTGCTTCATCCCGGAGCTCCGTGGTGAGTGTTAACTTCAAAGGAGCGTGAGTGGAGGTGGAGTAGCCTGTTGGCTATAGCTCACAGACTGTGGCTTCCTACTTGCCAAAGGGGGATAATAGACACAGATTCTGACAGGCAGCCATGATGGGAGCTGAAAAACGAAACGATCACTTAAAAAATGCATTAACCGCACTTGGCTTGGGTCATCTACAGAATGGAGCTGATTTGCTCACTGATAGAATTGCATATATCACAAGGGCGAAACAGATATATTTATAGACAGCAGTTTATAATGAAAATGAGCCAGGCGGGACCACACGAGACCTTGCTGCATGATCCAAAGTACATTGCACGGCCTCGTGATGATATTTGGGGTAAGTAGCCCTTGTGTAAGCCACCTGCCCCTTCCTTTAGACCATGCCCAGCACTATTTGGCCAACCACGCTTTCCAGTGTATCCGCTATTCCCTCCGCTATTTTGTGTCACCTGTTCAGAACCCACTAGAACTTCCAATTATGTAACACCAGTTTGCTTGTGACAATGTTGTGGCTAAGTCTGTTGATTACATGGACTCAGTAGCGGCAGCTTATTTAGGGTGGGTGGGGCCTAATCCATTTATATAGGAGGCTGGCGGGGCGCTAGAGCTGTGGCCTGCCAGTATTCGTTTATGCTCAAACAGCACAGCAGTACACAATATTTTGCCTAGTAACAGGTTGTACATTTCATTGGATGTTTGTAAGCCAATAACATTTGTAATGTGACTGTGTGGGTGGGGTCAGGCGGGCGCACAAGCGTTCTCACTTGTTGTGGAGCATGAGCAGCAGAGCCTACTGCTAAGTAACTAAGTAGGATAACCCCTCACCACGGGGTCCTGGTGACCGAGGTCACCAGTCTCTAGATGCCCAGTCCTTTTAGAAAAACATTGGTACATTGGAAGCAAGATCACAATGTCTGCCCGCTTTAATTAATCCTAAAGAATTTTGATTTTTTCAATTTGCTTTTAATTTCCACTATGAAAACTTCTCCCATTCAAGGGCACAGGGGACCTGGAGGACCCCTTCCCAAATATTCGAGGGGAGGTAGAAACCACCCTTGAGCTGGTGCAACGTCTCATCTGGCCTAGCTATACAATTCCCTGATACATCCGAGGACCTTACAGAGCCCCCTAGCTGAGCTCCTGTTTGCCCATACCACTGTCCTCTGCTGGGGGTGAAGCTGCTGAGGCGTTGCCAGTTTGCTGGAGGGGGCAGAGACCTTCTCTGAGGGAGGAAGTGTACTGACTGTAGCACGGATAATAAATAACACGGGAGGGGAGTATGTAAGCATGGTCCCCAAAAATGAAACCGGGGCTCGTTCTTTGCATCCATTTCGGTCCCTGTGCACGGGGGACACTCCCAGTAGCACGTGCAAGGCAAGGTGTGCATGCTTTGCGTTGCCTGACAGGTTGGACTCCACGCGCAGCAGTGGCCACCCTCTGTCTTTCGGGTTGTGTTAATGTTTCTCTTGACTAGCCCGAGAAGGAAGGGGTTGGCATGGCTTCGCATGAGGGGGGATTGATTCAATTTCTTTTATTTTTGGCCACCTACAATACCAGCTGTGGCGACTGGCTTCAGTGCCTTTTGGCGATGAGCTCTGAAGTAGGGTTGCAGTTCCTTCAGGGATTAGTCCGAGGAGCAGACTATCCCTGAATGCATGCCCCCCACCTCTGCTTTTCTGAGCTCCATACCTTTATATCAGAGGGCCTGATTCATGGAAGTGTTTTATAATGGCGCAATCCCATAGGAAAAAGTTCCATGAATCAGGCCCTAAGTTTCATGCAACATTCCATAAGTGCTTTGGAGACTACCTTTTGTGTAATAAGGTTGAAAATTGCGGCATTGCGATACAACACACAGTCTAAACTATAAGTCTCTAAAGAAAGCACCCCTATCACACTAAAAGTGAGAGGTTAATTGGCTGGGCATCACTTTAAGAAGACTCATATAGCATTGGTGTGGACGAATATTCGAAGTGAGTGCTGCGAGGTAGTGGCGAATTAAAGTTTGGTCCGTTTTGTGGTGGGCTTCACTTGATCTAGGGGCAATGCTGCAGTGGGCTGCATGTATGCGCCCTTATGGGTGGGAAAACATGCTGTTGGGTGGTCTTCACTTATTGGGAAGAACGCAACTTTTTAAAAACGGGTTTAACTTTTTTTTCACCCTTGTGCATTATGTGTTAGTGATGTAAAAACATACCACCACTGGGCGTGGATGCTTCCTGGGTGTGGTCCCGCCTCCCATTCTTTCCAGTTTGGTATGTCTGGTGTTTTCATCCGTCACTTCCTCACTCCTTTTCCTGTCTGTGCGTTTTGGTGTCACACGTGTATATATGGGATGATTCTCGAAAGTGAGCCGTGTAGCCATTTATGTTGGTAGCTCTTAGTCAACCTTCCTTTTCTGCATGAAAATGTTCACTAAACTTCATCCTATTTGGTTAACTGTGCGGCCAGATCGGTTGCTTGCCAAATTTGATAAAGTTTCATGGATGAGAACAGAAGTCGCAAAAGAAACCGTTTTTTTACTTGTTCCTGTGTACACAAATGTCAGGTTACCTTAACTAAACCTCTGCAGCAGTATGTTGTGCGTCTATATTTACTCACATGCTTCCATCCAGTTTTTATCCTGGCGCGGTACTTCAGACTACACTACCTGCATTGGAAAACGGCACAGAGACATGACGTCACTCAAGGCTGCTGGGAGCACAGCTGACTCCTCACAATGCATTACTTAAGAGTATAAACTTTCATACCAGGTTCCTTTATGCAGTGCACTGTCGCGCACTGTGCATTTGAGGAATGGATGTTTGGTGATAGCACAGAACGTTGTCATGACTTTTGTTGTCATTGTTGTATAGCAGTTGTTGCATCATCACACCAGAAGTGCCTTAGGTCGCTGTTAGTGAAAGGAAAACGCGATACCCTCAATTCCGTTTCTGACAACTGGAATGACTAGTTCCGCTCGTGGGACGGGGCACACAATGCCAGCTGGGCGAACCTCTGTGTTTGAGAACTGGTTCTATGGGATTTCATTGAGGCGATTTGGTCGAATCCACCCCCCACATATATTTGCTACCAAATTCCATCAAAAGAAAATCATTGGATTTGACCAAAGCTCCTGAGATGGAATCTTCCTACCCGGAGAACTAGGGAACCTCTACATGCAGGACTCACTTTTGTCTGGGTCTGTGAGCCACTTCACCATCTAGGTTCCCTTTATTGACAATACACGCGTATTGTTCCGGGTCCGTTGATTGATGGTTTGTCTGCTTTTGTGGCACAAGTTGTGCATTCATGTTGATGACCTGCATGGCACTAGTTTTAGCCCGTCAGCTGTCAGGAATTAACATTTTATAACACTTGTGATTTGAGGCCTTTTTTTCTAATGCTATATGTTTTCACAGCACAACCAATGCATTCCTTCAGTTACTCCAGTTAAACTTGATGGATGTTCTCTTGCACGGCGCGTAACATAATTAGGCAATAAGCCCCGAGCAGGGCGGAGGGGGAATTATCAAATCAGATAATGCCCCCTTGGCCCACAGTTGCAGAAGGCCTCGGGGACATTACTTGACGCGGAAAGGCGCTTTTTGCTACTAGTACCCCGGCCCGTAGACCAAGGTACTAATGGTGTTTTTTTCAGTTGCGAGACACGTCATGTTTTGCAGCCAAAAAAAAAAAAAGAAATGGGCGCCGATGGACTGGGAAACATAGTCCCTTCTGCCTTTTCGTGGCGGACATAGTAAAGAAAGAAAATGGTCACCATGGAACAGGAGAAGGGACTACATGTAGTCCCTTCTTCCTTTCCATGGCAGCCATTAAAGCAAATGAAAAAAAAGGTAAACAAAAAAAAATGGCCGATTTGGAAAAGAGCGAAGGGACTACGTGTAGCCCCTTCTCCCTTTCCATGGCAGCCTGACAAAAGTATCTCCGGTGCTGTAGAATGGTGGGGACCAGCGCGAGCTACGTGCCACAACGTGATAGGGATTACTTCGAGGTAAGGCTCGCAAACGCACCAATCGGCTTCGTAGATTTCATTGTCATTATGGTACGCCAGGTACTAATGCCCAATAACTCACTCTTCAGATGTCCTGGACTACAATTCACATCATAACTACACGCCATGTTCTATGGAGAGAGATCATAGGCCCGGTACGCTTGATTCCTGGAGGATCGCAGTCGTGATTTTAAAATGGACTCCTGTCCTGCCTGGTAGGCGCTTGATCCGTTAGTGTGTTCATGGAAATCCAATTTGTTCATTTCTTTGCAATGTAGAATGATTAAACAGGAACATTCCTATATGTGCCGGAGGCAAAACATTTTCAGTGATTTTTTTTATACTTGCACATATTGTTGTCAAAGGCATCATGAAAATATGTTGGAGAAATGCTCCTGCGCGTTGTTGGTGACTTGAGTCTATTGGATTTTTTTCATGAGTTACCCTAGAAACCCAATTGTAAACTGTTTGCCTTTTGACTAAATTTTTCAAAAAAGTGTGCTCTAAAATGCACCATTTTAACCCATTATTATACATATACGCCTTGATTGGTTCGACTCCCTCTTGACACTCGGTGGCTAAAACATATTTGGCCAAAACATTTACGCCCCTCCACTTAAAAAATTCACCACCTCCCCCTTAGTTTCATGTGTTTCAGCCTTTTTAGAGCTGCTAATCTTCACGATTAAGGCACTGCATTTTGCTCGTGCTCTCCTTTCCATCAGACTAGGGCAGACTACGGAGGCACAATACACCGCAGGCGAAAATCGGCGCTTTAGACTACTGCCGTGCTAAATCGGAGACAGCACACAAGCATTGGAGCATAGCATAGCACAAAATGACTGCCGGTTGTGACTAGAGAATGCCCACTTCTTAAAAAGGGCAGTGCATTAACTCCACAAGAAATTCACTTTTTCTTCTTCACGCTACACCACCTGGGGATTTTACCTTGGTTTGCTTCCTATATTTCAAAGCTCTTGCATGGTTGACATTCGAATCTTTGTAATTGTGGTTATACAATGTGCTTCTTTGTGAAAAGCACTCGTGTTTTTGAATTTGAAAATCCCTTGTGTTCCTTTTTTAGTATCTGGGAGAAGTAATCGACGGCGGCGGGCGGTTGCGCGCACGCTGGACCCTGCCATGTCAAATGCCAATGTTAACCTGAGAGTTTACCAGTGCTTTTACAAGAACTGTGTTACGCCGCCGCCACCACCACAGACCAGTGGACTACTCGACGCTTCGCGGCCAGATGGCTACCAGTATGTACACGTCAATTTCCCCTCACAAAAAGGCGCTTAACCCTTTGGATCTTAGGCCTGGTTGCTGGTCCAGCCATTGCTGTTGACCTCTGACCTATCAGTTGGGCAGCAGGCCCTTAGCACAGCACCCACTAGGACACATTGAACTCGAAAAGTTTAAACACTTGTACTGCTATCTTGCACTTTGACTTATGGAATGGGTTTTCAATCAGTTTTAACTGACTGCACGTTGTATATCAGTCATAGAGGGCGTTTGATCACATCTGTTATGTGAATATACATGCTCATTTATGAATTGTTAATGCATAAATGCACGTGGCAGGTGGATTCCAACTTGTTTCTACTTACCTCTCTTTAGGCTGTGGTCAAATCAATCTTTCTGGCAGGAAAACAACCAAAGTGTCCCAACAAATGGCTCCAAAGTGGTGATTCCTGAAGGTATGGCACTTCATTGTGCAATTCTTTTCATAAAGTGCACATGGCTTACTGGGCTCATCACGTGCCTATTTCTTTTCGAAAGACACAGTGGGAAGACTTTTCTCAACATCTGGGCAATGTATGTTCATTTTGGATATAAACCTGGTTTTTCAATGTTTTCAATAACCTAAAAATAGGCTGATTGAGGGACAGCAAAGGCAAGTCAACAAGGGACCCCCAATTCAGTGGGTATGGGGAAATATGTCGCCCTGATACTGAATGTGTGCACCCATTTACTTGATCAAAATGTATAGATTCACAATCTGTTGTATAATGGACGATGATCAGCACTAAAGCGACAACAAGAAATAGTAAAGGGCAAACAGGGTTACGAGATTCACACCTTAGCACCCCAACACCCACACCCAGTTGTAGTCTTTGTGCATCCTGAGCGGGGATTCATGCCGAAGAGGAAATGCATAAATATGCGGCAGGTTACAGTCTTAATGGGGGGGGCATAAAGCGCCCCACAAACTTGCTGCAACAGTTTACAGCCGGCTCAAGAGCGAGAAGATTTGCAGTTTCCTCCAGGTACTGTTATCAGGTGTATGTTGCCCCCGTGGTCTGTAGGCAAAGATGAAGAAGAAATGTATACATGCATTTCATTATGCATTGACGTATTTTAGGTCTGTGTAGTGTAGGGAAGGGCAGCCCACAACGCGAACGATAAAACTAATCCGCAAGTCAAAATGACCACTGCACCGATTTGCAAGGGGAAACAAGGTTTATTACATGCAAAAGTCTCAGACGGTGCCACAGTACAGAACTGACACAGAGCTTCTCACGCCCATAGGAGTTACACATTGTATAGTGGAAAATCACACATTTGAATACATGGTTTACATAGATCATCGCACCACCCCCATTGGCCACCACCTATGTACATGCTAATCCCTAAGTCAATAGACTGATTTGCCACACCTTATCTAAACCCACTCCCCAATACACGTGATTTGCTACAACGCCACTACTAAATCCAGGTACGGGATTGGCGATACAATAATATTATCTGTCATGTGATGTGCACCCCTCCAACCAGACAAGTTCAAAGTGAAAGGGCGAGGCCAAGCCTGCTTTGATGAGACAATGGGCCTTCACAGTACCCTAGACACCGCGGCGCACACAAGCTGCACCCCAGCCTTGGTATGAATTTACTGGCATCACACCTTGGCGCCTCCTGTCCCAAATCACAGAACGTTCCAGACACCGCTCCACCTTATCTCTTGTGAAGCCCAGGTGGCTAACAATGATGTGATCAGGGCACTGCTCTTGAGTTTGGATTTCAGGGAATTAGGTATTCAGTTTGTGTGCTTACGTGGAATTCAAATAGTAGGCTGCTCGTTTGGGAGGACATTAGTGCTCTAAATCTTTGCACACCCAACTGGCATCACAAAGCCTCGTGCCCTTTTCTCATAACTTTGTCCTTTAAAGGGCGCTTCCCTTCCTGCTCTCCCAACAACTAACATTCCATTCCCACCACACTTCCACAACCGGCAGCTGGATACCATTAATGCTCATCTGTGTACTGTAGGTGCCTCTAACCTCAATTGTGCTTTGAGGGATGGACAAGGATCTGCATTTGGAATTGAGTTATGCAGGGGTGCAGTTCTGCGATGGCCTTTGTTCTGCTTATGGTGGAGTCTGACTTGAAATTCAACATGGCGGTACTCATGCCATGTCAATCTGCTGTCCTTACATTTTACAGCCTCGCTATTCTGACTCCATCTGCCCTTTTTGCCTGCTTTAGTTCTTCGTTCCTGACTTACCTCAACATGACCTCATCTACTACTGTTCACTTCCAAACTTCTAATCCACTGCCCTATCTATAACCTCAGCAACTGCAATATTTATATATTTGTTTCTCATTCTGTGTTACATCGTATTGAATCCAATGTGTTTCAAAGCTATCTACAATGGTTACATTTGCCTTCTGCAGCACACACCTAAAAATGGACAGACCCCAAGGTTAACTAATAGGCTTTTCTCAACCTGAACCTTTTTGCCTGGCTGGGACACAGTACGTCTCGGGAGGATAGCTCAGGGGCAATGCACTCGCCTTGGAAGCAAGATAACACGGAGCAACACAGGTTCGATCCCTGCGTCCGTGATTAGAAACCTCTGGGTATTAAGCGCATTATAAATAACAAATTACAATTACATGCATTCCAACAATTGCTTGGACTGTCATAATAGGCATTTGAACGTTGAGTAATTAATACATTTACATAGAAGATTATACGAAGAATAGAAGAAAAAAATCAAATATTAGGTGAATAGTGACTATGATAAATGGTCACTGGGATAAATTTGACATGAACATAGATATTCATTCGGGGTTACAAATGCAACATCTGGACTACGGTTCTTTGCGTCCCGTTCGTGGGCCGCATATTGCCATGAAATTCTATACATGCATACTGTTCTATGGATCTGCAATATAGGTGATTTATTTTGACCTATAAATTGCTTGCACGATATCTTTGTAATCCTCCAAGCATTGCATAGGTGCATCGTACCCCTCGTAATATATAACTACTTTATAATTTATACCAAGTGTCAGTGCTCTTTACCACTGGTACTCTGAAGCACTTGCAGTATGTAATGTTGTAATTCTAAGCATTTATGGTGGCATTCCATCTACACAGGAGCTGGCCGCTGTTCGGTATTGATCCTACCAGCCTAATGTTAGTCATGCCTTGGTCAGGCATTTAAATCAACAGGACATGCCTTTAATTTTTTAAAACGTTTGCAATGGGCAGTATGATTTCCCCAAAATGCATCATTAGTAATTCTATGTTCACATCACTCTCATCATTCATTGAAGTCAATGCTTTATCTTGCAGGCACGTGGGTTGTTGCAGATGTAGACCTCCCACCACTGGAGGAACTCCTCATTTATGGTGTTCTTGAGCTGCAAAGCCTCAATGATACCAATGCAAGGGCTGCAAACTCCTCAGCGTACAAGACAGTTGTGCTCAGTGCTACCTACATATCTATTCAGGTAAGGACAACAAAAACAACTCCATATGTGAATACCAGTGACAGGGAAAGCTATGTGCCCAATATCCCAACCAAGCCAATTACTGGCTGTTGCTTTGTTACTATCTGATGCAGCTGATTGTCAGGTCAGAATGGAAGTCTCATTTTCATAGCACAGTACTCCTTACTGTCGCAAGGGTTGCTGTTCCTGCTAATGTGACCAGTGTTCTACTCAGACAAGGTATGCATTAGAAAACAAAGGGCATTCTTGCTTCGTCTGTCATATTATGCCAAGATCTGGAGGAGCCACAGAAGGAAAAGGAGATAGTCTGATCACTCCCTGAAAAAGTGATGCATTGTCTATTATAAAAGTGCCCAGTTGACAGGATCAAAGAATGAAAGCACATAAAGTGGACTGGCAGTAGCAAAGTGGTTCAAATACTACAGAGGACGAATGCAGTACAAACGGATGTGGGGTATCCAACTGATATCATATGATATATCATTTATAACACGCCTGTACACAAGTGTTTCTAGGCGCGACAAGACAAGGGAGGGAAGACAGAGGGAGTTTGAGACAAACAAACTTACTAGGCCTTGTGTCATTCAGATCGTGCAAGTGCGACAACGCAAAGTGCAGGGGGGGAGCGAGAGGGGGAAGTGCCAGGCAGATGGAGGAGGAAGTGCAATCAGGGCAGCATTGCTCCGAGTAAGTGCAGCCAGGGCAGCGCAGCTCTTGGTAAGTGCAAGGAGGCAGGGGACTGTTGAGGTTACAGTTACAGCCCCTAAGTGCGCGGTACGCCCAAGGGCAGTGCAGGGGAGACTGATCATGGGGAAGCCTGGTACCCAGTGAAAAGTACTTGAGAGCAAGAGGTCACTACATAAGAGCATAGTAGGGAAATATGAACAAGGCCCAAGGGTAACATTTGATTGATGTTACAGTGAGATTACCCACTCATGGGATGCAGCACAAACTGCAATTGTAAACATTTCCTGGGACTGGTACAGAGTAACAATAGCCCCACATATATGTGCGTAAAGCCAGTGACTTGAAGGGTCTGTGGGAAGACATGAGCAGATGAAACAGGACTTTACTTTCTGATCTCCTTTTGCATACCGTAAATAAGAAGACTATTTCAGCATTAATCACATGTATGTCCCGGTAACGACCCAGGGGCACGAGCTACAGGCCCGAGCAAAGCGTGGGCTGAAACGCTGGGCGCCGTTGCCGTTACCAGGCTGGGGTAGCCCGCCAAACGCATAATTAATGCTATTAGCACCCCGAGGCAAACGCTCGAGGTGCTAAAAGCAATTTGAAAAAAAACCTGGCCACAGTGCTTCATTAGCAGCAACGGCCATGGAGAGTCAGGCAGGGTTGCCATGGAAACTGAAGGCAGGGCTCTGCTTGGAGCCCCTCTTCCATGTCCATGGCATCATCAGGAAGCAAAATAAAAAATAAATAAGCAAGCAAGTATAACAGAAGCCCTAAATCACCCCCTCTGATCTGGTCTGGATGTTGGCATGGAAACTCTCCTTCTCCAGCGTGTTCCCTTATATTGAACGTGAGCATAAACTCTAGTCTGTCAATATAGCAAAATGTTCATGCAGTTACGAGATTGACTGGTTGCTCCAAGCCTGGCTGGCAATCAGTAGTTTTGATGCAATGCTCAAAGCTAATGATCCAGTTGATTTAGCATGTTAAAAGCGACTTAAAGATCAATGTCATTCACCAATGATGTTTCGCCTTTTCCAAGTAAGAATGTTTTACAAATTGTACTCTACCAAAATGATTCACTATTTTTATGTTTACAGGTATTCTTAGGGCGTTTCACAACGCAACCTTTGTAACCTATGCTTTTCATGCTTATAGGGCGGTCGCTTAATTGGGGGCTATGAAGGTAATCCATTTCAAGGACAACTGCATATTATATTGAAGGGAAGCCACACCACCCCAGAGCTCCCACTGCCAGATGGACCTAATCAAGGGTCGAAAGTATTGGGTAAGCTGGAATACTTCATACAATATGTGTGACCATGAAGCGTGTACGTGTTATCAGTGTCGCTTCAGGTGGAATCCGAGTGATAAAGTGGAGTGAGGTTATAAGAGCAGCCAAACATTTCCAACAAATAATCCCTGGCAATGAATACATGTCAAAACGTTTTCTTTTTGAGCAATGCCAAGGTTTGCCTTATAGGTGTAGTGCCCATGGTATCATGTAACACATTTAATGGGAGTGTCCCCTGAGACACCGGAAATGAACTGTAGGTGTTCACAGAGGACAAAGAGACTAATCAGTCAAGAGTTTTAAAGACGTACCTGCCCCTGTAACCCCAAAGGCAATGAAGCCCCAGAAGAAACGGAATGGGCATCAGCAATCATATATATCCTTCTTCGGAGGAGGATTTCTTCCTTGAGGCGGCTTCCATCCAAAGGGTTGACGACAGGCACCCTGTGCCTGGCACTTCAGTCCATGTCTCTGAATTACCACCTTCTCTGTGACTTCATAGATGAAGGCCATCTATGCATGATCCTGATCCTGTGCAGCTGTCCTCCCAAGATGATTAAGCAGGTTGCCTAGTTACCACAGACCAGTTCTAGGCAAGTGCTGCAATAGGGAAAGAGCAGTGCAGGCCTGCGACCTTCAAAGTGTCAGCGAAAATAGCACTTTGAAGCAGCGGTTCAGGGATTATGGGTGCCACCACCGTGGAGCACTCATTCCAGTAGCTTCAGCCACCGTGGGCATCCATCGTTGGTAGAAGTGGCTATGCGATGGTGCCATGCGTCAATCCTAGCACATACGTAGAGGGAGGTGCTGTGTGCACTCTGGTCTGATCTTGTGCAGAACAAGAAAAAGGGACGACCAAAGGCCCAACCTTTCAATATAGGCATATGGCTAAGTTCTGCTTTTCAGATATGAAGCAACTCATTAAAAAGACGCAGAAAATGTCCCTGACTGATAAATCAACACACATATATCTTAAGCAATGACGTGACAATGCTATTTGGCTAGTTTTGAATACCCCTGTAATAAATAAATGCTTGCCAATGCCAGCTAGAATGTCACACTTACAGGCACGTTGTGAACCCAACAATGGACAATACATGCCTGTTTGCTTTTCCCTCATCATTTTGGGAGCGTTTCGACATACGAGTGGAAGTTGTGTTACCATGTTTTGCATGTCTCTATGTTGCATCTGCACATCGATCGGCACTGTTCCATTTCGGTGATTTTAGCTTTGCTTTGTGTGTGCTTTAACAACTACAAAGCAGCTGGTTACACACTGTTGAGCTTCTTCAAGGTGTACACATAGTCCAGCTGTTGTAAGGCAAGGATTCAATGGAAGAGGTTCAGTTGAGTTGGTCAGCGTGAACATTCAGCCACTCCTTTGTGAAATGTCCATCCTATAGAAACAGCTCTTTGGCCATGTCTGCTCATTGGGTAGTGCACATGTGCACAGCCATCCTTCACCTGGGCCCCAGGGTCCCCTCTCAGCCCCTCTCCTACTAAGATTCTGCATGGGGAGGAGCAACATCACTTTAAGAAACAAGATGGCTCTCAGAGCACAATGCAGTAACAGATGTCACAGCCATGTCATTCTCACATCCACATCTTAAGGCCATTCGATTCCGTATATATGGTTCACGGTCCCAGCGCCTAGATTCCCCACGGGCTAAGCACGCTTAACAAATGTCATAATACATAAATATATAAATAATGTTCCTGTGAGTGCTGTAAAACTGAAGTTAACACCAAGCCTAAAGTGCAACCCAGTGTTTGGAACCAGCCTAGATATCATCTCATTCTATAACCAGCACCCAGTTGCCACGTTCCCCAAATGTCTCAACAGTGGTTTAAGTATAAGTGGTGACAATTAACATAATGTAAATCTTATCAATAATGTGATGGCAGGAGCCCCAGCATATAATTTTCAATCCCATTTGCAACCTCAACTAGGATCAAATAGTGATGAAATGGTGGAAGCATGTTATATATGTCAGTAATTATTAGTTCACCCCTTCAAATTGTTTTTAGGCATTTAAATCCAAGATTAACATCAGAGTTTCCCTTAACTTGTATTGTGAACACTATAAACAGATAAATGCAAGCATGGCTTGCTTTGCTTCCCTGGGCACAAAGATTCTATATGGTTTTTAATTAATTATTAATACCTCCTATAGTAGGGGTCTGCAACCTGCAACACTCCACATATTTTTGGATTATAATGTCCTTAATTCCTAACCATTGAGTATGTAGCCTGAGAGCTGATGGGAGCTGTAGTCCAACACGTATGGAGAACCAATTGCTGCAGACCCTTGTTTAAGAGGGTATTTTTTCCACCTCTGTAAAACTGCAGTTTTTCATTTAAATTCATGTGGCATGCCACATGCACACACGATTCACTTGCGAGCACTACGAGTGAACGGAGGGGTAAGTCGGGGAATGGGGAAGCATGAAGGAACATGATGACGTGATACATCATTTAAGACTATTATTCAATAGTCGGGATGAAGAATTCCCGATAACCAAAATACCAAATTCCTGCAGTACAGTAAGGTCAGCAAAGCTTTTCTAAATTTTAAGCAATCTTGCTCAAGTCGTGGTGAGCATATTTCCACCAATTCTTTTTCACTATTAGGATGAGCCTATTTGTACAAAGGGAAGCTCAATTTCTCTCCCGGAAGTAGTGGATGATTCTGCAGATAATTTACTTCGATCCCATGTTCCACAATGTTCCGGAGGTGCTGGGAAGTGTCTTGAAATCACATGCTTGATCCTCCCTAAAACAGATCCTCACTCCTTTTGGGTAGAGGTTAGGAACTTGCAGCAGTCTCCAGGCCGTTGAACCTGTCCCCAAATCTCCTTAAATATCCCTCAAATCTTCAAACTCCAAGAACGTTCAAAATATTAGAGATTCAAAGAGCTAAAAAGCAAGTTGGATAATTATTTGTTTTTGTGTTACATGTTATGTACTTTAAATATATATGTCAAATATTCATAATAAAAGGTGATCAAAAATTCAAACATGCACATCCTTATTAAAATTGAAAAGTAACTAGTAGGATCGACAAATTAGACAGACATGTTATCTTCTCCAATAATAATGTGTATTGGGATTGCAAGCACATGTTTTACATGGTACTACCTTGAAGCACTAATCTTCACTGCTGGAAGGGCATCACGTCAGGGCTGTTTAATAGAGACCTGTAATGATTCTTTAAATGTGCAGCTTTGCTTCTGAAATGCAGTTACAGGTCAGATGTGCAATACATCTGTAAATATTTAGATTGAAATACAATATAGAAAAACATTTACAATGACTGACATACTGGTGAAACATCCCTGTAAAATATTTCTGCATTCTTCACTCTTCAGGTGTCTTTGGTGGACTGGATCTTCATGGAACTCCACGGTCAGTGTACAAAACTAAATTATCTGCAACAGCCTTGGCCGGTTCAAGAAACATATCACTGGTGGATGCAGTGGATTGGCAGGTAGGACTTCCAAAGAGCTTCAGTTTCAGAAAATCACTGAAATACACTGAAATGTACCAAAATAGACATCAGGAAATAAACTAGTTCCATAGAATGCATTGGTTGAGAATAGGACTCCCAGCTGTGGATCCTCTGAAATATTCTTAAAGTCGCTGATGGCACACTTTCCTTTTAATATCTTCCTGAGTTCACTCATCAGAGTTTTGCAAATCTGATTGGCTGACATATGTTTTGTTATCAGACATAAAAAACAGAAAGCTGATGGTTTCTACCTAGCATATTATTGACCTATTGGTGGTGCTCCTACATACAATGTTAAGCATGGAAGGATTTGGCTTACACAATTTTTTATAACTTCTTCATTTTTGAAGGATGCATTTTTAGTTTGGCTATAAGGTGTCGCTTGCAACATGTATACGTTGAATCTATTGCATTAGAGCACAGGTAGGAAGGAATGGCATATGAGGAAGGACACACAGCCTCTAGGTATTGTTTGGTTATTTGCCCACCCATTGGGTGGCCATGACCATGCTAATCCCTGTGGCCATTACCACCCAGTTCCTGCCCCTCCCCGCCCAAAACACCGTCTAACATAAACTCTTTCATCTTCTTTATTCAAGCCTTACCATCAAACTTTCATAGCAGTCTTCTGAGAGTTAATGACTTAATTGGAGTTGTACACCCTCTACTGGTGTAATCAAAATGTCAAACTGGTCTACCCTTGGCCACTCAATTTATAAGCACTCTGCCATGTCCTTTACTGAAGTTCTGGCCAGTTCTGGCCTGTGTATATGTATTTGACATTTCCCAGGCACTGCTATTAGATGCACAGTCACTCACACCATTTTCCACCTGCTACGACCAGTTAACACCACTGTGGCTGTGCCTGGAAGGTGCCTTTCCCATGCCTACACAAAAGCCCAACCTATTGGCATTGCCAATGCTTGTTATGACATTGAAACAGCATTGGTGTGATTGAAAATCATCTCACTCCACTTAGTTATTTTGATCACAGTATAAAACCTTTAGTTTGCATGCCAACAAAAAATCGAAATCACAGAAGCATAAAAACAAACAGAAATGCAAACTCTCGAACGACCAGAATTCAAATTCACCCAAGTCACTACAACAGAGGTCGCAAAAATTATAAACTCTCTGAAACCCTCACGTTGTCAAGGTGACATCTGCCCGGCCCAAATCATAAAAGATGCAGCGAGAGAACTCACTCCCTTCATCACCAGGTTAATAAATGCCTCCTTTAAATCTTGCCAGGTTCCCTCTAACCTGAAAGACGCATGGGTACTACCTCTACTTAAAAAGCTTCTCTCAACCCTACCATCCCAACTAATTACAGGCCAATAACTACAGTGCCTTTCCTACTCAAAATCATCGATAAGGCAGCCTACCTCCAAATCCAGACCTACCTAGAGATTAACAATCTCCTAGGGCTCAGAAAATCTGATTTTAGACACAATCATGAAACCGAAACAGCGTTACTAGATCTGAAAACGGAAATAGACTTTTTAAAAGACAACAGACAATGCACACTTCCTCTGCTTTTAGACCTCTCCACTGCCTTCAATCTAGTTGACCACAATATACTTTGTGAGCATCTGTCATCAGCAGCAAACTTCTCTCCTGAGGCTGCAACGTGGATTAAATTCTTCTTAAATAACAGAATGATAAGAGTATTCTCTCCGACAGATGCAGCCGACCCCATCCCTATCACTTGCGGAGTGCCACAAGGCTCCTACGTTTCCCCCACATTATATAATGTGTTTACCAAACCTTTATTCGACATCCTGGACCGTCTGGGTGTTATCTACACCAACTACGCAGATGACACCCTGATACTGATCCCACTATCTCGCAACTACGACTCTGACAACGACCTACTAAACAAAATCTACCTCGTCATTGAGGCCTGGATGGCCACCCACAGCCTATGCCTGCATGACAAGAAGACTGAAATTCTCATACTAGGCGCCCCTACTATCTCAAAAAACGTAACCCTAAATACACCTTGTTCAATATAGACAGCAACCTGATTATTACGGCCAAGGAAACTAAAACCCTAGGCTTCCATCTCGATTCTGCCTTGAACCTTAGGAAACAAGCTAACGCCACTGCAACAGCTACCTCCTATACCTGCAAACTTATTCATGCATGTAAAAACTATCTTTCTGCTAATAGCCGTATCATCATGGCACGGGCACTAATCTTGTCTAAACTTGATTACCGCAATGCTCTCTATGCAGGAGCAAATAAACAAGTGCTAAACAAACATTAAACCTTGCAAAACAATGCATTAAGACCGCCCTGGGCATTCCTAGAAAGGACCACATCTCTGAAACAAGAAGAAGCCACAAATGGCTCTCAAACCAGGATACAATCTACTTTAAACTTGTCTCTATCTCCCACAAATGTCTTTATAATGCTGCCCCTAAATACTTGATAGACAAAATCGCCCTAAAAACTTCTTCCAGACCCACTATATCAGCTAACTCCTTCTGCATCATCTCGCCACGCTTCATCTTAAAAAGACCCAGAGATACCAGCTTCCCGGTACAAGCAGCTCTGGCATGGAATGCCCTCCCACTTAACCTACATTCCTACCCTAACCTCCACAGCATCAGGTCCAACACCAAAAAATGGCTCCTCACCAATGACACCACTGCCTCCATTGCCTGAATCTATAAACTAGATTCCACACATACATCCTCCTTCTTGCGGTCACTACCACTGGTGGTCAGTGTGTCACTAGAAGTCAGGATCTAGCCAGACTAGAGTAACAGAAGTGCAAAACAGAAAGAACATGGAAACAAGCATTCTCTGTATACGACCTCAGACTGTGGATCCTCGCAGCCATCAGCATCACGCTCGGTCCCACGCTCTTGCAATTCAGAACACAAATGAAGACCCTCCTCCCCGAAGAGCATAGTTCCATATCCCATAATATACACCGTCCTACACCTATGAAGCCCGGTTCCCCACCTTATATCCATCCTCTACAGCTCACACCAGTGTGCCACAGTTACCCCTTTCTGCACTCTCCAAGTTGCCATGAAAAGTAAATGGTAATTAGTTCATGCTACTCTCAATGGTATGCTGGTAATATGTGCATGTTGTAAGTGTTTTTCTTTCTTCTTCCTTTTTCTTTTTGGGTTGAAATGATGATGTATATACTTATGAGTTTTATACTGTATAATCTTTTTATTTAGATTCGTTCTCTCTTCTATATATTTAAAGAGTTCCTTGTGATCTGAGCACATTAAATTCAATTAAAAGAAAGTGTCGTTTTTAAGTATTTCCTGAATTGTATGTGGCTTTGTTGGATTTTCAGGGCTGAGCGTAAAGCCGTTCTAAAGGTTGAGTCCTAGGGGGGACAGCATATTTCTACCAAGTCTTGTTTGCTGCAGGATGTAGGACGTAGTTATCCTATTGTTGCAGATCTCGGGAAATGTATTGGATTATTGTGGTTGAAAGTATTGGGCAGATATTTGGGGCTTTGGAATATTGGATGCGGTAGAATGCTCACTATATCTCGAAGGACTGTATCTTGTGGCTCGAGGAGGTGCAGCATTGAGTTTTAAGCCCTGGCATGACGTAACCTCTACGTTTAAGCCGAAAGATCATTTGCTGCCCTGTTTTCACTGACTAGTAACTTTTTTGGGCATGCCTTTTCATCAATTCACAAATGTTTTATCGGAATCAAGATGCATTTTGTTCTTCTAACTCTCATTATTGAATGACACATCAGGTGGGCGAGGACATTGTGATAACCACCACAGGCTACAGTCCCTGGGAGACCGAAACCAGAAGCATCATATCTGTCTCGGCGGATGGGAAAAGCTTGTCTCTAAATGAATCCCTTTCCTTCACTCACATTGGTAAGCGTTGACTATGATCAAATCAATGAACACCAGCATTACCGTAGAGGGAAATGATGCGCTCCACTTGAGATACATTTCATCAAACAGTTTGAGTCCTTGTTTCGGTTTCCATGGAGTGCTCCCTACCGTCTCCAGCATAACAGAAAATGCTCTGAGATTACACAGGGATCCCATTTTGCATACTCTCACTTTAGAATCTTCTGGAAACTCTTGTGAAGGATGTCATACATCCTTTGAGTGAAATATGGGGCCTGTTTGTCTTCAATGTATTTGAAAACATGATCATTTATCTAGTTTAAAAAAAGCATGTATAAGCAAAAGTATTTTTTTCAAGCAAGAGGGCTTAATTAAATGAGGCTCACGCTGCTCATAATTATACTTTGAGCCATGTCCACTGGGCTCCACCCTTCGCAATGATGCACACTTGCTGCAACATTACATTGAGAGACTCCGCCTGCCCCGGCCCGGTGCATACGCTTCCAGGTTGGTTACAACCTTAGCTGGAAACTACTATGCTGCTAACCTATAGAGATATAGCTTAGGCATCAGTTCTGACAATAGCCACTTTGATAGCCTCCACTGGCATGTCCAGGGCCCTAAAAGCCCAAAGCGTCATCCGTAGAGGTGATGGGCTTGTGTACCATCACCCACCTTTAATGGTACTTCTCATGGTGTAGGGAATTTCAAAAGTAGTGCACAAATCATTATCATGTGGTTTGTAATGCTGAATGAGCAGGTGGTGGTATGCAGGTTATCTGCAGTTTGGAAAAGAAGTATCCCCCTGCAGAAATGTCTACAAAAATGTACTGGTGGACCTCAAAGTCCAAAGGTTTTCTTGGGCTCCTCCGCGAGTTCCAATGTGCACGAGGCACAAAATGAAATAGAAGCCATGTTACCACTGCTTTTGCATCAGAAACAATATATGTAAGCACAGCAGTTAAGCCATAGGGCCTCATTAGGACCCTGGTGGTCCCGTAATGAACAGTGCCAGTACGGAACCGGCACCATTCATTACAGGCTGCCCTATTACGAGGACTGCTGTGGGACCCACTAAGGAATGCCTGGTCAGACCAGGCGTCCTTAGCGGGTCCCGCTATCAGTCCAGGATACTAACAATGGGCCCGTCATTAACGGGCCCATTGTTAGCATCCTCCCCATTCCCATTGAGCCCTATTGGGCTCAATGGGAATGGGGATTAATTTTGACCGGGTCCCAGAAAAGGGCAATTACCGGGTCCGCCAAGGTTGGCATGACCCGGTTATTGCCCTTTTCGGGACCCGGTAAAAAATCCTTACCGGGTCCCAGAAAAGGGCAATTACCGGGTCCGCCAAGGTTGGCATGACCCGGTTATTGCCCTTTTCGGGACCCGGTAAAAAATCCTTACCAGCGGCAGCCGTGCCCTTAATAAGGGCACGGCTACCGCCAGGGTCGTAATGAGGCCCATAGTCTCTTTCCCTCTAGCAGTAGCTCCCATTAGTGATTGTGATCTTCTCCACTGGGAGAGTGCATGAGCAGACCCCTCTACCCATGTCTTCCATTACTAGTGAGAGATGAGTACTGTGGTCTCAACCTCTTTGAAATTGTCTTTGTTAGGTTAGATTTTCATATTCATGCCAAATTTATTTTCTCTGATTTACCTTGTGTGAACTCATGTCCCCAAGGGTAGAAGGATACTTTTTATCCTGTCTTCAATTCCCATTGGGAGATCAGCACACACCACCTTATGTTGAATGCTGAGGGGTTATATAGTATCCTCTTTCTTACTGTCCTGTAGCATTTCTATTACAGTGACAAGCATACCTGTATGACTGGTGGCAGTGGATATGTTCTACTGACTTTGTCTTCTGTCATGCCTGCCTGGAACCAATTCCAACTGGGAGGTTGGCTGTCCTTTTCTCAAAGTTTGAATGAAGCATGTGGGCTGGTTGGTTTGCTTCCTGGATAAATGACTTGGATCTGGAAGATGAAGACTAGTTCACCACATGAGCTGAACCCGATGAGGAAGAAGTAGAGAAGACGCCTGTACCTGTAGCTACTACCAGCAACCAGAGATGCCTGCTGAGTAACCGCTGCATGTGCTGAACCTTTCTTCCATTTGACAGACGAGTCACGAAGACGGCGAATCTGGCCCTTGGACCGGTGGGTCCAATTAGTCTAAAGAAGACCTGTATTTCGAGCTATCCCATGACGAGCTGTGACCTTTCTGGCCTGCAAACCGCTAATACCCTGTGACCTCGAGGATGAGTGCTGTGCATCACTAGGAAAGAACGACTCTTGATGAAACTTTGGTGGACTCCTGTTGAACCTCCAGAAGCAAGATTCCAGTCCTTGAAGTCACCTCACCAGATTGCTGGACAACCGTTCTTCATCTGATGTCTTGAAACGGTGCCATAACACAGAGCTGCGAGAAGCACTGAAGAATCGTTTGCGGGGAGCCTTTCCTCTTAACTGCTGCTGCAATTTCCCATCCAGTGTCCTTTTTTTCATCTGAAGACCAGGAATCCAGAGACTGGGTTGTGTAGCTGCTGCATCATGAAGGCAGACATCTGCAGCATCTTCTTCACTGCTGATAGGTACTGTGTGGCTTGAGGTAAAACTTACCTAAAGTGGCTGCGTCGCTCCTGTGTGGTGAGGGTGGTGATTCGTGTGTTTGAGAGTTCACCTATACCAGTTGCCCATGCCTAATGCTGGAACATATGCAGGGAGCCTTCTTGCAAGTCCTTGAAAACCTTTACTAACTTTAAAGTTAGCTACTTTCTTGTCATAAGAAGATATTGTCTGGGACCCTGATTTCCTACAGTTGCCTGATCCTGTTTTGTCTACTGCTGGATCCTTGGCCACCAGGTTCCCTTCTGCCTCTGAGAATACTCATGCTAGGGAAACACTGGTAAAGCATAAGGCCTCTGTGGAGGAACTCTTAACAAGTGTTATAAAGTACTTTCTTGCTAAATGTTGGTATTGTAACTGCATATTCCTGAAACAAATTTAGTTACATGGGTTACAAAGTTGTTGCTTACCTTCGAAGTGCATACTGCCATTCTGAGAAGTAATTGCCAAATCTTACTTACCTTTGAATTGTGTTACACTATTCTAAAAAGTAATGTTGGTGTAACTACATATTCCTGAAACAAAATAAGCGTAACGGTTTACTACCGATAGGATTTTACTCACCTTGATTTGCATACTGCCATCCTAAAAGTTTAGTGCTGGGTTTTACTCACATTGAATTGCATACTGCTATTTCAGAAAGTCTTTTACATCATGCTTTACTTACCAGAAGTATTGCGTTGGTTGTGATATTGTGTTTACTGCTTGTAATAGTACTTACCTTTCTAAAGAATTCTCTTTGCCTGTGTATATAGAAAATAAACCATTATGTTTATATATATCTGATTATATGTGTTCCTTTAGACCATATGTATGCTACAATTTCTTTGTACCTTCCTACAGACCTCTCTCCCTCCTAAAATAAGCCTGGCTGATCTGCCATAGCTACCACTTTAATGGGTAGTACAGTCCTGTACTAAGAGTTGGAGTTTCTGTATTGCCCAAGGATAGTCTTATAAAGTCCTTCTTAGAAGGACTTTACAAAAACTGGGCTAACAGTCTTAAACCCTTGTGTATTTCCTGTGAGATAAGCAATCCATTTTCCAAGTTCATGACACTGTTCTTTGCCACACAGATCTACAGAAATTGCAGCCCATCCGCCAGCCGAGGCGTCTGATATGCACTCCCTCAGTCTAAGGAACGCATAGATCCTTTGCATGGTGACTTACACTAGAGGAAGGTGTGTTTCCTACTCTAAAGGAGGGGAAAGTGACATTAGCACAGATCTAGTGGTCAAATGAAAACACGTAAAGACAGAATCTACATTAAAACATTAAAAAGATGCAACTCGAACCAGTATGCAGTTTCTCTGTAAATAAGATGTTCAGAAACAGGCTTTGGGAAACGCTCCTCAGTTATTATGATGCAGGCCAGAGGTTGTTGTCAGGTCCAAAGTCGTAACATTAATGCTAATACTTTCCAAGTCAATTTCAAGGATTAAGATACAGGGTCCTGTAGGTCACTGAATCCTAAATTGTGCAGCGGGTTGTACCAAATGGTAAGGGCTTTGAAGGCCAATTTATTAGGCCAGAGCTTATCAAGCAACTTTAAAAAGAGTTGCTGGTTACTAACATTCATTACAGTTTGCAGTTTAGGGATTGTTGGGTTAAGGACTGCAAGGCCACAGTTGAATGGCCCTAGGACACTTGTATTTAGTACTAGTGCAAACATGTCTTCTTACGTGAAAAGAAAACTATTTCAACATGATTGCAGAGAGAAACTAAAGGTGTGTGCCCATTCAAAAATGTGTGTTCATGCGAAATTAACTGCTGTGACGTATCACAGGTTCAGTCATTTCTCCCCAGGGAGAGTCTTTTCCTGTGAGGCTAGAGAGCTGAGCCCACTACGCAACACTGTGAGGTGTCAGAAATGCGAGACAGACACAAAGGTATAGTTTTCTCAACATTTGCCATTTATAAAAATGAAAAGGGGTGAGATAAACGTCTATCTTTCACTATGCTAATGAGGATGGCACTACCTAGTAAACTATATCAAAAGAAAGATAACATAGTGTCCAAAAAGTCTCTGACGCTCACACTAATACATACAACAATCGTATACAAGGAATATTTGGATATCTTCGGTTCAACAAAACAGTGTAAAAGTTCAACCTTATAGGTTTCAGAAAGTACTCCTTGTACCGAGTCTTAGGCTCCCTTACCCTGGATCAATTCAGGAAAAACCTTGTAAAAGTTCTGATTCAACAAAGTTCTGTTCAGTTCAATACAAAATGTCTTTTCCCTCCACTGCTTCCTCCCACTTGGTAAAGAATATGTCTCTTTCACAAACACTTGTTCAAAAATCAAAGCAATTATTGTCCTCCATAATTAGACCTTCTAGGATTTAGCGGCATGAAATGGCAAATTTTGCGGCATGAAATGGCAAATTTTGCGGCACAAACCTTTATTTATTGCGACATTTTTGCAGGACATTTTGTATTATCTGGAGGGTGTAAGATTGCCACATTGTAGGAAAGAGGCAGAATGCATGGCTAAAAGAGAGTCAGGGTGTCATTATTATCTATCTTTTGTATTAATTTAATAGGATGAATCCCGGATGTCTCTGGCTTAGCAGAACAGTTTCTTTTGTTTTGGCTACATTTTTGTTTTAATGTGCATGCCTATTTAATAGTATTAACTAAATTGATCATTATCAGCTGTAATGCTGAAACTTTTCCCCTTCTATGTTCTCCAAACCCCCAAACACCCACACACCTCTCTTACTAACACACATCACACAGCTCAACAACTCCCCATTACAATTTGCATTCCTGAACCTCTCACTCTGTCATACAAATACTAACGTGCTATGTCACACTGTCAAGTCACCGTTTTCACTTCCCCGCATCTGTCAAACTCCAAATCATACTCCCAACTCACACCTTACACTCTACAATTCCTCCCGCAATATACAGTCCTTCATTATTTTGTGCTGCTTCTGCATCTTGCATCCTTTCTCCCATTCTAACGCACTCTTCACTCATCTTTTTCCCAATCTATAGCTCACTGCCTCTTTCCGGCCAACCGCTTCCTCTCTGCTTTCTGGCTCACTGCTCCCCCTGACCACATGATCCATCTACTTTCTGTACCTCCGCTCGCTCTCAGATTTCTGGCCCAACGCATCACTGCTTCCTCTGCTCTCTTGTTTACTGCTTCCTTCTCTGACCCACTGCTTTCCCTCTGCTTTCTTGCCTATCACGTCACATCTCACCCATCACTTTTCCTCTCTCTCTCCTTTCCCTTTCATAGTGTGACCATTTTTTTAAAATGTAGATTTTGACCATGTTCCTCAAAAAATGAGACATTTAAGCCGGGGATATGCTATTTTTAGATAACCCATTTTTAGAAATGAGCAGGTCACCTTATTCTCAAAGGCGACCTTCGCATTTCCACGAGGATGAGCTGTAGTGCAAATTGTGCGCTGGACAGCTGCCTTGAATAGGGTTCTGGGTTGTTTGACAGAAGTGTAATTATTTGTGGCGGAATTGACCGTTGTCAATTTTGCTGTGAATAGATTTGCACTTCAGTCAGACAACCCAAAATGTACCTTCACCACCAACCCACCAACTCCCCTAGTTAACTGCTTGGTCGCTGCCGCTTCCCCCTCGAACCCTGCAGTGTCAGATCAGTCCCTCTAACGCAGGACGGATCTGATGCCACAGGGTCCCTTTTCTGTTTTGTTTTTGTTTTCAGACACCCACCTCCAATTCTGAGAAAGCGGGGGACACCCCTGCAACCCCCAATGCCAAAATACTGAACATAAGGAGCGGGTGACACCCCCGTAACCCCTGCTCCACATGTTCGGTATTTATAAAAATCGATCGAATGGTACTGGTGAAATAGGTCAAATTGTACCATTCAATTGATTTTTGGTGGTCAAAATGGGTAGTACCTTGAATAGAAGGGCTCTCCCGACAGTGTTCTGCAAGCTCCCAGTGCGTCCACTGTAAACTGCAACCCAAAAAATGCATTTCTATCCTGTTTGAGGAACAGAAATGAAAGCGACATAGCAGTGCTCATTCCTTAAAAAAATGCATGACCGGGTCAAGAAAGACCCTGGGGGTCATTATGAGGTTGCCGGTCCGGAAACAACGGTACCGGTAAACTTGCCACTATCATTGTTTCTGGACCGGCAAGCTACGAGTTCTGCGAGTGGGTGCCTTTCAGCCCACCAGGTCTGACCTGGCGGGCGGAAGGGCACCCGCTCGCAGACCTTGACGGATGCACCGGCACTGTTGCACACAGCGCCGGTGCATCCATCCTCCCCATTCCCATTGTGTCCAATGGGACTCGATGGGAATGTGGATTTTCTTTTTTCCAGCGTCTGGCCAGAGGGACCGCCAGAAAAAAAATGACTCTGGCGGCAGCCATGCCGTTTTTACGTGCACAGCTACCGCAGGACTTGTAATGAGGCCCCCTGTCATGCAGTGGCACCCCCAGCTCCCATGCGCGTAGGGTTGCCTACAATTTCTGCACATTTAAAAGTGCATCTTGCGTGGAAATTTAGGATGCGCTTTTAAATTGGCAGAAACACCCCCTGATTTACTCAGAGGTGAAAAAGGCCATTTGAATGGGCGCGCATATAAAATCCACAAGGATTTTTTAATAAAATGTTTTTTTGCGGGATCGCAAAATCGTTATAAGCTGGAGGGTCTGCATAGTATCCTTCCTGGTTAGGCAAATGTCTATCCAACAAAACACAAGTTCATAAACCAAGGTAATTGTTTTCCTCAGGGTGCAAAGCAATTATTAGCATATCACACTTATTCTTCCAATGGAATACTTTTTTTCAGGATAGCACAGCAGCAACCTTTGGTGATGTAACAGTTTTCAAAATGATAATAGAGTTCTTTCCACCACACTTTTTTGCCCGAGCCACACTTCTTCAAAACATCTTCTTTCCTGGTATACTCGTCCTCCAAGACTAACTACTACTGATACCTTTTCTGTTTTACTAGCCTGCCAGGAAGAAAACTCCTACAACTACCATTTGTCTTAGTGGCAATATTTGTTCCAAGGTTCTCCACATTAGTATTCCTTGAGAGAGGAGGGCTAAACAATGGCTTTACTCTTGACATTCTTGCCTCTGTCATGAGGATCCGCCTGAAACCTGCATCCAAGAGTAACAGCTGGTATGATTCCAACATAGCCACTCTGAAACGCAAGTGCAGAGCTGCTGAACAGAAGTGGCAGACCTCATGCTCATCCTCTGACAAACTGGCCTGTCGCCTACACCAAAGGCAATACGGTCTCCCTATCCACCCCAAGAAGAGGGCCCACGTCCAGGCCCGTATCTCTGGAGCCTCTAACAACATGGCTGAACTCTTCAGAATCTGCAAGAAACTAGCCAATCCATCTGCCGTTTCCACCCTGCATCTTCCTTCTCTGGCCCTCTGTTCTTCATTGGCCACCCATTTCACCTCTACAACTCAGGATATAACCTCCCCTCTTTCTTCTACCCCTTGCTCCATACTCCCCCTATGCCCCATTATCCATTGGCCTCTCCTCCACCCCCTCCCACTCTCTCCTCCTTCGCGCCTATCACAATGGACAAGTTCTCTAGAGTAGTTTGCTCTATGAAGGTCTCATCCAAACAGGTGTCTCCCTGCTTTTCCAGAACCATTAAGAAGAACATTTCCTCCCTCACTTCGACTCTTGCTGACTTCTGCAAAAACTCCTCAACATCTGGGTCTTTCCCTTCTTCTCTCAAGCACTCCCTTGTGCACTCCCCCTAAAAAAGCCTTCTGCCGATCCCTCGTGTCCGGCACACTACCACCCTAGTTCTACTACACCCTTCCTTGGGAAACTTTTGGAGAAGTTGGTCTTCCCCGAACTGAACCAACACACTGAGCTCGTTGGTTGTCTACATGACCAGCAATCTGGATTCTGAGCATTCAGAGGCACGAAAACAGCTCTCCTGAACACCTGTGAAGAACTGCTTGCAAATCTTGACTGTAACTCTCCTGCTGTTCTCATCCTCCTTGAAGTCTCTTCTGCCTTTGATATGGTCAACCATTCTATCCTCATGAAGTGGCTCAGAGATACTCTTGGTATCTCAGACTGAGTACCTGATTGGTTGACCTCCCTCCTGACTGACTGCCGTTCCCAGGTGCTCCTGGTCTCCTTCTCCTCCTCCACCACTCTCTCAACATGTGGTGTTCCCCAGGGCTCTATCCTCTTGCTTTGGCTTTTCAACATCTACCCTGCACCTCTTGCTCAACTGATATCTGCCCTCTCTCCTCATTTCCAGTGTTACACAGATGACACACAACTTTTCTTCAAGCCCCCTCTTCCTCCTCTACCATTCCTGACTGTCTGTCTGCTATTCATTCTTGGTGCGCCTCCAATGATCTCTGTCTTAATGCCAGCAAGACCGAGATCCATCGTCAGATCAGTCCCTCTAACGCAAGACGGATCTGACGCCGCAGGGTCCCTTTTTTGTTTTCTTTGTTTTTGTTTTCAGACCCCCACCTCCAATTTTGAGAAAGCGGGGGACACCCCTGCAACCCCCAAGGCCAAAATACTGAACATTAGGAGCAGGTGACACCCCCGCAACCCCCGCTCCACATGTTCAGTATTTATAAAAATCTATCGAATGGTACTGGTGAAATAGGTCAAATTGTACCACTGAATTGATTTTTGGCAGTCAAAATGGGTAGTACCTTGAATAGAAGCGCTCTCCTGACAGTGTTCTGCAAGCTCCCAGTGCGTCCACTGTAAACTGCAACCCAATAAACGCATTTCTATCCTTTTTGAGGAACAGAAATTCATTCTTGGTGCGCCTCAATGATCTATGTCTTAATGCCAGCAGGACCGAGATCCATCCTAACGGGACACCTGTTCCCTGTTTCCCTTCTGCACTCTGGCCACCCTCTATGGGCTAACCTCCCTCTCCTTCCCTGAGGTCAGAAACTTTGCAGTCATCTTTGACTCCTCTCTCTCCTTTACTCCTCACCTCTTGGACCTTGCCAAGAAGGACCACTTTCAACGTCACCTCCTTAAAGGTATTCTGCCTTTCCCCACCATCCCCCAGATGCCCAATGTCTCTAGAGCTCTGGTCCTCTCCAGGCGAGATTACTGCAACATCCTCTTCCTCAACCTGCCTCTTTTGTCACTCCGCTCTCTTCAACTAATCCAGAATAGGGCTGCAAGACTTATCCTTGGTCTTAAGCCATGGGACTGTATCTCGCCAGCTCTAAAATCTCTCCATTGGCTCCAGGTTGCTGCAAGGATCTCATTCAAGACCCTTTTCCTCATCCAAAAGGCTGTCTGGGCCCTTGGATTACACTACCTGCAACTCTCTTTTACTGAATACTCTCCTTTCAGATCCCTTCAATTTTCTGGCTCCAACTCTCTGCTGATCAAAAGCTTTTCCAAGCAGAGAGTTGGGGGCATAGCTCTCTCCTCAGCTGGCTCCCTCCTCTGGAACAGTTTCCCTCTCTCTCGCTCCATCTTGTGCCAGTCCACCTCAAGTTCCACAAAAAACTCAATACCTTTCTCTTCTCCTCCTCCTTTCCTCTCCCCCTCCCATGCTAATCATGCCCTCTGTTGCTGAGATTGCCAGCCTGGTCCCTCATGAGTCCAATTTTGTCCTGGCCTTCTGCCCAATTGCTCCCAGAAGCCCCCCTGCACTGCCCCATGAGCCTGTTTTTTTGCCTCTGCCCTACCCTTGCCTGTTGGGCGGTAGACCTCCCTCACCTGGGCTTTCTCTACCGATGCACTTACCTGTTGCCTCCCCAATGGGCACCTCTGGCACTTCCTCCCCTAGGGGACCCTAATTGCACTTACCCCCACCCACTAAGCCCCCTTTTTCTTCTCACTGCACTTGCATGCTCTGAATGTCACAAGGCCTAGCAGGACTGGTGTTCCTTTCCCTTTATTCATTGTCATTTTAATTGTTTTTGCTCCCTTGTTCCCTTCCCTTGTGCCTTGTGGCACTTTGAAACACTGGCTTGCTATATAAGCTTCTTATAAATATCAAATAAATAAAATAAATAGTCTCTTGACTCTTCGAAATGTGGGTTACAGGTTTTCTCTAAACTGGAAACTCAAGAAAGGAGAATTGCGCCCAAGTTTTCTCTTGACTGCTTCTTTATAGCCCCCTGGCTGTTGGCAATATGGGTTACAGGTTTCCCCAAGTTGGTATCCCATAAAAGGGGAATAGCACCTTTGGCACCTCTTTACTTTATTTGTTCAGCAGTCACAATTATTGGATACTGCCAAATGTCCTGCTCGGAGTGCTCCGAGATCACCTTTAACTTCAGGCCAACTCATCAGTCTACTTTGGCGTCCCTGCTTCAATTTGTTTTGCTGCTGCTGACCTCTGCATTCTGCTCACTCTGTTGCCAGCTCCCATGTAACTTCAGAGGTCTGCACAGCTTTTATAAAGAGCTCTGCCAGCCCCATTGAACCGCTGCGTCCTCCAGCACACCGAAACAACACATGTCGGGTTGGTAGCACATCTCCAATACAGCTGGGCTTCTCTTCCCATGAACGTCCACAGCACTGCTTCCTGCTGCGCGCACTCTGCAATACCACACACCTTTTCTTCCCATGTCGGCTTCAGATGGCGCTCTTACTTCTGCTTCTGTGGCAATCCCAGAACTCAGGACTGTTTCTGCCTCTGCTACTCCTTCCGCGTCTCCCCCAGCTGTAGCTCATTGTTGGGTTTAAATGTCCCGCTCCGGTGCCTTGCTCAACAATCCGAACATTCTGTTCAATAGCACCTCTGATCCTTATTAACTCTGAGTCCCTCTCCCTCTTCCCAGTTACACAGGCATTATGGATCCTGAAGTCCGTAGTGGTTTTGATCCTTTGCCATTTATGTAGTTTTGGTTGCTTTGTGAACTGAGAGTTGTCAGAGTTAGGGGATGTTATGTAAAAGCTTTGTCATTTAACATTGGAGTAGGACCTCTACCTAAAACATACTCATGGCAATTAGAGGTTGTCCTATTTGATTCCTGAACTCCAAAGGTACAAACCTTATTCTTTTTAGATGTCATTTCATAGCAAGTTCTTTGGGTAGTTTCATGGGAGGGACATGTGCAATGACAGCATGCCATTAGGTATTTGGGAATTATAGGACTGTCATCCTCACAAGAAGATGAATACTGCATCCCTCCAAAAGGAGTCATTACTTCCCCCTGACAGCCATCTCCTCCCATGTGATCCTCCGTCATGATACCATCCCCAGGGTTAGGATCAGGTAGCCTCTGCCTTCCCCTGGCTACATGGGAGGAGCTCCTAGGCTGGAGTTCAGTGATGGCTTTACAGGATTCAACACATACCCTCCCTAGGGGTAGAAGCAAGCGTGACCTCACTGGGAGAGATTCCTTGCCCTGGGGACAAGGACTCCCGTTCCGATGAGGAATTCCCTATGGCCCAATCCAAATAAAAACTGCTGGAAGAAAACATGAAGAACAGGTTGAGATTTGTTATGTTCATGCAGAATCCTGGAGAAATCCTGAAAAGAATTATGTGTGTAGTACTGAGACAAATAAACTCATTGGAGCAATACTGAGCACAAACAAAACAAAGAGGAGGGACTTCATTGCTTCAGCAGGGAAGCCTCAGCGCAGCGTCATAAATCTCGGAGGAGGAGACATGAATGAGAGAGAGAAGCCGGATATTCCAAAGCTGCGGTTGCAAGCACAACTTCCAATGACAGCTGGTCTGATAGATTGAGCAGGCTTCAGTCCAGGAGACCCGAACCGAGACAAGCTGAAGAACTGGCTTGTGTCCCAGGAGGGAAAGAAGGAGAGGTGGTGGTGTGACCGAGTATGCAAGGGAGTGCCTCGGGACACTAAGACCACTTACCTGAAGGCACCGTGGAGTGTGCTGAGGGAGGGTAGACCAGTGGACAGCAAATCCATCCTGACAAGAAGAGAAGAAAGCCCTGTACCTATTAGAGGCCCGGTGATGTGATACCTGAGTCGGAAAGGTAACGTGGAGAGCAGGAGACCATGGGTGGGCAACGGCAATAACGATTGGGACATTCATACTCATTCCAGTAACCAACTAATATTGAAGAAGAGTGATAATTGTTACTTGGGTATTCATACTTGTCCCAGTATAAGAGAAGTGTTGGAGAAAAGTGAGAACCATTACTGGGTATTCATACTCATCACAGCACAGATGAAGTACTCACAGAGAGTATGAAACATTACTGGAAAACTCATCCTCATCCCAGTAGAGAAGAAGTATTCAGAGAGAGTAAGAATCATTACTGGAACGCTCATACTTGTCCCAGTAAAGAAGACGTATTCACAGAGAGTAAGAATCATTATTGGAACAGTTTTACTTGACCTGTAAAGGACAAAGAGTACAAGAGAAAGGACATCATTATTGGAACACTCATACTCATCCCAGTGAGATACAAGATTATAAGAACAGTGAGAATCATCACTGGGTTACTCATACTTGTCTCAGTGTGGCAGAGGTGTATAAGGTAATTGGGAATCAGTACTGGGCTACTCATACTCGTCCCAGTAAAACACCATTTGGGAAGAAGACTGAAAACAATTAACAAGTGTTGATAACACCTATGAGGAGTAACATTAATTGGAACAGCATTAGTTATACTAATCAAAATAAGAATTGAAGTTACACCAGAAGAGCGAGAGTTGTATTTGCAACAGTATCATTGGTCATAACCTTGAAAAGGTTTAGGCATTGACTCAAGAGAGAGTCTGAGATTTACCTAACGAGCGAAGAGCAAAAGAGCCCCAAGAGTGAAGAGAAAGCAAAACAAATAGGTTTAAAAGAGAACAAGATAAAAGAGAAAAAGAAAAGTGGGAGGTCCAATATCGGAATTTGTATACTTGATAAAAGTGATAACAAAGAACTGCCTGTAGATACTTTACCAACTGAACTTGCTGAGCAAGCAGCCCACAAGAGAAGAGAGTAATTATGTTCTTCTGCCTTACCAGATAGTGGTTTTGATAGTGGTACAGTCAGGTTAGATTAGGATTTGGACAGTGGACAAATCTTTCTTTTGGACTAATGGACAAGTGACAATCACCCTAGTAAGTTTGGTTAGGTAGGGAAAAGCTGTAGCTTAGGGAAAGCCAGGCATTTTCCTTTTTCTTGTAATAAAGATTCATTTACATATGGAAGATCCAAGTCTGTGCCCTTCTTCTGACCCGCCACACTGCCCAGTAACATGGTAGTCAGTGAATGGATTATTCAGTACAGAATACAATGATTGAGTTTCAGATTTACGTTTAAAAACTCCAAAACTAGCAAATGCTTTAGATTGGCTTGAAGAAAAACCTGCTGTTTTAAATAATGAATAATGGCATTCAAGCTGGCAAGATAGTTCACCGGGATTAGTGCTCTCCTCTGACATATGTGTGCAACCTAGCTACAATCAGAGGTTTGAATCCCATGCTGGAACCACATGCTGTTTAGAAACGGGTGTTATCATTGGCCAATTCAATGGTTCTCAGTTATTCGACATTAGGGCGAAAAGCTAACTCAGAATAGCTGGGATTCGAACCTGTTACTGGGGGATTCACACAGGTCTCTCAAATGTGTGCTTAACTTGTTTAACATCCTTCATGTACTGACCCATAGTATCTGTATGGAATAACTGATGGAAAATATCTCCATTCACTAATGTCATAAGTTCTATACTTCATGATAATGTACGTTCTTTGTGAAATACAAAAAAATGGAAAGGTGGGCTGTACACTCTGCAGTTCACAACACTGCCACTCTTACACTTATCGTATTATCTGAGTGTAATTAAGGATGCACACAGCTTGGTAGGATGGGCTCTAACCTCCATTGGCTGATCAAAATGCACTTCCCTGAAACCACATATCATTGCCCTGAGCACCATGGCATTCCTGTAAATTGATGAAATGGGGGGCGTGCACTGCAAGTACAGCTCGAATCAGTCATTGGAGCAGAAATCTGCGTTCCTTTAGATAGCATAGACTAATCTTAGTAAAGCAACATGATGTTATGCTAGCTGGAGACATGTTCTTACATTTCTGAATTCATGAATTGGAGTAAGTAAACTATGCAGGCACAGCATTGTCTAGGATATCACAAATCATCTTGTTTTTTTTTTTTACAGCTGAAACTCATCAAGTGGGCAATACCCTTGACATGTACACTCTGGCAGCAGATGTCGGTCTACTCAGCAGAAACATCAAAATCATTGGCAACGACTATCCTGGGTGGTATGCAGAATCCTTTGGCGCCCGGGTGCTTGTCAGTGCTTTTTCAGTAAACGGCAATAAATACCGAGGTAAAATGAATTCCTCTAAATAGCTTTTTCTTTAGGAAATCTAGATGTTTGCCCTTCTGGAAAAGGCTTTGGTAAAATGGATTTGGTTGGGGGTGCTGGTGTCTATGAGTAATGCAGCAATGAACCGATTGATTAGTAACTGAAATTCCAGTTCCAGAGATGTTTGAAGGCGAGACCATGAATAAACGGATTAACACCAATGTGGATCAAATGCATGTACCTTTGTTTCAAGGATAATATTTGAATGGAATAAATTCTACTTAGTTTGTAGATTTCCTCCATCAGGGGATTTGTAGTGATATTAAATAATACAGAACAAAATTGTGACCCCAATGAGCCTCACTCCACAAAGACTGAGCAGACGTTCCTTATTGCCCTCGTTCAAACATAAGTAAGTATATTTCAGTGGTAGCCCAACACATCAGCCACGAAGCAGAAGCTTTCTGATCGACTACACAGATCCAGGAAGCTAAACCGCCTAGGGCAGCATAGTTTCAGCTGCGGGTCTAATGTGAAGACCAGACTCATAGGGGTACACGGTGATGATCGATTCAGTGGAGGAAGTGTTCTTCCTTCGTTACAATTCTTCTGGACCCAGACAATATCCTAGCAACTGCACGCGGCATGGTGTTCAGTGGTTGTGGGCCTGAAGCAGGGAGAGCTCCCCCAATTCTGAAGAAGAACATCTGGACAGTGGTGGATAGTTTAAGAGAAATGCAAATTTGGGTTTCCTTGAGAAAATGACCCCAGAAGCTAACCGAATTCAGTAGTTTAAATGCACTAGCTTTGTAATGGAGCAAACAGAGAAAACCAACAATGTAGAACCCAAACTAACTTGCAAGCTGGATACTTGCCTTTACTGTAAAGGGACACGGATTTGATTAATTAAGAATCTGAAATACCAGTGAAACCCATTATACTTTGTTTTGGTATAATGGTCTCGGCGCCATCTGGGCAGGAAAATGGGCAGGCACGCAAAAGGTTAAATTAAGTGCATCACGTTTATTATTCTGAATCTAAGTTAAGAGCTACTTTTGGTTGAATAATGAAGGAACATTAATCATGTAACAGGTGGTCCTATTGGGTATGTATTTAACATTTTACATTTTACAAAATTGCTCCAGTGGTGGCAACAAAAGTACACATCTTTTCAGGCACACATGTTGGCAAATATGTTAGCAAATTTCTCACCCACCTCACACACAAAAAGAACTGCTGTGTGCCGTACTTCAGCGCCAATTTTCAACGCTTGCGATATTGGAGGAGTGCCACAAGAATAACAATGCAAAGGCATGATTAACGAGAGTGCCGGTTGCTAGGTCGGTTTCCAGCCCTTCCTAGCAACCGGCACCCATATTCCTAAAGTGGCGCAATCATTCCAATTTCAGAATATTGCACCACCTTTAGAATAGGGTGTAATAACCGAAAATGTCGTTAGCCCTTTCTACGACATTTTCGGCAATTACAACCCAGTTGAGAATCGGGCCGCGGAATATTGCACCACCTTTAGAATAGGGTGTAATTACCGAAAATGTTGTTAGCCCTTTCTATGATATTTTTGGCGATTACCACCCACTTGAGAATCGGACCCTGAGTCTTAATTATCGGCCCTCCAAGAAGATTTGCATCATTTGCATAACGCATCGCTGTCATTAGGGGAGTGAACCAGCCCTACATAGATTAGTCCAATCACTTCCAAAATGGATCAGTCTAGAGCAGAAAACTAGACTACCTCTTCTCTGTACCCAATATGTAATGTGGGCATTAAAGACGGTAACATGCAGCTTCCTTGCACAAACATGAATTGCCTTATACCCCCTGTCCCAAAAGAATTGCATCTCTTTTAAAGATGAAGTGCTTATGCTCTTCATGTAATGAAGTAGGGCACTATCAAGGTGCATTGCTGCTTTTTATTACAAACGAGAAAGCTATGTACCGTCAGTGGTAAAATGACTTGCCCACGCTAATGCCCATTATAGAACAAATGAATGCCGAAAAAGCATGTTCATTATCACTAGAAATAAGATTGGTTCTGAAGTGATCTTAAAGGAACTGCCTTGCAGGAGGGCACAGAGGGGACCCATGCAGGAGTGCGGGTGCTGTGGTCCTGAACCACGCCCAAGAGATGGGGGAGGGCAAGACGGGGGTTGAGAACCTATCAGGGTTGCAGAGAGTGTTGGATGGGAAGCAGGGTCACAAAGAGTGATTCACCACAGCAGCATAGATGGACCTCAGAAACCAGACATTGGCAAAATGGCCTCAGGGGAAATCACATGGTATCATACTAAACTGTGCCAAAACCAAAACCATTTTGCGATACCTGAAGTATATGATGCCTAATGAATCCTACCTTTTCCAAACAATTGATGTATGTTATGGCTGCCAGTACTGTTAACTGCCAGAGATGCATAGTGTTTCTGTAATTGGAAAATTGTGGCATTATGTGTTGTTTCACTGGTGCTATTTTTACCACCATTGGGTATTGCCAAGGAAGTGATTTATCAAGGGTGCTAATTCAGTACCACCAGTAGCTACAATGCCACCTGGATCACGACCCAGCAAAGCAGCAGTCTTGGCAGAGCTGCCATTTGCAACTTGCGATCATGTGGTGCTAAAGGCCCACCAAACTCTCTGCCATGGCCTTAATGTCAAATGTACATTTCCTCCCATCTCTCCGTCACTCAAGACATCATTGCCTACAGTCACAAGAGAGCATTTTTGAAATGTGTACCAAATTTGGAACCCACAATTTACATGTGCATTTTCATGTATCTATGTCAATTCAGGTAACATATCATACCCCTGTTTTTCTTGGACTATGATCGATACCGTTTAAACGTATGCCTGAAGTAAGGATGTGAAATGAGCAGGACAATATGTTTACGAAACTTACATCACACCTTTTTTGTAAAAAAAGACAGAGCATTTCATGCTAAGTATCTCTCGTTCTGTCGTGGCTCTTGCTATGGTAGTTTGTGTCCCTTTGCAGTTCTGCAAATAACAATGGTTAGTTTCACTATGACACGGATTCCAGCAACGGGTGCACAGCTCTTGGCGCTCTGTGACTCTTGGTGTTCTGACTTTCGTACCCCTTTATGGGGGTAAGCATCTGTACAGCATCACCTGCTCATGCTATCTTCTCCCTTCTTTAGGAAGCGCACGCATCAGCAATGTGGAATTTTACCGCAGCGGTCAGGAGGGATACCGGGATAACATTGACCCAAGATATTCTTTGGCGTTCCTCAACTTAGACGAGGTATGGCAATGCATCTGCTCTATATTCATACCCGCCTCTCCCACAATGAGGTATGATTGAATCAAATGCAGGATCTGCTGTGTTCAAAGATGTTCTACTGGCTTGGGTAACTGAAATATGCCCCCAAGCATACACATTACTAAGGGTGACCATATACTTGCAGTTCCATGTTGTTGCCATATTTCTGAGCAACCATGTATGATAGTGGGGTGCAATGGCATCCAAATGAGTTGGTGATGGCTCGGTGATTTATAAAATGTCATGGTGGTCAACCAGTACCATTAAACAGCTGCAGATGAGGTGTTTGCAATAATTTCTATATGCTGTTTGTAGATGCCTTTTGCATTTCATGGTACATTACACCCCAGGTATGTTGTGTCTTCTGTTTCTCACACTCCTGTTGAATGTATGCACTGAATCTTGGTGCGATTCATATAGTGTCTTACATGTTATATCTGGGAAGGGTTTCATTGACATTTTGGCAACATTGACTCAAATTATTGTCTGCAAAGTTTTAGTACTTTGCATCCTGCATGTTGCCCTACAAGCAATGGCCAATAAGACATTTTGTATGTCTCTCAGGCAGCAGGGCTTGTACTATTCAAGAACTCTCTTCTTGACCAAAGGCCTTGGTGTGTATGTACATATATTGACCTTAATATTGGTCTGGTTAGATCATTAGTATTGGCAATGGATTGCATTGGAGTAGATATCATTTTGGGTGGTGAGAATCTCAAGGCCTCTTATCACATTTTGCTGTGTAGGATGTGTGAGAAATCTGAGGGCATCCTCACACCAACTCTCCTTGGATCCTCTTCTCAGGTGCCAAGGAAAGGCCATTGCTTTTGGACCCTGACCCTGGGGGTGGAGATGCGAGGGAGGATCACCTGGATGGAGAGTCCTTGGGGATTGGGCAGAGGATGTCTGGGGGTGAGACATGGAATCCCCCTTTTACTGGTGCTAATCAACCTTGCACTCCCCTGCCTTTAGAGGCTATTGCCAATCCCATTCTATCATTTTTCCACAGTCACACCACTCTAGTACTGGGATGAGGAAGTGGTGACCAGGAGCAGTACACATTAACATGTCATGTCTCCACTCTGGTACTGAGACGAGGAAGAGGACTGTGAAACAGCAGTATAATAGTCAGCCAAGTCCCACTAATTGGGGTCAGGCAAAGGACTAACACCTGCAGCCAGTTGACAGGCTACAGGTGTCTATAAGGAGAAAGAAGTCAGAAAGAAGGGTAAGACAGCTGGGAGAGAGAACCCAGGGTGAGGGAGTTTAATTGGGAGAGAGACCCCAGCTTGCAGGAGCAGTGCCCCGTATGGACAAAGGAACCTGCTTGGTGAAAAGGACACTGAGCATTGCAGTAAAAGCAGAGAGACGCCGCACACTGACCAGGCTGTCAGAGGGGCAGGCGTCATGCAAAATCTGTGGCTGCGTTTCCTTCGCTGGAGCTAGGGGACACTCAAGACTCCAGGGGCTTGGATACCAGTGAGAGACGATGGGGGAAAGTCAAGCCGGGGGACTCCAGGGGCTTGGGTTCGGGTATGCAAGGATCAGAGAAAAGGAGAGTTTTATGAAACCCGAATCAAGCTGCCAAAATTGCCTGCAATTTTGAATAACAAAGTAATGTTAAGTTATGTGAAGCATATGAAAAATACTGTACGAATGAATTGAAAGTGAAATGCAATTTCGAGAATAGTGAAAGAATAGTGAAAGCCAATCCAAGAGGTCAATGGATAATATGAGAATATGAATAAAAGGAAAGCCAGTAATAAGGGCCTTTGAAAGCAAGTGTAAAGCAAAAGGGATAAAGCACTATTGTGAAGTGTGAAAGCATGTTGTGGGGACAAGGAACGTCTGCCCCAAAGTGAATGGTGTTAAAGTCACGTTGTGGCAGAGTCAAGAAAACTGCCAAAGAGGAAAAGAGCTGCAAGCGGACAACTGATGCAGGTTCAACGAGGGAGCCTATGTCTGCAAGCAAGAATAAAGAGAACAAGTGACTATAACAAAGTGCCAAGGGTTTTCAGTTGCGTAATTTGTAAAGGGTGGACCGTGTGGTCTGACAACTGCGCCTAGACTGAGTAACTCTACTTGGAGTGCAAAATTGGTTTAGAAAACTTAATGAAAGCCAAGAGAACTTGGGGACGGAAGCACTAAAACCTTGCTTTTGAACTGTGTTGAACTTGGGGAAGGGAACCCCAAGGTCTTGCTTTGGAACTGTTTTGAACTTGGGGAAGGGAACCCCAAGACCCTTGTTGAGACTGTTACCCTTGGGGAAAAGAACCCTGAGGTCCTTTTTGTGGAATTGCTGGGACCTTAAGGAAGAGGCTGTAATACAAGCCAAGGAAAGGCTCATTGTTTCAACACTATTGATGTGGTTACTGACATCCTTACACATTATGTATCTTTAGATGTGAGGGCAAGCAAAGGTTTTGGACACAGACAGACTTTTAAGTTGAACTCAAGGACACAGACGATCCTTAGTTTCTTTAGGTAGGGAATTCCCACCTTACTATAGGGCATATTAGACCTTACACCATCGTGACATTTAAGTTAATACAAGTATTTTATTTAAACTTTGGTTCTGCTGTCTGTATCTTGCTTCACGATTCCTTCACAGGTGTCAATTTGCTTACACGCCTGTTGTAGTACTGGATCTCACTCTGGTGAGCACTACAATTCAGTGCATAGTTAGAATGTGGCCTAGGTAATGTATGGTATGGGACTAAGGGGCAAATGTCTGACCCATTTCTGGTTTAGAATCCCTGGTACTGAAAAAAGGTCAGGCTTGAGACAGTACAGCCATGTATGACGACATGGCATAAGGTTGTGAAGACCTGCAATTTGCCTAATTGGCATGAAGATACACATATGTAGAGCATTCCCCTTAGTTTCTCAGATCCACATGCAATGAGATGGAGGGAAACCTCTATGAGAAGATTAGGGCTTATGCACAGTGCTTAATCTGTAAACAAATAAATTCCAGGGCCGAACTTTTTTCTAGTATGCTTGTGACGCATCGGTGTGAACAGCAGCCCAAAACTGTTTCCACAACTACGGCTATTCCTCACAGTGTGAGCACAGTTGGTTTTAAAGCTACGACTCGCACAGCTCATTGAGCTGGATGGATGCACTGGCTGTGAAAGATACGTGATTTACAAATATAAAATCAACATAAAACAAAATAATATGTCAGTTGTGTCTTGAAATGGGACATATTTAAGTGCTTCTTTAAACACATGATTCTTGTTAACATATTGCTGTGTTCTTAATATGGCAAGTGGAACTTTCTCCAGCCACAGAAAACAGAGCAAAAATGCTTTCCTACTATGCTAAATTGGGTAAATGTAGGCAAAATCATTACTGAACTGATACATTTTCCTGTGAAACAGTGCAGCAAGATCTTCTTGTCTAGGTTGGCACTCAGTATAGGCACCCCTCCATGGCAATGATATTGTCTCTGACATTTCCCTGGTGTTAGTACTGCAGGCTGTCCTGTTGCCCACCCACCCTTCTTTAGCAGTGCTTCCAGTTATTGCAGTAGTAGAGCTGCACCAATGTCCTGCGGACTGACTGAAGCAGAGTGCAGGCATGACCACAGCATGGGTGCTGAACATTGTTCCCTCTTTACTCCTTGTTATTCATGAAAATTGATAACTACCGTGCTACTTCAATGTCGGTCATCAGGTTAATGAAGTAAAATGAGCCAGTTCAGGATGCAGAGATGCATGGCCAGTGCACACTGTTGTTGCTTGTTGTGTAATAAAATAACATGTTTCCAAAAACACCACATCATAATCAAACAGATTCTGAGATAATAAGTGCCAGGGCTCAAAAATAAGTGCCAGTGTTAAGCCCTAGCAAACACCCCCACACATTAAGCACTGCTTATGCATGAGAGAGATGTAGATTACAATTCCTGTTCAACTTTATGACCTACTAAGTGCTGAGGATGGGTAGGCTCGCCCTATTTGCATAGACATGCATGTAGCTCAGCATTTAAGGGGTTACATATCGGCAGCTGCCACTCTCTTTAAGTGGCATTAGCTCTCTCCAGGGATTATCGAGGATTTATTAAACTACTGTTTCCAATCTGGGCCATACGTAAATAAAGGTTTGATATCAGCCTTTGACAAGGTTTATTATAATGATAACTCAGAAGGAGACGGAGCCCAAGTAAGATGGCAGGAGCATATCGAAGGGGAATGAAGTGATAGAAAGGGAATGAGACAGTTTGAAGAGAGTCAGCAGAGTGTGTTATTAACTCATCACTATCCTTAGCATTTTAAAACTGTTTTAGGCAGTGCTATTCAACTGCCAGCCTGAATGATTAAGGCAGAGGGCCTCAAGGGACAGATATAGTAAGCATGTTTGCTACGTGCAGTGCTATTTAAGATCATTGTTAAAGGATTTTTTCAAAACGTCTGCGATAATATATTAGGTAGTTACTCCCGCACTTGACATTATAATTTTGGGCTGGGCCATTAGTTGGGCTACACAACTTGAACATACAGATAGTTTGCATGTTTGAAGGGATTTCACGCCTCATACTTGCAAGACCTTGTGGTACAATGTAGTGCCAGGATTCAAATCCCCGGGTCAATAGTGTGGCACCAAGAATTGGTTGCCCTTTAATTATATTTCAAAAAGTAATTGGACTTTTTGAAACTTTAAGTTACCATCACAACATGAGCCATAATAAATTGTTCTTGTAAATGTTACTGAGTGGCAAAGAGACAGTTCTCCCCTGTTTGCTTTGGTACTTGTTGAATTTATCATGTATTGCTTTCTTTTTTCTTTATGACACATAATCAAATCTGTTTATGAATACATATTAATTTATTTTTTTTAATTTAAAAAAGTTAATTGTATGAGGCAAGGATTTTTCATCACCCCCTCATTTCAACTAATGTATGTATTCATTGATTTCATGCGGATGATTAGCTCCATGGAAAGATCAATGCACCCCAATGTTGTGCAAAGAGGAACCCAGTCTTACTCTTTGCAGATTATAAGAGAAGCATTTCCTGTATATAACTGTCATCTACTTTTATATGAAATTATGAAACATTATTTTCTGTTCTGACAAAGTGACTCCAGAATTAAGACATATCTGATCCCTGATTTATCATATATTAGCAACACGGATGTGAGGACAGCCGTGTTGCTAACACAATCTCCAATCTGCTCCCAGCTCCAAATTACATTCTGTCATTTAAATTTGCTGTCAATGTGACACACATCACGGAAATCACATTAATTATTGGGCACAATTTCTTTTTAGCATAGCTTCTTTTATTAATTCTTCAGCAGAATGAGGGATTCTGTTAGAAGGAGGCCATGTTCCAATGTATTGCACAAAAATGAACCAGAAAAAATCCATAGTTTCGGTATCAAACAATATCAACATACACATGACTAAGATGTATGATTGAAAATCCAATATCAAAAAGCTAACCATTGTTTATATCATCTGGATTACAATGAACTTGAAATGCATCTTTCTATATAGTTTTAAAATTAACCCCACAAAAACTGTAGTTATAAATGTGGGACAAAGTAATAGGCTAAGTTCAAATCCAGTGTGGTGTGTTGAAGGAACTAAGCTAAGATTACAGAAAGCCTTTAAATATTCAGGCTATACCTTTGCAAGCACCATGACGCTAAGCTTTGCGACAAAATGCTTAGAATCTAAGGCGAAAGAGGCTGGAAATCAAATGAAGGCAACTGAAAGGAAATTTGGTAAATTTACAATGAGGGGATGTAGAGACTTTTATCTGTTAAAGGTCATTCCGATGCTAACCTAAGGCTTGGAATTCTACCCGGTGAAACTGACTATCGAAGCTTCTAGTGGAAAAAAGTATTATTATTTCTACCCAAATGCTTACCAATAGAAATTATAAGGTATGAGTTTGGTCTCTGCTCACTAAAAAGTATAATGGAAAGTAAAAGAGCTATGCTGTACAGAAAATGTATTTTGGCAGGGACGAATTCATTGTACAAAATACTAAAGGTTGGTGTAACGAAGAAATATATGATAGATTTACAAATTGAGGTGGAAAACACATTGTTTAATCTTGGTGTTTCAATGAAGTGTCTCATAGAGAAACCAGCAAAGTTTAAAACACTGATTAAAGCATTTGATTGGGTTGCTAATAATGCAGTGATCATGAATTCAAAGCTATATAACCAAGTAGTTTCTCTGTGGAAATGGTTCCCTGAACTTCAGCCATAGCTTTGTAATAGTGTGATGCGTTTCAGGTTCAATGTGTTAAATACTAATGAAATTTGTCACATCGGAAAATTAATTCCTGAGAATAAGAAACTATGTAGGTTTTGTGCAAAAGATGACGCTGTTGAAACATTGGTAAATCTGCTGTTAATATGTCCTATTCTATCTAACGAAAGGTTTGTGTTTTTCTCTGAATTTGTATATGACACATTGAATGCAACTGTGGTTTGAAATGATGGATGGTACAAATATTGCATTGAAGTTCAAAGTTATAGATTTCCTAATAACCATATGTAAGGTGCTTTAAAAAAGGGTCACTGAAGATCTAATGACCAAAGGACCTGTAAGCAAATATTGGCCCTCATTAGGACTCTGGTGGAAAACCATGGTGCTATTAGCACCATGGTCGTTGCCGGAATCCACCATGGCGGAATGGGAAATTACCACCCCATTCCAAGGTTGGCGGGGCGGTAATTCCCCATGCCACCATGGCCCTTCCCCATTCCCATTTTTGCCTCATATGGCATAATGGGAATGGGGAAGGCGGTAAGTACAGTACCGCGAATTGCGGTACCGTACTTACCTCGAGAGTCCCTTTGCGGGCCCCGCCTTTAACGGCTGGTCTAGACCAGCCGTTAAGGTCGGGTCCCACAAAGGGACATCGTAGTAAGGCGTTAAGGGTTTAACGGCGCCGACACCTTTTACAGCGCTGTTAACCCCTTAACTCCAGGGTCCTAATGAGGGCCATTGTGTTCTAGATGGTCAATGAAGTAAGATTTGCAGGTATCAACTGATTTGCCAGTATGTGAAGGCTTAAGTTATGTTCTAGATTGTGCTGCGATGGCCAAAACTTATATCTAGGATAATTTGTTGTTAGATTACAATATGTGATTTTAATCCCGATGTAATTGAGGATTTGTTATTGGGTGTAGGGATAATGAAATTAGTAGTGAATTTTGTTATGAACTTGTTTGATGTTTAATTATTTTTTAAGGTGATATATTGATCTTAGTGTTTGTTTTATGATCTTTTATGTGTATTGTTTTGTAAAGGTTTATACAAACCAAAATACAATAAATAAACAAATAAAAAAATATATTGTTTGCAGTGTCAAATAAATGAAAAACTATATCGAATTGCTTGAATTTTTCAGATAATAGACAGTGAGTCCTATGTCCAGGGCTGTGCTTTCCACAATGGATTTTCCCCGGCAATTGGAGTATTTGGAACAAATGGGCTGGACATTGATGACAACATCATCCATTTTACTGTTGGAGAAGGTAATGTACGAACACATCCTAAAAGGTTCTTCTCCTGGGCTGGGAAGGCTAGCCAAAATGAGTAAAGTTATAGCTTTACAACATGACAGCTTACAATTGCAATTGTTTCAAAGCACCGGGAAAGGGTGGGAAGAAGGAGGAGAGGATGGACAAGGGAACCAAATATGGGAAGAAAGGGAGCAGCATGGGCATTACAGGTAGTGCAATCAAAATGTTTTATGAAAAACACAGATTGGGTCATAACTGACAACTAAATAAATAACCATAAGGGTACAAGTGCAACAGGCCAAAGCATAGGGGACCCTCCAAGCATAGAAAGTAGTGAAGGAGTTCTTCAGGGCAGATCATCTCATAGACAACAAAACAAGGCATGGATTATCTGGGAGACAACCTCTTTGAATTTAGTTTTAGTATCTTTTGAATCAAATGCAGATTGTCCCCATTCTAACAGGTTTTGGGAGGCTCTTCCAGAGGTTAGAGGCAGAGGAGGAGAAGGTTCTACCTTCATGCTGTTGCTTTTTGAACTTGTGGATCCTCGGAATGACCCCTCATGCTGATTTCAAGTGGGGACGTGTTTCCTACCTGGCTCACAGGCATTACCTATAGGCCCTGGCCAGTGTCCCACAAGCTGACAATTGAATTAAAGTGGCCCCTGGACCTGGCTGCAGGCCAGACCCATTTGCTACTTAGGCCGGATTGGTGGCTGGTGCAAAGTGGCCGCTGGGCATGGCTGCAGGGCATGGCTTATTGGCCAAAGGACCTGAGGTAAAGTGGCCACTTAACATACCCACAGGCCAGGCCGAGTAGCTTCTTTGGATGGATTGGTGTATCCTGGGGCATTAATGAAGGTCAAGCCCTGGGTGAAGTGGCTATTGACTGTGGCCATTGGCGCATGAACCCAATATTAGAGAAAAGTGCCACGGGCCTGGAGACAAGCGAGGCCCAGTGCCTAATTATATAATTTGGTGGCTCCCTAGGGCCTGAGACATGGAAAATAGATTCAGAGTCTAAATCTTGCAAACAAAAGGCTGACTTTGCAGAAGGCAAATGTGAAGGCTGCCCTTGCAAGGTCAGTATTTTGCTTCCCCTCCTTTTGCCCATCCCAGGCCCCCAAACCCTCTCTCGCTGTGTTGCCCCACCACTAGACTCCCCATCCCTTATCTTTTCTGGCTCTGGCGGCCTCCTGCGATGGTTTCTATGCTTGACACAACCTTTAGTGCATCATGCTTCCAACTAAACAGTAAAGTTGCCACTAGCCTTGGCCCCAGGCCATGGCCTCCGGTCCACAGATCCACAATGGGGGTAACGTGACATCGGAAGACCCTGGCAGCTAGTAAAGACCCCTTCAAATACGATATTTCTACATATCTTATGTGTATACAATACATATTTGTATTTGTATTTATTTAAAGAACAGGGATGTCAATTTCTATCAGCCTTCTGTTTGCTGAGCACGAGAATGGAGATTAGAGGTTTTGTGCAATGTAAAATCATTTAGCATATTAACGTTTATAACTGACAGTCACTTCCGATTGCTTAAATATGTTGTGTACTTTTTGTAGGTATCCGAATTTGGGGGGAACGGAACCGTGCTCGAAGGAACCTTGTTACTCTAGCGGTATGGCCTGCTACTTACCGAGGCCGGAACGAGATACACAACCTTCTTTTGTGGCATGCAGGCATTGAGGTAAATTAAGTCTACACTCTTTCAATTTTCAGACTATATAAATCTACTCCTTAATTGTACACACAGATTAAGTCACATTTTAATTTATATTATTCATACAAACATGTTGACCTTTCGCGCTACTAAGTCTAAATGTAAAGACAACAATGAGTCTAAATGTCTTCCAAAAAATAAAGTGCAAACATGTCTTTAACCTTTTTTTATTATTTCTTACGCAAGCCAAATGTGAGATCATTATGTCACAAGTTGCCATTTTTGTGGTATATTTGTGCAAGTCTGCAGATCCAGGAATGCATGAATCTGTGTTGATTTATATTGCATGGTACCGCTGAAACATGGGAATCAGCACAATAATTGGAAACATAGCGCATTTGCATGCACCCCAAGCACTGCATTGAACATGCTCAACCAGAATAATGCAGTCATGAAAAAGGATTAGGGAGAAGGGAACGTGTATTGCATAGCGCAAAGCTGTTGTTATTATTATTTTGTTTCAGTGTATACTTGTCTGAAAGTACATTTGATGGCGCCTTCAGCTCGAATCCCTTAATGTGTGGTGGTTTGTAGGTGTATGGTGGTGTTAGAACTGGAGTATCATGCTTGTCACTGTGACTTAATTGCGCTGAGGTAGGCTGTGCAATGATTCCTGCATGCTGTAACGGTTGGGTGATGTTCTCACATTGAACTTCTTACTTTCTTCAAAGAGGGTAGGTGACACCCATCCAAGAGGGCCTAAAGTGACTGCAAGGGGATGGTTGGGGATGTAGATTTAGTTGTATCTGTGGGTAGTTAGTTTGATGGTGATGCCGTAGCTGTGCCCTGCACATGGCACAGCATACTAGTTTTATGCATGTTGGCCAGAGAAACGCTTGCCTCTATGAAAAAAAGAGTTATTCAATGGAAGAAATAACTGTTAGCCAATAATCTTAGTAAAAAAAAGAGAAAGTGCTTTCAGTGTTAAATAAACAATCAAATTAGTGAGATATGCAAATACAACATGAACGAGGTGAAAGGACACATTCAAGATGTAAGAGAATTGAGTAACTCTAAACTGAAGGTTGAAAAGTACATTTATTTATTTAATTGTTTTTTTAATAACACGCCTAATACTGTACCTGAGTTCGGCTTCTAAGTGCAGATCTGATATTCGAATCTCTGTTGCTTTGTGTGATTTTGCTTCCAAGACCAGCGTGTTGCCCCTGTGCTACCCTTCTACAAGTAGGCGGGCAACAGTAAATTAGTCTGTATACAAATCTACAGTAGCTGGCCACCTACAGTTGTAGCTCTTCTGGTAAATGTTGGGCAGATAACAAAAGAGAGCACGGGAACCAGGCATTTTGAATAACATAGGATCGGTAGGACCAGAGAACAAAGGCAATGCACCTTTTCTCTTTGCCTAACTGAAAGGCTGCAGGTGCATCTGGGTACCCTCAGAACACTCTTTCTCATGCCCTGCAGTGCATGGTCTCCTTGTAAAAGCAAGTCAGGCAACCGACGTGGATAGAGGGTGGGAAGCATGAGAACCAACTAGAACACAGAAACTGAATGTTTATTCCAGGTGTGAAGAAGTCCTCTTCGGGCTCCTCTACCATGATCGCTGACCCTAGTGCAAATATTGCAAACTCTTTTAGATTTGTATCTTATATTACATTTGATATTTACACATTGCTTCACTCCATAGCACTGTACAAGGTAGAATTACAGTACAATAAAAGGAAATAGAGATTTGCAAAAGTTGTACATTTTGGCTATGATGAGTGGAGAAGGTGATTTTTCAAGGTAGAATGAAATAAAGAATAAGAAGTAATAGAACAAAGAGAAAAAGGAAGAACATTGCAATGAAATGGAGCTGTTTAGATGGCCTGGAAAGTACCAAAATTGCACAGAGGTTCTGGAGCCTGAAAAACCCAGACTCAATAACGGAAATAGACAAAGTGCAAGGCAAAACCTAGCTTTATTAAAATCCAAGTAAAGCAGGACAGCATACAATCATAAAATGTCATAGCTCTCAGTGTGCTTATCAAAAACAACAGTTTTTAATCTAGCTACCAAAACCTAGGGGGATTGGTTAAGGGGATTGACTACATATACATTCCATAGGGGTTAAACTTCTGATTAGGTACCAACAATCTGATGGCTCCCCCTGAGACCACCTTTAAATTGATAATAGTAAAAAGACATAATTTCTACAATAGATTATTGGTTGGCATAATACGTACTGGGTGGCCTATCTTTGAGAGTTTTGATTGATTGACTTTCTACTGACCAACCTTGGGCAAGTGACAGGTTGTCAAGACAGGAGCCAGACTGGAGTAGGGGGAGAGAGGTCTATGGACTGCGTTCCCTTCAATTTAAGAAAATACCATTCATTATTCCTAGGCTATGAGCCAGTGTAATTTCTTTGTATTTGATCTTGTGGGGCGCCTCCTGTCTGGGAATATGCGTGAGGAGTGAGGCAGGTTTCCCATCTGTGTTCATTACTAATGAATATACAGGGCCTCATTACGAGTTTGGCGGCAGGCATGGAGCTATTAGCTCCATGGCTGCCGCCAAACCGGGCTCCTTTACCGGGTTCCCTGAATGGGGAATTACCGGGCCATTCCGAGTTCGGAGGCCCGGTAATTCCTCCCTCAGGGAACCCAGGCCCAGACCTTCCCCATTCCCATTTGAGCCCCCATAGGGCTCAATGGGAATGGGAGAGGGAGCTAACAAAGGGCCGATTACGACCGGCCCATTGTTAGCTCCTGGTCCCCTCGCGGGACCCGGTAAGGATGCCTGGTTTTACCAGGCGTCCTTACCGGGTCCCGCGAGGGGACCTCGTAATTTCACGGAACGGGTTTAACGGGTCCACCTCCATTAGCAGAGCCCGTTAACCCGTTCCACGAAGGTTACAATGAGGCCCACAGTGTTATACAATTAAGGGTAGGGTGTGATGAGACTGCATTTAGAATTATTTTGCCATGCATTTATTGGGATTTTAGCTAATATTAATGGGAATGTTATGGTTCCTTTTACAACTGGGGACACTCTTGGGTTATTGTTCATGCAGTCTTTAGCTTCTATTTGTCCTGCACCTGGTTTACAAAGGCTAGTTGTGCCCTAGTTAATCTAAGACTATATAGCCTGCGCTTCGGGAATCGTTTCCACTGCTTCCACTGCAACGTTCCTCTCCTCAATTTTTCATGGTAACCTTAGCTTGGGTTGCTAGCTACTGCCTGGGCTCTGCATGGATCTGTATTTTGTTATTTCAACATTTTGAGTTCTCATGAAATCTTGAGGCCTTTCATTTACTTATTAGCGTGTTGCGGCTTCATTTTGGTAAAGATGGCTGCCCATTACTCTCACATTTTAATGTTAGTGAGCTATATTTGCATATTGTTCATGTTGTGTTCAACATTTTTCATTGCTTATGTTAGTATTCTTCATGTCTTATGGATACCATGTTAGTATTCTTCATGTATAAATGCATATATTACCTAGTGTTTGCGTTCTTCATGTTGAGTGCACATTTGCTTTGTGTTTAATGCATATGCATGTATTGTTTCATTTTCGGTTCATTTACTCTTGCCATCTTTAGCTTAGATCATGTCCATCTACGGTTGTACCTGCCTAGGATATGGGCGGTATGGTTGCTTTAGTAACGTTTCTCACCATTACGGTATTGGGCCGGGGGAGGGCCAGTAGCTATTGATGATGTAACCATCTGCCTCCCAACAGAGCGAAAAGAGAAAAAGAGTGAAATCGAGATTGAGCACAGGGATGGCGAGGAACTGATAGTAAATATTGAGAGTGGGAATGAAGTGAACGAGAAGGAGAGTAGAAAGAAAGAAGAGATGAAAGATAGGGAGTGGAAAGGTCATAGAGCGATTTAAGGACAATACAAAGAGAATTCAATTTGAGATGAGAATGAAAAGAAAGCAAGCCGAGTGAAGATAAAGAGGAAGAAATAGAATCATGAAGCAACAATAGATATAGAAGATGAATGGAAGCATTAAAAATAGATTTGAGGGGGGCTAAGCGAGAAGCTGGAAGACCAAACAGAATAGTAGAACAGTAGAAAAGACGAGAAATAAAAGAGCAAATCAAAAGTTTAGTGGCATTAAAAGTGAGAAAAGAGAGAACTATACAAATGTTAAAAAGAAAACGACAAAAGCGAGAGATAGTAGAGATATAACAAGATAAGGATAGATCAGTATCAAGGTAATGAGAAAGGCGGAAAGAAAATAGAAGAAGGAGAGGAAAGGGAGGAAAAGTGCTAGTGGGGGAAAAGAGAACTTCCGTTTTAGCTGCATTCAAAACAAAAGAATGGTCTGACATCCAGAATTGTATTTCGAGGGGACAAGAAGTAAGATTCTCATGAACAGATTATTGGCGTCTGCCCATTCTCTTTTCACATGATGCCTTCTTTTACCTTCACTTTCTGTTATGTTGAGCCCAGCGGTGTGTCCAAATCAAATGAAAACCTTATGTTCGTTTATATATTTAATGTATTCACATTCAACACAATATTTATATCAAATTGTTCCTTCAGGTGAATGAAGGTAGCAAGATAGTCCTACAGAATAACATTGTCGCAGGATTTGAAAGAGTTGCATATCGCATTGATGGTGAACCATGCCCAGGTAGGTTGGCTGATACTTGGATGTAGCTGCCAATAGAACTTTGAGTATAATATATGTTTCCAATATGATTTTAAGTTGTTATGCAATCCTCCTACACAATCCCATCAATCTGTTTCAGAATGCCAATATTATAGCCAGGAGACATCCTCAGATGTACCGTAATGCAGGAGGTTATTACAGTCAAGACAGTAATGGCAAAATAGTTGGTATTTGTCAAATACCACATGTGCTATCTCCCGTCCTATTATAGGGTTGGCGGTATATAGATGTGGTGGCCACAAGCAGTGAGGATCACTAGATTACAGGGTTGATTTTCACCCTGATAATCTGCCAGAGGTGGAGATAAACATTTTAAAATGTCCCCAGAATTCTTTTGAAGCTGTTCATGCTGCATAGAAGGGGTGCACAGACACTGCCCTCAATACAGGAAAAACACTGTTGTCACGGGGATGGTGGAAGGGAATGAGAGGGAAGGCATCTCCCATGCCCACCCTCTCGCCGCCTATCCCACACAATGCAGAAAGGGTCAGATGTAACCCATGTGTGCATTTAAAAAAAATTACAGTAGTGATGTTAATGGATAGAAAAAACAATGTAAAGAATACAGCAACAGGGTCAGACTGGGACAAGAAATAGACCCGGTCACCCAAAGAAAAGTGTCCCATCCCTCGCCTCAAAAAAGTGGCCCACCCCTTGACCTCTGATGACATCCCCGGAAGTGATGTCATTTGACCCCACCCCAAAGTGACATCCCGGGAAGCGATGAAAACACGACCCCTTGACAAAACAGGAAGTGGCATCAAATAGCATTGTTCCTAAATACACTAAATTACTGTGAATCCAAGCAGACGTCCAAGGCCAAATGATAATATGTTATTGTATAGCATTTATGCTTAAACTCTGTTTTTATAGAACAAATATGCATACAGTATCACCCAACTTGTGTTGGTACTCATTTAGTCGACCCAAGAAAGATGAAAGGCTTTTTGAAAAGAAAAAAAAATGAAGAAAAAAAATATTTTCTTTTTTTAATTTTTTTTTTCCAAACCGGCCCAGGAATGGCCAGAAACCTGCACCCATTCCCCAGGGACGATTTCGGCCAGGCCACAGGCCGAAAATGCCGAGGGGCCAATCCGACCCTGTACAGCAAGTGGCATTTCTGGCATACCAACAGTGGTAATCCAGCAACACCACTACCATTATCACTGGGCCAGAGGTAATGGTATAATTGGGTGGATTTTTGAAAATACTCTGTCAGTGGTGGTAATTACCACCAGTGGTATTTCTGCTCAGAAATTCACAGAGACTGTAACAAGACCCTTAATCTGAAGAAGGGTCCTCTACACAAAGGAGGTACACAAAGGAGCTTGTCCCCTACTGACACCCGCACAACTCCACTGCTATGTACGGATCAGTGGTACCATAAGAGCAGTACCACAAGAAGGTGATCTACTTTTATTTCTGCCTCTTTGGAAGAGGAATTTTTAGGTAAAAATGCATTTTATAATTAAGCAATAAACCTTGATGGGCAGGGGCATTACTGGGTCAGGTAATGCTCTCAGGCCAAGTTACAGGCCCTTAACGTGAGCGCCGGGCTTTATCAAACCCATTAATGCCATCACCTGGAGAGGTGAATTGCTTTTAACATCTGGGTATGCTTGCTAGGGTGATAATAGTTTATTTTTAAGTTGAGAAGCAGCACATTTGCTTTTTATCAACTTTAAAAAAAAAACTACAAACCAAGATGGCTACCATGGTCAGGGGAAAAGGGCATGTAGTCCCTTCCCCCTTTCCATGGCGGACAATGAGGTTTGGGGGGTGGAGAGGTGGAAATTGGGGTTGTGGATAGCGGGAAGGGAACACAGGCGTACTTGCCCGCTGTCAGGCTGGCAAGATGGCAGCTCCCGCTCCTGATGAGTCTCGAAATTCAGGATTTTCCTTGAAGTAAAACCGATGTTCCAAGTTTCCTGATTGCCTGGGAGACTGACTGAGCTCCCCTTTCTCCCCCCCCCCCCCCGAAGAGCTCATCTGGTTTAGTCTACTTGGTATGTGAAGACGATGGAGTGGTGAAACTCATGTGCCTGATTTGTCCAGTAGTCAAATTGTCTCTTCATCCTCGCTACTTTTGACAGTTCTACATTTATTTCTCCTATTAGCTTCTAAAAAACCAACTTCTTGTCGTCTCCATTCATAGGCATTCTGAGCATTTAAGGTAATTGGTAATATTGCCCACTGACAGACAGTGTTTCACACTCGACATGCTTGCATTTAAATCAAAGTTTCTATTGACTTGTAAGATTACTTTTATTTGCATCAAATATCTCAGCATTTAACACAAAACTGAAATGATGTGGTGTTAGGCTCCACCCTCCCCCCAATAACGATTCTGTGAATAAGGGCATGCACACAGCTGATGTGCAGCACAGCCTGTGCCCCAAAGTGGAAAAACGAATGCCCTTTCCTCAGTGCTGTGACTCTGCTGGAATGGCTTAGCTTATTTCACTGATCTGTGGTGCATCTGCCATTCCACTACGCAAGCTGCAGAAGGTCCTCTTCCACTTGCACTACAAGCGCTGCCCCGGCTGCACTCTTCTGTTAGCTTGGACCCAACGACACTCCTATGGAAAGGTCTCGGGGCCTCCACATAGAAGTCAAGGAGGGTGGCAGTATGTCACTACACTACCTGAAATGTCCATGGAGTCCTCCTTTCCCTTTCCAAGGTGCGCCCTGGAGGCTTTCACTGCCCGCGTGCCGTCTCCCTGGTATACTGTGTAGGGTTTGGATTAGTTCTGCAGGGAATCACTGGTTTAAATACAAGACCAGAAATCTGGCTGATTCCAGTCAACTGACAACATTTGAAAAACAATGTGCCAATGTGCCATTTACAATAGGCCTGCTGTGCAGTCAAAACCTGGAACAGTTCTGCAAAATCGACTCTCACCTCAGAGATCTGCGTCCAACCGGCAGTCATCGGTTCAAATCCCAGCAGCGCCAACTCGATCCTTCCTCCTTCCCAGGTCAATACATGGTGTACCATTGAATATTAATACCTATTATTGGGGTAGAGAAGCTATCAAAGAACTAGGTTTTAGGGACTGAACAGATCTCCCTTCCCAATTATTTAATTAAATAAAACACTGCATCAAGCATGACTTTGTAACCAAAGCCCACCTGTCCCCAGCATTTACATGTCATTCCATCAGGACCTTGTGGTTCTGGGTCAAATGGGGATACAGAGTGTCACAAAGCAGTCCCCGTAGATCTGAATATCTCTGTTACCAAGCCAGTGTAGTTCAAAGGTGAAACTTATAAGGCCATTCCATTCAATGTATCCCCTCCTTCAACTCCTTTACTTAAGAAATAGCAAAATAAATTAGGTGCATGCTTGGTAATTGTTAATATATATGTTTGTTTCCAGGTGTAAATAATATGGCAGAACAGTGGTTTGGCAATGAAGCCCATGGGGGACTGTATGGGGTGTACATGCAACAAGATGGCCTTCCAGGATGTTCTTCCATACAAGGCTTTACCATTTGGAAATGCTGGGACTACGGCATCTATTTCCAGGTAATGCACTCATCTCTACTTGCTCACTTTAATGGTTGATTTTGTATCTATCAAAACATTCCCTCAAAGTAACCTCCGAGAGCAGCAAGTACAGAATACCACACACGACAAGACAACTGTGTTCTTGTGTCACCGACGTTAGGATTGTTGAATATGTATAAAAGGATATGGCAGACACAGGTGGGAGGATTTGCTAACTACACACCATGAACGAGTGGACAAATGTTCAGCAGAACTGAACACTTAGGACTCTGGAGGCATTTTCAGACTGGAGTGGGAGGCAATGTGGGAGAATAAAAAATAACTCTGCTAAAAAAGTAGTGAATATGTAGATCAAAACTCTGAGAAATAGCACAGACCGTCGAAGAAACCTTTAGAGCGAACTCCAAAGAAACATAAGCAGGCCACGGTATGGAAATAGTGAGGATGTATATGAATGTACTTATTTTATTTGCATGCTTTTTAAAGCTTATGCAATGTACAAAGATGTGAGCTGGCACCTTTGTCATTTACCATGAGTGTAGAGAGTAAACAGGGACATAAATATTAGACTCTGTGTATTTTACATGCCAAATTTTTAAAATTAATCATTCTATTACAGACCACTGAAAGTGTTCAGATATCCAACGTGACTCTTGCGGACAATGGAATGGGAGTTATTTCTATAATATACACACCCCCATCCACTTCCCATGAAACATCAAACAAAACTGTGAAAATTAAGGTAAGCAAATATATAATAAAGTCCCATCAAGTCAAGTTACTTTCGAATAACAGCAGTTTCCATAAAATGTACAAAATCAAAAAAACGCTCATACAAAATACAGCAATATAAAATTACAAGAATTAGAGAATCTACTACAGTTAATAGTACGTATTGTATAGGTTAGGGGTCTGCTACCTTTAGCTCTCTGGATTTTTCAAAATAGACCTAGTCAGCATAGTCAATAATGAGGAATTTAATTATTAATTGATTTTTAATAATGCGCGTAATACCTGAGTTTGGTTTCAAAGCACGGATCAGGGATTCAAACCTGGGTTGCTCTGAGTGGTCTTGCTTCCAAGACCAGCACGTTGCTATTACTATGACTCTGACTACTACTACCACTATTACTGCTTCTACTATGACTACTACTACAGCCATTACTGCTTCTACTGTGACTACTACTGTTACTGCTAATACTACTGCTATTACTACTACTTCAACTATTACTGCTTCTAATATGACTACTACTATAACTGCTACTACTATTGCTACTACTATGACTACTACTATTACTGTGAATACGATATTACTATTACTACTCCTACAACTATTACTGCTACTACTATGACTACTACTACAACTATTACTGCTTCTACTATGACCACTACTACTATAACTGCTAATACTACTGCTACTACTGTGAATGCTACTATTACTGCTACTACTATGACTACTACTACTTTTACATCTAATACTACTGCTACTAGTATCATGATCACAGCTGCTATCTGTATTAGTATCATAAGTAGTATTAGTAGTACTAAAAAAAATGAAAATGTGCACTTTTAAGTAGCTTTTGCTATGGTAGTTTCTCAATGCCTTAGTTCTTAATTACACTTCTTTCTATCTAATTCAATAGTACTCACTGTATCGACCTCAGAAGGCACTAAAAGCAGGATTCATGGTTGCTACCTGCAGGTTTCCCACAGATCTCACCAGTGTTTGGTGAACTCACGGCATCCCATGGCATAGCGTTTAGATGTTAAAATGGTACAGATAAGGAAAGCATGCCCGCCATGAGCCATCAGCACTTGGGTACCCTAGCATTGTTTTTTCAGGAGTGGAATCTGTGCCTGCGGGCCAGCTCTTCCGATGCAGAATGGGTGAAGGTTACCATAGAAGCTGAGATCTCCAGGGAGCAGCCTCGTTAGAGCTACTTCCCATGTCTACCTACCTGTACCAATGCCATGCATTGTGTACGGCATTGGAATGTGATTAAAACGCTGCCTTTCTACCCGTATCTGGTGCCCTTCACATAGCCCTAAACGTGATCCACTTACAAGATGCTGACACCTCACAAGCCGTCCTGTCAGTGGATGGAGTCTGGGTCTGGTTCGGGGGTGCAGCAAGGAATGGACAGACATACTATAGAGGCCTGGTGTGTGTTCCATCTGTGGTGCGCCCACTTGCCCGCGGTGAATACACAGACATGCAGACACACTGCAGCTGGATCCGCATACTGTGAACATGTGTGGCTATGGGCAAGAGATGTGATAACAGTGGAAGTGGATTTGTCATTAAACATCAGTGAAGTAGGTAGCCTTTCTGGTTTTATTTCCTGCCGTATTCAGGAAAAAGCTCTATGAAGAACTGACTTACTTGGTATTAACAGATCCTTTAATTATAGGCCTGAGACTAGTACATATCATTTGTTTCCTTTGTCACTGCTTTTATTTGATACTTAACATGGAGCTATTTCTATTGTCAAGGACTCTTTGATTGTGGGAAGCAGCCCGGGGTTCAACTGCTCTGATGTCCTCAACGCCAGCGACCCGTACATAAAGCTTAGCGTAGATCATCGGAGCACAAGACCTCCAACAGGTGAACATTCTTTCTTAACGGGATTTGATTACAGTGTTACATACATGACAATGTAATTAAATTAATATTGGGTATTCTTTTTGCAACCAAGGTGGAACAAGTGGCATCTGCTGGCCAACTTTTGCTTCTGGACACAATGCTGCACCGGATCACCCACAAGCAGGCTTGATGAGCTACAATGCGATTAGTGGCTTGATGACTGTAGAAGGTAGGAGCAGAATGATCCAGATTTCCTTGTGTATTTACTTGATCTCTTGTGTTAAGATGTAAGCTGCTGCATGACGGCTGGCGTGGGGCATGGGTTGTGTCACATAGAGTACCATCTGACACTGTTAATAATCGTGGGTGCACGGCTCCCTGGCGCAGTTTGGACCACCAACTCTGGCTCCTGCATCTCATTAGTGCATGTGTACGTGGGTGGAAGCTTGGCCTTACCGCCCCCAAATAGCAGCAAAGGAATTAATGGATCCTGCGTGTGCACCAGCCATGCTGGTACATGCTGCTATGAGTGCCCGCTGCTCACTAATGTGTACGACGTGCTCTGACATCCATAAACCTCCCTGACGAGGCCCCGCTGCGGGTGGGCTTGCTCACCGAAGTCCCCTTTGTACGGTCTGGGCTCAGCACGCCGTGCCTTGTGTGCAAGGCCCTGCACAGCCAGGACCTTCCTGGGGACCGCCAGATCTCCATGGTTACATGTCGCTGGAGGACTTTACATGCGTTTAAAAGTTTTTAAAAAAAGAATCTACGGACCGAGGAGGCTTCAAAGACCAGGCAAGGCCCCGGGAGGGCTGGAGAGGGTGGGTTCTGAGGAGGGCCGCATCTTCCCAGCTGTTGGTGTGCCAGTCCCCACCTGCCACGCCCTTGACCCAAGGGTGCTTGTGCGGTCTGGCCAAGGCCCACAAGGAGGGCTCTGGTTAAAGTGGGTGAGGCGGACCATCCAGGATGTGATGTCGGCCAAGTCAGCAGGTAGGACTCCCACATATCTGTTGCCAGCAAAGTGTGTATCTACGCCATCTGCCACGGCTCTCACTTCAAGGGTGCACATACGATATGGTCCAGGGACCTGTGAAGGCTGCAGGTTAAAGTAGGGAGCCACAGAGATGGAGAGAGATAGAGAACGGACAATGATACCAGATTCAGTGGGAACTGGGGAGCACCCAGCAAGGCATTGTTCTGCACGCTGGGGCCAAGCAACATACAAGGGGGTCTGGACAGAGGGCCGGTAATGTGTAGGCATCAAGGAAGGGAGTGAGAGGGCCAGTCCATCCACAAGGCCTCCTGTTTCACAGTCACCCGGTGCCAGAGTTTGACGTAAAAGGGAATCCTGCCACACTTGGTCCTAATTGGGTGCACTGGCTGATATGCTGGACATGTTTTATGTGCCGGCAGAGATTATGGAGGGGGGCAGGAAGAAAACCCTCCCCTTATTTTATGCCGGGAGTGATGTCCATGAACTGTATAAAATGCTACCCCCAAGACAGAGAACATATCCAGCGACAAGGAAGCCGCTAACAGAATACTTTGCACCAATGGCGAACAAAAACAGTGATTTTGAGAGATTTCAGCTGCAGCAGGTGTCTCAAGGCCAGGGTGAGTCCATTGATGCATTTTATACAAGGCTCTGACAGCTAGCAGCCACTCGTGCCTTTCCGGATGAAGACGGTTAGCTCAAAGCAGGGACGTTTTTATGGGAGGGCAAAAGGGGCACTTGCCCAGGGCCCCACCTTGGAGGGGCCCCCAAAAGGCTGCCTGGTCTGAAGAAGTACGATTCCTTTGTTCACCAGATTTAAATAGCAAACATCAGGATATTTTATGGGATGGTGCTGAGGCTCTAAACCTATCGCCTGTCTATTTTGGCAAGTAGATTCTGCCTCGATCAATTCATCATGTATTTCTGTCTGTGTTCATTGTGGTATATTGAGTATTATGTTCATCATGTGCAATGGCCAATTTTGAAATGCATATTGGTAAATTGAGTGCCACAATGGTTCAGAAGCTAGCTCGGTGTGTTAAGCACTCATTGCAGGGATGTGTGTTCCTATGCAAGATTAGAATAGCACATTCCTGTAAAGCTGGCTGAACCTTTCCTGTGTCTGAAGTTTATAAACATGCCTGCATATGTACTTGGTCTTGCAGCACAACAGGTGCTATTATCAGCAATCTATCTGCACTAGATAGGAGTTGCTATAAAAACAAACATGTCATCCTTATGGTGTAGGTCTAGAAATTGGTTTGGTCCGATGGGGTGCTGTAAAACCTAGGTAATCACCTCCAACAGTGAGCATAAACTGCTGATCCCAGAGATGAATACCTTTCCAAATTTGGAACCAAAGCATTCATGCTCGTATCATGGCTTTGCCAGCAGACAATACAGTGATCCTGGTCAAATCATCTAATATGTTGTACATTACTGTACTGTCTTCTGTGAGGTTTTCCTCCTCGCATGCTGGTTTCATCATTTAGCCCATTACTTGATCTTTCTTCTTATGTAGGCCATTTGAGTGGAAGGGGTGGTAGACAGAAGGGAGCGGACCAGATGGTGCAGCACTCGGGCAAGCATATTTTAAAGTCTGCTCCTTTGACACAAAAATTGCTTTGCATTAAAAGTCAAAGGTTTTTCTGCACGTTTATAAATGGCAATTAAACAAGAAGACCAACCCAGATTAAATCTGTTAAATTACACTGATTGGTATGCTGGTAGTTATATACTTCTTTTGATGATTGAAAGAATGAAGCTAGAATCATTCTGTGTGAAACCATTCTATAATATTTTGTTTTTAAAAATTGTCATGGTTGGTAATGTGATTGTTGTACTTTCCAAGTCAGTTTTATAAAATGAGATTATTTTAGTTTATGGTAAGAACTGGTAATGAAAGTGTTCAAATGTAGAAATTGCTGAGTTGGCACCAATCCCAGATTCACCCCTTAACCAGTGTGTGTAATGGTGGGCATCTAATCTAATCTTGTATTGCCTAGCCTCTCGAAATTGCCAGTCCCTAGACATTTAAAAAATGGCAGCCCTTCAGCGAGATTTCCTTCTCAGGGTATGATCTTCAAAGCATACTCTTTCATGGTTTCACTGGCTATAGTGTTGCTACTATAATAGTGAGAATTGATACATTGGACACCACAGACACTTTAGTCTTTTGACCTCTAATGGCAACACTATTTGAAAACCATGTCCCACTTATAATCTCATTCTGTCTGCATACAGACACCTTCCTGGTAGCTTCTAATCTGCATCCACTATCCATGCTATCATATTTGTAGCTTTCTCCTTACTACCAATTTTACTCCTCTATCCATGCTTGAGCATGTTTGCATTCTGTGAGGCAGCAAATGTGAGTTCTCTGTCTATTCTGGGTTACATGTACCTTTTACATACAGTCCTGGATCAATACTACAGGCTGCATACCTTCCTGGATGATATTGATAAAAAGCCTCCTGTATCTATGCTAGAACAGAAGTAACCTCTTCGTGGATGGAGAATGTTGGCCTTCAAATGGTAAGGGGACTTAAAGGGAGTAAACATCCTTATTTTTAATGCTGCGAGGCAACATGTTAACCTATGTGTTGTGATTGTGGCAGGGGGGAGCACGGCAGATATTCTTGATCACTTCATTTCTTTGGTTTGGTGGAGGGGGCCCCAAAGATGTCTGTGCCCAGGGTCCCAAAAGTGCTTAAGAGGGCCATGGCTCAAAGGCCAAATAATACATGCATGCCGCTCAAGTAAACTGTGCAGCGACAGCCTGAAAGAGCCGGGAATGCCCCTGGCAAGAATGCTGGAGGTGGGAAGACCCCACAAGCTGGCCACAAGCAGGGCGTTGATGATCGTGTGGGCCATCAAAGGGCTGAAAGTGGGTGAAGTGCATGCTGTCCAAGCGCAAAGCAAGAAGAGCAGAGTGGGGAGTGCAGCCGCGCAAAGCACGGGCACAGATGAGGGTTCCCCTCAGGAGTGTGAGTATTGTGAAGGAGTGATGCTGCGCATTGGAGTGTGCCTGGCGATGGGGCGGCAGTGCGCGTGATTCCACAACTCGGCGCACATTGCCTCTCTCTGCCAGACACCATGGCCGTCCATAAGTGCTACCAAGACTGCCGAACCGTGGCAGAACTGGCGCACGGAGGGGGCTGCCCACATAGCGACCATTGTCGAGGAACAGGCTGGTCGGGAGGTGACAGTCTAGAGGGCGACCTGGCGGCCGTATGCAACTAGGAAGACAAGGATGTGTTTTCTCTAGTCAACGGGGTACCGGCTACTCCGGCGTGCAGTGCGGGTGCTGCGGCCAAAGGAAGAATGCAAAACAAATTGGTGGCCCAACAGCAGAAGAATGCCATTGGACAAGGATGACTGAGGGTGATGGGGTTTGAAGCAGCAGTTCATGATGTTATTCATAAAAAGTTGTGCATGGTTTTGTTGTTGTTACCCTTGGGATGGGTTGTTATGATGTAAGCCACTGCATGACAGCCAGCATGGGTTGTGTCACATGGTGTACCATGTAGCACCATTAATAAAAGTGGTGTACAGCTCCACGTGCGCCAGATCCGGACTAATTACTGGGGCTCCTGCATCTCGTTAGTGCGTGCGTGGGTGGGTGGGGGAACGCCTTACCATCCACACAGCATCTTGTAGATATATGTAATCGTTCACAAACAGAATGTAGGTGTAAGGTTTTTGTAGAATACACTCCGCTATGACCCCTTTCGTTTCAACAACTGAACTAAGGAAGATGGGTGCATGATCCGTGAGCTTTTACCCTAAGAATTCCTCAGAGAGAGAAGAATGAATACATGTATTGTTGTCTTTTCATTACAAACTCTAGCAGTACTTATTCTCCCAGAGGTACTTAAATGCTATTCTTGTTACTTCAGCACCATGTACATAATCTCTTGCTTTGAACATTGATTTGCATCTCTGCCCTTTCACATTTCTAAACATGGGCGGTCTACTTGTTATCAGGTATACTACTTAGGCCTTCCAAACACTGACTTTTATAACATTCATTCAAACGTTGGTGCTCCCATGTGTTCAACGTTGGAGCCCCCTGCTTGCAGTTCCTCCCCTAACCTCTTCAAAATAGTTTTTTCATTTCAATACTGGTTCAACTCAAGGTCCAAAAACCTTAGCTAGGAGAATGGCAGAATCACAACATGATCTCCTTAGAAAGAGGACGTTGCAGTGCGTCAGCGGCCCTTCACCGCCACCCCCCCTCCTCCAACTCCCACCCCTATACTTTGAGTACCTCATTGTGGGTAATTATTACGGTAATAACTAAAATTGGTTACCAAGCATTCTGCAACTAGATTGTCAGTGATGCCAGTGCTAAATAAAACACCCACAATATTAACATATTACATAAATGACAACCCCTTTGCACTGACTCTGAATAAATCCCATTTAAGGCATCCCACTTCACATCGAAAGCTCTTCATTGTACTTGCACAGTACCTCAGGAGGGCCCTACTCCTCCATGTACGAAGCATGCACTTAGACATTCCAAGTATACACACAGCCAACTATCATTCAAGTGACCATTTGACTTTTCTCTTGTCCCTAATCTAGCATTTCATTGTAAATGGAATACCTATATGTTCTGCATCTCCGTCCAAGGATACATCTGGCTGGTCCATTTGAATTCTGTAGCATGCCCTCGTTACTTTCCTACCTAGATCTCGAAGAGCATTTGTTTTGCACCCTTGTATTATTTTGAGCAGTGCTTTACTGCCTATGAGGTTAGGTCCATACTTGTATAAATGTAGCAAACAACAATCAAAGGTGTGGCCCTACAGTCATTGGGGCCCCTACGAATCCCATGATCCCTGTGATTACTCATGACTGACTGTGCTGGCAAGGCTGATGGGAGTTGTAGGCAGTGGCGTAACACAAAATGCGAGCCATGCTGAGGGGGCACCCCCAGCTCGGCAAAAATTCATGGGTCGTGCCACACTTTGGGCCGGCCTAGATTATCACGCTTGCACAATACGCATGGACGTGCTGCTGAAGGGGTATACCGCACACTGTACTAGGAGAAAGATATAAATATGTGTTTTAATGCAATATACAGCACAGTTTCAGAGAAAAATTGGTTAAAAAGCCAGAGTGTTTGCCATTGTTTTGTAGGGTAAAACCAATCCAATACATGCAAATCACGCGTTGCTATTAAAAATGCCATGCCACATTGAAAACATGTCCCTCTGGCTGCACAGTGTAGACCAGTGTAGACACATAATATTACAGTAAAGCATGCCAGGCCACATTTAGACATGCCTAGACTGGTTGTGCAAAAATGCCAGTCGAAGCAATAACACTGATCAAGAAGAGAGCACACATTGAAGCCTGGGTCTCTGCTGCCTCTAACAACACAGCAAACCCTTTAAAATCTGCATGGAACTGGTCAATTCTGTTGCAGTCTCCAACTCTCCTATTCCCTCCCAGACCCTCTGTATGGCTCTGGCCTCTCACTTCTCTGCTAAAACTCAGGACATCCTGTCCACTATCTCCTCTTCCTCTCCCTCTCTTGGCCCCCCTTTGGCCATCTCTTCCTCTCCTCGTCCTTTCTCCTCTTTCTCTCTGACAACACCTGACAAGGTTTCTAGACAAGTCTGATCCATGAAAGTGATGTCCAAAAGGTGCTCCCATGCTCCTCCAGAACCATCAAGGACCATATTGACACCCTCGCTGCACCTTGGCTGATTTCTTTAATCACTCTTTCACCACTGGAACGTTCCCTCTCCCTTTAAGCACTCCCTTGTCACCCACTCCTCAACACGCCGTATGTCGATCCTACCTGTCAGGCAAACTATCGCCCAATCTCCATCATCCCATTCCTGGGCAAATTCTTGGAAAAAAGCTGGCCATCTCCCAGCTTACTCTCCACATTGAATCTGTTGTTTGTCTCAATGACCCTCGGTCTGGCTTCAGAGCTGCCAGAGGCACCAAAACCTCTCTCCTAAACACCTGTGAAGATCTGCTCTCTAACCTTGATTCCAGCATTCCTTCTGTCCTAATCCTCCTTGATCTTTCCTCTACTTTCGACACAGTCAACCATGCCATCCTGATAAATCGACTACGTGAGAACCTGGGCATCACGGATCAGGCCGTGGAGTGGCTGACCTCCTTCCTCTTGGACTGCCCCTCCCAGGTCCAACTTGGTCCCTTTCTCTCTGCCACCTCTCTACCTGTGGCATTCCCCAGGGCTCTATCCTCTCACCCTTGTTTTTCAACCTCTACTTGGCCTCTTTGGCCTACCTTCTCCTCTAACGTTCAGTGTTATGGGGATGGCTCTCAGCTTTCCTTCAGGCTACTCTCATCTCTTGCTCATTCCTGACTGTCTATCTGTGATTCAGGATTGGTGCACCGCCAATGATATCTACCTTAGTGCCATTAAGATGGAGATCCTTCTCATTGGACCCATGCCCCTGCTTTTCCTCTATCACTCTGGCCGCCCACCTAGGGCCCTCTTCCTTCACCTTCCTGCGAGGCAAAAAACCTTTTGTGTCATCTTCGATTCCACTCTTTCTCTCCTTGCATCTCGGATGTTGCCAAGAAGTCCCACTACCTACCAGCTGCTCCTCCTCAAAGGGACACTTCCCTTTCTCACTTTCCCCCAGAAGCTCACTGTCTCCAGAGCCCTGTTTCTCTCTAGGCTGGACTACTGCAACAGCCTCTTTCTCAAGCTGCCTTCCTTTCTCCGCCCTATGCAACTAATCCAGAACAGGACAGCAAGACCTATCCTTGGCCACAAGCCCAGGGATCATATCTCTACAGTCCTGAAATCTCTCCACTAGCTCCCGGTGGTTGCAATAATCAAGTTCAAGACCCTTTGCATTGTCCACAAGGCTTTCTGGGGTCAGGCTCACATTACATCCAATGCTCTCTTCCAAAATACCTTTTTTCTCGAGCCCTTCCTCTGGCTACCTCCAACTCTCTAAGGGCTAGACGCTTCTTCATGCAGAGAGTGGGGGGTAGATCTCTTTCCTCTGCAGATGCCTCTCTGCGCCTCCCAAACTTTAGCGGACCACCTGATGTTCCGAAAGCAGCTCAAAACTTTCCTCTTCTCCTCTGCTTTCGCTCTCTCCCTCCCCTGCTGACCTACCTGACCTCCCCTGCTGACCTACCTGACCTACCGGTCTGCTGTACCGACTGGTTGCTTGGCTACCCTCAGAGTCTCACTGAGTCAAGGCTCTTTCTTGATCTGTCACCCTTGCACTGCCTCCGGCCTACCACACACCTAGGAACTGTAACTGTAACCCTACAGTCCCTTGTCCTCCTTGCACTACCTAGAGCCTCGCTGTCCTGGCTGCACCTACTCAGAGCATTACAGCCCTGTTTTCCCCTACCTTCTTCCTTGCACTTCCCCATTCCTTTCCCCTTGCATTTCTCATTCTTGCACTTGCACGATTTGAATGACACAAGGACTAGTAAGATCATTTGTCTTGGCCACCCTCTATCTTCACACCATTGCTTGTCGCACCAAGAAACACTTGTGTATTGGCATGTTATAATAGACTTATATCATATCATTTTATCACAGATGCTCAAAAAAATATGCGATGCTGCAGTAAGAAATGGATATACTGGCAGCACCCAAATGACAATCTAGCCAGGTAATTGCACTTAGCAGGACTGCTTTATCAGAAATGTACAGTCAAAAAAAGCTCATAATAAACTGAGGAATAACTAGACTGGGTGCACCAAAATGCCTCTCTAGCCACTAATACCACATATCATGCTTGCTGAGCCTGGACATGGACAACCATTATGATTTATCGCACAATCCCACCGCCCACACATCCCCTCTCCCTCCCATGCCCTACCCCAACCTCCAAAATCAGCTCCTTGGCCCAGAATTACCTTCACGTCCCTCTTCCTTGTCCCAGAGCTTACGTTTGAGGATCCTTGCCTCATAGGTAAGTACTGGCATGAGGACGAGTGGGATTAGGATTAATGAATATACAGGTAGCTAAGTCAGGCATTACCTCCATTTACCTCTACCTCATCCCAGTGCTTGTGTATGAGGCATGGTGCCTCATACCCAAGTACTGCCTCATACACAAGTACAGGGACAAGGAAGAATAGGGCTAGGACTAATGACGATTACCAATAATTAATTAAGGCATTAAACACAAGTAGGGGCTTAACAATATTCAGTTGACTGGGCTGCAGCACTCACCTTTAGAAAATGTGGGCTATGTTGACTCAACCTGGCTGACCTTCAGAACAGTTACCGGACAGAACAGGACACAAATGTTAAATGGCACCTGGGTTTCGCTGTTAACAAGGGCCCAGCCGTTACTAACGTAAAGCATTTCACTGTTAGTACCTGCATCCAAATGCCAACTTCTTTAGGCAATTGAAATTTGATGTGGGTTACCCTTCCCTTGATTGGAAGGATAGAAAGGGAACAGGAGACTGTTCATGCTCACAACAGTTCATAAGTGGGTGCTTTTACACTTAAAGGAGAGAGTTAACTGCTTGTAACATTGAAGCTGCACTAGAATAGTCTCATTAAAATGCGTAAAGAAGTTAGATGCCCCCACACAAATAAGTTTGCTTCCCCCACCACCCGTGAAGTTAGCGCCTCTTCCAACATTTGAAGAATCAGCCCGCCAAAATGTAGGTTTTGTTGTGCCCCTGAACACAAGCACAAACACCATTCACCATATACATGCATGCACGCCCAGCCATCCTTACATTTAAGTGTGCACTCTTTCACCATACAGGCACACCCAGGCAGCCATTCACACATTTAAGTGTGCACCCTTTCACCATACACTCACACAGGTAGCCACCTCCACATTTAAGTGTACACCCTTTCACAATACACTCACACACCTCATTGGTTTGAGGGTCGCCCTATTACTAAAAAAAGAAACCGTTGTTACCAGACAGGCAAACTATGAGTTCTGCTCCCAGGTGCCTTCCCGCCCACCAGGTCTGACCAGGCGGGCGTACCGGTGGTCAGTCAAAAGGCCGAAAACAAAATCTCGAATGACAAAAAGCACGAAACAAAAATCTCGAAAAAAAAAATATCGAATTTTTTATTTATTTATTTATATATGTTTTTGGGGTCAGGTAAGTAAAAAAAAGGGGTAAAATAAAAAAAAAAATGAAAAGGGTTTTTTTTTAAAAAAAAAAAAATTCGATATTTTTTTTTTCGAGATTTTAAATTCGTGCTTTTTTTTCGAGATTTAGTTTTTTCGAGATTTTGACTATAAACCGGCCGTACCGCCACCCGCGAGCAGAGCATGTCGGATGCACCGGCACCATTCACTATGGTGCTGGTGCATCCGAGCTCCCCATTCCCATTGAACCCTATGAGGATCAAATGAGAATGTGGAGCATATTTTTCCAGCCCCAGCGAATGGCCAATTACCGGTAACTGCCCATTCGCAGGTGCCAGAAAAAAGTGCAAGTTTGGCGGCAGCCTACAGGTTTTACCGGCAAGGCTACCGCCAAACTTGTAATGATGCGGATTGTCTCTTTTTGAAATCACTCTGACTTCATGAAGAAATTATTTCTGTTACGGACCGAACCATAACGGAAATCATTTCTTTATGAAGGCAGAGTGACTTAAAAAATAAACTATTTCTTTATTAATTCAGAGGACTCCCCCAACCCATGACATGGAGGCCTCCAGCCTGGGGTCTTCCAAGTCGTGGGGGTAGAGGGAGCCTTCTGACTTCAAAAAGAAGGTTTCTTTTTGTAGTCACTTGTCTTCATAAAGACATTATTTCTGTTACAGAAATAATTTCTTTATGAAGGCAAAGTGATTTCAAAAAGAAATTTAAAAAAAAAATATTTTGAAAAAATTATTTTTTTTCATTTTTTTTTTCAAGTGGGGCCCCCTCCCAGGCATGTGCTAGCGGGCCCCCCCGCACCGCGGGGGCTGCGGGGGCCCCTGTTACACCAGTGGTTGTAGGCCAAAAGATCTTAAGAGCCACTGGTTGCCTGCCACTAGCTATACCATATCAGGTAGCGTCAAACTACTGAGGAGGAGTTCTGTGACATCACAGCTGACAAATGTTCATATTTCATAGAACAATGGGTGTTTCAGTAGGCATTTGAGAGAGTACGTACATTTACAAAGAAATTAAATCGCTATCTGGTGTCTGCCAGAACCTGGAATGCCTAGTCCAGGATAATTGAACTCCAGAGGTACGCTAATGATGTTTACCATCAGACTTGGCGACCACCCTCGTAGCAACTTGAGCGCAGAAACAATTTTGGAGGAAACTCTCGTGTTAAAGAAGACATGTTCTTGCAAGTCAGCTGAAAAGGTGTAACCCACCAGAAGTACATGTACCACGGCAGGCAGACTGACCATGGACGCAAAGTCCGAAATGCATTGGCTTCTTAGTCTGCCACTTCAATTATAGAGAAGGCGTAATACAAGACATTAAAAAAGTGACATCAAGAAAACCAAAAAATGGCATTCATGATGTGTGTGACCTGTGGTTGTATTTCATTATTGATGCAGTAGAATTTGCTACACGGGTGGACGCCAGATCTGATGGTAATTATCATCGGTTTAACCCCAAATGTTCATATTTGGTCACATAATCACGGCGTATTTTACATTCATATATTTGTATATAATGTCTAACAGAGGAATGGCTGAATTAAAAGTGAGAGAATGAATGAGCTGGGGAAAGAGGTGGAGGTCCTTTTATTTCTCTGAGGGAACTTGGCTGTTCTTTTGGACGTTGAGTGTTAGAGGTGAGCAAGAGTGAAGGAAATGCATTGAAAGGCATCTTTTTGGTTTCTGATAGCTCGTACATTCTACAGCAATCAAACAAGTTTGCATTGTCCAAAGTGTAAGCAAGGGATGTCTTTCATTGTTGCCAGATTCCACCTTCATTGGATTTAAGAACATATGTTCAGGTGAAAGAAGCGTGATGTTTATGACTAACCCTCTGAACGAAGACCTACAGCATCCCGTGCATGTGTCGGCAATACGCATGTTCGACACGGCAAATGAGTCAAAGGTGTTTATACACAGGCCAGATGTTGGGTACGTATTCATGAAAGTGCTACACAATTCTGTTGGCTTGTTGGGCTGACGCAAGTATGCAGGTATTTTTCTATGGTTGTGAATATCGGGGCCTTAGGATGCTGAAGAGCGAATTTTTCAAACGTTATGAATGCATGGAGGCAGCGACAATCATGTACACTGAGGTTCACTGCAGTATCCTCCGTGCGGATGTGATTGTTTGCACTGCGAAGGACAACAACGCATGGAATTCCAGGTGGTCCCAGGTGACCATGCATTGCTTTCACTCTGTAAATTCCTCAAGTCAATCATTTATATTTGCTGGAGTCAAACCATGACAGTTAATGAGGGAGTAGATAATAAGTCAGTAAGGCAGAATATCTCTGTTTTCGGCCGGCAGAGAAGAAGAGGGAATTCAAAAGATATATTGCCTAGGAGAAATGAGTGGACATTGGATTGTACATTTTTGGGAAATGTGATTCTGTCATCCCATAGCTGATGCGGTTTAATCCGCCTCAAGAAATTCCCAAGTACTTTACCTAAGGGTGCTGGAAACTCTGAGCAAACTGAATCCAATATTTCCTATACACCAGCCAGTCTGGATATCCAGGAATGGAGTTATCCTGTACATCTTACCCCCACTTTCCCAGCAGGAACCATGCTGTCTGAGCTGTGCTGGGCATGAGTCATGGGTCAGCGCTTTTCTGATACTCAATTATTGTGACTTTTCAGGCAGGTAAGGACAAAGATCTTTCCCTGGTCTCTTACAAAAAAGGAAAGACACATGACATTCAAGAGAGAGGATTTCATAGAAGAATCCTCATGCATATTCTAATATTGCAAACTTGGGATTTAGACTGCAGATAGAGACATGGGGCCTCATTCCGAGTCTGGTGGTAACTCTGCCGGTGCTACCAGGGGAATTGCAGCTGGACTCTGAATAATTTATCAGCGCCTGACCTCCCGGTGCCACCTGCTCATTATGAGTCCGGTGGCTGGGAAGTCAGGCGCCAGTATATTTTTCAATCCCCATTCCCATAGAGTTCTACAGGACTCTATGGGAGACGAGACACAGGAGCACCTGCCTATCGTGGCCGCTGCGCTCGGCAGGGTCAGAGCTGTTGGGCACAGCCGCCACAGCAGGCAGACTGGTAGTTTGCCAGTTCGGAAACAAGGGTGCCAGTGAGTTTACCTGCACCCTTGTTTCCAGACTGGCAAACTTGTAATGAAGCCCATGGTCATTTCAGTCTGAGCATAGTTTTTCCCTGTGGCCCATCACCTAGTCAAGATAATGGCATATTATCATTTTTGGGATTTCATGTGAGTTCCAACTTAGATGAACATATACACTCAAAGGTAATGTCACCTGAAGCCAACACTGGGACTATTCACAGAGTTCATGGTTTTGTCAAATAGCCTCACCTCCAATTTAGAGGAATTTTACTAGGCTGAAGGCAGATTCTCCATGAGGTTCAATCTCTCCCACAGGCTGTCTAGATCCCATCCCGCCCGATTAAGTCCCATAACTCTGCTTAGCTAAAGATTTCAGTCTACTATTCTTGTTAAAACAGAATGTAATTTGTGTAATGTGATAGCTGTCAAAATTGAATATAACATTTCAAATACCTCTGGCTTTCTGTAGAAAAGCAAATCCATCTGACTGTGTGGACATGGTCTGTGATGCCAAAAAGAAAGCTCTGCTGAAGGACCTTGATGGCTCTTTCCTTGGAATCCCTGGCTCGGTCATACCCCAGTCTGAGTTTCAATGGGATGGTGCCGATAAGCGACATGGCATTGGAGACTATCGGATTCCGAAAGTGATGCTGACCTATCTCAATGGGAGCCGAATTCCTGTCAATCAAGTAGCACCCAATAAAGGTTTGAGAAGTTTCTATCTTCGGGATGCTGATGAAAAATAGTTTTTCCTTATTCTTTTTGTTTTCAAAAACAACATTGTAAATGATGCCCCTGATACGGCAATTAGTCCATGTAAATATCTGTAGGCACCTACGCAGCTCTTTCCTGGAAAATAATACCCTATGCTGATTTCTCCTATTAGTGTACCCCAATACTTTTCATTATAAAAGTCTTACTGCCTAACCCATAAATATGGCAGCGGGATATTGTCAATTAAGTCGGTTCACAAGGTGTAAGCAATTCCATGTGCAGATGTTTCCCAAGCATGCAATGTTTTCACAAAGTGTATACTGTGCACTTGCAACATGGTGCCATATCTGCGGCAGCGGGTGTTCCCAGGAAACCACTAAGAAAGGGCGGGTCTGGTCTTTTTAAATAATAATGTCAGCGGTGCAAAGTGCAGACCTGCTAATGCAAGTTACCGCAGCTCAAGTCAGCAGTCTTTTTGGGAGTGTGTAGCAAACAGAGGAGAGCTGTTGTCTATAATTCTGAGGCTGAGGAGTAGCCTCTCCGGTGTGCATACTAATCCTTGAGCAGGTATAAGCCACCCCACAGGCCCTCTTCCCTTTGTTCAGATGGAAATATCTTATTTGTGCACATTGGTATTCACGAGCATTTTCCAATGTGCTTCCCACACTTATCTGCACACTTACCATAGACCTGACAGATCTAGGTGTAAGTAGAGAAGTGGGTGTGGAAAAGGGTCCCAGTTGCTTCGATGGGGAAGGGTCAAGAGCCATGGGAATATATCTCAAGGCCTTAAAGAAAGTGACATGAAAGGTATATGCTTTGAATGTTTTTCTATCCCTAGACAAGCATGATGTGCTCAATGGGTACAGTACATGTAGCACCCATTGAGTACAGTCCACATAGGGTGACAGGTTCAGGTCTAAGTGCACTTCTAAGTAAATGCTTCTATATGGCATATCCAATCTACGGAATACATATGTCACACATATGTTACGCATTGTTCTTGCTGAACATCATGTAAAGTCATAATGAGTGAACCCCGGCCTCTGTACATCAGCCCATACCAGTTTCTAAAAATGTAACCATCTTCATTTAATAGCACATGTTGAAAAATACCAATGCACTTCAGAGGCATGAAGATCTCCTTATGGTTTTGGTGGTTACAATAAATGAGGCAGTATTTACCTTCTGTTTTTACTGCCTGGCAATTTGGGCCTGGCATAATTTACGACATGTGGTAAACACCACCTGATTATGATGTCAAATACCTCATATTGTTGACTACAATCTTTTCCTTCACTAAAGAAGTGGAGATGTAATTTATAAAAAATCTCCAAGAAAGATTTGAAACATCAGCTTCACTGTAGAGAAATAACAAGTACTTCCTATCAATGCAAAAAATTACTTTGAGGGGTCATGCAAAGGTGCTAAAAATGTGTCTTTCCCTGGTGGTCGCAGCCTTATCCCCTTCCCAACAGAATCCAAGGAAGGGAGGATCGTTAATGACCCTTTCCGGAATTTCAAAAGATTGTATAGTAGCAATGTGATCTGCTACTGTGAGCAATCCAGACTAGAAAAGAGGGTAGACATGAATTAATAAATCATTTAAAAATGCTAAAGGATTGCCCAAAATGCCACATACAGTATTCCTGAAAATTGACATCTGCTACTGCCAACATGGCCATGTGCATATAATCATGAAGATTCCAAGAATTACCCCATGGAGTGACAGTAATGACCACATGCGGGATCGACCAATCTCTAAATGAGACCTAGAGCATCTCGAAGGGCTGTACTAGGGTATCTACCTATAGACAATAGTTTTAAGTGAGATGATGCCAAGCAGGGGAGTTCTTAATCTCATCCCAAGGCATTATGGCTTTGTAGAAGGCTTGAGTGATACACGCAATATTTCTGGACCACTCACTATAAGTCAAGGCAAAGCTCAACATTAGCTGTGGTTTGAAAAAGTGTTCAAATTCCTAAATGCACATCTTCTCTCTTCAGGTATCATCAGAGATTCTACATGTACCTACTTGCCAACGTGGGAAAGTTACAAATGCTCTGGACTGGATTACGAGATGCTGGTCATCGAGAGCCTTGACTCTGATACAGAGACCAGACGTCTCTCACCAGTGGCTGTTCTCGGAGCCGGTTATGTGGACCTTCTTAATGGTACGTGAAACGAAGGCATATCGGAAAATCATTTTAACCAGATGCATGGTATACTTCACTTTCAAAAATGCCTTTCATAAACACTGCTATTAAATGACACTGGCACAAATATGCTTCATAATGAAGCCCACACGTGGATAAGAACATAATACAGTCATTCAGCTGAGATTGTGTAAACGTACAAATAGGTGGGTCACGTTGTGTCTATGGTGTTACTCCCTTGAGGAAGTTGTTTGTAAACCTAAGTTAGTTCTGATGCCTACTATGCTCCATGATCTCCTTTCAAAATTATCTATGTTTGGAGTGAGCACTTGGCAAGGCAGTTACTCTACTCAAGACACTGGGCCTCATTACAAGGGTGGCATAAACACTGGTAAAAGGGTGGTAAAACCAGACATCTTTTAAGGGTCCCGCGAGGGGAAGAGGGAGGTAATAACGGGCCCTTCATAATGTGCCCGTTATTACCTCCCTACCCATTCCCATTGAGCCCTATCGGGGCTCAATGGGAATGGGGAGTGGTTCCTTCAAGAAGGCTCCAAAGTTGGAATGACCCGGTTATTCCTCATTGAAGAAACCCGGTAATGGAGCCTGGTTTGGAGGCAGTCATGGTTCTAATAGGCCCACTGTCGTGATGGTGGATGCTCCTTAAAAATAGATGCAGCTTTGGATGTACATGTGTTTGGGTCAGATATACTGTGTTCACATCGTTGTCCCTCTTCTATGTCATAAGGTCAATTGAAATATTATCATATAGTGCTGACTTGCAATTTTGCAGCATTGAGAAAGGCAGGAGTCTGTATCCCTCAAGTTAGTGGTGCTTATTGAATTCAGCACCACTATGCGTTGTATTAACAACACCATTCTATACAACATGCAGTACCACTGAGCTGTCTTATTGGCAGTGCAACCTCTCTGATAGACACAGGAAACAGACTTGCCACTTCTAAGCGCACCATTCATGCACTTTGCTTGGAGAATTGTACATGTTGATTTTTGCATTTCAGGTTTAATGTCTACATGAAAATACTAGAGGGGAAACTATTTCTCCTGAGGAGATGTATAGATATTGGTATTATATTGTTCCTGATGTTAACACAGAAAGGCAGTTAACATCACATGCCGCCCTAGAACAGCGATTATGGCTTTGCTACATGCATCTGGCCTGGCAGTATCTCTCACTCATCACTAGACCACTTGCGACATTTCAAAATTCACGTTGTGTTAGAACTGCAACCAAAGCTTCTTAAATGCTTTAAGAAGCGGTTGCTGCTGCTGCTGCATGCCCGCACATCATTGCCGAAATGCAATGGCTACCAAGACCTATGAGGTCTGAAAAAAGACCAATAATATATTTAACTCGAGCAAATAATACAAGAAACATGCAACACGAAGTTCCAATATAATTTTGGAAAGGGAATGTTACTATATGTCAGAGCATGTGGGTGGATTTTTAAGAATCGTGATGATCTAGACTTTGTTGCATTTGGGGGTGATTCCTCTCTGTGGAACTCAGGTTGGTTCTCTTAAACCTTGACGTTCCTCAAGCGAAGATTAAACCTACGAATAACTGAGTTGCCTTCACCAGACACAACTCTTAGAAGTTGGATTTAGCCAGACACAAAACATATGCGTATCCTTGCATGTCAGACACATCTCACACATCCTTCTTATCTCTAATAAGATTCACAAATATCGGTTTTGTACCCAAAATGGCATCTTAATTGACAGCAATATTATCTTCAGCTGAACAACAAAATATAATAAAGTATGTACACTTAGTCCAGATATTACGTTTGTTTGGCTACAAAAAGGGTATTTTGCCCCAGAAACTGTGAACATTTCACTCAACATATATAGTACAGTGAATTATAAAGTGTCACTGTGTACCCCAAAAAGTAGTAATTAATCAAAAAACTATTAAAATACAGTATTTGTGTACTCAAATCCTTGCATTCCCTGATACCCCAAAACAGTGTCTTCTGACCCTGAAAACCAAAAGGAGTTAAAAAAGTCTTGAAGGAAATCCCAGATCTAAATTCTTTAACTATACTTTTGCGCCAACCACCATAATGTGCAGGAGTGCTGGCAATACATCTGTTGATTTGATCCCAAGAGGCTATACATTAGATCCCAAAATTATTCAAGTTGAAATACAAAATCAAGTTGGGGAAAAAGAATGCACCTATCTCCCTTTCAAATAAAGATACATACCGCTTCTGAATGCCGAACACTTTGACCTGGCCTCTATTTCAGCCATCCAAACATGAATTTCTAATACATCCCACACTTCCTTCTGTCAAACTAGACGACTTTGTCTGTTAGGTACCCATTTTGCAAACACAAATACTTATATACTCCGGGACCCAAAACCAAAGTACATGCTGTCTCATAATCTACAAACTACTGGAGGATTTCAACATGTCACCTGACGCGGTCTGTCAAAGGTTTCTCTCCAGCGTGTCAGGCTACACCATGGAGCTCATTGTTTTCCTTTGGGCCACTAGGAATGAGACGTGTGACCTGCAACTCTAGCCAGATATTTGAACAATTCTTGTTGGAACAGCTCAAATCCTATTTTATGACCACCTCTCCCCACCAGCCCATACCCTGCCAGACCCATCGATCCTTAAACTCAACCCACCATTCCATGTTCTGCCCACTATGCAATTGAAGTATTTCAAAGGGTCATCTGATCCAGAAGAAGGGAGGCCTCCCCTCTGGTTTGGAAGTGTGGAACCTATTCCTTTTAGTTGGAGCAGTAGGAGGGTGCCCCAAGACCAGCACTGCCAGCCAGGCATTTGAACAAGTTTTGGCGGCATAATGCAAATTCCTTCTTACGACCTAGCCATCTCCAACCTCACCCCATGCTCGCAAGCTCTGCTGGCATGTAATTGGAGGATTTTAGTCAGCCATATGACGTGGCCTGAGCAGCACTTTCCCTCCAATGTGGAAGACCACTGTGTGGGGTTCATTGTTTGTTTTTATTTGGAACCTTAAGAAGGTGCTCTGTGACTAACGCTCCCAACTATGTATTTGCACATTTTCTGATGGCGCAAATCCTTTTCCTGGAACCAGCCCTCCCTGCTCTTGCTCCAGTATCCCTTGCTCAGCTCAGCCTGCGATTGGAGGATTTCAGTGGTGCTGTGAGCCTATCTGAGAGAGGCCTCCCCTTTGGTTTTGAAGACAGCTGCACAGAGCTCATTGTCTTTACTTGGAGCAGTAATCTGCAACCCACACTTCCAACCAGGTATTAAACAACGTCTGGTGGCATAGCATCAATGATTTCTCACTGACTGAGACCTCCCAATTCTCGTACAAACATCTCGTGGTTTGCAACTGGAGGATCTGGGCAGGCGAAGTGTACCACACGACTACTTACTCAGACCTCCCAGAGCTGTGTTGCCCCGGCAGCTGGAAATGGGAAGGAAAAAAGGGTGATGTCTGTTTGCTATGGTGCCCAAGCCATCCTTCATCCACCCTCCTTGCATAATCTGCACCAGGTAAGGGACAGCATCCCACGTGATATTCCCCTTGTTGCTCCTGGTTAATTGCTGTCCAAAGTGACTAATTGTGTTATCACTGGATTAAATGTTGACCAACTGCAAATTGCACCTTGGTTAACCCAGGTTAGCTCTTTGCATTGCTAGACCAACTGTTGCATCACTATATGATTTGTCACCCAACTGTACTTCACCCCTTGGTTGCTCAGATTATTGCACTGCTTGAGTAACTTTTGTCCCACTAGATAAACTGTTGTATATGTGTAATTCATATCCTGTTCGCCTAGATTACTTGCGATCAATTATTGTACTGATATATTAATTATATCCCAGCTATGATTACTTTGTAACCCAGATTCATTGCTACACCACTAGATCAATTGTTGCACCACTAGATTAACCTTTGTACTATTAGAGTAAGCGCCATACTGCTGGATGATTAACTGCTATGTAACTAGTTTGATTGTCATCCTTCTAGATTAATTGCTGTCTAACCTTGGCTTCCCCAGGCTAATTGTTGCTCCAAAATATCCACCAGTGCCCCTACTAGATTATATGTTATTCCATTAGACCATTGGTTGTCCACACGAAATAACTTTTGAGCCACTGCTCCACTGCGATAACTGTTTTCAGCACTAGATTAATTGTTACACCACCAGACTAATTATTGCACCACTAACTTAATTGCTGCATCGCTAAAGAACAGGTCAATGTGTGCATTGTAGAATTTATCAATTCACTTCTTTTCCCCATTTTTTGAAACCCTTAGCCATCCTCTGCCATCTCCTTCCTTGTAGGTTCTGTTCTTGTACTCCTTCTCTTCTCACAGTGTCTCCCCTCTTTCATCAAATTCACCTCCTCTGTTTGCTTCTCATATCATATACACAATTATGATACTCCAATCATCTTCCCATCCATTCCCCTGAGCTGTCTTCTTGCATCAGTAACTGTGTATTTCTATTGGTTAAAGGATAGCATTGAGCAGCCTGATTCCCAGCTCCTCTAAAACTGTATTGACCTTCCTCTCAGCTGCCTCCAATGCCACACTCCTTATCTCTTCTCCCATGTCTATCCCCATGACCTCCACCCCACTTTCCAAAAAGCTTGCAATACGGGGGTTATCTTTGACAGGGACCTGAAGCTGCAACACTTTATAAGCTTCCTAGCTATGTCCGCCAAGCTTAACCCCCCGAGCAACTAAGACATCAGACCTGTTTGCACCATTCACTCTCCAAAAACACCCATTGCCACTGTTCCTCAGCAGCCTGTATTACTGCTCCAGTTCCCTCTTGCCACTACTCCTTTGCTCTTCTCAACAGGGTTCTGAACTGTGTTAATTGGATCCTCTACAACGTCCCACTATTCTCACCCACCTTGGAAAAGAACATTCATGCAAGGTGACTACTCAAGATAACCCCAAATTCTAATTCCTTACTTACAAATTTAAATCCATCCATGAGCAAGCCCTCCCCACCCCTGCCTGGCTGATTCTACCTTTTTACACTCATCCCCTTGCAATTTATGGTCCTAAATATTCCTCAAATACCCATCTTCCCTCTGCTGTCTCACAATTTTACACCTTCACCCTCCTGGCACCACATCACTGGAATTCCCTACAGCCAGAAATGGACAACAGTCCAGCAGTGATTTACTTCAATATCACCCTTAGAGTCTCCCTTCCAGAATAGAAAGTGATTCTTGTGTCCTGGAGTGCTACCACCTGTTAGGGAGTTTTGCAAATGTCCACCTGTGTTACGACTTCAGAAGACTCACTTTTAGGAGTACAGGGCTCCAACTTGACCTTAACTACCCAAAAGGTTTGGTAGCTGTGGACAAGTAGCCAGTCTTAGGCTAAAGGAGAGGAGGGCTATAGGTAAGTACAAAAACCTCAAATCACACTTATAGTCAAGAAAACACTTACACACTGTATTTATATAAAACTATTCTTATTTGTTATATACACTAAGGCAGTACCACACACAATAAAAGACTTTAGGTAAGTAAAAATCCTTCAGAGATATATACACAGTTTGGATATTTGCATTCAAGACTCGCTTCAACAGTAGACCTTAGATGTTATGCAGGTGAGTAATTTCGAGTAGCAGGGGTTAGCAAATCATACCTTTCAAGATTAACTGATACTGGCAGCACAATCACTGATAATCACTTCTCAGGCAGCCTTATGCCTTAAAGGTCCCTATCTGTGTACGAAAGTCTCAAAGTCAGGTGAGGCACTGGGGCACCAGGGATTTTGGGGGGGAAGGACACAGCATAGTAGGAGCTGGCAAAGGTATCAAGTTCAGCAAACATCTTCAATGTTGCAGGTAAGTAAAATGTTTGTAGTAAAAAGGGTTCTGGGAGGTCAGAATGGGATCTCTGAAGGTGCACAGACCCTCGGCCTGGGCAAACACAGTTGGCCAAACACCCAAACACACAATTCTCCACCACAACAACACAGGAGCAGTGAAACAACTCTAGGTAACTTCTACCTTGAGTCCCGCAGTACCTTATGTGTGACAATGACAATGCAACAGGATGCCCTCACAGTGGAGCGGCAGCAGACACAGTCACTGGATTCTTGGGTGTGGAGATAAAGGAAGGGACACTGGAGTGGATCTCGCAGCAGCAGTCGAGGGGAGGGATGTCCGGCAAAGTATTCTTCAGTGAAGAATGGTTACCGCCCGGTTGATTCACCTCGCTTTCTCGGCCCAGCACTTAGGTGAGAAGGCTTTGAAGAGTGTAAGTGTAATCTTGCCTCCAGAGGTCTGGAAGGAGTCCACCAAAGTTTTGAGAGGATTTGATTTATTTTCAGAAGATGATGCACAGCACAAGGGTCACAGGTCCCAGGGCATTGGCGGTTTGCAGCCCAGGAAGGTTGCAGCTTTTCATGGGACAGCGCAAAATGCAGGTTGTCTCAAGACTGGTTAGGTCCACCAGTCCAAGGGAGGAAGTCATCTGGTCTGGATCTTCCTTGTCGATCTGATTTTGGTGTCAGGACAGCAGCGGTTATTCAGATGGCTCTGGTGGTCACTGGAAGTGGCTGTGGATCTCCTTCCTCTTTAGATTTGATGTTCCAGTGGTCGACTCTCGCTTCCGCTTTAGGACCCTTGCCTTTTATGCAGGAAACCAGCCAATCAACATGCATACCACATTCAAACTTGGGGTGGTGGCTGGTCGCAAGGGACAGCAAAGCACCCAGTTGGAACTGGATCTTAGCAGGCATACTGGAGGACAATGACCTGAGGAGTTTCAGTGTCCTACCTCATTTTCCTGATCTCCCAGACACACTGGCTCCTTTGTGGGCTTCCCCATGGAAACCCAGGCAAGACAAAATAGTGAGCAGGACTTCCCCACCCAGGTTGGCAGAAGAAGGCTCAAGAAAGGACAAGTCTTTTGAGTGGCAAAAAAAGAAAACAGCCACATTTTGGCTCAGTGGTGACCCATGTGTCCCCTACCAGAGCTGCGACAGAAGCCTGCAAGTAAGTGTCACAAAAAACAGTAGACACATGATCCACTACCACCAGCCACTTAGTTAGACTTGTCACTGTAACTAGAAAGTTAGAAGAGAAGTGAGAAAGGGAATACACTGTGTCCCCTCAGGACTCCACATGAGATGGAGTGTGCAGAGCTCACAAAAGAACCATTGATAGGATAAAACATATCCATAACCAAAAATGTGATGGGTGATGGTTTTGAATTAATCTGAACCACTGGCACTGCTCTGGGCAACCTTCCACACCACCATTGTTTAGCCTGTCTGTGCCATTGCAAAAGGGGTCCAGCCATATGCAAATCAGGCAGGTACTGCCACTAATGGGAACAGCCCAGCCCGAAACACTAAGCAAGGTCCCCTCTGCACAGAAACACAAGCAACCCCAGACATGTTTCACCCTTGTTGGGCCACATCAGTGAGGTGCAGCTTGGTTCCCTATGGTGCAGCGAGCAAGGGACCCATGTCTGGGCAAACCCTCTCTCACATAGGGAGACAAACTATAAACAGAAAAGTGATGACTCAGAAGGTTTTGAATTAATCTGAACCACAGGCGCTGCTCTGGGCAACCTACCACTCCACTATTTTTTTAGCCGCCTGTGCCATTGCAAAAATGTTCCAGCCATATGCAAATCAGTCAGGTACTGCAACTAATGGGAGCATCCCAGCCCAACCTGCCAGGCCAGGTCTGCGCTCGACAGAAACACAGGCATCCCCAAACATGTTTCGGCCATGCCCCTATCCTGCTAACATCATGTTAACACAGGAAAAAAAAAGAGGCAAGCTCAAGGAGCTTTCAGCAACACTGCAAAAAGGGTGCTGTGTGCTGCAATAGGAAACTATAGATGCCACAAAAAGATGGAAAGCAGATTCCATCCAAAAGTACACAAAAAGGAGTTCCCAGAGTCACAGAAAAAGAATGAGCGAGTGAGGATAAAGGTTCGCACTCACTCATGAGAGTCAGCAAAATCTAATAGTCCAGCAAAAAGTGCTGGGGGAACTCGCCAAGTGGGGAGAATTAGACATACGTTGGAAATTGTACCTAACACCATTGCACCCAAATTATCCCCAACTCCCATCACCACTGGATTGTATATATATACTAGCTGATATACCCGGCGTTGTCTGGGCTTTCATTCCCTCATGGGTGCAGGAAACTGTGCACAATTTCGTGAAGCCACAAACCCACGCCTACATTTTCACTTTTGCTGAAATCCAGGGAAAGGGGTGATATGATATGATATGATATGGTATTTGTAACGCGCCTATACACAAGTGTTTCAAGTGGTGGCGTGTCCAGATGCCATGTAGCCTGTAATATCCAGAGGATCCTAACAGGTGACTGTGCAAAATTTGGTGCAGATTGGTGGAACGGTGTGGAATTGTATAGGGAACATACACAAAGCCACAAAGCCACAAACCCCCACCCAAATGTTCACTTTTAAAGGGGTGGGGTGTCCAGATGTAATGTAGCCAGTAATGTCTGGCGGGTCCTAACAGGTACCTGTGCAAAATGTGGTGCCGATTTTGTAAAACTGTGGCATTGTATATGGAGCATGCACGAAGCCACAAACCCACAAATGCACACTTTTGCTGAAATCTTGGGAAAGGGTTAGGCTTTCCAGATGTAATGTAGCCAGTAAAGCCTGCAGCGTCCTAACATGTGACTGTGAAGAATGTGGTGGAAATTGCTGAAACTCTATGTAATTGTATAGGGAACATAGGTGAAACCACAAACCCATCAAAGCACACATTTTCACATTTGCTGAAATCCAGGGAAATTGGTGGGGTTTTCAGATGTCATGTAGCCAGTAATGCTTGGAGGGTCCACACAGGTGACAGAGCAAAACTTGGTGCAGATTTGTGAAATGGCGTGGAATTGTTTAGGGGATATATGCAAAGCCACAAACCCAAAAACCCACAAACCCAAAAACCCACAAATGTTCACATATATATCTGCAAGTACTAAAGATATTAAGTTAAATTAATAACACCACGACCAGCAGGTTGGACACTACTATGCCATTTCTTTGTAAAGGTTGTGAGGCATACAGCAATGGAGCTGTGACCTCATTCAGTGTCCCCCTTACTCTATGTGCAGTGCTTCTTGGCAAAGCACTTTTAATTTCATACAGCCATACAAAGACCCAATATAAATGCAATGTCCACACCTTCTTCCTTCTCTGGAATTGGATGCGTGACCCCCTCTGACTATTTACTCCCCTCGTTATGTTAAAACAACACTTGAAACCTTGGTAGCTGTGACCACACAGACGGGCTCTCTGTTTTCCACGTCTTCACATCGGTGTCCATATTTGGGAGCAATGACGTGGTCTTAAAATGTAACTTGTGAACATTTTCATGAAATATAAAGAGGGGAACTATACACACACACTTAAGATAGATGTGTTTGTGTGTTTGGGAAATCCATCTGGACAGAGTAGCGTCACTATGGCATTACCACTGCTGATGCTCCATAGAAAGAGATGGCGACTGCACTTCCGTGATTCTGCACGTGCAAAGCTAAAATGGCACTTGGACACTCATTATGTTCCCATAAAATATGTTTGCAGATTTGAAAGAAGCTACATTTTAAGATGTTTAAGATGTGTTAGTGTCTGATCAATATTTTTAATATGATCTCTTCGAAAAAGTCTGTTATCTGTGGACTTCCAGTGCCTTCAAGAGTTTGATCAGTGGTTGGCTGTTTTGTTGTAGGCCCACAGGATCACGGCTGGTGTTCAGGATACACTTGTCAGAAGAGAGTGTCTTTGTTCCACAGCATTGTAGCGAGCAACACATCCTTTGATATTTATTTCACAAGCACCAGCCCTCAGAGCCTCCGACTGATGTTGCTCAACGCTGACAATACCAAGGTGAGGGCCAGACCCAGCACACTTTCCTGAATAACGTTTAAGAAATGAATTAAAGTTGTTTCCGATGCGTTAATGTCAAGTTAATCTGCTTTAGTGATTAAGGTCTTGGTAAATGTATGTATATTCAATTTCAGGTTATTTGTCTTTGTTAAGCATAGCTCATACGAACTAAAATGTGCAATCAATGAACATTACTAAAATACAAAGACATTGCATGTGGAACCGACTTCCGTCACACAGCAATTGCAATACAGCTATTTTAGTCATGCACTTGTAATAGCTACATGATGTTAATAATTTGGTGTATTCGTGTAATTCAAAAATTGACGGGTTGTAGGTATTACTTTGAGCCCGTCCTCAAAAGCCTTCCAAATATTATGAGCCAGACCCGGTCCTCGAACATGTTTTTTGGTTTAATTGAAATCTTACAGACCATCGGATCAGCTCATCAGTCACAGAATTAACTGATGCTCGCAAAGGAATCACTGATTTTCATACTAATCGTTCCATGGCACTTCTTGTTATATTTGCTAATGATTAGAGTGCAGTAGAGAGCCCTTAAATACCTTATTGCATTTACAACCTGAACTTTGGACCAAGAGAGCAAAAGGTATAGGATAGCGGGCTGTCTTTGACTTGCCCGTTTGCGAATGGAAGCCATGTTATGCATCGAAAGCCACATTACAATTGCATCAGAACTCTCACGCCACTTTCGTCTTTTTTTTTTTATAGGTTGTCCGTGTAGCGATTTACTATTCCAATCCCCAGCGCTTGGATGTGTTTGTGAACAAAACATTTGTCGGGCCAAACAATGCTCAGTGGAATGAGGCCAGAACAGACTTCACGCTGAAAGCCCCCACCTTTACAGGTACGGCGAAGTGCTTGCTCTACAACCATCGCTTGTCAGGGGAGATTGGCGCTCGGGGCCTGGAATGGCAGTACCCGAATGGCAAAAAAAAAAAAAAATGACCCGAAGAAGGAAACATGCCTACGTCTCTATGACAAGTGAATGCATATATATGTATTCATTATTTTGCACACCTATTTGCCTAACACGCAGTGACTTAGCAAGCAGCACAAAACCAATGTTTATTTTGTTATGTATTTTCAACATGTGTTCGTTCATGTATTCATTTTAGCACCATGTTTACCGAAGGGAGTACCTCTCTACAATGCCATTGTGGCGGTAAGCATGGTGACACAAATATCACACTGAAATGATACCCAGTTGGCACACGCTTACCTCAGCTGACTCTTGGGTTACCATAAATAAACAGGCTGGCATTGTGCCTCTTTTAAACTCGAATACTAGGGCAGTGCTCTTGGACCAGCCCACACAATAGTCACAATCAAACCGGTATGCTAAGAAAGTCCACTCAAATAATCACCACCGAAAATCATTCCCTATGCAACTTTCTTATGTATAAGCCTTTTCGATACACTAGCTGGATTGAAATGGCAAACTCTGTTGCCCACGGGCTACCGAATGATGGACCAGCAGGCTGGCAGCATCCCTCCAAATACTTGGAACTTGTTTTCTCACCACACTTGCATTCATGAAAATAAACTCTGCCATTGTGGTGTAAAATGTACATTGCGACCCATAGAGTATTTGTATTACCTCCTGCTCGAATGATCCAAGGACGAGTATGCTCGTCCTTTTTGTTGCAGACTTGCATACTAGCCTGGCAGTTAAGGGGTTAATGATGCCTGACATTGAGACAGGGAGGTAAACACTTCATTGTCATGAACAGGAACATGTGGTCTAGAGAGTGCAAGGTGGCTGGGGACGCAACAACACTGAAGACGGTGAGGCACTGTCTGAAACCTAAAACAGTGCTTTTATAAGGAGGCGAAACGCCCACGAAAGCATAGCGAAGTGGGGAGAGCAGAGACATAGAGCACATTTCCCAAAAGAGATGGTGTAACGAGATGGATCTTTACAAGAGATTCTAGAATACAAATGTCAATCGCCTACAAACCACTTTCAATAATTCCCCCCTCCCTCACCCTACGAGCAGCCTACGGGCACCTGATTTTTGTATTAGAGTGGGAATCCTATATTCATTTCTGTCTCCGAGTGTGTCTCCGAGTCCAGTTTATTTCGTTAAAAAAATTGCTTTTTCAGGTGCTTTTTCCGGTCAGATGTGTGTTTTCTAATGTCATCCATTTTATATTTAATTACATTTTAGTTACTGTTTTTAGTAAAGCAAGGAGTGGGCAGTGAAGTGCCTCGGTGCGCTTTATAAAGGAAACGTATCCAATAAAACAATTGAGCAACACATCAAACAGCAGAACAGTATCCCAAACAAAATCAAGTTTCATTCAGGCCACCAGAGGTCGAGGTTCAAATAATTTAAAAATCAAATAATTTAAAAATGTACAGCTGTGGGACACTGGCTAAAACCTAGATCCACTAATGGCTTTCTGGGGCCTTCGAAAGCAGAGACTTCCACGCTTCCTTCTAACTGAAGGATGGCCGCCAAGGTCCGAATAGAGACTGCCTTCCCATTGGATATTGATAACACATGCTCTGCTGCTGGGCAATTACTAGACTGAAGCAAGAGAGCACTCAGTCGGATAACATGACCATTGGCAGTGCCTGTGTTGACACATCCTTTCATTGATATTAAAAGTGCTTCCACGAAGGTGCTTGTACGAAACTGAGAATTGATGAAATGCTGCCCCTCACAGCCCTATTACTCCAGTTGGAATAATCTGCCTGGGCCCTGCACATTTCCATGCCCTGCTCAGAAGCATGTCAATAGTTATGTACGGATGGCTGCAGTCTCCGAGCAGCAACCACGTCGATTCTTTTCCCTTTTGCCAAGCTTTCGAGGACCCCGGTGAGGGCGAGGCAACCTTTCACTGCACCTCCTCACTCTGGCACTGGGTCAGGCGCGCTCTGCTGGCAAGGGTCAATTGTAATCCGATTCTCAGGTGATATACAGAATGTACTACTCTGCTGGGGGTATCCAATTATATTGTCGGTGCTTGAAAACAGAGAGCGTGTGGGCTGTCAGGGCATGTGCGTATTGCAAAGTTACACTTAAAGTTAAGCTTAAAGTCTTCTTGCACCTCCTGCGCCCTGATACCTGCGGGTCTGGCGCGCATTACAAATAAACAAACAAAGTATGCCTTTGGCAGAGGAAAGGAGATCATGTCAGTGGGTTTGGACATATGGAAAGGGGCCTCACATGTGGCCAAGTGCATGACACATGCAACAATGTAATGTTCAGAATTATGGGGTGATGTGACATTGATAGATGAGCCCAAAACATATATATGAATAACAGTCAAGAATTGGACCAACCAATCTTATCTTTTGATCTGTTTTTTCTAATATAACAATATACAGGCTGGATGGTCTATGCACAGAGAAGTGGATTGCAAATAGGCAAATGGGCCTATAGATAGATGTGTACTTAGATGGGGATATTGATAGGTCTTAACTCGCTAGATGGATGCATCTACATACACAATCAGGTGCATTGATAGATGACGGATGGATGGAAAGAGATAGAAAGCTGGACAGACAGATACATTAATAGATAGAGGGTTGTGAGATGGATGGATGGATGGATGGATACATACATGGATGGATGATAGCTGGATGGACGGAAAGAGATAGAAAGCTGGACAGACAGATACATTAATAGATAGAGGGTTGTGAGATGGATGGATGGATGGATCTACATAAACAATCAGGTGCATTGATAGATGACGGATGGATGGAAAGAGATAGAAAGCTGGACAGACAGATACATTAATAGATAGAGGGTTGTGAGATGGATGGATGGATCTACATAAACAATCAGGTGCATTGATAGTTGACGGATGGATGGAAAGAGATAGAAAGCTGGACAGACAGATACATTAATAGATAGAGAGTTGTGAGATGGATGGATGGATGCATCTACATAAACAATCAGGTGCATTGATAGATGACGGATGGATGGAAAGAGATAGAAAGCTGGACAGACAGATACATTAATAGATAGAGGGTTGTGAGATGGATGGATGGATGGATACATACATGGATGGATGATAGCTGGATGGACGGATAGATGGGCAGGTAGATTAACTGAAACATGGAAGAACAATTGGATGGCCAGACAAACAGACACATTCACATAATTGCTGATCGATGGACAGAATCAAAGGCTGATAGGCGGATTTGCAGATTAAAAAGACAGACACGCCAGCATATAAGGAAAAAACAAAACTGTGAAACATTTAATTGTCACAGCAATTGTGTTGATAAGCACATGTTTCTCTTCATTATATTTACACTTTATTGTAAAACTACATAATCAAAAATCTGACTATTTGTTTATGTATTGCCTCCACAGGAGAGTTTGTACCTCCTTTAAACTCCACACGTCCTGGTGAAAACTATTTTGACTCAGCCTACAATATGCTTTACATTTTGCTAAGAGGGTCCACCCCGGTTGAGGTTCATACCTCCCCGCTGCTCGTCATTTCCTTCAACCTGCCCGCCATGACTGTCGATCAATTCTACGGTGGGAAGAACCTAGTGCAGAATCTGGCCATTTTCCTGAAGATCCCGGCCGATAAAATTCGGATCACAAAAATCGTTTCTGCAGGTGGCAACCGCAAAAGGAGGGCAACCGGGTTGTCTGTTTCTGTGCAGATTGCAAACCCTCCTACTCAAGACCTAAGCAGCAACACCAACACAACAGGTACCAGTTGAGTTAATATTCACATCCTTTATTACAGTGGTATTTAAACTGGGGGGCCATGTGGAGGTCCAGGGTGGGCAGGGCGCAAAGCTTTTTTAAATGAGGAGATGGTAACTGTGTTTAACAATTATGCATTTAATAAGTATGGCTTTCGGGGGTCCGATAACAGTATTTTTGCTCACAAGTGTCAGGGTCTCAGCATGAAATGTTTGGAAACCACTGCTCTAGGGCCAGGTGTCAGCCAATAGGATTGCATCCTTTGCACAATTCTCGTATTTACAATGATAGTTTAAGACATTCAAATGCAGGTCTAAGCGCTCTGGACGGATGCATCAACTCACGTAGTAGTGAAATCCAAGTAACTTTCCAGTATAACCACAATGAATATTTATGGAAAAACGTATTTTCGTATTTATTGGTCTAAGAAGCTGGCTGAGCTTGACTGTTGGTCATTACATCTGGACGCTGCATTGCTACTTTTTTTCCCGCCATCGATGAACCTTAAAGCAGATGAGACTTGTTTAGTTGTTTTTTGAGAGTGCTGATGAGGAGAAATAAGAGCACATTTTAGAAGGAGTAGACGGAAACCATTGTCATTGCCGCGGTCCAAAGCAGTTATTACTTCAGCTGAGCTTTGCATGTGAACAGCCAGCCCTCGGAAAAACAAAACAAATCCTCTTTTTCAGAGGCTCCAGCCCTACTAAAACCAGAGAGGAAACCTGGAAACAGCCCCCCCCACCCCCTGTCCCAGGCGTCCAGTGTGGTCTGTACAGTAAGAGGTAGCCCGAGCCTTTCCGTCATGGAGATGGGTGAACTCGAGGGCTGCTGCAAAGGTGTGACATAGACAGCAGCCATGACTCTGGTTCTAGAGTCATTGGAATGAGGTGAATTCTGGCTATTCCATTCAGCATCGTCGTGAATTCAAACGTTAATGACAGTTTGTGGAACATTTGCAGCAGGCAACACACAAACACAGAGCATGATTGTGCATTGTGCATGACCCATGTGAAATAGATTGATTAGTGGACTGGTGAATTTGCAAATGTGCCTGTGCAGCAACACACAAAGGCATTATTTATTTATTTATGTGACAATTGTAGAGCGCGCCGAACCCAAGGGTATATGGGTGCTGATTATATTTGCAGGCATGATACAGTAACCATAGAGTAAAGAGAGTCAAAGCAATATGGCGCAGGCGGTGACTCGTACCTACATGTAAAGTGGAACATACGCAGTAATTGGACGCGTCCTGAACAGTAACAGCGTGACCGTCAGGTCTTGCGTGAAGAGGATTTTGTAGAAAGACCGAAGGGATGTGTCTGATCTTAGGGACAGGGGGAGGGTGTTCCAGTGTTTAGCAGCCTCGACTGGGAAGCTGTGGCCCCCTGGCATCTCTTGTTTGAATTTGGGTGTGGTAAGGAGGTGGGACTGGGCAGCCCGGTTGGGTCTGTTTGATTGTGGTTTGGCAAATTTGTTAGAGAGGCATATAGGGGCCGTGTCTCCTAGGCATTTGTAAGTAATGGAGAGCGTTTGGAATATGAGGGTGTCTCGAATTGACAGCCAATGGGCATTTCGTCTGGCCGATAAGAAGTGTACTTTTTTTGGAATATTCAATGCCGCTCTTGAGGCATTTGGATGACTTGGAGTTTTTTAATGTTGCAAGAGGTCTAGCCTGCGAAAAAAGGGCCTTCCAGTAATCCATCCTGGACAAAATTAGTGCCAGTCAGGTATAGTCTGCAGGCGTTAATGAGTTCGGCGGTGTAGGCTTCTGCAGAGGCAGTCACGTTGACTTGTCTGGTTAGGGAGAGCGAGGAGTCCAGGTAGACCCCTGGGGTTTTTACTTCCTTCAAGACAGGGATGGAGTTCCCGTCTATGACGAAGGATTTATAGTCAGGGTCATATTTGTTTAGTCGAGTTTGAGTCCCCACGAGGAGCAACTCTGTTTTGTTGTTATTTAGGCAGAGTTTGTGTTGAGCCATCTATGCTTGGATGATTTGATCTATTTTGTTCAGGGCTTTAGTGTCAGTGTTGTAGTTGCCAGAGATTGGGAGAGGGATCTGGGAGTCGTCTGCATAATTAGTGCAGGAGACACCTTGTTCGTCCAGGCGGTCAAAGAGGGGCTTAGTAAAGATAATGTACAGTGTACGTGAGACGCAGGAACCTTAAGGAACTCCACACACACCTGGGGCTGACGATGCTGCTACTGAGTTCGAGAAGACCCAAATAATTTGGTTGGACAAGAAGGACTCGATCCATGCAATGGCATTGGTGGAAAGGGGGGCTGCAGATGAGAGGTGTTCGCAAAGGATTTTGCGGTCCACTAGGTCGAAAGCAGCAGAAAGGTCAAGCAGGAGGAGAATGGCTAGATTTCCATTGTCTATGATTTCATCAATTTCTATTTTTAGGTCCAGGAGCGCAGATTGCATTCTGTGACCTGGACGGAAACCAGATTAGCGTAGGCCAAGGAGGATGTTGGATTTGTGAAATGTTTGTATGTGTAGGTATGCTGCCCAGTCCAGAATTTTGAGAAGGAAGGGGACAGTGGCAATAGGACGGTAGTTAGTGGGGATGTTTGGGTCCAATGTAGGCTTTTTTAGGAGCAGGAGGGCCCAGGCATCCTTTAGGTTGTTGGGAATAATTCCATGGGCGAATGAGTTGTTAATAAGTGAAGTAATAAATGTGGCGAGTTCTGCCATGCAGTCTTTTATGAAAAGAGCTGGGCAAATGTCTTCCTGGCATCTCAAAGGTTTCAGGCCGTCAATGATTTTGTTGAATTCTAGTATGGAGACTGGTCTGAATTTGAATGGGTTGAGGGGCCGGGGTGGAGGGAGGAGAATTGGGGGGGTGAATCAGGTAGCAATAGTTTGTTTCTTTTGGTGGCAATTTTTGTTTGGAGTAGGGTGATTTTATCCAGTAGTGCCTTTTGGATCTTAGAGCACCAGGTGATATCCTTGATGCAGCTGTCTGGGAGAGTAACTGGTGATTAAAGTTTGTGTAAAATGGCAAAGAGCTCTTTAGGGCCATATTTGGCTTTTGCTATTCGCTCATTATACGTTAGGCTTTTGGCTTGGAGGGTAGCCTTTTTGTAGAAGAATTGTACTTTGTTGGCAGCAGATAGTGACTTTTTCCACATGGCCTCTGCTGCTCACTTGGTGGAGCCTAGAGCTTTGATATTTGAGGTATACCAGGAGTTCAGGTGAGCTAAAGGTTTAGGTTAACGTGTGCTCAGTGGAGCTACCTTGCCAATGGCTAGTAGGAGAGTTTGGTTGTAAAGCTTCTCTGAGCAGAGAGTTGGGGCAGATCTATCTACTCTGCTGGGGCTTACCTCTGGAACAGCCTCCCTGCCGCTCTCAATCTTGAGCAGAACCATCTCAAGAGTTTCCTTTTCGCTTCCGCTTTCTCTCTTCTGCTCCCGTACTGATTCACCGGACTGCTCCGCGCACTGGTCACCTGGTCACTCTCTGAACTCGGGCCCAGGCTCCTGCATGTCCAGTGCGCTCACACTGCCTCTGGGCTCCCCAGCACTTAAGGGTCTGTATCTGCAACCCTACAGTCCATTCTCTCTGCACTTATGAGCCGCCCGCTGGCTGCACTTGTGAGTTAACTGCACTTCCCCCTTCCTGTCCCCTGGCACTTCTCCCCTACACTCTTCCCCACACTTGCATGATCTGAATGACACACGGCCTAGTAAGATCATTATTTTGTCCTCCCTTGTTTCCCCCTCCTTGTCTTGTCATGCCTAGAAACACTTGTGTACAGGCGTGTTATAAATGCCACATCATATCATATCATATCAAGTAGTTGAAAACTGCCTCTTTGCATGTGCAAACCAAGCAATTTGGCCATGCGTCAGATTTGTGCATGTAAATGACCCTCATACTGGCTCAAAAACTCTCTTTAGAATTTAAGTGATTGTAGCACTTGAAAGCATGATGTAAAAGGACCTCTGTCTCATTGTCGTGCTCAAAAAGAGCATTGTTGCGGAAGGCCAACGTGATGTAAAGGCTGCTCCTCCCCAAAGGTGTTCTCTGACTTCGCACCTCTTGCCATTACCATTTCCAGGAGTTCTCCATGCGGTCTCTGTTCCCACGCGCGGCACAACACTCAAACCTCCTACCATCCTCCCACTGCATTTCCCAGCACTCCATACTTACCTGCCCCTCGCCCACCCTTACACTGCCGCAGCCAGACTTTGCCAGGGAGAGGCACGGCCCGCTATTTTATGTCGGTCTACGCGTAACACGCTTGGTGCATCACGCTTCTTCCTGGTAGCCTGGGGACTGCAATCAGATGTAAAAATTGTTACATTTTGGCATTTTAACACTTATATTTTGTGTCATTTTTCTAAAAATTGAAGTTATGTCGTTTTTACAGTCTTATTTCTATTGTATCTTTGTAGGGCAACTGCAATTCTCTGATTTTCAGAACATTTCAACATCCCTCGCTGGAGCTGCAGTGTCTGGCACCCTCAGTAGTTCCCTCAACGTTACTGTCTCCTCAATGGCTCTTTCCCAGGTGGTTCCACCTCCAAGTGACCCTCAATGGCAAGAGGTAAGCGATCATAGAGTGCAAAAGAACTAATCATTGCTTTGGGTCACATAATTGCTCACATACTTTAAATAACAGTTATGAAAAAACATATGAATGCGGGTGGATGTGTGAGAAGTCACGCATGTCCACTGGCCCTAAATGTTACTCTTTTAAAAGGAAAAAAACGAGTATCTGTCTTTTGCTGCAAGTATGGGGTTATAACCATGAATATATGTACAGGAAGTCATCCCATATAAGCAACGTGAAGGCCTGAATCTTTTTCTGTGGTAATTAAAAAGGCTGTCACAAGGTTGCAATATAGTAAATACAGTCAAAATTACATACATGGTAATAACGTTGAAATTGTATTCGAAGGTTGAATTGAAACTGTCCCAAAGCCAATGTACTTGCTATATTCAGCATGATATAGATATAGTGTAAAGTATGTGCTTCTGGTGGGAGGCGAGCACACACAGACCTCCGTTTGCTGTTTTACAAAATGGCGTCTCAGCTATTGGATTGAATGGCTCAGTAACTATTTACTTTTTCGGATAGAATTCAGGTGTCCTTCCTTCGAGGCTAACACCTTTGCCACAGGATCTCTAAAGTCAGAGATTCCAGAGATTAGACCCCATCACAGGGGGGAGCAGTACATGAGCCTTCAGTCTCCAAAGAATATGTCTCCATGGCAAGGAGATCTGTGCAAGGTCGTCCATTGGGAGATGACCCCATCAATACTAATGTTGCATTGGGGTAGGCATGCGCCTGCCTATATACTCCTGAACTGGGACGAGTGGGACAACAATCCTTGCTATGGCTGGAGAATTCATGGACACGTCATGCTGGACTCCAGCCTGGAAGGGCTTGGCTATTTTAATGAAAGGCTGTCATTACCGTTAGGGCTCAGTTTATACACTTGACCTATCCTGGTCCATCTCTAAGGGATATGCAAGTACCTTCACCATGGGCTCTGGACTCTGACTTCATAAAGTTGCGATGATTCTCTTACCCTTAATCATGGGTCATGTGTGGACAGTCTTGTTTCATTGAAGTCACTAGGCCAGAAACGTACACTCTTGTCCTGAGAGCAAAGAGAGTCCCCCTGACCACCTTGTGGGAAACGTGAATTGGTGTAGGTCAACTGTGATCTGATCTGTGCTGTTTGGACATTGTGGGTTCCAGTGGTCGGCTTAATGCTGACTGATACCTTAGCACGTATAGGTCTATTAAGGCAAGAAGCAGTGAGAAGACGTTAAGAAACCAACAACGAAGCCGCCTCTCCATACACCTTCCCCACACCTTGAATACGCTCTAAGAAGTGCACCTATGCATGGGAGCCAATTCTAAGTTTCAAGTCTTCTTACACTTTTAGGATTCAAGAGTCCACACTTCATGGGGCACCAAGATGTAGCCACTTTGTTTTGGTGCAGATTAAGTGACTGTCCTGGCAACCTTCAACCTTCACATGGCAGGATTCCTAGCTCGTTCTCAGGTGGACTACTTCAATAGCTTCTATGCTGGCCTCCCCAACTACCAGCTCAATCGGGTATACAAGCAGATGCACCTGGTGGGACTGCTTAAGGCTCATTGCGATCTTGTAAAAAGGCAAACCCATCTACTCCTCCTTCATTCCTATGCTCTCATGCCGCCGAAGCTGTCGAGCAATTTTCCTCTTAGCTTTAGATCTAAGTAACTCTTACTGAGCTTCAGAAAATCAGTGACAGCTATTTCTTTGCTTGACAGCTTGCCTTTCCTTCACTCTCCCTCTGCTTTCCTGCTTGCCTTTAGCGGGGAGGCTCTCCTTCCTAGTGGTCTAGATGCAGAGAGACAATGTTGGCCTTGGAGCATGCCTTACGAGCTATGCAAATGTGAAAATGGCCAATTAAATAACTCCAGAATGGATGGAAACATTCTCATAGTACTTTTCCTCTATATTAATTAGCCACTGACATGTGCTTTGAGAAGAACCCACGTGATTGCAGAGAACTAATTCACGTGCATGTGAGTGGTTGACGCTGCTACTTCCCTCTGTGCATCGTGCACAGTGGACCCATGTATAGCTTTTTCCTTCATCAAACATGGGCAATGCCTCATACCTGGTCAATGTATGCGAATGTACCCTGTCTTGTTTGGAGCGAAGCAATGGAAGTGTTATCCAATTGGTGATGACACTGCATGGCGCAATACATCCACATCACTCATTCCGATGTCTTCTGCTGTGCACAGGAGATGCGAATAATCATTTGTAAAAATGAGGCACTCTCGGGAGGATAGCTCAGGGGCAACGTGCTCGCCTAGGAAGCAAGTCGACACGGAGCAATACAGGTTCGATACCCATGTCCGAGCTTAGAACCTCTGGGCATTAAGCGTGTCATACATAACCTATCATATCATATCAGGCACACAGTATCATTATTCTTCTCCACCAGCCTCATATTACCCTAAAAAAGAATGTCCTGATCTTCTAAAAAGAACAATGCTGACCTTGGGCGTGTCTTGCCACAAAACAAATTGCTTTCTTTATGAATATGTGTTTTCAGTCCTCACGAGGGAGCAGTAGCATTGGCCTACTGTACCAGCTTTATATCCCCCGCAAAAAGAATTTCCCAACTTTTCAAAACGGTTTCCTTGGGGTGTGAATTGGCGGAGAATTTAAGATGCGCTCTTTCATTATACTTATTTTACAAGAATGTGTGTCCTTACACTATGAGGATGCAGACGCATTGGCTTAATACACAAGTATTAAAATCCCCTGAAAAGGAAGTTCCTAACATTCAAAAAGCACACAGCTGCCCTAGGAAGGTGCATGCAGGTGCACAATGGAATATGTTCTCTTTATTCAAAAAGAAAAAAGACATTCCAGGGCAAAAGGAGACATGGAGCAGACAGTGTGAACACAATGACTCCCCTGTCAGGATCAGCATGGCCCACGTTGGATTCTTAAAAATGGCTGCATAGAAAATAAAGATATTATTTTAAATGTGTTATGGAATATGTACACTAAAATAGTACTTCATGGGTTTGGACTGTAATACTCTTTTTAATAGTATTAGCATAATTGACCATAAAACATTTGACCAAAACATTTGATTGAATTTTTTTTAACCTTTTTTTCTGTCAAATTTAATGAAATATACATATGGGGGTGGCTAAGGGTATAAATTAGGTGGAACGGAAGTGGGGAGGGTTGTGGGGGTCTCCCCCCATTTTAGACTGAAAAAGGTCAAATAAATTCGATCAAATGTGATTAGGTCAAATGTTTTAGGCCAAACCCTTTTAATCCGTATGGCAGCAACCATGCTACACCCAGCTGCAAGTAGAAACAGACCTGTCAGCCCAAACCCTAGGTATGAGATACACATATTTAAAACATGTGCTTTAATGGTACCCACAGTTCGGAGAATACCGTCTCGTTTGACTCTTGCAGTGTATCTGTTCCATATTGATCTGCAGAATTGCTAAATCTTATGAAGCTATGTGTGTTCTATCTGAAATGTGATGTTGTGTTGCCTGCAAAAGGCACCCAAGAAGAAAATCCTGCAGTGTTGTAAATGCATGCATGGCCTGCGTGTCCTTCTGTGTTCCCAGATGGCAAGCGCTCCTGTAGACGGAACTCAACCAGCACCACAGTTTCTGGCCACTGTAAGCTCACTTGTCGTCGTTACTCAGCCGGTTGCAGGATTACCGGGGCAGCGACTTACCCAGCAGCCTGCAATACAAGCTTTGGATAGCAGCGTAAGACACACTCTAAAATAGTTACATGCAATAGTGTACCATGTCTATGTTTGTGTATGTGTGTGTGTGTGTGTATGTCTCGGGTGAGTCCTGCTTGCCTCTATATGTATGGAACAAACTACCTTTCTAGCTTTTTGGGCAAATGTTTGCGCTTAGAAGTAACAAAGTCTTATCTTAAATTGTGTAAAACGGATTAAGTGACATCATCACACAAGTGATTATAAGCTTCAAGGGTTTACACAAGAAAATTGTTTATAATGTTATTGTTTTCAACACAGATGAATTGATGTGTCGTTGAATTGTGATTTATCTTTATAGATCTTTTCCATTTGGTGCTACATAATATTGTATTTTGTGTATAGGGCTGTAGGAAATTGATGTATAAATGGCTGCTTAGTATTGCAACACTGTTAGTATGTTTTCATCAATATTAGTGAAAATAATGTCTTTATATTGATTGAATTTATTCAATTTTAACTGTTTGATCAAAGACATCGCGCCTAATTTACAGAAATGTTTCAACATGGGAAAGTCCCACTGAAAACATTTCTGGTAATTCTGGCCCTAAATGCGCAGTGTCAGATCATGCCAGTGGTCAAATAGAATTATCATGGTCACTCAGTAGTGTGAGAATTGGCTGCCTACCCCGCTCTTGCCAGCCCGGAACCTGGCAATCATTATATCCCATTTACTACCTGCATTTAGATTTGTTTAATGTTCTATAAGCACTACTGCCTCTTAATCATCAGTATCCAAACCCACAATGTGTCATTGCACACACATCTAGATAAAGTAGGCAGCTGTAGGGCTTGCCAACAACTCTTCACCTCTCATAAACGCCCACCGTGTCTTTCCAAGCACAACGCCGCCATGAGCACACCAGTCAGATACCAGTATGCTCTCCTCCTCCCCTGATCCCTTCCCTTGGCACCCATAGGAACACAGTCCCCTGGCTGACCTTGAGCACTTCACTACACTCTGCAAGGTCTATTGACCTTGACTAAGGTTATGCCTGTCATTGAAGTTCAGTAGTATGGTTTGTAGGTCCGTGCAAGGGATTACATCTCCGGGTGCCGGAGCCTGGTGGAGCACCTTGGTAAATCCGTGATAAGTCATGGGGTCTTCAAGGCAGCCTCTACGCGCTTTTCCTATGGTTCGCCACCCCATCCATTGGGATGTTTCATTCAGGCGGGTTCTGCGGTCTGCCACTCACTTCCACAAGAGGCCATCTTAAAGCCCTTCTGAGTTGAAGTGTACAGTTTACTGTACAATATTACAAGTGTCTCCAAAGCACATGCATGGTTTGTTTGAGATGCTCAGGGGGGGAAGCATGAAATGGCTTGCACGCAGGGTGACGTCAGTCCAGGTCCACATGGCTAGCCTTGCATGTGGCTGCACTGAGGACAATGAAGAAACACTACTCATGTTTGTCATAATAACGTCCATTGCTCATTTTTGTGTTTTAGGGCAAATGTGTGAATGTCGGCGTTTCTGCACTGACCTTGACAGCCAAACTCAGGAACTCAGTAAATGCATCCGTTCCTGATGGACTTACAGGAAATACCACAATTCCATTTAGCAGCTGCTGGGCAAATTACACTGATCTTGTCCTTGTGCCCTCTGGTAAGACTGCTACTTAACATCTCACATTGCTGTGTTGTATTTGCCTGCACCAGACATAATATGTAGCTGTTTTCGCTACAATCAATAGTTCCTGAATAGTGCGACATGGGCCATCTGGCCTTTTCCTGACAAAGCACAATTCTAGTGGGGAATGATTGCACATAATGTATGATAGGTTATTTATAACGCGCTTAATACCCAGATGTTTCTAAGCGCGGACCGGGGATTGAACCTGTGGTGCTCCGTGTTGTCTTGCTTCCAAGGTGAGCTCGTTGCCCCTGAGCTATCATCCCAAGGCTATGGGTGTACTGTGCCACACTTTCCTTTGCATTCATCTCCAATAAGAAATGGATGCAGAAGGATTCCAATGGCAATGCAACCTGCTTCCTCCACTGCTGAGGCTGGGACCAGTAGTGGAAGAAGAAGCTGCAGCACCACCCAGACAGGAATAAAGTCGGTGTAAGACGACACTGGATTCGTAGGTACTCCATTATAGAAAGGGTGGTAGAAATATCGCCATCAAATATTGCTAATTGCAAGTGGTGGTAAAATACCTAGAATTCAAATAGAACTGTAGGTAAATGGTCACAAGAACATTTCATTACATTATTTGCACTTTTACATGTATGCCCTAATTCACAAAGATCTGTAGTGGAGCACATCAGAAATGCCTGTGCGTATCTCAGAGGTGCCCACCCTACCCTGCAATCACAAAGCTTAAAACTGGAGCAAATCTGTAGATGACATGAGAATCTCAGAGGTGCACTTCCTCCCCTACCCCACAGTCACAAAGCTTAAAACTGGAGCAAATCTGTAGATGACATGAGAATCTCAGAGGTGCACTTCCTCCCCTACCCCGCAGTCACAAAGCTTAAAACTGGAGCAAATCTGTAGATGGCATGAGAATGTCAGAGGTGCACTTGCCCCCCTACCCCGCAGTCACAAAGCTTAAAACTGGAGCAAATCTGTAGATGGCATGAGAATCTCAGAGGTGCACTTGCCCCACTACCCCGCAATCACAAATCTTAAAACTGGAGCAAATCAGTAGATGGCATGAGAATCTCAGAGGTGCACTTCCACCCTAACCCTGCAGTCACAAAGCTTAACACAGGAGAAAATCTGTAGATGGCATGAGAATCTCAGCGGTGCACTTCCTCCCCTACCCCGCAGTCACAAAGCTTAAAACTGGAGCAAATCTGTAGATGGCATGAGAATCTCAGAGGTGCACTTCCTCCCCTACCCCGCAGTCACAAAGCATAAAACTGGAGCAAATCTGTAAACGGAATGAGAATCTCAGAGGTGCACTTCCTCCCCACCCCGCAGTCACAAAGCATAAAACTGGAGCAAATCTGTAAACGGAATGAGAATCTCAGAGGTGCACTTCCTCCCCACCCCGCAGTCACAAAGCATAAAACTGGAGCAAATCTGTAAATGGAATGAGAATCTCAGAGGTGCACTTCCTCCCCACCCCGCAGTCACAAAGCTTAAAACTGGAGCAAATCTGTAAATGGAATGAGAATCTCAGAGGTGCACTTCCTCCCCACCCCGCAGTCACAAAGCATAAAACTGGAGCAAATCTGTAAATGGAATGAGAATCTCAGAGGTGCACTTCCTCCCCACCCCGCAGTCACAAAGCTTAAAACTGGAGCAAATATGTAAATGGAATGAGAATCTCAGAGGTGCACTTCCTCCCCACCCCGCAGTCACAAAGCTTAAAACTGGAGCAAATCTGTAAATGGAATGAGAATCTCAGAGGTGCACTTCCTCCCCACCACGCAGTCACAAAGCTTAAAACTGGAGCAAATATGGAAATGGAATGAGAATCTCAGAGGTACCCTTCCTCCCCTAACCCTGCAGTCACAAAGCTTAAAACTGGAGAAAATCTGTAGATGGCAAGAGAATCTCAGTGGTGCACTTCCTCCCCTACCCCGGAGTCACAAAGCATAAAACTGGAGCAAATCTGTAAATGGAATGAGAATCGCAGAGGTGCACTTCCTCCCCACCCCGCAGTCACAAAGCTTAAAACTGGAGCAAATATGGAAATGGAATGAGAATCTCAGAGGTACCCTTCCTCCCCTACCCTGCAATCACAAACCTTAAAACTGGAGCAAATACGTAGATGGCATCAGAATCTCAGAGGTGCCGTCCCTCCCCTACCCCGCAATCACAAAGCTTAAAACTGGAGGAAATTATGTAAATGGAATGAGAATCTCAGAGGTGCACTTCCTCTCCTAACCAACAGTTTACAAAGCTTAAAACCAGAGAAAATCTGTAGATGGCATGATAATCTCAAAGGTGCACTTCCTGACCCTACCCCACATTCACAAAGCTTAAAACTGGAGAAAATCTGTAGATGTCATGAAAATCTCAAAGGTGCACTTCCTCCCCACCCCGCAGTCACAAAGCTTAAAACTGGAGCAAATCTGTAGACGGCATGAGAATCTCAGAGGTGCACTTCCTCCCCACCCCGCAATCAGAAAGCTTAAAACTGGAGCAAATCTGTAGATGGCATGAGAATCTCAGAGGCGCACTTCCACCCCACCCCGCAGTCACAAAGCTTAAAACTGGAGCAAATCTGTAGACGGCATGAGAATCTGAGTGGTTCATTACCTTCCCTACCTCACATTCACAAAGCCTAAAAATAGAGAGAATCTGTGAATTCTTGGAGCATCTCTTAGCATTTGCATGTGAGCACCGCTAAATTGCACCAGGCGTATCCAGATTTGCTTCCCTTTTAGGCTTTGTGAAACTGGTGTAAGGGAGAAGGGGCAAATGTTAGATGCTCACCGGCATCTCTTGAGATTCTCCAATGCAAATCATTGTGAATCAGGGTCATCATCTCTCCTAAATGGCTTTGTTTTGGGGGGTGTAGCTGAAGTGTAGACTTTTGTCTCATTGGTTGCTAGTTTAGTTTTATTACTCTCATGATACATTTTGGACATGTAGGATTAACACAGGAGGGCACTATTATACTCTGAACGATTGCTCTCATTTTTAGTGCATTTCCTTTATTCTGGATGGAATCAGATGCCAGCTAGTGCACTTTCTCTATGTTAATCATACAACAGCTCCACGGATCATTTTATCACACCAGTGTCCTGTACTTCAGCTGTGTGCCAGGGGTCTGGAACTAGAAAGAAAGTCAAGTGGAAGGCAGATCAGAACCAGGTTATTTGGACAGAACGAGGAGCAGTTAACTAGAAGTAATCATACATGCAAAAATTGTTCTTGTGTAGAAAATACAAGAAGGTAGAGCATAGAAGTCCCGCTCCAGAGGAGAGTAGCGCTAAGAGTGAATATCACAGAAATTAAACTGTGTTTGACAACAGCAATAACCTTTACTGTGTGCCACTGCTGGTAGAGTCCTGCCGTGCCACTCCGTAGCAGAATGGGGTCTAGCGAGTAATATGTCATCTGTATGTTGCATGGCTATTTGTGTCACTGTGAGGACAGTCATACATGTGATAGTTAAAGGCCTGGTATGCTTCAAAGCTACACTTGGATAATGTTCGGTTTCTGTAAGAGAATGAGGACTGGCGTGATAACATTTCCCTGGGCCGGTTCCATGTGTTAAAATTGCAGCAAACATGGCTGTTTACACAAGAAATCACGGCAAAAAGGCTGTGGTTTTGGTGTCCAATGCATGTAAAGGATGCGGAGGACACCCCCGCAGACCCCAGACCCATTATACCATTTAAGGGGAGTGGGGGACACCCCCGCAACCCCCGCTCCCTGTAAATGGTGTAATGGTGTACACCTTTGCTGGGTCAAACCACAGCATTTTTGCCCCGATTTTTTGTAAAGGCGATATTTTTTCCACAATTGTATTACTGCATAACCCTGGGCCTCCTTCTTGAATGGCAATCAGGGAATGGTCCTAGTGCAGGGCCACTGCAGTGAGCGTTGCCTGCAACATAGCCCCAGCCTGCCCCCCAACAGTAGGCAACCGCACGTCGTTGAAGAAATCCTCCTGACATGGACTTCAAAGACATTGGGTTATTTTGAGAATGCACATGGGGATATGGCAGGCATTTTGGGAAAGAAAGAAACTAGGAGAGGTCCACTCATCATGGATAACATTGCCACTCACACATGGTAAAGCCTAGTGTCACATTCTGGAGTTTTTTGTGGAAACAATTGCTGAACCCCATAGCTAATTCCATCTGTAACTTAACAGCAGCTCAGGGTGAGCCTGGCAACTTGACAACATGAGCCTAGACTGCCACCGAGATTGGCTTGTGGAAAGCAACTGTTATCAAGTATCCAATCCGAAAAGTGATACTTCAGAACGGCGTGCCAGTGCAAGATCATAGCTACAAACATTGAGGAGTAAGGCTCGGAAAAGTGCCACATAGCTCCTCCTCCTGGTAGTCATTTTAGCAGTCAACATTGAGCAAGACAGTCAATCTTGACAAACTAGAGATGGACATCACATATAGGCAAATAATTTAGGTTTTTTTCATGTACAGAATCTATTATAAAATCCTTAGAGACTCTAGACATCTGAAGGTGAGAAGAGCATGACTGTTTCTATATGTCATGGAGGGATCCTGGATTGCGGTAACACAAGATTTCAAAACACAAACTACATGGATGAGTTTAGAAGATAGCATAATAATCCCATCAGAGACAACTGATGGATAGAGTGATCGCTGATTTGTTGAAAGTTCTGATTTTAATCCAGCCTACTGCATACAAAGTAGTATGTGCAGTTGCATTGAATTGATTTGTGTGTCGGTACATGAAGAAGGACACAATAACATGTACAGATCCTGTTAATGATCTTAAATTGCATTACATAATCAAGCCTGGTGTGCCTTCTGGTGCCCGTTTTTTTCCACACAGGACATTTCAGCCCAGAACATTAAAGCCCACATGCAGACTTTTGTATTAAAAAAAATTCCCAATCATGCTGCTATTATCGAGAAATAACTGCACTGGGAATGGGTGGTGGCAGACCAGTGTTAGAATGTGTACGACTCAGGGTGACGTCGGATTAATTTCATTCAACTCTAATCTTCTTTTTACTTCATGTTTCAGGAACAAATTTCAAGATTGAGTTTTCATTAAATAATGTGTTGTCACAAACCAGAACGTTTAGTGGCAAAAGTGTAACAACAACTACACTACCACCACCACCAACAACAACAACAACGACAACGACAACAACAACAAAAAAAACCAGTGGATTTGACAACATACCCAGCTCTGGCATGGCAGTTAGAAGTGGCTTTGTCCTAATCCTTGGAATTATATTGGGGGCAAATGCACTTGCTTTCGTTTAAGCCCCCTTTGCTGTTCCTTTAATACTGCAAAGGTAAGTGTTATTACTTCTCATGTTAATGTCTAATGAACATAGTAAATAAACAATAATGCAGCATAAGTACTATTTACTAAATTGTACTTTGACTGGTTGTTCCAGCAAATACTGCTGATTTGAAAGTGGACCAATTTCATGGTGAAACTGCATGGTTTTTTAATGTATTTATTTAATTGTTTTTTTTTTTTATAACACGTCTAATACCGTACCTGAGTTTGGTTTCTAAGCGCAGAACCAGAATTCAAACCTCTGTTGCTCTGCGTGGTCTTGCTTCCAAGGCCAGCACCTTTCCCCTGTCATCCAAAGTTCCTCTGCTATGTCTTAGGAAATCCCCAAGGCTATTCATATGTAAACAATCAAGCAACATAATATTTGAATAATCAAATTGACTATGGTCTGTAATATAATAGTTTGACGTAACTACTACAATAACCTTTACAAATTAGCTATGTAAATAAAGTGGCATTTGAATTTAATTTTGAAAGTACAATGGCTCTTTTACCATGAGTGGAGTGCTGAAGTGTGCTATCCCGGAACCATTCCTCTTGGATGTGTTTTGAGGTCCCTCAGACTTAAATTCAGATGACTGGCGGAGGGAGCACTTCAACTAGACGTCCAATCCACTGCCTATTTGAAGAACCTCAGTGAGGCAGATTCACAGTGCTTCTGGGTCTGGGCTGAATTTGAGAACTTTGCTCGTAAATTTCAGGAGATCCTCAGAGACAGACGAATGACTAACAAACATCATGAGGGGTTAGGGACTAGCTTCCTGTCGGAACTGGTTGTGGCACTGATGGCCATAGCCATCATAAAGAACATTACTGAAGGTAAATAATGTGTTCTTCTACGGATGCCGTCCTCCAAAAGATTTCCCATCTTCTGAAAGACGCCCAGAGCAGTAACCAATATGAAGGCAGGTCTGATTGAGAGGAAGCCAGAATCTAAGTGAGGAAGTGATGGAGAACAAAACTTCAGGTAATCCAAACATTAGTGCCTGGTGAAGGTATGCAGGGAGGTCCAGGTCACTGTTTTGCAAATAATAAATATATGTCACTCCACTATAGGGCAGGTATAACTGATTGGGCGCTAGAAGAATGTGAGAAAACCAAAAGTGAGAGTGCAACTGATCAAATATAGCCAACCAATTTCCAAGCTGTATTTCATATCGATCATATGTAAGCAAAAAAGAGGTGAAATGTATCTTAAGTTTAAAGGGTTGTTAAGGCAGAATGTTATGAATTGAAGCATTAACCTTCCATGTCCGACAACCTGAAAGAAACACTGCTACATTAATTATATAATCCTATTTCTCTTCTTCCTTAGCTTTCTAAACTGTTGAAACGTCTGTTCTACTCTCAGGTTTCTTCCTTGGTCACTCTTAATTCTATTTTACCTCGCTTCCAGTCTGGTTTTTGGCTCCTGCATTCCACAGAAACTGCTCTTCTTTCCGCCTGTGACTCTCTCTTTTCTGCCCGCTATGCTAAACGCTCCTCTATTCTCATACTCTTGTATTTATCTGCTGCTTTTGATACAGTGGATCACACACTACTTCTTCAATCTCTTTCCTCCTTTGTTTTTTCTGGCCCTGTTATCAAATGGTTTCAATCGTATCTATCTAACTGCACTTACTCAGTATCCTGGGCTGGTGTTTGCTCTGATCAACTCCCTCTTTCGCACGGTGTCCCACAAGGGTCTGTTCTTGGTCCATTTCTTTTCTCTTTATACCTCTCCCTTGGCTAATAGTATCTCTTCTTTTGGGTTGTCTCATCACTTTTATGCTGATGACACCCAACTATTTCTATTGTGTTCTTCTTTTACATCTACTAAACACACAATGCTAGTCTCTCTGCTATCAAAATCTGGATGTCGGACCACTTTCTTGTCCTCAATCCAACTAAGACTGAAGTTCTCTTTTTTCCTGCTAATACTATTCCTCTGCCTGTTTCTCCACCTTTTGTCCTATTTTCTCCTTCTCGTATCCCTTCTTCTCTTACTGCCCACAACCTTGTCCTCCATCTTGATACCAATCTTTCTTCCACCTATCAAATTTTGATCACATCCCATTCCTGTTGTTTCCATATTCGTAAAGCTAGACCTCTTCTCACTTCCAGTGCCACTAAGCTTCTAATCTCTTCTTTATCTTCTCTTGATGTTTCTATTGATCTGTTTTCCTAATTGGACTTACTTTGTCTCATCTAGCTGCTCTCAAATCTGTTTTTAATTCCTCTATCCGTCTCCTATATTCCTTACCTATTCGCGACTCTATCTGTTTCTTTGGCCTCTCTTTGATGACTACCTTTCCACTCTCAAATTAAGTTCAGCTTTCTCTGTATAGTATTTAAATCCCTTTATTGACTTGCTCCTATCTATTTTACTTCTCTTGTGTCCTTTCATGTCCCTTCTCGTACTCTTCGCTCTGAAACCCATTTTCTTTTAACTGTATCTCACCCTCCTTGTGCTTCTTCTCTTTTCCGTTCTTTTTCTCTATTGGCTCCTCTGCACTGGAAAGCTCTCCCTCTCTCTCTGTGGTCTATCCATTGCTATTCTACCTTCTGTGCTGCCCTAATAACTTTCCTACTGCAACCTTAATTGTATTTTAAGTCTCCGTGTAAGTTATTCTTTATTGTACTGCCCTTTTCACTTCAATTGCACTGTTAATTGGTTGTTTACAGTGTCTTGGCGTAAGGCGCTGTATAAATAACAAACAAATACAAAATACAAATACAGATTTAGGAAGGAATGCTAAACCACTCGATTATATTCTAATGGCACAAAAGGCATCACACTTTCAAAAGTCTTTAAAAACGAACAAGCAATAGGACTTACACAAATCAAATATCATGTCTAATTCCATTGAACTTATATTCACCGTAATTGGACAATAATCAAATGAAAATTAAAATTAATTAATCTTGAATAATTGTGCAACTCATTTGAGTCAACCCAAAAAGAGAGACACCCGGGAATATCAATACTTCAAAATTAAGTATTGTAGATCCAGTCTGACCCCGGACTCAAAACGTACTTAAACATAAACGACAGAACTGGATCAGTGTTGATGCGTGCGTGGGGAACACTTCTACTTAACTCTCTATTCACGGTATAAACATATCTTTATTAAATAATTTAAAACACCTACAACAATCTCTAAAATTTGTGATGAACAATTATAGTTCAACCACTCTGACCACATTCATGACTTCAAAACTTCCTCCATTCACATATAACTACAAATCAATGGAGTTAACATGTAACTCAAATGGGTTTTCCTATTCAACTATTTCCATTCCATAATTACATAAACTCATACTGGTAATTAATACCATCTATTTAGAACACAAAACACATACATTGTTTTGTGTTCAGTGCCGTAGAATACACAATTGCATTGTGCATCATTGCCCGACATGACATGTCATGTTTCAGTTCATGGAGCTTTGCATGTAGAACATTCATCAGGGGCTGGGATGGAATGCTCAACTCAGTATGCGGAGGAAAAATGCTGTGTCTTTTGGTTCACAAGAGATTAACATTGTAATCCTGTTCCAATCTGCAACACAAACAATACATGTAATTAATGCCAAAATGTCCAATACATATTTCCGTGCAGCCCCCACCCCTTGTTCTCTGTACCTTGTTTTATACAGGGCGGGGGGGAACACATACCAGTTATGCTTAGCACGGCGCTGCCAAGCATTACATCTGCAACACAAAGCAGAACCCAAGCAGCTTATTTCTCTGACTATCAACACTACACCTCCCCAAGAGTGCCCAACCATGCTACAACATGTATAGAAATCCTGAATAACTCATTGTGTGCTTGCTCATTTCTCATTCTTTGAGTAGCATGTTTTGCTGATTTCTTCTCTCTTGTTTCTGGACTATTAGTCGAGCGGTCCTTATCTTCAATGTGTCCACTTCTGGGATCTTTAACTCGCATTCACAAATATACATACACAGTAGTGATTAGAATTATGATTATGAAAACATAAAGTCAACATTGCTTAATTAGATGTCTGCCAGCATTTTGAAAATCATATAAACTACGCTTAAAGTTTGATGAAGAAAATGTTCACACCTCATCGCAGGAAACCATTTGGGTATTACTCATGCTAATGAAACCTTTCCAATCATGTGTTTCATGCATCTCCCAAAATGACATAAAATGCCCAATCTATAGTTAGACATGCTTTGACAGGCTTTAGGGATCAATCCATGTGGCCTCTCTATGTACAATATTCCCCTATTCCTCGCAGCAACTCTCTCTTGGCCTAATAGTAAAACATCTTCATAGATCACTATTCTGTGTAATATAGTCTATTTGGTGATATTTCTACCCATCCTAGGACGAGCACATCAATCAAAAATCTACTTGTCACTTCAACATTATTTTTGTTCTGGTGTCATAAAAGCAGAACTCCTTTTAGAATGCAATCTATTAGTACCAAATTAGGATCTTGAGAGGGCAACACAACATACTCTCCTCGATCTCTCTGCCGCGTTTGATCTGGTTGACCACAACATCCTCACCTCCCACCTTTCTAATGCAGCACACTTTTCGCACAAGGCCACCACCTGGATTACATCCTTCCTAAAAGGTAGGGCCATGAAAGTGTACTCAGATCTGGCCAACGCTGCTCCTGAGACCATTAACTGCGGAGTCCCTCAGGGATCCGTCACTGCACCCACCCTTTATAATCTGTTTACCAAACCGCTCTTTGACTTGTTGGATGCACTCGGCATAGCATACACCAACTATGCCGACGACACCCAAGTCCTCCTCCCCCTCACTCGGGACTACTGTTATGCTCACCTGGCTCCCACAGGGGCGTCGATCGGACCCGGACAGCTGCGGTCTCCTCCAACGTGAAGCGTAGTGCAGAGATGACAGACTGGACTGGCCCGCCTAATCTCGTCTGCTTGACCCGTAGAAGTATTCTCCTGCAAGTGGAGAAAGGTATTTAGCCACCTGTGGATTCTAGTGATGGCACACCACTGTTCTCCCCACTAATCACCTCCGATATTCCCTTTCAGTAATCTCACCTTATGTTTTTGAATGATGAGCTCTCCATCCTGTGTGGAAAGCAGGGGCGCGTAGATACCAGTTACTTCACTGGTTTGAAGGCGTTGGAAGAGTTCCGGATGAATATTGACTCTGAGGTTCCTGGCGAGAACCCGTAAGTATAAAGTCCAAAGAGTTCAATATGTCCGATGTTCACTCTTGTCCCATTCCCTTTTTGTGTTGCAGCTGGGTCCAAGAGAAGATTGTCTTGTGGCAGCTGATGGCGTTCAGGTAAGAGTCTGTATTACCCAACACTGTCCGGTAAAAGATGCGTGCATTTAACTGTTGTTTTCTCTCTCTTTACAGGTACGGTGTAAAAAGTTGCGGGATGTTAAAGAATAATGCCTCTGGTGGTAAATCAGGTAAGTCTATGGTGGTAAAAAAGAGATTGTATTTGTTGGCTCTCTCAGCTCACCTTATATTTCTTTTGTCCCCTAGATGCTGGAGTTCGGCGAGGAAAATGATGGAGGGAGCGCCGAATCGAAAAATGCTGTGAGGACTGGTGAGTATGGCGCGGCACTGCAGCTGTCGATGCAACGCGTGCAGAAATAATGTCCTTTCCAAGTTCGAAGACGTGATGGATCCGGAATCAGGTAAGGAATTAAAATAATGTCCGTGTTCTAACCTTTCCTTCTTCTTTCCTCTTTTTCTAGGAGCTCTGGATTCGAGGCAGGCGTGGCAGAAGACTGGATGCTGACTGCAGGCACGGTGAGCGTTACGCTGCTGGATGCAGAATAACATGAAGCATGTGCTGCTGTTCGGGCGTGGTTTAAATAGCCTTCAAAGTAGTCCCAGGTAAGAAGTTCCCCCAGAACCACACCCGAGTAAAAAATAGTCCCTGAAGTTAAGTAGTCCCATTCAGGCCTCACGTTGGCTTGATTTCATTGCAGCATGCTCTGCATGAGGTAAGTAATGTACATGAGCCTGGCGCCTATGGCGCCAGGACTGATTTCCTCTATGAGCCCGGTGCCAATGGCGCCAGGACTGTACCCAGACAGCCCCTAGCCGGGGCTGCTGGGATTTTAGTAAGCACCTGGATGCCTGCTCCCGGGGCTGATGGGCTTGGTTCGGATGCCCGGGGGTAGACATCATGACAACTACTCCCAAGACACAGAAGCCCCCCTCCAAATATATGCTACCATTCAAGCATGGATGGCCACCAATGGCTTCTGCCTAAACGGTGAAAAAACAGAGATCATCACCCTAGCCCCCAAGGAAATTCTAGCTAAACTCGGCCCTGAATACTCCCACTTCCCCATTGACAACACAAACATACCAGTTTCCGCATCTGTAAAGATTCTAGGAGTCTATTTAGACTCCACACCCTCAATGACGAAACAGGTCAGCGCCATCTCCTCCGCTTCCGCTCTCACCACTAAACTCATCTATGTCATAAAACCATTTCTTAACTTTCCAAAACAGCCTCTCCATCGCTAGGGCCACCATAGGAGCGAGGCTAGACTACTGTAACGCCCTCTTAGCAGGCACATCAACCAAAACCTATGCAAACTCCAAATAGTGCAAAATAATGCACTCTGAGTCACCCTGCACATTCCTAAATACGACGATGTATCCCAAGCAAGACAAAATGCACACAGGCTCCCAGTTAGGGAAAGAATCAACTTCAAAATCCTCACTATTACTCATAAATTCATTAACCTCACCGCACCTACATACTTATCCGAAACCATAGTCAAGAACTCCTCAGACCACCCCAAAAGAAGCCATCACACGAACCAACTCTGCATACCCACCATCAGAAGAGCCAAAGCCAGTGGCATTGGCTTCCCCCACATTGCACCCAAGCTCTGGAACGCTCTTCCCAACACACTCAGAGCAGAACCATCCCGGCTTGCCTTTCGCAAATCACTTAAAACTATCCTATTTACTTAACCCCTTCCTCCACATACACCCTTCCACTTCACCTCATTCCTCAAGATGTTCCTTATCTCAATTACTGTCTCTACAATCTGCTCTATAAATGTATATTTCCATGTAACCATCCTCCTCGCTACAATCTGCTCTATAAATGTACATTTCCATGTAACCATCCTCCTCCCCAATGTAACCAGCAAGCTTTCTCACCTCTGTAACAGCGCCACGATGCCCACAGGCTGTTGTGCGCTTTAAAAATACGAATAAATAAATAAATAAATACTTAGGCGAGAGGAATGTAGCCAGTGCCTGCCCACACTCTGTCCAGTGGATATGCATCTTTGTTCATCACTGCTGGAACTGCTTGTACTGCATTTACTGCCAGAACCCAGACTCCTCGCTACTGGTCAAGTGCTCATCTCCCTGCCCCCCGCAATGACGAACATGCGCCCTAGACTCTCACCAACTTAACTCTAGGAACGCTTTCCATTGGTGGAGCAGAAGATCATAGCCCCAACGGACTATCATAACCAAGTGGGCATTCCCTGAGGGTCATCATCAAATAATCCACACTGGCTCTGTGAAGAACACTAACCTGAGTGAGCAGGGTGCAAGAGATGAGTCAAGAAGTGTCCTGAATCTGAAATACCTGTCTTTACCCTGCCCCAGAATCTTTACTTTCAATTCAGCAATGTTCCTATGTTAAGGTTTCTGTGGGTAGCTGCAAGCACACATACTAACCACTGGGTGGCAGCGTGGTTCTGTGCATGGTAGCATGGTTGAAAGTAGAAGCTTCAGAGATGGCCGCTTGATAGAAAGTACAGACATAGCATGGGATCTGCTAAATCGGCAAACTAGTACTACTTTCATGATACGTATGTGTGGTCGTTGCTTTAAAGCATTGCTGTGTGTCTTATCTAACCACTCTCTTTGTAAGAATTAGGTGAGTCGAAAAAGGTAAACCTGTTTGTGTAGGTTTAGGAAGGTAACATCGCACCCCTGCAAAGAGGCCTGGGAGAATCCATCTTAACAAGCACATAGTCGCAATTTGCTTTTTGACAGGCTTTGAAGCTATAGGGGAAATTTACAAATATGGTGTTTTCAGATTGATTAAAAATGTTCTATATGGCGATTACTCAACGGAAATCCCATGTGTGGACGCATCCTTTACACGCCTACGTATAGCTTATGAGCATGTGACACAGCGTGCAGGTTTTATTTGAGGCATTTTGTGTGGATTATTTCACGGAGACAGCTCATTTGAGGGGCCATTTCCAGCTCACTTTGGAGTGTGCTCTTGTTGTGATATGAAATCTTGCAAAGGATCATTGGAAGCAGTGGATGGTCCTCTATGCTGAGCAGGCCTCATGCAGATGTAAATGGAGCTCAAGCTGCTGCAGAGTCTTTTCTTCATCTTCATTAAGTGTGGCAAATCTGTAATGAATATGTTTCACAGTGGCTCTTACTTCCTCCGACCCCCACAGTGTGTGCTTTGATTGGATCTATGTGAAAGTCCAAAGTACCGAATGTATTATATGTGTTACCCCATTTTACTGCATATACACGTGGGAGGACCCCCACAACACTCCCCCGATTCACCTAAACCTTTTTTATTATCTTAACCCTTATACTATATATATATATAGTATATGTAAAATGTCTCGATATTCGGTATTTTGGGCTTCCCAATGATGGGCGAGTTATTTTGGTGTGATACCCTTTGATTGACATCTGATATGAGTTGATGACATCACCCAGAGCTTTCATCTATGGATGGATGGATTAGGAGAGTGGGGACTATGCCGATTTAGTGTCACAAGCCTGGTGATGAGCACTGTAGTAAATTTTTGCTACTATTTTTCTCTATCTCAGCAATCAGCTGTGGTCGACAGGTGTGGTTAGTTCCTCGAGATCTTACTGGAGTGAAACTTTATTAGCACCTGGTGGAGTGGCGCCAGCCAATCAGGAGGCTATGAACGTGGAATTGCACTACTAATATATAACCACATTCTTTTCCAGCCTTCAGCACCACTCCTACACTCTCCCATTTTATTGTTGTTGCCATGAACGTGTCCCTGCTCCCTTCCTTTGTCTTTGACTCCTCCCACCTTCTTTACCAAGTCTCTGCAGCACAGTGACTTCTTTTAAGATATGCAGCCCTGTACCAAAAGCCCATCATTATGAACTTATTGTCCTGGTAGTAGATACATCTTCAGATATAAGAAATACCTGAGTTATGGTATGGTGGATGGAATTTCTTCAGCTGCGAAAGGATTATGTGTAATCTCCCCAGACAGGTTAGCCTTGCTAGCAAGACTGGGGCATTGGTATTGCCTCTCTTTGTTCCTTTGTGAGGGCAGGTAACACCTTCCTGTTATGTCTTCGACCCCAGTTAACAGATCAGACTCCACACAGTGAGTTATGTTGCCACTGACATATCTTCATTAGTCTTCACAAGTAATTACAGAGAAACAGCAACAAACCTCTTCATCCCCTTGCTTCTCTCCTGCTCCCGAAAACTGCTCTCCCTTCTTCTTCCACATTCCACATTCTCCTTTCTAAGTTCCTTGATCTCATAATACTCACACGCCATCAGATATGGCATACCTAACGCCTCCCTCCCTTCCACTCAAAGAGCAATTGTCACAAGAACCTAAACTAACTCTCACCCGCTCTCGCTTCTCCTCCTCACCACAACCATTCTTTCCTTATTCCACACATCTACGCCCATGACATGCACAGAGGACATCACATGTAGAGTAGAAACGATGGAAAGCAGCCACCTACATAGGGTAGCACAGCTCACTGCAGTTCCCATTTCAATTCCATCCGTGAAAAGTGGATTTTTAAATACATTCAATTTCAGAGGTTTGTCCAAGGCCTTTGTTTAGAGCAGGTGTCTAGTTTCTCAAAGTAAAGGGATACAATTATATAATACAATGGTGACAAGAACTAACTGTTAGGCAGAATTGCATGCAGTACCCTTGGGGACCACCACATACAATTAGGACTACAGGTGTAAGCAAAACCAACCTTTGGTATAAGTCTGTACTACACAGTTTGTGGTAGCGAGCTGAGCAGCCAGGCTTATCACAAGAGGGAATGTGAGCAGTAAAAGAGGTTACACAGAGGTCTTACAATCACAGTGGTTCAAGTAGACACTTACTCTCAAGGTTTCTTGGTAAAAGACTTATTCATTTATTACACAGTCATTTAGAAAACATTCACTAGAAGGAGGCAACTTAATATCATACACAAATACACTTCAGTAACAAACCAATATGTTTCTAAGTAAATTAGGCTCCCCTGAAAAAGGAGCAAAATGGCATTTCAGTCACTTTAAATAGGAGGACAAAGGCACAAGTTAATAGAATAGATCACAAATACTTTCTTAGGCAGTGCAAATAGTTTCAGTTCACTAGAGGGCTCGATTCAGTTCAATAGGCCTAGGCCAAAGTCAGTGAGCTAGTGTCTTGGATAGGAAAGAGCAGTTCTTGTAGTAAACGGTCAAGTCTTTTCCAAAGTTCACAGAAGTAGTTTGTACGAAAAAGAATCATATGTTGGGTCACAAGCTGATTATACCTGCAAGTTGGGAAAGTTTCACGAACTTTCACCGTAAGAGGTAAGTTCTCTCAATCGGGTTGGCACAGTACCTTAATATGAAGAAAAGGATGCAGCGGAAGACGTTGGTTCCTGACAGTTCCTGCAGATCTTGCTGTTCCTGAGCCTGAGTCATGGGGACAAGAGGGAGGACGTCGGGGGGCTCCTGCACTGCGCGGGGATGGGTCAAACACGCTGGCAAAATGGAAGATCTTTGGTTCGAGTAGCTGTCGTCAAGCACACAAGCTGGTGTCCTTCCCCCTGGTTAATCCTAACCAGCTCCGAGAATGGTATTCAGGTGGCTTACGAGTTGATCGGGCCCACCAACTCAAAGGAAGAAGTTGTCTTTGAAGGGGCTTCTCTGTCGAGATGAACTTGGCAATTCGGACCTGCAGCAGGGCTTCACCGGGCAAACCAACGGTCCAGGAGTTGCAGCAGACGTCCTCTTCCAGCTCGTCTTCGGTTCTTTCTTTCCAGTGGTCGACTCTGCTTTCCAGTGCAAAAAACTCACCTTTTAAACAGTTTTCTCCCTTTCATTCCAGCCTAGCTGCCACTCACCCAGCAGGGTGGCTGTCCTTGCCGGACAGTCAGCCAGCCAATCACACCATTTGGGTCTCTTAGGAGACTAAGCACAGGGAGTTTCGGGCACCTCCCTCACTTCCTGCCCACCCCAGACGCTCAGACGCCAGAGGCGGTCTTCAGTCCTGAAGCCTGCCAAAGGCATAGAAACAAACGGACCAAACCTAGTTTGGCATGCAGAGACAAACACTAGAAGGACCTTTCCAAAAAGAAATGGCGAAAAAAGAAGACCGGGTCCTGTTTAAAAAAAGGGGCTTAAGGCGCCATCTTGAAAAACATGGCTCCACAATTTTTAGCTACCAGTGTTCACGGTCGGTAAAAATCATGGTAGTTTGTTGTAAAACCACTGCCACCAGCCATTTCAATAGAAAAGGGTAGCATTTGACTGCTACCTGTGTTTCTAGACACAGGGGATACTAGGTAACCCCTGCAGCACTCTATACGAAGATAGTGTGTGCTGGGTCTAGGAATTTAAAAAGACTAGTAAAGTCATTTTAACTTTACATTCTCTGGGAAACAGTAGTTTATCCCAGAGAAGGTATTTAAATCTTCGGGAAGTCTAAAAAGACATCCCTGTGTCACTGCCCTGAGGGTGCTGTGTGACACACATGAAAAGATGCCTATAGAGTGATCTTAAAACTCCATAATCAAAGAACACAAGAGTAAAACACACATCAAAATATATGAAAGAGTGGGAAAAAGGCTCACACTCTTTCCAGGTAAAACAATCAAGTCCTCAAAATCCAGCATAGTTGCTGGGGTTCTCTAAGGTGAAGGGAATTAGCACATTTATGAGAATTCTCCCTAACACTAACAAATAATATAATTTTGTTTATTCTTCCTAGAATACATCAGAGATTTGTTTTTGGAGACTGATCACGTCTGATGATGATGATGATGTACAGCTGACACCGCGCTAGTGACATACAGCAGTCTTAGCTCAGCTCAGTGCTACATACAATTGTATTTTCTGTTTCTGAATGAGTACAAAGCTGGCGTACTTTTAGTGTACTTGCCAATTAATCCCAGCATCATTGTTAACTCCAAACTCTCTTTTGTGATGAAAAATGCCAATTTGCAAAACCGTGGAACACCCATTTTTCATGGGTACCATTATGTAAGCAGGACCTCCTTGGGAGAATGTTATAGAAATGGAAGGCTACTCAGTAGAAGGCAGTAGAAGGCAGCTTGGTTAATTTTGAGCTGAAACCCTATGCCAATATTTCTGCTCTCTTGAAACAGTTGCCCTGGCTCCCACCGCAGCCCAGAGTGGACACAAAGATCCCATGAATAACCCATGAAACCATGTGCGGCACGGTTTTTTCTATCTACACATTGTACATTTAGGCCTTAAGACCAGCTGCTTGATACTGAGTGGTGTTCCAAACTTTAGGCTTCAGCACTTGAGACGGGGGGAGGGGTCCTTGTCAGTCTACAGATCCTAGCAGTGAAACATTCTATTCTGCCATGAATCAAGGAACCACCTAGCTGGCATGAACAAGGCTCTTTAATTCCTGAGGACATTCATATCTCACATGCATGACCACTAGGCCTTCATGCACCAACCATGCCAACAATGAACTGTGGCAACATGCATCTCGAAGCAGTCCCCAGAAACATGTAGCTTCAGCAAAGATGCCCTCACAATCACCTAACAATTGACCAAACTCCTATGGATAGCAGACATTACATCATGGGCCACCTTGCCCCCTGATGACATCACAGGAAGTGACATGACAAGGCCATTGACCTGATGATGGGCCATAATGCCATTATCTCAACAACCTTTGCTGGAACCTTGAACTGGGTGTGCATTTATAGGCACAGACACAGAAAAGGTGCACACAACCTGGTACTAACACTAGCAAACAGAGAGGCCCTTCTTACATTCAGGGGGTCTGCAGCCTGATAGTCGGAACCACAGGGGTGGGAAAGCAACCCGCACGGATGCAAGCAACAATTTATGTTTATCCAGATTACAGATTTGGGATTAATATTTAAGCATAGAGATTATGTCTTCATTGAATGAGTAGTTATTTTTCTTTCGATGGAATCAATGCTTTGAATGTGTGGTTGTATTGGGTTGTAGTCAGTATAAGCCCTATTAGTTCTCTGGTTGGTGCGTTGGTGCCATCAGTAAAACTTTGCATTAGGTTGGATATTGTATTGTTCGGTTTAAACTTGCGAAAGATGAAACTGGCTCTATATTTTGGAAAGAGCTCTTTCAGTGCTGCAGCTGCCTAACACATGTATTTATATTGCATGACTTAAATGGAGATGGTCACCAGTGGAATGTATAGTTCTTCCTGCCTGAAAATAAATGATCTTTCTGTTTCAGTTTCTCAGGTTTCAGGCATGAGCCTGTGCACTCAAGTGCAATCTGAACACAGGAAATCCCAGCAAGAAGAAATATGCACTGATCAATAGTGTGTAAATGTGCAAACATCTGTGGATTGTGCATCGGTTGAAGCACCACCTTGAATTCAAGAATGTCAGACTTCTACGGTTCGACTTAGAGGAAATCCCCTCAATAGCAGTCATTGTGCCTCAACCAACTGTTTGATCAAATGTGACACTCTGCCCAAAGGAAGATCTGTTTTCAAAGATTCCATTGTCAGTAATTTATGCTTTCTCAGACAAGCAAAGGGTAGTGTGCCACCCACCTCATGCTTCTCCGTAGTGCCTTTTCCGCTGCTCTGGAATTGGTTTCCCTTCACGCATGGCCAGCGAGACGAAGGGATCCACAGGATATCTGCTTTTCCAAGTCCATAACGTCTCAGGCCCAGTCTAGGTTAGAGGTGACACTCTTGTGTGTTTCTGTGAAGACTATTCCGGGGGGGCAGGGGGAGGGGTTCAATCTGAAATGTGCACGCTGTCCCGATATGGAATAAGCATTTAGGCACACATGTACTGTGTACTCGAATAATTTACTAACATCTGGAAACTGTTTCCATTATTGCAAAGAATGTTTTATTCTAGAAGTTCTCCTTCCTGGACATATGTTTGCTAAAGTTTCAAAGTCCAGCAGCCGGTTGAATCTGTTTTTCTGTCGTCTGGGTGTAATAAAGTCTCTTATTAGTCACACGGGACACACAGACCAGCTGTGGAGACTGATGTTGTTCCAGGTATGCTTTATTGGTACAATATGTACAGTTCCAGTTACTCTCAGGTATTTACAGTAGTCTGGATGACAGGACAAGGACAGGGATAGGTAGTACAGTACACATGAAGGAGAAGACCCACCGGCCATCCACTCACTCCAGCTCAGGCCCCCAACTGACTCACTCAGAACATTCATACACTGATGCACTCAACATTCTCCTGGCTGCATCATACATCACATTCTATTGGCAATCACTCCAGGCCAGTGACAATGTACAAGACTATATATAACATCTCCCTTTCATACCAGATTCAACCATAGCATAATATCTCCCTTTCATACCGGATGTACCCACGCGTGACATCTCCCTTTCATATCAGGTTCATACACACAAACATCATCCTTTCATTCGGGGTGGAGGAAGGTCAGCCAAATACACATCACTCGCCCACTCATGAATCTAAACACAACCAGAATCTCACACAGATGAACTACATGTAACAGATGAGGTGCTCCTGGCAGCACCGGAGGTCTTAAGCTTAAAACTATTACTAAAGGAACAATGGTGAATGCTTAACAGTAACTAATGCAAAAGTGCGCACCATATATATACAGAATGTACATTTGCCGGCAATAAAAAAAGATTTTTCTTTTTTTCTAGGCACAACCCTTGTTCAGTCAGCTGCCCAAACTCTTTCATGGCGCAACCCTTATGCAGTCGGTTGGCCACTTAAGCATCTCACATTAGAGCGTACGCATATAACATATACCTCAAAAAAGAGTATACATACCACCACATTTTTCTTTGTGGCTCTAGTGGAAATTTAAAATTCTCACCTTGCTTCAAATATCTCCAAGACTATTTGATTAGTACACATTAACAGGAATACCCTACACCGCGACCATAAACTACAACACGTGTGTCATGGCCGGGATGGAACACATAACAGTGGGCCACAACATCACACAAACTGAGCAAGACAATGGCCCAAAGTCAATTGCAGGGTATCCAATGTAACTAATGTTTTGTTCAACAACTCTCCAAAGGGTAAATCAGACCCTTAACACCATAACCATAACATACATTATTCAGTATATAAACATTTCTTGGTGATGGTGGAAATTTGAGAAAATAAAAAAAATATTATTATTACTTTGTGCTTAAAAAATTTTAAATACGTTTTTCCATTTATATTGATAAGTGTTGCATAAGTCCATGGTGGCTTTTCCAGATTCATTAAGAAAAAACAAATAAAATAAAGAAAAAAATGTAAATTGTCAGGTTTGCATTATTGCCAAACATACTTCAATCCAAATAATGATGCCAAAGGAAGGGGTTTCCCGTAGCTTATTTCACAAATATGCTGCTTGCTCACATTGTGACTTTAGTTCTGTTGATGTATATAATAATAAAGAAAATGTCTTGCAAAATGTTCCTTTCAGCGCCCCAAACTAAAGCTTTGTTAAGGTACGCACACGGCAGCAAGTGTTTGCTCCATTAATCCATCTTAACATGAAGAAACGAAACTGACACGTATCACTTCCTTTCATTGTTCGTTCCGCATTCCATGGATCACCATCACCCAGTGAATGCTAACATACGTCATCATTCACTCGAAGGGCTGGAGGAGGACAGACCTCACTGGGCCTGTGCTGTCAACCGTCCTTTCACGGAGCATTTTTTGAAATACAGGCAGGATGTTGGGTAAAATCAAGCTGCAACTTTATCCATATTCATTCCAGATGGGAGGTATTTGTTTAATACACGCAAAAAACCTGGCATATAAAATGTCTTTCATTACGGGCTGCGCACTTCTTTTATGTATACATTTCCACAGTTAATATTATGAGTGAACGGAGCTCTGGCGCCACCCGGTGGTTTGGAGGATGTATAGAGTGGTCAATGAAACTGTAAAACACTCTATGAAGTTACAGCATTTCATTGACAAACGCCGCCCCCCAACTCCTCCGTTGACAGTTATCTTTTTAGTTATTAATTTGAACGGGGCTCCTGCAAAAGGCCAATCCTCAGCTAGCAGGGCCCTTTTGTCCCCACTAAGATCTCTGGGGCATATTCTTCCTTTTAGTGCACATTTATATGAGGGAACTCAGGGGAAATTATTGGATGCTGGGGACCTCCCTCCCAGAGTCCAGTGGCACATTATACATTTTCAACACTGGAGCTGAGCAGGATGTTTATTTTAGAGTCTTTGGGGGAACGGTGGGTCACTCTTAAGCTGCTTTCCCCCCACAGCTCTCCTTACTGTACATTTTTGTAGCTGCAGCTCCTAAGTTGCACTTTGTCCTTTTAAGTTGCATTTCTCCATATTCCTGGGTTCTTTAACTCTCGTCGCCAATGTAATAAAGTCTCTTATTAGTCACACGGGACACACAGACCAGCTGTGGAGACTGATGTTGTTCCAGGTATGCTTTATTGGTACAATAAGTACAGTTCCAGTTACTCTTAGGTATATACTGTAGATGGATGACAGGACATGGACAGGGATGGGTAGTACAGTACACATGAAGGAGAACACCCACCGGCCATCCACTCACTCCAGCTCAGGCCCCCAACTGACTCACTCAGAACATTCATACACTGATGCACTCAACATTCTCCTGGCTGCATCGTACATCACATTCTATTGGCAATCACTCCAGGCCAGTGACAATGTACAAGACTATATATAACACTGGGTAACAATTAGATTTCATATAAGCAAGACATCTAAAGAGTAGGTGTCATCACTCCCTCTTTTGCTTATTTGCGCATGTTAAGAGAGATAGAATACCATGGAAAACAGGACCCTTCCATTCCATCGTTTCTAAAACACATTGATCATTTTCACTCATCCGTTCATCCCATTATCTCTCTTTTCTGCAAGGCCCTCTCTGATGACCCCAATCGCCATCTATGACATACAATGCGTGGATGACGTTTTGTTACACTCGCCGCCAGCATCTGTTTGATGCCACCTGAATAGTAGAATGGTCAATTAATCTAAAGTCAAGATATGGATACAGTATGCAGTGTGCAGTGTTCTGTTTTACCCTCTGATCTGTTTAGAATATATATTGATGGAGCTGTCCCCAATTACTCAGTGCTTTGAAAGAACACATGTAATGCAATGTGTTCATGATAGCACATTCTTTCCATCCCATAGTGTTGACCTTTGTTAAAATAGAACAAAGTTGCATGTCTAGGAAATAAGCAGCAGAATAAGCCAGAGTGGTGCTCTGTAGAATGTCCTTCTTTCGCATGGTCATCGTTTTCTGAAGTTTCTTTTAGCCAACGTACAAAATTCAGCTAATGAAATTGGGTCGACAACACTGTTTTGTTTTTTTCCGATTTGTTCATTGTTGTGACATGGACACGCATGTTTAAGTAAGAAGTGGCAAAATCCCAGGGTGCACAGTGACTCAATCGTCTTGCCAACTCAGTGGTTGTGACAGCACAACAGGTGTAACCAGTGGCGGCCACGCAAATAAGATCCTCGTTCCAGTGGTGACTTCCAGGGTAAAACCTGGTGCAGTGTCTGGCGGAGCAGGAGAAGCTCATCCCTCCAGACCAACATGACATCTTAGGAGTTCAAAATTGAGGAGTACACATCACGAAATGCAATTAAAAGGCATGGTGGAAACTGTTGTTTAAAAGCGCTTGAGAAGTGAATAGCTGGTCCTAGAATTGTAAAATCATCACCTGTCTAAAAAAATCAGTTTAAAAAATAAAGCAAATGTTCATTGGTGAAATGTAATACTGATGCTTTACTTATTGTTTTGACTGAAATATGCTTAACATAAAGTTAATGCAAAACAAAATTATTGAGAAATAAATCAACATTTGTTAATTCAGTCTGTGCGTTTTCTTCCTGTCTCCTAACAGCCAGAGCAATTGTTATAATTTTATTTTTTTTATATATATAAGTGCGAGATCGAGATTCGACCCTGTGTTGCTGTGTTGTTTTGTTTCCAAGATGAACGCATTGCCCCTGAGCTATCCTTCCTCACAAACAAGATTGTGTCTTGTGACCAGAACTACAACCCAAGCTGGCAAGTTGGCCAAAAGATATCCCTATAAGCTATCAAATGAGGTTGAGTGTCAACGCCCACATACACAATGTTGGACACGTTTTCAATGTAACAAACAAGAGCAGTGATTATATGGGTTTCCAGGGCATGAAACCACTGAGTGATCCCTTCCCAGGATTCCTCCTAGAGTAGCTGGATGGATTACCAATAAGAGTGGAAATGACACGGGGACGCAGCAGGATTTCATTTTAAAGGCAAATTTTGTAAAAGGACCAGTGATAGCTCTACTGCCATCCTTATCACCACTGCTAATCACATTGCCCTTCACATTCATGTCATGCTTGTGATATGTTCATGGAATGGTAATGGTTGTATACTAATTGACCTTTTCACAATTGACCTCAGGAAAATTTACCTCAGGAGAATTGACCTAATTTAAAAGGTCAATTTGGACATATATGCGGGGGTAAGCCCTCCGCAACCCCCAACCAATTCAAAAAACCTGCAACCCCCCACCCAATCCCCTTATATTATTTATAATCCAAAACCAACCCAATACATATATAAAAGAATTAAATAACTTAAATAATATAAAGATCAATTGTGCAGAAGGTCAATTAGGACCACTATAATTAGGTCAATTAGGACAAAAGGTCAATTGTAAAAGGTCAATTTGGGTAATACCATGGTAATATGGTAAAATGATTATCCCACAAACCGAATCATTCATTCCCACCACAGACCGTCATGATTCATGACCAGAAGTATGAGCAACACATTTAACAAGAAAGCCACCACTTTACACACTGTGGGAAAGTAGCCACAAAACGGGAGAGTGGGTGCCCAATATCTCGGATACATTTGTTGGCTTACATTTGCAGGCCGAGCTTAGGGATCAGCACCGTTGAGCATTGCCTCTGGTTATCAGTGCTACAGATGAAATATGTCAAGTTTACCAGTGGAAACTAGGGTGTTCATTGCTGTGCAGTGGAGGCATTCAATAGGGCAGTGGGATTGTTCACACCTGTGACATTACTTCATGTGGATCATTAAATGAAAAAAGGCGTTGGCCGCCATGGTGGGGCAACTAAGAAAAGACTGTCAAGTTGATTGCAAGACAGGTTTGCATGATGGCTCCCACACTGTAATCAGTATGTTTAGATGATCTAAATGAGTGCTTGTATACTGTGGGGACTGATTACTCAGGAATAGGGACAACTTTTTTCCCATTCTCATGTTTCCAGATGAAGAAATGTTGGCAAGGATGGATAACTTGTTTGCTAGGCTTACCCCCATGGTGGGTTATTTTGCAGCAAAGGATTTGGTCATTATTGTTGTTAAGATTATATCTAACCTGGTTAGAAATGGATGCATGGCATGCACACTTATCTAGTGAGGAAGCGCCCATTTATAAGTGGTTCAAGTTTTCGACTACTTGAAATGAGGTTTGAGCCTCAGGAAGATGAGCGCCCAAGTCTGTAGGGGCGATGGAGTGGGAGTCGCTACATTCAGTCGTTGTTAAACAACGTCTTATCTTCTTACTGTTGCTGTACTTCTGTGTTAACCTGGGAACTTAAGAAGCTTCCTCTCGGGGTCTAATTGCCCGGGCAGCCAAAGCAAACAGCAGACAGAACTAAGGGCAGGAGTAAATATCTTTCTGTATATAATTCTTTGCCCACTGTGAGCCCCTGTTAACCACTGGGTGCCACATACATGACACATACACAGCACTCAACATCAAACAACATAGATAGCAAACTCCATCACACAGTTCAACTGTGGCCACTATTTACACACACATACATTCTCCTCAAGCGGCACACATCCACAAAATCACTTACTAGCCACACTTAGAGAGGCTCAGCTTCACCTCACTGATGATGCCCAACAAGGCTGAAACACGTGTATGGGGTTGCTGATGGTAATCTTGTTCAGAGAGGAATTGCCATAGCATTTCGGTGCTGGACTGCCCTTGTGGGCGGGACAAAGACTGATATGCAAATGGATATTTCCCATCTGTGAAGGTACAGTGAGCAAAAAGCAATGGCTGCGAACTCTCAATGTGGTTAATAACCACTGAACAGGTTATCATGCCTTGTTCTTTCGAGAGAGGGGCGCCTGCTACCTTTTTTGTATTTTTGAAACGAACTTGGGGTTGGTCACCCCAGGTTACCTGGGGGCAACCCGATGTTGACTCCCTGCTCTCTGTGCTTAGAGAGGCTCAGCTTCACCTCACTGATGATGCCCAACAAGGCTGAAACACGTGTATGGGGTTGCTGATGGTACTCTTGTTCAGAGAGGAATTGCCATAGCATTTCAGTGCTGGACTGCCCTTGTGGGCGGCACAAAGACTGATATGCAAATGGATATTTCCCATCTGTGAAGGTACAGTGAGCAAAAAGCAATGGCTGCGAACTCTCAATGTGGTTAATAACCACTGAACAGGTTATCATGCCTTGTTCTTTCGAGAGAGGGGCGCCTGCTACCTTTTTTGTATTTTTGAAAGGAACTTGGGGTTGGTCACCCTAGGTTACCTGGGGGCAACCAGACGTGGACTCCCTGCTCACTGTGCTTAGAGAGGCTCAGCTTCACCTCACTGATGATGCCCAACAAGGCTGAAACACATGTATGGGGTTGCTGATGGTACTCTTGTTCAGAGAGGAATTGCCATAGCATTTCGGTGCTGGACTGCCCTTGTGGGCGGGACAAAGACTGATATGCAAATGGATATTTCCCATCTGTGAAGGTACAGTGAGCAAAAAGCAATGGCTGCGAACTCTCAATGTGGCTAATAACCACTGAACAGGTTATCATACCTTGTTCTTTCGAGAGAGGGGCGCCTGCTACCTTTTTTGTACTAGCCACACAAACCCTTGTCATGTACGTTCTCACAGAGACATGGTTGAAACCACCGCACATGTCTGTCATCCCTTACATGCTCCCCCACACTATCTTAAAGCAGGAGGTGGCTTTGCCATCATTTACAAAGACTCACTTGCACTTAGAAACCCCCTCACCCACCATACACATCCTTTGAGGCTCTCTCTATTGGTTGCTCCTCTATATTACACACACATACACACACACATGCAACATTCATTGACATAATTTACCGCCCCAACACACAATCCCAACTTCCCCACTGAATGGTCTGACTTTGCCACTAACAATCATACCATCCCTTACACCAACATTTACCATGACGATTTTAATGCAGTTAGTTCCCATCCAGACAGCAATCCCACACTGAACAGTATCCTCGCCTCACAGGGTGCGTCCTCCCACAACACTTCATCTTCCCCACAAACATAGATGGCCACAATCCTGAACTTCTAAATTCAACCAAAAATCTAATCTCTGCGAATAATCGAATCTGGGTATTGTGGTCATGCACCAATCTCCTTCACACCCTGCCACACAACATCCCCCTACCTGCCACACATCCCTGAATACCCAGCCAGACAACTCAAATACAGTACAGACTCAGCCGTAGCAACACTCATATCATGCCCCTCTTCCCATCACGCCCATCACTCCATACTCCTCAACAATTACACCATGAGCCATGCACTAAAAAAGAGCCCTCCTTAAAACACAATAAACTCACAACCACCACCACAAACCATGGTCAACAATTCCATCCTCTCAATTAAGCAGGAAGACAAGTGTCTTGGAACATCCTTACAAAATATACCCTCACCAAGACACCCCTCAAATACTACCGCTGCAAATACAAAATGGCCATTTGGAATGCATAAGCAGCCCACTAAATCAGACAACTCCAATCTAGCACCAATCACAAACGGAAGCCTATCCACCTCAGTATGCAACTTGCTAATGGACTACTTCAACTGTAAATACAGAACATTAGACAAACCCTCCCCTCTGTAGACCCACTTCCAACCCCTACTCCAAATCCATCCAACACATGGGACACATGCCACACCATCAACCAAGACACCCTGATCACCTTCACAGCCAAACTAAAACCAGCACACTTACTGAAGTATTCATACCCACTTTAAGCCACATCATCACCCAGAATCTGCACTGGGTTAACACCATCAACTCCTGTCTCAAAAAAGGTACATTCTCCTCCACACTCAAAACAGGACACATCTAACCCCTCCTCAAGAAACCATTCCTTGACCTCAGTATCCCAGAAAACCACCATCCGATCACTATCCTGCCATACCTCACCAGAAACATGGAATGCTTCATCACAAGCCAACTCCAACAACAAATCACCACAAACAACCTCCTCAACTCCTTCCAATCAGGATTCCGGCCCGCCGCAACTCTTCACATACTGGATGACTTCCACAACATCACTGATAAAGAACAGGCAGCCCGCCTCGTACTTCTGAAGCTCTTCCCAGCCTTCGATATCATGGACTACATCATTCTCCTAAACATCCTATTCCACATGATGAAACTCTCAGGTAATGTTCTCGACTGTTTCACCACCTTCCTCTCTGCCAGGACAAATTTTGCCTCTATGCCTCACTATCGCTCCAACCCCACCAAAGAAAGGTATGGGGTTCCGAAAGGAATATATATGTTGAATCCCTCTGGTACACCCTTAGCAACCAAAACATCCATTCCAGCAATATGCAGATCACACACAAATATACTTAATCTCGTCCCTCTCACAATTCCACACCTTCAAAACTGTTTCTCCATCACCATATTGATGGCCACTCACTTCCTCAAACTCAGCTCATCTAAAACAGAATACCTTCTTATCTGCCCCCAAGCACAAACCCAACCTCACCCCCCCTGAATCAAAGAACTCATCACAGACAACCCACCGATATCCTGCTCGACACGTCCATAGGCTTCCAATTAGCAACAGAACGCCCTCACTCAAAAACAATAAAAGTGGTAAAAAGCCATGGGCATGACAATCAAGAAATGTAATAAATATAAATGGTAAAGGGTATGATGAATATTGCTCACATTCAGCAAATTAAATCATAACCACATATAACAAGTGAAAGAAATTGAAGCAACAAAAGAAGTACATACATCGTTACTGTGCTAACTGTTAAATGACTCCAATCAAGCAGTCCCACTAAGTCAGTGCCTTGTCTGGGATTGCTCAAGGGAAGCCCTTATTTATATATTTTTATGTCCAGTTCGTGTACTCTGGATGACAACCCTTATATAACACCCCTCTCTTAGAATCCCCCTGACCTCACTGAGCCAAGAAGTAAGTTTGTTTTGCAAATTTAAAAGGTTTATTTGAGAATCAAACAATATAGATATATTTCACACTTTTATAATACATTAATAATTGATATCACACTTCTGAATATGAGCAGTAATCAGCAATAGGTAATCCTACAATAGCAGAGTTCTGGTGACTTATGACTAGGAACAGGGGAATAAGGTATCAGAGAATGCTTTATGGTTTCAAGGAGATGCAAAGATGAATAAAAAGCAGTACAGAAATAAACTTGATATGATTTCAGCAAAAGATAATGTGATCACTTTTTCTTTGACAATTCACTCCCCCCCTATGCAATGTAAGGAGATGGAAGTAACACACACAATTCTCAGAAATACACACAAATGCAATACAAAGTTCCAGTTCCCCCCAGCGAGCTTAGAGGAAAACAGGTATGATTTTAAACACAGGCAAAATCCTTTAAATGTGGTATGCAATGAAGTGAAAAATATGCTAAAATGATTTTAATTCCCTCTAGAGGTTCAGGGTGGGTGACAGCTACTTTGTATAAGTTCAGGATCACTTTAGCAATGCTCTATGGATGATTATCAGGTTGCAAACGAATTTCAGCAAAGGAAAGCAAGACGCTGCTATTTTGACAAGTGAAGAAATTGAGCCAAATCGCAAATTGCGGCAATTTTTCTGAGTGCGTCGAGCGCGATTACGGAAAAACTATAATTTTGACAAACGTTTCAAGAGATACCGACGATTTAGTGAAGGTAGATTTTCAGAAATGAAATTTTAAAGTTCAGAATGACAGATGACAGTTTTGCAGCTTTGAATCAAAAGAAGGGACACAATTTCTATGATGCAGTTCTCAATAGGTTAAAATAGTTTGAATTAGATTATTTCAAACTAAGAGATTGGGTTTTGAATAGTCCTGGCTGAGTACTTGCACTATAATTTTGAAAGGAATGGGCCTCTGTCCCCGATCTGGTCCAGTTTGGACTGGACTCATGACGGTTCTGCTCACAGCGGTCTGGTCTCTGGTTCTGGCAAAAGCTCTTGGCACTGCACGGTGATCTGGTCTATCTGGATAATTCTGCCTTCTGGGTCTGCTACCGGTTCTGGCAAAAGTTCTTGTCTCTGGAGATTGATGGATTTGAAGTCTGGAGTCTCTGGATGTGAAGTCGTCTGTCAGCGTGCTCCGCAAGGAAATGGAAATTGAAAGTCCCTACCTGGCTTCCAGTGGCTCTTTTTATGTGTTTTGAAAATGGGTGGGTCGGCTAATTCTGCATGCCCAACCCTCTCAAGATTTGATAGATCAAAGGATTCTTTGGTCCCTGATTTGAGAAAGGATAGTGTGTCAGAGTGATGTCAGCCATTTACGATCTATTGAAGAAACGCCCCTTTGCTTTTACCTTAGAAATCATTTTTCATAACTGCACATATTTCCCAGATACACAGTTGTTTGACATGTTACATGTACATATTACAGATTACTTATGGTCCATGCTTGTTCAACTCTGATCTTCCTAAGAGCTTGCATTCAAAAATGACAACTTATTTTCATTTTTAGTTGATTTACCAATACCGGACGTTTACCAAAAATGGCACACATGTACACCGCCTTTCTACCCATATTCCATTAAATTTTCGTTTTTCTAGCGTGAACCCCGTGTCTGCAATCTCCATAATTCATGGGGTTTTGCCTCAGAACATCGTACGGAATTGAGTTTAGACTCAAATTGTAGTTACAATTTCCATTTTAAGGATCTCCAAATTGTACATTCCTGTCATCTGGTTACAATTAGTTATCAGTGTTTTTTAAAACATATATTTGCCTTCAATTCAATTCACTTCAGTGTTTGGGTCGGCCCCCAGAAACTTGGGAGTCAGGGATCACATGTCTCCTCTGCCAGGCAGAGCTCTGTTTACAGTCAACACCCACATTAACATACCCCATTCAATTGCAAGAGTCTACCGTGTCGGCTGAGGTCAGCAGGCCACAGGGCCACTCTGCATTTGGTTAGCATGTCCATGTGATCTCCTGGCTTCTTGTGTGGAGTTCTGAGGTGAGAAGGTTTCCCAGCCTCTTGGACTGTTAATTGAATCAGCCTGTCTTCTGGGAACCGGGAGATGTTCATGAATTTTGATTAACCAAAGACTTTGAACTTTCCAGCTGGCTCAGGATCCTTTGGCATCTCCTGAGGTACAGTTCTACTGTCAGAGTTTAGACCGCTAGCGCCGGCTTGTGTCCAAAGCGGGTACTGCACCCATTTTTTTAGGAGTTGTCTTGAATTTGACAGGAGTATTTTGCTTGACAGCTCTAATCCTTGCTGCCATTGTTTTGATGGGCATACTTACAGTAGAGTGGTGATGTGGAACCCCCCACAAGAAGGTTGAATCTTTAGAGTGGTCTTGTGCCCATGATTTTAGCAACTTGTTGACATCAATTAAAAACGGATTTTTAACTCATTGAAATGGACATTTTGAGTTTGCACTTCAGAGAAACAGCAGTGATTTCAAGGCGCTTTTGATCTAACAGGCACTGCTATTTTTCCTTAGGCACCACCTTTCACCCCTGGCGCTTCCGGTCCATCACGCTTGCACTGGTGGGTGGCAGGTTAGGCGACCATTTTGGTGTGCGCAAAACTGCGCAGTTCTCCTGGTTCTGGGATAGAATGACGGGTGGCGACAGCTCAATCCCCACATCTACCCAATCTATTGATTTAGTTTTGTTCTGGGCTAGAATGATGGGCGGCGACCGCTCATCCCCACATCTACCCAGTCTATTGATTTAGTTTTGTTCTGGGATAGAATGATGGGCGGCGACAGCTCATCCCCACATGTACCCAGTCTATTGATTCAGTTTTTGTTGTCACCTAATAATTCAACATGGGTCAAAACCCTTGACATAACTAATACCTAGACAAAAGAATGTATGGTTTGTATCAGAAGAATTGGTTCAATATGTACATGTGTTATACAAACAAAATCACGATACAGCCGACAGGATATTTGCAATACATGTGAATAATGCATTTAATAAGAACATGATTTGATTGGAACTTCGACTCAAGTAACTTGAGTTTTGGCTATGGGTCAATGAGGTCATTGTGGATCCCAGCCTTCATCAGGACGGCAATCTTTACTGCTGGTTATTTTCCTTGTGAATCAATTTAGACAAATGTGTTTTAGGGTTCCAAAATGGATACTCATTTATTTTCCTGGCTTAACCGTTACAGTGGCTGCTGTCTCCCAGCTTCTCCGAATACTCCTCACACCAAGTCTAACTGAAAAGGGGCCAGCTCAGAGCAACTTCAAAGTGTCCAGAGCCTGTTGCATGGTAGCCCTCTGATGGATTGTGTGTCATGGCTCTAGATGTGAGTGGAATGATCCCTAGGCTTCACAATCAACCCCAACCTATCTTTCACATGCCACATAGCTGCTGTCACCAAACATTCAACCTACAACTGCAGCCTCTCCTCAAGATAAGACACATCCTTCCCCCTGATGACTTCTGCGCCGCACTCCATGCACAATTTTTGTGCACGCTGGACTATGGAATCACTATCCTGACAGGACATCCTAACTGCAACCTCGCCCCCTGCAAGCCATAAAGAGCACAGCAGCAATACTCATCCTGTGCCTACCAAAACACCCACATATCACCCCAGCTCTCTCCCAGCTCCAGTGGCTCCACGTACCCCAGTGAATCACTTTGAAAGAACTCTGCAACATATACAAGGCCATTCACCTCAAATCCTCATCCTACCTTCACTACAGACTAAAACCTGTCACCCACACAAACACCAGAAAAGCCAATCAAAATCCCCAACACATTCCGCTACACTCATAATAATAATAATAATAATAATAATAATAATAATAATAATAATAATAATAATTTAGCATTTATATAGTGCTACGAACCCTCGGGCATCTGAGCGCTGCTCATTATTACCCACGGTATGTGGTGCTCATTTATCGACCTTGGAAGGATAAAAGGCACTCAACTCGCTGTGCTATCGATCGGCTACCCATGAAAGTAACATTCACACACAAAAACAAGCCTTCACCCAGTAGACACAGAGAGCCTGGAGTGCCCTACCACTCCACATCTGCACTGTACCCTCCATCATCAATTTCAGAAAATGCTGCAAACCATACACCCTTTTCCACACCTAATTGTGCCAGACCTATCCTGATCTTTCTATCATGTCCTGAAAATTCTATAACTTGTTTTCACCTTCTCCCTTTCCAGCTTTGTAAGATGCCCCAAGACCCTTGATAGGGCCAGCAATGGACACACATTAAAATAAAATACATTCACAATTCTCTTTGCTGGATGTTGATTGATGCACTGATGCCCTTCTAGAATTATATATTTTAGTTGAGGGTAAGTGTCCCAAACCACAAAAAGTGATTTGGATCTATAAAAACATTTCAGGGGTCAAACAATCTGTGGTGGACCACCACATTCCATTCAGTCTTCTTCCTGAGTGAATCTCATGATGGGAATTCAATTGAAGCTCCAGACATCATACTAAGGCTTCCTGTATCTCAAGCTTAGGCCACTGAGCTTTGGTGTTAAAGTCTAATGAGCTTAATCCCTCCCCCCCAGAGCATTTTTGGGGAGCAGGGACGATTGTCTCAGGGCCACAAGAGGTTTTGGATAAGGCAGAGACATAAGAGCGTGTTGTGGGTTCCTGGGGAGGCTATTGCGGGAGGGAACATAAAAGCTGGATTAGCGGTAGATATTCATTGGTTTAGGCATAGATTGCACTGGCAGTGAAACGCCATTTTAGAAACCAGCAGCCATTCTAAATTGAGGCCTAGCGCCACGCAGCAGCAAGGGCATTAGGCCCAGGCCCAAAACATAGAAATTAGTGTGTGCATGCAGGTTCAGGTTGTAGTGTAGGCAGCCGGGTAGAAGGCCAAATCTTTGGAGACTCATAAACCTCTCATTGTCTCACACTATTAGTACATGTATCCCAGAAGGACTGTGCCCTGCAAGGCCATGAGGGGGCATAGAGCTCTCTGTGAAAAATTATACCACGTGGAGGAGGTTGAGAGCCTCCAACTTCACTAGTCCAAATCTTAAGTTATAGTGGCCAGACACCCCCTCCCCAGAGACCCCAGTATTCCAGTGTACCGGTCAACCTCAGACTACCAACCATAACACTGTTAGTGTACCCATATATCAAGAAAATCACAGCAGTAAGGAGAGTTACCCCCACCTGGGGTCCCTGTGATTTGTGCTGTGAGGTGCCAGTGGGGAAAGTAACACATTTAAACCCGGGGTGGGAAGATTTGGGACAGTGCTGACATGTCTGGGATCGTGCAGGGGTTTCCATAGTTATCATGACCTCGAAAGTAGCCTCTGCACCCATTTCTGCAGTACCACGTCCACATTAGGCCACAGGATGTACTGATTTGTGTTGGTAATACCATTTAGTAGCTTTGCGCCTGATGATGTACAGAGAAGAACCCCACGTGGAATAAGATGAGCAGGAGAAGCTGGAACCAATGGCCTGGCATCCCTTATGGAGCAGGCAGTATATGTATAGGGTCACACCAACCAGCTCTGGAAATTGTTACTTATGTGATACACATCACTTGTGATGACATCAACGTTTAAAACCTTGATGTCTGCCTTGAATTCTTCAGTACACTCCGTGTTAGCAAAGTTTGTTGCTGGCAAGTATTTTCCTTTTGTGAGATTGAGGGGCCGATTCATGGAACAAATGTGTGCTGAAAATCTCAGCGCAAGGTGGCGCAAGCTGGAGCAAGCGTAAAAAAGCAAGCGCACGCACATGCGTGAGATTCAAGGAAGGGCCTGCGCGTGTTTTCCCCTGGATGTGCGCCAAATCCGTGCATGGCGCACACGGGCACACACGTCATTGCAACATCCCGAACGCTATGCACGACGCGCACAGGGAGAGCGCACAACGTTGGCACACACACCAAAAAGGGGGTAGGATACTGGGCGTAACACGCAGAATGGGGAACAACGCGTGAAAAAGAAGGCGTAACTGTGGAAGTACTGCAGGGAAATAGACGGAACGCCCACACGCACGTGAACAACACGTATTCATGGAATCGAATACGGGAAACACGCGCACGCTAAAAAACGTGCACAGGCATCAACACGTCCGCCACATGAAGGCAGGTGTAAGCGTCCCTGCGCACAGTATAAAAGTGCGCACAAACAACAAACACGTATATACAGCTACAATGAATGTACCATTTGTCGCAGCAGTGATTGTGGGACACTGCAGGAGGAGGAGAATAGCCAGGGCCCACATTTTTTCCCCTCGGACCAGCCTTTTTGGGATGCCTTATGACCAGGTCCATGGCAGGTATAGGTTTCCACCTCGTATCATCCTAGACCTGGTCAGGGAGTGGGAAGATGACCTTACATCCCCCACCCTGTGCTCCCAATCATTGAGCCCCTTGGAGAAGGTGCTCAATGTCCTGCATTTTTTGGCCACTGGGTCATTTCAGCGGACTACTGCCATAGTGGGGGGGTCTCACAGGCCACGCAGTCACGCTGCCTACACCAGGTGTTGGCAATCATGACTGCGCGCCCATCAGTCCGCAGGCACATATACATGCCCAGAACACCCGCAGAAAGGCAGGCCGTGGTCCAGGACTTTTCCAGGGTGGCACACTTCCCCAAAGTGCTTGGTGCCATAGATTGCACCCATGTGGCCCTACGTCCACCTAGGGCCACTGAGCACATCTATTGAAACTGCAAGCACTGGCATTCCATCAATGTGCAGGTCGTATGTGATGCAAAGGGAATCATCACCTCTGTTTATGCAAACTACCCTGGCTCCACCCATGACAGTTTCATATACAGAATGTCCGCCCTGTGCCGGGCACTGGAAGCTGGGCAGCATGGCGACACATGGCTCCTAGGTGAGTACAAATGCCCGTGCACATGCATGCATGTCACACACAGACAAATACACAAACCCTAATAATCACAACCATTATCACCACCCCAGGGGGCAGTGCCTACCCTCTGAGCAACCACATGATGACGCCAATCCGGAACCCCACCACACCACCCCAGGTAAGATACAACGCTGCCCATATTGCAACCAGGGGCACAGTGGAGCGCACATTCTGAGTGCTTAAGTCACGCTTCCGCTCCCTTGACCGCTCTGGCGGGCAGCTTCTATATGTCCCCCTAGTAGTGTGCAGGATCATTGTGGCAGCATGTGTCCTGCACAATGTTGCAACACGGCAGGGTGTACCGGTGGACATGGTGTTGCCCCCACATCCCCAACCACAGACATGGGAGGGGATAGGGAACATTGCGAGGCAGCCCGGACCTAGCTTGTGGCCACATTTTTCACCTAAACTCCCACCCCTGCGGAGTGCACACAGGCCTGGCACATACCAGGAGCCAATTGATGATGACAAAGAGACAGTCAACTGTCACAGCCTTACCACCCTGAGAATGTTGCCATGGAAGTGCTACATTGTGTGCATCCCTAGCTACTGAAACCTAACCAATCCTGTATGACCAAAAGGAACACATGCAAGGTGTGTATCACACCCCCCACAAAACAGCCCATGATAATCCCTGGTATGTCACCCAAACCCTCCCAACCCCCATCACCCCTGTCTGCCACACCATGACATGGCAAGCAATACCAAAAGGCCAACACATGGCCAATAAGATCCAAAGTGACATGTGTTAAATGGAAAGTGGCTCCAGACAATGACGCCTGACATGGAATCACATGAAATGACTGACCAACAACCTCCCACACATACCAAGTCATACACAAATGCATTTCACCAGTCGTAGCATGAACATAACACTGAATGCCTGTTCACATGCACATTTGGCAAGGCAAAATCCCTACTCCCGAACCCGTGTGCTGTGTGTGTCTCCTGCAACACACTGCTCAGCACACAGCACAGTGAGCAGCCATTGTGTTTGAGATACACCTTGAGCATCACATGAAAAGGACAAATAAAAAAAATAACCAACTGACGCATGTACAGGATCCCCAAATGGCCATAGATCATGTGCTGCAGGGACACAGCGGGCCCCAGAAGGCAATCTGTGTGCACCAGTGGCCATGGAAGGGTGGTTGTACATGTGGTGGATCATTGCAACTGTGTGTGTCAGTAGGGACATGCACTCAATACATGCATGTGAAATCAAGTGATCCTCTGTGTCCTGTACACATCACATTGCCCATGTGTACACCCCAGCATGTTAAACCACACCAATCCCCTCACACCTGAAAAGTAAAGACAACACAGGAACAGGCATTGAGCAGCAGAACACATCATGTACATAGTACCCCACAATTACAATGTCAGAGTGCCCAAAACACTGTAGCTGAAGCCAACTGTCCAACAACAAAAGGCCCTCCCTCCTTCACACATCACCATGACCTACTGAACAACTGTTCATATCTGGGATATGTAGCCTTCTTCCTTCAAGTATACCTGCCAACAGCATCACCCTACCCCTTGGTCTCCATGTTCCACCTTGTGTGTAAATAGGGTCCAGCCCCCTCAGAGGGCACCTTAACTGGCAAAAAAAAACCAAATCGCAGAGAACTCCAAGGAGCCAAACCCACAAACCAGGGAAAAAGCCTGTAGGCAACCCAAAACCTGGAAGAGTCTCCAGTAGATGACTTGAAGTAGCAGAAAATGTCCAAGCACATGTCCAAGCACAATGATAAAACAACCAAGGTAGCACAGTTCGACAATGCCACATTACGATGGGTACCATGTTCGGTACAAAATATACAATGATGATGCACCAACTGATGGGTAGTGTCACAGCTCTGGTGTCCAGGCGCAGGAGTGGCATGAACCAACCACCCCCTCCGCGGTCTGGCGCCTGCAAGGTCAAACTTACTCAGGCCTCTGAGACCCCGGTGGGGAAGGAGGGTCAGGGATATGTTGTTTGGACAGGCATTGGTATTCAGGATAACCGGAAAGAGGGGCAGGAGAGGGGAGTAGGATTGTCAATGGAAAGTAGGGAAAATACAAAATACAACTATTCACAATAACACATACTCAATCAGCCAAAACATGTTTATCATGCACATTGTACCAAATTAGTCAAATGCAAGGCAAAGAGAGACTTATCTCTGGGGTGAGTGCTGGCCTCCTGCCTGCGCACTCTCAGGTCCGGTAACAGGAACAGTTCAATGCTGCAAAGAGAGTGTGAGTTACTAATCTGTGTGTGTCTACAACACACCCACGCAACACCATAAATGCCCCAAAGAAAGTGACTCCTCGACAAACAAACACTCTTGTCTGCTGCTTTGTACCCATACATTAGTTTGCCCCCGTGAAGGTCCATACACTGTCAATGCAGTAAAGCAGGCACACGTGGGCGCGCAGCAAATAGAAGACCAATGCGTCAAGAATCACACATCATACAATGGTCCCTGGGTGAGCAGCTAGACGCGTATAGCGAGGTGTGACTCCAGTACAAGTTGTGTTCTGGCATCCGCAGATTAAAATAGGTAGTACACGTGTCAATTTGAACATGTAAATGATATGCACTGCACACGAGTCTGTGCCTCGCTGGGTGTCCCTGTGCGCTGCTTCATTTACTGGCTAGGAACGCTACTGCGCCAATGACTCTGCTTCTATGGAGCAAGGTGGACCAGAGGATATGTGCGACAGCCCCTGCGTGTGCCCCTGACAACTTAGTAAGCAACTTGCCATTTTTCCCCCAACGCATCTTAGCTGTACTGTGCGCTTCAACAACAATATCTGTCCTATCTCCCCATCAGTGGCCCTATTTAGCATGCATGTGCAAGTGGCCTAGTGGAAGCTTGGTGCGGTGTGGCCCCCTTGTGATGCTCACCTTGCCTGGATCTCCTGGAAACACGTCTGCTTTTGTTGGCCATCTGAGCACAAGCCCTGTGGCACTGCTTGCGCACACATGTGCATCTCTGCCCCACTGAACGTGGCCAGGCGTATGTCGTACAATGGCCCATGTCAGCTGGCAAAGGTGGTCTGGAGGCTCATTCTCCTGCAGAAAGGGCACAAAACATATAATTAACGCAGGAAAGTTCCCTGTGTGTGTCTCTTCATGCTGGTTGTGACTGGGCCATGTCAGACACCTATATCAGAATTCTTCCCACCATCAGTGTGACTTTGACAGGCAAAGGGTGCCGGCCACTGTCTACAGCATGAAGTGCATGAAGCACATGTACAGGAAATTAAATAAACATACAGCACAATGTATATCAATTAATGGACACATCAATCATGAACCCACCCAATTCTAATGCAGACATGCCGTGGATAAAACCCCCAACATCCCCACTAGAGGTGTTAACACAAGTAGTACAGCAGCAGACAGGCCACGGATATGACAGTCCAAAGCCCTTGTGTAAATGACTGTAACACTGAACCATCCTTGCGAGCCCATGGATAAGGGAAGCTGGAGTGGCCTATGTGAGTTAGGACCCCAAGCTGCAAACACATACATGAGACAAGCTTGAAGGGCCCAGCTGGAACAGACAGTGGATGCTTTCAAAAGCCACAAAGCACCACACCGTCACATGAATGCATAATAGACAAGCAATTTTAAACTATATTAACTAATTAAACTAACTATAAAAAACCTACATTACCTAATTAAACTAACTATCAAAAACAATGTTAACTAACTAAACTAAAATGAAAAATCAAAAATCGCCACATACGACCCGGGGGGGGGGGGGGCACCCAGGAGGGGGGAGGTACAGGGTGCAGCTCAACATCCACATGCGATGATGTAAAAAAAAAAAAAACTCCATGGGCTCAACGCCTGCACAGCCCGGCCTGTTTGGGAGATATCTCGTCGTCCGAGTCAGCCTCTTCCTGAAAAGGTAGACGTTGCACAGTACTGTGACCACGCCTAGGCGCAGCTTGCCCCTCGTCAGCAGCAAGCCTGCCAGACGGGTGAGCCTGGTTCTGTGCGGCAATGACACGTAGGTCAGCATGCAGAACCTCTCGTGATACGCATGCTTCCTCTTGCAAGGTAGCACGTGTAACACAGAGTTCTTCCTGCGTGGCCTGGCTGGACAACTGATGCACCTCCCGGCAAGCACGTAGCTCAGCCGAGATGATACGCCCAAGCTGCGCAAGCCTCTCCTCTGACCGCTCCCTCTGGGACATCAAGAGGACACCCAGAGTGGATCTGAGGGATTCATACTCAGCCCTCAGGGCCTCCATGTGTGCCTCTGCGTGAGCAGCAATTGCTTGACGCAAAGACAACATTTCAGCCTGGCGTGCCCTGTCTGAGTCTGCCATGCCCAGCTTGAGCGAGTGGGCCGTGGACTGTGCCGCCCGCTGCTGGAGAAGCATCTGCCTAGCAGGGGGAGCACGGATTGGGCCACACGATCCATGCTCACAGCGATGTTTTCTATAGCTGCCCCCTGGCATTCTGAATTGGCAGTCATGTCTTGCTCCCACTCAGTATACCTCGGTGGCGCGCGGCCACCGCGTTGCTGGGCTTGACAACTGCGGGTCCCAAGGACCGGCCGTCCTTGTCGGGTTGGCACCGCTCGCGGCTGCAGGACTACATGCCCCCATTGACGTGATGTCCCAGGCACATCAGCGACTGGTGTGGAGGGTGACCCTGCATCCACAGGCGGAGGTCCCACCACCGTCTTGCCCCTCAGTGCAGGTGTCGCATACAGAGGAGTGTCCACATCAGAATCACTCACCCCAGACGAATGGACCCAATGCACACCCACTCGATATTGTCGTCAGAGTGATCGTCCGGGCTTGACTCATTGCCTGCCACAGACAAGATGGTCTGCAACACATGTGGGTTTTCATGGTCTACCACCCCACGACCCCCACTTGTGCCGGGTTGCTGGTGTGATAGCAAAATTGTGTCTGACATGACAACACCATCCTCTGGCTCTATTGCGTCATCATTTGGAAAGTGGAGAAAATGTACATTAGTACACATGTCAGAAGCACATAACACACACACAGACATCACACAGACTGACAACACATGAAGCACACATGTCACACACAAATGTGAACCTGGCATGCATGCAAGGTCACTTTGACATAGCATCAGGGACTATGTATGTAGAACGGTGTAACACGGCTCAGAAGTGGGTCGATGCAGTGCACGACATGTGTACGTTATCCACTATATACATGAACAAGTACATCATGATGTGTATCAATTGACTTGAAGGCAGTGCAAGGGCAAGCCAGGCATCAAGTGCAATGTGCATGCAATGTGTTGCATGGCTACAAGCAAACCCCCCACCCGCTAACTGAAAATTTAGGGATGTATTGCATGGCAGCAAAAGGGCGACCAGAGACCTGTGCATTGGCAGACAGTGCTGTCTAGCATCAATTGCATCATCTGTGTCAACTGACAACATAGCAGGTGATGATGGGAGACCAGAAAGCAGGACATATGATGACCCCTCAGTAGTACAGACATGTGTGCAGAAGCCCCTACACCAGTTGAACAGAGTCAGTGGGCCTGAAATGGGGGGAAGCCTGTGCCCTGCACAGACTGTGACACCCTAAACATGTGTGTGGTGCAGGACTGAGCCAGAGTGGGCATGGAATGGATGATCAAAAGCAAAGAAATGTAGGTTATCCTGGACACGTACTACAATGATCATCCAGTCAAGGGCACATATGGGCATGCATGGAATACACATGGAGCATGAATGGGAAATCATGTCCCAGCAGAGCATCTGCCATCTGCACAGTCCAAGTGAGACAACCTGCATAAGGTGCAGAGGATGTACACCACTGCATGTGTCTGGCAGGTTGGCTGGCGGAAGTTTGCATATACACAGGAGTCTTGAACAGGCCATTGCAGTATGCCAACGTGATGCACACCTCTGCAATATTGAAATTGGGGCACAGGGTTGGTGGAGGGGCAAGGGAGCATGCCTACGTGCAGTACCCGCATGCATGCAGAGGACACATGCACGTCAGTCATGCAATGACATAGTCCCGGTGCTGAGAGGAAACACACCCCAGGCTACATGCAGAAGGGCCATTGAGCTGGAACATGGACTGTAGGGGCAGCAGGGTGACCAGCATGTGATTAGGGTGCAAGTGTGGTGGTGAGGACAGTCCCCGTCTGCTCTACATGTCCACTATCCTGAACAGCAGGCACGTATCATAGAAGCATTGCATTACTTGCACATGAGAACCATGTACACCTGACATGCTGTGGCAGTCGAGCACAACACATCACACAAGCAAAACACACATGTCGTCGACCAACAGGAAACAACACTCACTGGACGGGGCATCAAAGTCCGACATCTCTTCCACTCCTTCGACCAATTCTGTTTGTATGAACTCCGCAACGAGTGCCTCGTGCGGAGTGTGGTCTTCCTCCTCAGGTGCTGGCCCACTGCCAGTCACCAGAGTCATGTTGTAATTTGAGGCACGTTTTGCCTTAGTGCTGCATTTGAGGTCATTCCAACGCTTTTTGCACTGTTGCGCTGTGCGCACCTCATGGCCGAATGCACTCACATCATCCGCAACTTGCTTCCAGTGGGTATTACGATGGGCAGCCGTAGTTTGACAATTCGGCCCTACCAGCATGTCACGGTTGTGTTCCCGCACGTAGTCCACGAGAAAGTCCAGTTCCTGCTTGCATAAAGGCTTCTTCCTCGATGTGCTGGAGGCGTAGCTGTATCTGGGGTCCCAGCCTCTACTGCTGGTGCAACCTTCCTCCTCTTGGACGCTGGTCCGGACCCTGGCTGGCAAATGCCGCCCTGATCAGTATGGGCAGTGGCGCTGGTGGAATGTGCCGCGGGAGTGGTAGGTGGAACATGGAGTGAACCCCTGACTTGCGTCAGTGGTTGCTGGGTGCCCTGGAATGGACCCTGTGCAGCAACATCCACTGTGCCAGGGTCATTAACCAGGACTGTCCTGGTTGGTAGACTCACAACCGGGTCGTGTCGGCTGCATCTGCCCCTGCACTTGCCAACACCCGGCTGGTCGGGCAGTGCACCTACGGTGTGCCTCCTGACCACCTGGAATTCTTCCATGGACTCTTCAAGTGCCAACACAGCCTGCGCTGGCATGCCCTGAGCCTGGAGCTTGGGCCCGTGGCAGTCGATGAAACAGACTGCCGGGTCACATGGGCGCCAGTGTCAGATGCAAGAACTGCATCTCCTGGAGCCGCAGGGGGTGGTGGCATGACTGCACCAACATGTGGCACAACGTGCCGAGCTGGCACACCCCTGACTCTTCCCCCTCTGCAGCCACCCTGGACACCCTGGAGTCCCCCTACTCCCTGGTGACCCCGGCCACATCCCTGACCACGCCCACCACGTGGAGTACACCCAGCTGAGGCGCCCCTCACCTTACGTGGCCTCCCAACCATGGCACAGATGGAGTAGTGCCGGCACAGATGGAATAGTGCCAATGGGAGGTGTACACAACAATTGTCCTGGGCAATTGGGGTGAATGGGGTGGGATACAAGATGTTAACAGCACCCCTGCACCTGCGCTTAGGCCCTTTCCTCGGATCACACGCATTCACACGCGGCCGTGTCTTTTTTCACGTGCTGATTCACTACGCACCCGTCACGAGGGGAACGCCCGCACGTGTAATGTCACAGACGCGCTTCCGTGCTAAGGGACTTTCTTTGAATTACACGCTGACGTGCAGTTCTTTCACCTGCCAAATCACTCTGTATCAAGCTGGCCACGTGACAAAACACGGAAGACCACGCTCCTGCCCAGAGGCCATTTTCCTGCCCCCCAGAGCCCTGAGCAGCCTCCCACGAGCCATCTGCTGCTGCCTGCCTGCTGCCACGGTGCCCTGCCATTTGGTGCCTGCACATCTGCCATCTGCAGGGGTCCAGTTGCAGTGACCACCCCTGATGGAACAGAAGACTCCCGACTGGTGTTTCATCACTCCACAGCCCAGCCCCAGGACTCAGTTGCCCACCCACACCTGCCTCAGGGGTTGCCATGTCCGACACAACACCTTCTTGCACCAGTGGCAGAGAGGCAGAGGGCTGCCAGCTTCCCTTCCGAAGAAGTTGGCATCCTGGTGGAGCGAGTCCTGGGGCAGTATGATGCCCTCTTCACACCATCGCGCACCGACAAGGAAGGACGTAGGAGGATCTGGACAGACATAGTGGGTGCCATCAACGCGGCAACGCGACATGAAACACGTCCAGAAGCGCTGTGAGGACTACAAGTCCAGGACCCTCAAGAAGGCCCGGCGCCTCTTAGAGGCAGAGGATGCAGTGGGGCGCCAGGGCCATCTTACCAACCAGCAGATGAGGGTCCTGGAGCGCAGTGCTTCGCCACCAGATCCTCAGGATGCAGGCCCGTCTGGAGTCGAGCGGTAAGTGGCCATGCATTGCTGTGTGAAACAGGGCCTGTTGCAGTGTGCTGGTAGTCAGCTACTTGCCTGTATGTGTGACATTGGCCATGTATGGATGTGTGTGTGCAGGGACATCATGGTGCTGCATGTGAGACCAGTCATGCGTGAACCACATGGATGGTGCAATTGTTACAATGCTACATGCGGGGCAACATGCGGAATGCACACACGAATGCATGCCTGTCTCTGGGCCTCATTACGACCCAGGCGTTAACCATGGCTCTATTGGCACCATGGTTGACGCTGGTACCTTACCGATTCCGCCATGGTGAATGGCGGAATTACCGCCCCATTCCAAGGTTGGCGGGGCGGTTATTCCCCATTCACCATTGGCCCTTCCCCATTCCCATTTTTGCCCCATAGGGCTCAATGGAAATGGGGAAGGTGGTAATTACGGTACTGCAAATTGCGGTAGCGTAATTACCTCCAAGGTCCGTGTTTTAGCAAGGGTGGAGTTAATCCTGGCGGGACTCCCTTTCTCCTGTGCACCTCCTCTTTTCTTTTTTCCGAATCTGACCAGCAGCCTGGATCCTGGTTTGTCGAGGAACCAACTCTGGGGTTCCCATTTATTTGTAAGAGGTGTGGGGATGACAAACTCTGGATCAGTTGGGCGCTGGTAGGGTATGATGGTCCAATGGTCGCTGTTGAGCGATTTGATCAATGATATGGTCTCCAACGTCCTGGAGGCGGGCCTGTTCCCTGGCCCTGAGGTCTCGCAGGGTTAACGCCATGTCCACCTCCAACTCCCTGCGAATTCCCTCGAGGCACTCAGCCCGCCTCAGCGCCCTCCGCATGGTGTTCTGCGCCCTGACCATTGTGAGCCGTGCCTCCTCCGCCCGCCACCGCTCTGCATCTATACGCTGGCCCAACCGCTGCCACACGGAAGACACTCCCATTCCAGGCTCCTCCTGCCCTCCGGCCGATGCCTGCCCCTCTGATGTTGATGGCCCCGAGCCATAATGCCTCCCATGTTCAGCCTGCCGCTGCCTCCGACGCAACTGCCTCTGCCAGCACAATGGCATCCAGGCTGATGGAATCCACCGGCGCCGTCGTGCACGTTCCCTGCCCGATGCTGCCGGCACATCCTCCAACTGCTGGGGTCCAGTTGCTGGGGTGTCCACCCCTGCTGGACTTCCGACTCCCGACTCCCGACTGTGGCAGGGATAGGATCTACACCGCCGGGGGGCCCTGGTGGCATCTGGGCCGGAAGACGGCATGGAGAACGACTGGCGCATAGTCTCCACAGAGGACGAGAGGGCTGCCAGAGTGCCCGAGACATGTACGAAACCTCCGACCAAGGCCCCTCCCAACTGGGCCACGTTGGCACGCAGCTCTTCGTGATGACATACATGCTCCCCCCAGGAAGCACGCACGTCATCATGAATGTCACGCGTGCACAACGCGACAGCAATCAGGACAGTCTCCATACGGTCACGGGTCCCCTCGGCCGCAGGTAGAGGAGTGTCAGATGACGTGGACCTCCCCCTACCTGCGGACGGGCCTGGGATGGAGCATCCCTGCTGGTGCATGGTGGTGGAGTCACAGTGTCAGGGACAGTGACATGCACAGGCCCCTCCATGGCGACCTGTGCTGCCTCCTGGCCCTGCCCCTGGACTGCACCACTTGCACCAGTGGTACCACCCCCACCAGGCCACATGTGTGGCTCAGTAGCGGCCTCCTCCTCCTCTGTGGAAACCACAAACCTGGATGGCTCCACACCGTCTTCCGCTGTTGCAAGCCCCGGTGGGGGCTCACCCACCCCTTCCGCTGCAGCCGTAGTGGCAGACGCGGCACCAGTCCCCTCGCTCCCGGATGATGGTAATTCCTGGGACGGTGACTGGGCCTTGCGTCGGCGGCCGGTGTAGGCATCCCTGCTGCTTTGCTCCACAGCGCCGTCTCCACCCTCTTCTTCACTCGCCGCTGTGTAGATGGAGACATAGAACACAAGCATCAGGGTACTGTACAATAGTCCCCTAGACAGGAAGCAATAGCACATGAGTGGCACTGTCAAGCGTCACTTCCATCATGTACCTCCACAACACATGGGTCAGTGCAGGCAACACACATGCAGTAACAGGCATGGCGCATGCAAAGAACATTTGCATTCATGTCCAAAGAACTGTTGAAACATACGATGGTGGTTCCAAACTCACATGCATCATGGCTCATACTGATCACATGCACACACATCACCGTAGTTTCATCCATCTGCACCCCAGACACAGTGGAGACAAGGATGACTAGGCTGCCTCAGTGAATCGCAACATAGTCACGGACATGTGTCATGCATCCATGGTGTTTACAAGTCACACACACACTACTCACACTCTACTCAGACACATAGACATGTACACCATACATGTTCTTGTTAGCAGCACCCATCTTTCACACCCCATCCATGTCCAACAACAGAGACAGAGGGCCTCATTACGACCCAGGCGGTAAGGGATTACCGATACAGGTAAGGGCACTGATGCCGATAATCCCTTACTGCCCAATTCCGAGGTCTCTTTGCGGGTCCTCCCTCAACGGCTGGTTTTACCAGCCATTAAGGATGGGACCCGCAAAGGGACCTTGGAGGTATGGGGATGACAAACTCTGGATCAGTTGGGCGCTGGTAGGGTATGGGGGTCCAATGGTCGCTGTTGAGCGATTTGATCAATTATATGGTCCAGTCAGGTCATAGTCATTAATTTGTTTATTTTTGGTTAGTTAGCACCAAAGAAAACATCATTGTAGAAATGATGGGGTGCGCTGGGAGTTTTACACGTGAATTTGCTAGCGCGAGCGGGGTATGTGTATTCCTGGGGTGTGCGGGGAGTTTTACACGTGAATTCTCTAGCGCGAGAGGGGTACGTGTATTCAGAGGGGTACGTGTATTCGGAGGGATGCGTGGGCAGTTTTACACGCAAATTTGCTAGCGCGAGAAGGGTACGTGTATTCTGTGGGTGCACAGGGAGTTTTGCATTCAAATTTGCTAGCGCGAGAGGTGTACCTGTATTCTGAGGGGTGCGCGGGGAGTTTTACACGCGTTTTTGTGGTTGGGGGGCTGTATGCTGGTCCACTGGCCTGTGCGCCATGTACGGGATTTGTGCGCTGTTCATGGCGCACGGGACAGGGTTGGGGGCGTAACTGGCGCGGCTGCAGGGTCGCAGCACCACTCTGAGCCACGGCTGGTTCTGGATGTTGAAATCCATGAATACGCTGTGCGCTGAAATGGGTTTTGGCGCACGCGGCTGGCGCAGACTGTTGCACGCGCACACTGTGTGCCAGCCGCGTGCGCCACTTGTGCGCTGATTTCTATGAATTACCCCCTAAATTCTGTTCTCCTTGCAAAAGGTGTGCTGGGTGTTTATCCCTAGTGGGTTGTATTTTTTCTAAGTGTGTGTGTTGGACGTTTGCCAGACAAATCTGGAGGGACCGTGCCCACCTGCAGTGACCAGTCCCAGCATACAACCTGTAGTGATATACAGGAGTCGTTTTCACAGAATTCCTGTCTTCTCTTTGATGCGGGGCACAGCTCCTAGGATGGTGCAGGTTGTTAATGGGACCCCATGATGGAGGAGCGCGGGTGAACATGCACATGTGAGTACACCTACGGTAGAGAACAACGGAGGAGGTCTTCGAAAGGGGATCAGGGTAAACAAGGAATGAGTGTGTGGATGTGGGTGTAAGTGGAGGAGGAATAAGTGAGAGTGTTTTGTTGAGCAATGTATTCAGTGAAAGGGTAACACCCAATTTCATTAAAAAAAAAACTGTCCGTATGGACGTTTGTTCGATGTGGGTGCTACCATTTTGATTGCAGCCAAAAATAGCGAACATAAGGAACGGGAGCTGCAGAGGTATGCCCTGCTCCCCATGTTCAGTATTTTGGGTGTTCAGGGGTGCCGGGTGTCTCCTGCATCCTTAACATTTGCGGCGGGGGACAAAAATTGCTCGGGTCCTCATTTTTAATGAACGTTTAAAACGGGGGGCCGAGCAGTTACACCGTGGGCAGTTCACCTGCAAACAAAACGTTTGCGGGAAGACAACCCAGATCTGAGTGAAAGACCATGTGGCGGTTATACTTTTTTCATTATTATTCTATATGAGAAGAGAAATGTAGAAGTGGGATCCTTTCCGAGTTAGGGAAAAAGATGGTGCCATATTTTGAATAAAGTGAGAAGAATACAAAAGTACAGGCTCTGTATAATTAGAGGGCTAGAATTCCTGTGCCCAATATATCCTTGGTGTGGGAAATAAGGTGAAGAAGTGGTTGTTATTTTAGCCCATTGTTTTAGTTTGTTATTTTGTCTTTTTTTAATGTATGTGTTGCTTTAGGAGGAAGCCAAGGGAGGACCTGCGAAAGGAGAGTTTGGGTGGTGTGCATGCAGAGGGTGTGTGTGTGTGTTTGTGTGGAGTGAGAGAGAGAGAGACTGCGAAAGGAGAGTTTGGGTGGTGTGCATGCAGAGGGTGTGTGTGTGTGTGTTTGTGTGGAGTGAGAGAGAGAGAGAAAAGTCCAACATGCATAGGCGGCGACTGGGGGAGGGTGCCTTTGACTAGTAGGACTCTGCAAGACAAATAGTACCGTGCTTAGAGTTGTTTAACATGAGGGTAGTGACACCACTAGAGCATATGTGTAGTGCATTGCCGTTGTACAAGGAGAAAATTCAATGGGTGATGGAGACACAGGGGGGTATTCCGAGCATGGCCTGAGCAGGGTAGAAACAACAGAGGGACATTAGACCACATGTATACATTTTTGAATGCTAAATACAAAGGTAAAAGAGGATAAAGGAGATTTTGGAATTATGGAAAATGCTCGAGGATTTAGAGGACAGTGATGAGTTTCAGTCCCAGGGGAACGATGGCCCAACCCCAAATACAACAGCACCTGAGGACAGGCCCTTACCTCCACCCCCAATCGGATGCTATCCAACTACCGGATACACCAAACCCACGTATGTGCCCCCACCAGCCACAGCACCACCCTCGTACCAATCGAAAACGAACACTGCCACACCGATAAAGACTGAGAGTGAGGGGGAGCGGAAATCACAGAGAGAGTTAGAAGAGGCATTACAGGGTGCAAAAAAGAAACAGGCATGGTTTAGGGTCCTTAAGGAGGAAAGGAATAAGCAGAGGTGTGGACTGGATGAATGGAGGGCAGGAGATATTTTATTTAGATTGGATAGTACTGCGATTAAGGATATTCACGTTGAGAAGGGGACATCTGAATAGAGTGGAGCAGGAAGTGTATATTGGGGGAGGGTAAGGTTGGATGGAGACACAAATATGGAACTGTGGGAGGAAAAGTGGGACACGTTGGATGAGCTGGCGGATGAAAATGAAGTACCAGCGATTACACCAAGGGCAGAGAATTTGTGGAGCTCACAGCTGAGGAACAGATTTGGATGAACAGCAGTGTTGAGGGAAAAGGCGAACAACAGTTAGAGAGGGAAGGTGGGACCAAGTACCCAGCTGCCCGGACGGGCACAGTATGTTCCATGGGCCCAGATGGACAAAAACAATCTTATTAAGGCTTTCCGCCCCTCACTGTAGGGGCTGGAAAATGAATATATGCATTTGAAAAACAAACAGCTGGTATCCCTTTAACAGTGGGAGATGTGAAAGTTTTGCTCGTCGCAATTGTGGGAGAGCAGGCAGAAGACGTTTGGGTTAAGGCCGGTTACCCGGGAGTAAATATAGATGATGACACACATGATGGGGCACACTTCAATGATATCAGGGCGCTGGTGTGGGCCACACTGTGGCAGGCATACCCCGACACACCGGACTTGCAGTCTATTATGCAATATGCAATGGGGGTGATGAGCACCCCGCCCAATACATTTTAAAAGTACAAGAGATGTGGAGGGCGGTTGAGCAGTGGAACCAGTCGGTTCTGCTTTTCTACTTCGTTATCAAGAAGGGATTGCCCGAGGAAGTGCAGAAATCTCTCAACAAGATGGTGGGCATAGCAGCAAAGGGGTGGGCCAAAATACAGACTATAACTAGACACCATTTTAAATGGACTAAAGAATGAGAGAAGCAAATGACACAGAGGATGCAGGCTGAGAAAAGAAAGCAAGTGCAGAATAAATTGGCAAAAATGTCAGTCGAAGGAGCTGTCATGTCAGTAACTCAAACGGACTCAGCAGAGCAGGCAACACTGCGTTGGGATGCAAGAATAGCAGCGGTTTGACCAACCAGAGGGCAATTGAACGGTGGATCCCAATCACTGTACCCTAAGTGGTATCAATGGGGTCTACAGTGAGGAAGAGGGGGGTTTCAAGGAGGACGGGGGCAGATGTGGCATGGGGGGAATGGGACCGAGAGGAGGAGTAGGACCCATTCAGTGTTTGGGATGTGGCAAACTGGCTTATTTTGTAAGGGAATGCAGAAGCAGGATTGGACCCGGATATAACCCATATGCTCCCATGTTCCCAGCATCTCCATGCATACCCGATGCCCACATGAATGCCATATGAGATACACCAAGCGTACACACAGTTACTGCTACGACCCCCTCATGCGCAAATGGCCAATCCCACCCGGCAATCTACCACTAACAGCGCTGTTGGCCCAATCACATGCTGCCCAGGTACCCAGCAGCAATGCTCTTCCGAATTGGACAGTGAAACATCATCAAGGAGCAAGTGTACATATCCCAATTAGAACAGCCCACAGAAAGCACTTGCATGCCCAGTCCTTTCCATGACTACCCACCAAGAAGAGGAACCCTTGGTGGGCACTGAGGTAGGAAATAAACAATTCATTTTCATGGTTGTCACTAGTGTCACTAAATCATGAATCAGTGAAGGCAAATTCCCATTATCAGGTGAAACCCTCAACATGCAGGGGTTCTCTGGGGCTGTAGACATGGTTCCTTATACAGATGAATTACCAATAAAAATAGGAGGCTGAGTGATGTGTGCACCTTTGCCATGTTCAGACAGCTCCCCAGTAAATTTGTTAGGCCGGGATCTCTTTAGTAAATTACACCACCCTGGGGGTGTGTGCAGTAAGAGTAATTATGACAATATATGCCATTGGTAGGGGGCTGATGCTACATGGCATTCCTGTTGACCCTGACATGTTTGTGTATTGAATTACCTTGTTACTCAATGCAGTGCCTCAAATTGAAAAGGTATGTTGGTGAATACCATCTGATTTAATCGTTAGACCCGTTGCATCCCCAGAACTTGTAGCAGGAACAGTGATTTCACTGGACTTAGAAGGGTTGGTGGTCTCAGAGAAAAGGATTGTGGTAATTGGGACTGATTCAGATGGGTGAAAGTGACGCACTGTATTGTATATTGCCCCGACAATTCCCTTGAATGAAGTAACAGATGAGGAACTGTTTGAGGACAGGGCCGATGAGGGAGAAATAGTGTTGGCCAATCGTATACCTTGTGACATAATTGTACAATATCACAGAGTACAATGCCACATGATGGTCTCCATTGCAGCTCCCTCATTTATTGCAAATGATTTGGCACAAGTACATGAGCAGCTATGGAAAACGCGATGTAGGCCTTTTACAGGGATTTACCTCAGTTTGTATAACACTGAATCCAGGTGGGGTACTACCCAGAGTGAGGCAGTACCCATTTTCCAAAGAAGCAGAGGAAGGGATAAAAGACACCATCCCTGCACTCTTTCACCAAGGCATTATCGTACCATCTACCTCAATCTGCAACACAGCTATATACCGAGTACAAAGGCAAAGGGGTCGAGTTGGAGAATGATACAGGATGTTTGCCCCCTCAATGGCATTGTAAAAGCAGAATTTCCAGTCGTTCCTAACCCTGTGACCATTTTGTGCAGTATCCCAAAGCAGGTGACACATTTCACTGTCGTTGATCTCAAAATGCCTTCTTTTCCATAACCCTATACTCAGACTTGCAGTTCCGCACTGCATTTATGCATGGAGGAATGCTGTTTGAAAACACGAGATTGCCTCAGGGGTATTGTGAATCCCCCAGCATATTTAACAGGATACTACATGCAGACCTAGGGAATATAATGGTACCTAGCACCATCATTCAATATGTAGATGACGTGTTAGTGTGCAGCGATGACGAACAACAGTGAAGAAGGGACTCAGTTACGCTCCTCCAGTTGTTAGCCCATAAAGGGTAGAAAGTGGACAAGGCTAAGTTACAATATTGCCTCCAGGTCGTTTTTTATCTAGGACAATTGATATTTGTTCATGGGAAGAAAAAAACCCAGAGCATTCTGCATCAGTGTGCAGTGCTGCTCTGCTAAAAACTGTCAAAGAAATGCAGAAATTCCTCGGTCTGTGTAATTATTGCAAAGCATGGATCCTTGACTATGCTGTGTACACCAGACTCCTATTGCAAGGTCTTAAAGAGGGACAAAAGACAGACAACAAAATAACATGGACTGAAGGCATGCTTATTAGCTTTAGTGAACTATAAGAAGTGATTTATACTGCCCCAGTGCTGGCGACCCCTGATTATACTCAAGAGTTCTATTTGTTTTCATATTCCAATGGACAGATGATGATGGCAGTACTCACTCAGAAAAGTATTATGGGCCACAAGCCATTAGCCTATTACAGTGGGGTACTAAATTCAGTGAAGGTGGGACAGTTGCCTTGCGAACAAGCTCTTGCCATTGCTGCATTTACAATTGAAAAAAGGTTCACGATCATCACGATCCAAATCTACACTAACCACACAGTGGGAGTCCGCATTTGAGGGGATTTTATCCAGCGCCAATATCCACATAGTGCGGTGTAAAACAGTAAACCCTGCTACCTTCCGGACAGAACTTTGTACCGAAGAAGACAAAGTTAAGCATGACTGTGTGACTTTCCATGGGGAAGAAGAAGACATCCCAAAGGCCAAAGAAGCCCACTTGAGGGGGAGAAATACTTTATGTTGAAAGGTCAGCAACTATTGACCAGAGGACAGGTTTCAGGCACACTGGGGTGGCAGTGGTACGCCTAGTTGGTGCAGAGTATGAAATACTGGTACAAAAGAGAGTACCAATGCATTATTCAACCCAAGCTTCAGAGTTTATTGCACTCTCGAGGCCCTTTTAGCATTCCAGGGTTGTCGTGTAACTAACTATTCTAATTCTGCCTATGTGACCAAACTTTTTTAACATTTTTTTTAAATTTGTTTATAGTTACATAGTAACTTTTACAAAAAAATGTCTTTGTGATTTAAAACATCGAAATTGCTATAAAAATATACATAAAAATTTGATTTCTCTATACAAAATTCACATTTACCACATACAATTTCAATTTTTACAACAATATACATTTTAAAAGAAGAGAGCTTAAAATTCATTTACCCAGATTCTGATTCTCCCTCCCGAAGCATCATAGATGCTCCCCGTTCCTAAAGATAACACTTGGTACTTAATCATTTTTCCTCATAGAATGGTCCATTTTCCCCTTTGTTTAGAGACAACAATAATTCTTCAAGAACCTGACTACAGGAATCTGTAGTTTGACTTGTTTACTGTGCAACATGTCAAGCCACAGAAGATCCAAATCCACGCATTCAGTATTTGGTACATATTTACTGAAGTGGCTAATACGTTCATTCCTTAGTCCATTGCACTCAATCAGTAAATGCTTCAGAGTCTCCCGGTTCTCATTTTGCTTACAGAATCTACAAAAGGAGAATCCCTTACTCTGCCCGCTTCTAATAACTACTATTTGTCCCGTGCGCAGCACGTCAAAGCGGAATCTCGTGTATTCCTGCCTCCAGGCTCTATCTGGAAATTTGATTAGGTATGGTGCTAGCTCCCCCATCTTTTAACAGTCAGAAACAATATGGTTATATAACTGGGTCATCTTTGCCTCTTGGACTGTTAGATTCCAGTCGGAGTGAAGCAAGAGTTTTTTTTTACTTTCATTGGGTTCGTGATAAGCATGTCTCTAGAGACCCCCAGTTTGTCTAGAACTTAATTTGCTTCCTCCAACATGTCCCTGATATACTTAGATGCCTTGTTCTTGTTTCCAAAGACTGGGTAGCCTAGATATCTTATTGCCGACCTTGTCGGTAGTTTCTCATGATTTAAGAATAGTGCATTCGTTTTTTGCTTTTTCTTATGCGACAGACATACAATCACTGTTTTGGCATAATTGATTTTTAGTGCATTTGTGAGGATATATTCTTTAAAATCGGCTAAAAGGCATTGGAGACCTATAGGAGTATGATCGTAAAGAGTCACGTCATCTGCGTAGGCAGTCCACTGAATCTTGGTGCCCTCAACTTTAGGTGAATTTATGACCGACTTTTTGAAACTCTCTCCCATGTTGGAAAAATATAGATTAAATATTGTCGGAGCATATATGCATCCTTGCCGGAGGCCATTATTAACCCTGATTTCTTGAGACAAATTTCCCTCTACACTGAGTCTAACCTTTAGTCTAGAGTCTTGGTGCATATTATATACAATTGACAACAGAGGAGCAGGCATCCTGATATTTGCTGTTCCACAATATTGATCTACCTACAAGATCGAAAGCATATGTTAGATGAATTGATGCTAGGTAGATAGGAAGATTTCCAGGGGTCCATGCCGCTTTTTGCAAGATGTTAATTAATAATCCTCCTGCATCTGTGCCTACGTTCTTTCTAAAACCAAACTGAAAAGGCGACAGAATATTACATTGATCCATCCAGCTCCGAATGTGCTCTAGAACAAGACTTGCGAATATTTTGGAATCAAAGTCCAACAGGACTATTGGTCTGTAGCTAGTAAGCAGAGCCCTATCCCCTTTCTTATAGATTGGGACTATGTAAGACATTCTCCAACTATTTGGAAAGAGGTGTACCTTTACGATGTCTTTGAAAAGAAGAAATAGCATTTTGGCCCATAAATTAGCATTTGTCAGAATTCTTCCTCTTGGACTTGGTCCTGTAGTGTAGAAGAAGAATTCTTCCTGCTAATATATCACTTTGAATGCACAAATAAACATACAAAGCCATCTATTGACTGGAAGATTGGATTCCCATCGAGACCTCATGGCTGTAGAAAATAGGCAAGAATGATGTGATTAGAACAACTGACAATGAATTCAGAAAATTAATTTCTCTAGAGTTACTCCAAACTAACCTGACTAATGTTTAGAGACTTGGAATGTCTAACACAACGGTTTAAAGGAAATCCAATAGATGTTCTGAAAGAAGGAAAAAACACTATGAGCCTATAACTCTGGGATCAAATGAAGAGTGACAATAAGCAACAAGAACAAAATCTTGCTTACCCAGACCTTTCTCTGTAAGTCAAAAACGATGGGACGTCCTTATTAAAATGGAGAAAGTTTACCAGGTGAGACCTTCTTCCTCGGCACAGCGGAGGCTGCTCCACGGTGCTGCAGCGGCTGTCCCACGGGGCAGCGGAGGCTGTCCCACGGTGCAGCGGAGGCTGTCCCACGGTGCAGCGGAGGCTGTCCCACGGTGCAGCGGAGGCTGTCCCACGGTGCAGTGGCGGCTGTCCCACGGTGTCCCACGGTGCAGTAGAAGCTGTTCCATGGTTAGATTAGTCTCTAAAACGCGGAGATGAGATACTGTCTTTACCGAGTGCAAACAACAGAAGGAAAACCAGAGAGTTGCCAAGTACAAACCGGGTCGCAAATCCAAGCGGGCAAGAACAGGAACAGAAGGAGAAAAGCCAGACGTAATCGAGGGACAAAAGCCAGAGTTCGTTACCAAGAAGACAAAAGTTTACAAAGCAGGCAAGGATGATCCAAAAGAGTAGTCGAGTCAAAAGCCGGGTCAAGAAGGTGTACGTAATCAGAACAAGAAAAAGGCCAAAAACCGAACGCCAAAAAATGCTCGATCAGAAGCACTGAACGAACGTAGAGGCGTGGTTTAAATAGTCCAGGTCACCTGTTCAATGCCGTGATCCCAAACGAACTTTGCGCTTCCTTAGCAACGTATCACGTAGTTTCCATGGCAACCTCCATTCACTGTGGCGAGCCGCGCTTCGAGTTGAGTGTTTTCTTACTGCATTTGCTGGACTAAGAATGCGTGAACCATCGCGCAGTGGTCTATGCATGACAGCATTCCCCTTCATAACCCTGTTGCAGAGCAAATTCGGCCGAGGGGCCCTGGATGGAGAACTTTTCACAATAACGTCTTCAATTTCTTTTACACAAAATGGAATGTCCCATGTGGCGTTTTCAATATCTCGCGACGGAATCCATACCACACTTGGGGGGCAGTACAGGCTACTAAAGTGTCCTTCCCATTTCTCTGAGTTAATACATGTAGTTTGGGCTTTAGTTTGATCTAACCCTCCATTATTAACAAAAGCCCAAAATCTCTGAGTATTTACATCATGCAGCGATCTTAACATATCTTCTGCATCTCCCTGATAAAGCTTCACATGCAGGGACCTTAATTTATTTTTCCATTTATTTTATATTGCGTGAAATTCCCGAGCTTCCACCTCTGTGAGGGAACATACATGATGCCTGCGGAAACAACGAATTTCACGATTTCTACCCTGCTTAAGTGTTTTCATTTCTTCAGAGTATGCATGCTTATGCCATTCTATTCTTTTTGCGTTTTTCTTTATTCCCGCTTTACCTCTGATTAAAGATTCAATGTAGTTCACAAAGGAATCGTGGCAATACATCTTTTTTTGGGCATGCACATTATTTTGGAAATCTTCCTGGAAGAGTATGTTAACTTTGTCAATATTTGTTTTATGCCAGGAGATTCTGTTCAGTTGGACATTCGCTGCTATTCCTATATTAAAATTTTGAGCCTCGCCCCTATCCATGTCTATCAGCAGTGTTATCTTTAACATTTTATGGTCGCTCTCCTTTGTACTAATCAGGATAAAGTCCTGGACAAGATTAAAAGTGTTGGTACGGACAAAGATATAGTCTATGGTGGATGACCACTTTCCATTAGACCAGGTTGATTTGTCCATTGAGTCTTCCATTAGATCGTTTACGCCTTGCATACCCCAACCTCCCAAAAAGAGTGCCCATATGTCCCCCTGAAGGCGTTTCCGTGGGTCGACTCTTTCACCAATCAACCGTCCAAACCTACATTCATTCGTACCTTCTTCCAAACATATTTCAGAATTAAAATCCCCACACATAATAATGTATAGTTCCTTATTCATGTCCTGACATTCTCGGATTACAAAATCTATTTAATCGATATTTGCCTTTAGATCGCATTCAGGTTGCCAGTATATGTTTATGATTAAGAGGTACATTGATAATTTCCTGCAGCCTATTTTAACTAGGGCAGCTATTTATCCTTTATTTATGTGAACATTTTTTAGAGTTGTAAATCTATGTTGTTCTTAATTGCGATTAAGAGTCCCCCCGATGGTCTCCCCTTGAATTTTTTTTGGGCTGGTTCCTGAAAAACAGTAAAACCATCCAGTACTATCGCGGTCTCAGCCCACGTTTCTTGTATATATAGGAACGAATGAGCAGAGACCGCCGAGCACACATCATAAGAGTACAGTAATGCTCGCGATCCCCTGGAGTTCCATGATACGAAAGTGAGCTTAGCATTACTCTAGGAGGAGTCTTTCAGACATTGAATCTTGGAGATGGATTCCCTCAAGGTCGATGCCAACCATCTGAGCTCAGCCACCTCATTTGGATGTATCTCTGCGTTCATATATCTTACTCCTTCTCAATTATTTCTCCCCTGCACCTCGCTAGGAGGCCCGCCCCTCTCCCCTCCCTGTTGTTTCCCTGTACCCTGACTAAAGTTTACTATATCATACCCAAATTGTTGCAGTGCCACTCCTTCAGTGAGCGCAAGTTCATATATAGCTCTTGAATGGAACACAATCCTTACACAATCATATCTTGTTGGGTGTATATAGTCGATGAGCTTAATGTCGCTGGATGAGATTAGTGAGAGCCGAGGTATCTCATTAAACAGGGAGAGAATCCGCCCTCTGTTTAAGGATGGATGACCTCCTGCTGTGAGCATGAAATTTAATATGATGCTAGGATCGTCCACAAATTTCGGCTCCCTCCATTCTCTTTGATCTTCTGGCCAAACACTATATAGTGTTGGATCTTGCCCCTCTCCCCTCGACTGTCTACCTGTCTCCCACTCCCCGTTCTCACCTCTCTCATTGCCACTCTTCCCTTCCTTGTCACATTTATAATCTCTACCTTGTTCAAGGCCCTGCTTTATGTTCCATATTTCAGCTATCTCCCGGATCCGCTCTTCAAATCCCTTAGCCTCATTTCGGGGTTTATTTGCTGTTGGTCCCCCGTCCGTACATTTCTCTCCCCTGTCCCTCACACTATCCTGTGTATTTGTCAAAACGGGCCCTTGTTTCCGTAGGGTCTCCCGTGTGTCAGGGCCAAAATCATTCATTTGGGCCTTTGGTCCCTGTTCATTCTGTTATTTTTTTTTCTTCCACTATCTTATGCATGAGAATCCTCTGCTCTTCTCCCTCGTACCCTTTTTGATCAGATAATGATAATATAGATGGTAAAGAGGGACCAAACTTGGTAGGGTTTTGAAAAACATTAATAAGCGCCTCTTGTACCAATTTTTTAATGTCTTCGCTAGGTATCACTGACGACTCGCTGCTGTTGTTGTCCTCCGTATCCTGCCCTCCCACAGATTCTATCTCCTCATGCTGTCTAGAGCTGATGTGGTCATTAATGCTGTCTACTGCCTTAGGCACTATGTTGGCTTCTTCTGCTTTATCTACCATTTTAGACACACTATCTACTATTGGTTTTTGCTTATTTTTTATGCCAATACATTGCTGGATACTCCTTTCCTCCCTGTATCTTTCTAATTTACTTCCATTTGGCTTCTTTTGGTCTTTTTTTTAAATTTACTTCAGTTATTTTGTTTTTAGAGTTAGCTTGATAGATTTTCCCTTTGTGGTTCATATCTTCTGAGAGGGTATTCTTGGCTTCACCATATTACTTGCCATTTATCTCCAATACACTTCCTTCTGTACAGTCTATGATTTCCTTCTTAATTGCTCCTTGTGTAATCCAACACTTCCTTCACCTCCAAAGCTATTTTGCTTTCTTTGTTTAGCTGGGTGAAATCTAACTGTCCTCCCTCTTCTGATAAACTGCATATGTCTTTAATGTTTGTATTTGTGTTTTTCATCTTGGGGGAGGATTGGTTTTTATTTTTTGGTCGCCATTATGTTTCCCCCCTTCTCACTCTTTGCTCTTCTTTTAAGAGCCCTTGCTCGCATTTTCTTTTCTCTGCGTGAAATAACGTACACAAATGGCGTCTCTTCTTCCCGATTAGAATCTCCCCTAAATGTCTGATTATGTGCCTGCATTTGGGCGTCCTCATCCTCCATCACTTCCAAAAGTGCCGACGGACTGTCCGGCTTCTTCCGTGCTGTCTGGTCTGAGATATTTAATGTGTTATTTTCTGTTTTTCCCAGCGTCCCTTCACTTTGATTTTCCACAATTTTAATCTTTTCTTGCTTGATTAATTAATATCATTCTTTTTAGTTCATTCGCATCTTCCCACATTATTTTCCCCTTACTTTCATTCTCACAGGGTTCATTCTCTGTTTGAGAGCCTTTATTAAGGATCATCTTATTTTCCTTTGATGGGTTTATAGGAGTTTCTTTTTTGCACATATTTAAGGCATGTACAAACTCTTCCAACCTGCTTAGTTTTTCTGTACATTCTACCATCATACATCTTAATTCCTGTATCTCCCTGTGAGTCCTTTCGTGCCCCTTATCCAGAAGATTAAGGATCCTTGTTAGGACCAGGAAGGACTCAGGTTCTAGCATGTTTTCATCCACATCAAGTTACTTACTGGACTGATTACAGGTCAGTTCCTCGAAATGTCCACTCATGGGGGGGATAGGGTAGGTTGGACTAAAGCATTTGTGCGAAGTTGGCTTGTCATCTCCCATTTCCCCACCTCCAAACATGCCCATCGTTTGCCCCTTAATGTTCTCACAGTGCCTGTGTTTTTTGGGTGTCTCGTGCTCCTCCATTCTTCCCGTAATAGATTTAAGTAAGTGCACATTTTCAAGTCCCCCTCCCCTAGCTCTTGCTGGGGTGGAGGGCCTGTTGAGAGCCTCACCCTTCTGTCCAGCTCAGCAGACACTACGGGGGCCAGGAGGGACGTGTCAAACTGGGGTGTAGAGGGCATGGAGTTATCCATGTCAAGGGCAGAGGGCCTTATGGGTATTGCTTGCATACTCTCTTCAGGAAGATCTATCTTCTTAAATGACTCAATTTGGGCCTTTATCCGATCACTTAATACATTTGGTAAGGGCGGGAATTCAATTCCACTTAGTTCCCATTTATCTGTCTCAGCCACCCCATCACACCCCTAGTATCTTCATCGTTCATTTTAGTGGGGAAGGGGCTTATCACTAAGGGATTGATTGTCTCTGTAAATACAAAGGTCCCACTTGCAATAATTGTATTTTGCTTCTCCAATTTACCTCTTGTGTTTTGCCTAGCAGGTTTTTTTTTGTCTCACACAATGTTGGTGTCTCGCCACACCTTAGGGTTCCCACCATGCTCCAGATGCGGGATCACCCTCTCCCTTAGACACCGCTTTGCTTTTTCCTTCCCGTTATTTCCTTTTCACCCACTCAAGTTGCCTGCACGATGTTCACTAAATAACCTTTCTGTACACAGAGAAAACCTCCCTCCTACACTTTTCTCCCTTTGTTAGGTTTGCCAAATAATTTTCTCTTGTGAGAATGTGGTATTTCATGGGGGTAGAGGACTACCCTTTAGCCCACAGTCCAGTGCAGGGTGGCTTGATAGCAAAGCACCCTGCAATATGAACCCTTGTATCTTGTGAAGTCTTACAGAACTAAATGAGGGTTCTAGCAGACCCAGACCACCGACTTTCTTACAACGTTATCTCAGACCCCTCAAACACATACAAAATACAGATGATTCTTCATTTGTCCCAATATAATGTATAACACCTATAGTCACTACCCTTCACACACGTAATCCATATAGAAAGGCTCAATTACAGAATATCAACAGTATTAGCACTGTAGCTTCAAAATCTGCAATAGTGGGCATGGGTCTTTCGGACCTATAAAACGCTTCCCTCAATGCTCACAATCCATACGTCCATACGTCAAGGCTGCGTGCAAAGTGCACTATAATGTTAAGCACTGTAACTTACGAGGAGACCTGCTAAGTGGATGCAGGCTTTCCGAACCGCAGACTTTCTTGACGGCGTTATCTCAGACCCCGCTACCACACACAGATTACAAGACAATTCCTCTTTTAAACCTGGGTAGTATGCAGCATATATAACACTCTGCCCATGGTGCTCACAATCCGTACAGGATAGATCAATCTCCGGGTACCTGTCAATGTTAGCCACTGTGACTACGTGGTCTACCGTGTGGGCACGGGACTTTTAAATCACTGACTTACTATGCGGTATTGAATGAAGATCCTCAAACATGTATGGGATAGGGAGCAGTGAATCAAGGATTTACCTCTTGGCTTGCCACTATAACGACGCCGGTTACTTCCCCTCTCTCCCAGCTTGAGGCTCGTATTAAGCGAGCAGCGTTGCGTGCACCCACGCCCCAGCCCACAGGACAAACAGGCGAAACAGGCACTTCCGGGCACTTCTCGGAGCGCGCGCGCTGGTGCGCGCGGCTGTGCCTATTTGGCAAGACTTCCGGGTAGGTGGGCGGGGCTTGTATCTAAAATGGATAGTTAATAGTTTAGAATACTTAGTAATTACTTGTGGAGTATATAAAGTGATTATATCCAAACGCTGTGTGGGCTCACGCTAGACAATGGCAAAGGCGTTCAACAGAATGTCAATAGAATGTCCACAGAGTCCAACAGGATAAAGACGTTCACGGACGCAGCAGGGTTCTCTCCAGGTGAAACAGGCACTTCCAGGCACTTCTCAGTGCGCGCACGCTGGTGCGCGCGGCCGTGCCTATTTGGCAGGACTTCCGGGAAGGTGGGCGGGTCTTGTATCCTAGACAACGGCAAAGGCATTAAACAGAATGTCAATAGAAGGTCCACAGAGTCCAACAGGATAAAGACGTTCACGGACGCAGCAGGATTCTCTCCAGGCGAAACAGGCACTTCCGGGCACTTCTCGGAAGTGTGACCTAACAGTCCATTCTGGGCTTGCAAGGTGGAAAGGAAGAGGGTTTGGAGAACCGACTGTTCTCCCATACAACATGCATCATTGTTAGACAAATTAATTGAAGCCCTTTCCCAGCCATCCATGACAGCAGTGGTCAAGTGCACCACCCACATGAATAATACTGACAACATTTCTCTGTGCAACACCACTGCGGATGCCGCGGTCAAACTGGCTGCGTATCTTCCATTGCCCATTGTTTCCGAATACCCAGTGATAGCACGAGGGCGAGATCAGTTGCCTGCGCCTTACAATTCATTTCCAATAGACCAAACTATTGAATTACATGGGAGGGCCCACAGGAAGAAAAGGATTTGTGGCTAAAGAGGGGTGAAAACAGTCACCCACATACCTATTGTGGTGACAGGAAACCACAGGCAAAGCCGTTATGCCATACAAATTGCTGCTGGTCACTTTTGACCAATTGCACCATCCATTGCATGTGTCAAAACAATATTTTATTGCACATATACAGGAGGACTGGTTTGTCCCCAATCTGCAAGAGGCACCCAACCCCATTGGACCTTTCCGTGAGCTCCATATTGATAACATCAACATGGGGAAAGAAAGGTGAGGTGTAAGAAAGGTGTAATGAAAGGTGAAAGAAAGGTGTAATGGTGTAGATATATGATAGTGATCATGTATCCCTTCTCCCGATGGGTAGAGGAAGGTCCTTGGGCATATCCAGATGTGCTGCCAGGTTCTTGGTGTAAGTGGTATTTCCACACCAGGGAGTTTGTGATGAATTACTGTACAATAATGACATGCACTTCCTCAATGAGTTGTTCAAAAAAATAACAGCATTACTGGGCATCAAGCATCCGATGTGCACAATTTTAACACCGCCAGGCCAATGGGGTTATAGAACGGATGAATGGTCTATTGAAAAGTAACCTTTCCAAGCTGTGCACAAGTTTTGAGAAAAACTGGGTGCACTGCTTGCCCCTGACGTTGTTCAGCTTGCACGCGCAGCCCTGTAAGGATCCTCATTTATCGCCTCAAGAGGTGATAACAGGGCAGTGGATTCAAACTCCCCTATCTCCTATCAGAAATGCTTCAGATGCTCACAGGGATGCGTCCGTTCAAGGGAATGAATTCAGAGATTATCTTTCTGCCTTAACTAGAGCAATAAAATGTATCCCTCAACAGATAGCACCACTGCAGTCTGAGGATACAACCAGCGCTGCATCTTATCCAGTGACATCACCTCTGCTCCAGCTGTTCCCAGGAGATAACATTTTTATTACAAATTCTGTCTGCAGGTGGAGTGAGCACAGGTACAATGGACCATTTACGATTGCCCATGCCATTCTCTTTGCAGTAAAGCTCCGGTGTTCTGAAGGACCCCCATCCCGCAACCCCCGCAGAAGCAGAGACACCAGTAAAGGTGTAGGAAATGTGCTAATACTGGTATATTGATTCAACAGATCTCTGTGAGCATACACATACATTGTGACAAAACATTTCTATAGTACACATTTTTAGGTGTTTATACAACCGCTATACCTCTATAATATCACAATGCTGCCATATACAATTTACACTTTTTGTTACTCCCTCCCCTTCCTCCTTCTCTCACTGTCTTTCTCCTCCCTCCTTCCATGATGGAAACTGACATGCCTACAGATGTGTTTGGTGTACGCTCACAATGGTACCCTCATGAGCGATCTGCAACAATTGCATTTTCTTCTACCTATCCATGTGTGATGCATTGTGTAGTTGGACTGTTTAGCTTATCTATGTTCGGATTAGGAATATATTTGGGATGTAGTTTTATATGGGAGAGCATCTAAAAGGGGGGGTAGGGGAATGCCAATATTTCATCGCTAAATTCCAATGTTTCATCACTGATTCCTTATATTTCATTGCGCAATGTCAATATTACATCACTGGATGGGGGAGCGTGATGGAAGAATTGAATGTTACAAATATGAAGCACACACAGAAAGAAATGAGTAACTTCACTAAACTTGCCATGTCGCTATTATTCCTCAATGTATTTACTGATACAATTGCAAATTCGAGTGCATTGAAATGCAGTAAAAGACAAGTAAGGAGAAACAAATATGATGAGTACAGAGGATTAGGGTTGGATGTGATCAAAGATGTCCATCACCCAGTATTGTGCAATAGTTGGTATGCAAACATGAGCTCAGTGGTGAAAAGAGGGTTCATGGAAGCTGTGACGCTTGTTCCTTGATACCACACACGTTGGGGGCCCCAAAGTTATTAATGCTGCAAGAGGCTCATCTCTTGGAGGCTCAATGTTGGGTCCATCTCACATTATGCAAACTGCAAAGTACTTTGCAGGCACGTAGCATGCAACTAGTAATGATGGACTTGGATGAACAACAATGTGCCCCTAATCCCAAAAGCCCACTGTGTCTATGAAGGCCATACATGAAGCTGGAAGGTGTAATGCTTGTGGCAAACAGATGGCAGGAGACTACAATGAGCTGCATGGCATGAGGACTTGTGGGATTCGGAAAAGAAGTTATCCAGAGGATGAAGGAGGTGTGAAGAGAGCACTGGAGTGACCAAAGATTCTCCTCCCGCTTTCTAGGGATCACAACAAGGACCGGGAGTTGGTGAACAGGGTGTATCTTATCATTCAGGCATGGATGGCATCACATGGTCTATGCCTGAATGATGATAAGACAGAGTTGATTATCCTGGGCACGCAGTCTAACATCGATACACTCGGCCAGGAATACTCTTCTTTCAGTATAGACGAAATATCATCAGGTTATCCAAGGAAGTAAAAACTCTCGGTTTTTACCTTGATTCCACCATGTCTTTCACCAAACAAGTTAATTCCCTGGCATCGACCACTGCTTATACCTGTAAGCTGATAAGAGCTGGCAAGCCCTTCCTATCTAATGACAGCTGCATGATTCTGGGTAGAGCCCTAATACTTTCCAGACTCCATTACTGCAATGCCCTCTACATCGGTGCAAACAAAGCCATCACTCAAAGGCTTCAAATTCTACAAAATAATGCCCTAAGAGCTGAGCTCGGCATAAACAAAAGAGTACATATCTCCTCCAACACAATTGGCTTTCTACTGACAACAAAATTCAGTTAAAAATAATCTCCCTGACCCATAAAACTCTAAACAATGCCGCCCCTACCTACCTCATGGATAAACTAAATAGAAAAACCTCCATCAGACAGACAAGAGCTGCCAATTCTAGCTGCCTCGTAGTACCAAGATTCAGACTATCCAAGATTGGTGGCAACAGCTTTCCTGTGAAAGCTGCCAAACTTTGGAACTCCTTGCCACATAACTTGAGAGTACCCCAACATTACTTACACCTTAGAAGGAACTACATTAAATACATCAATTCCAATGACCACTAGCCACTCTGTCAACTTCTAACTAAGCTTCCTAGCATAATAGTCCTTGCCAATTGCAGTGTGCATGACCTGTATTTTAGAACTTTAGCTGTACTATGTTAAATGTCCTGTAATGTTATTTGTAAATTATTCTGTGTTTATACACACTATTTTCTATTTTTTCTATCTGTACAAATCTGTAACTATGTAAATTGCACACATTTGTAACTCTGTAAGCCTTGCATATTCTTATTGCTGCACCCTGCTACCTCTGGGTTTGGTGCGCATTAAAAATAAATAAACAAATAAACAAACAAACAAACAAATGTGGCAAAACACATGTGGATTGAAGCGATGGAAAAAACAGTGAAGGTGCAGAAGCAAGAAGAATATCAATTGTGTTTTTACAATGAAGGAAGTGTCTTTGTGTGTGCCAACAACAAATGTAACAAGACAGTATACATCCCAGACCTTAAGAAAGGGACAGCGTCAGTGATGGGCAATTACTGGGTCTGTGGCCAGCAGACGTTTCAGCACCTCCCGACACTTCGGAGGGGCACCTGCTTGCCGGTCTCATTGCACTCCACTCTCTTATAGTCCCTGAAGAACACCTACAAATGACGTATATACTGACCGTACAGCACGTCACTTTATGAACCACCCTTTTCCCATTCTTTGTCATCTTATGGAATGCACCCTTGGGTTTATTTCTGCATGACTTCTAACCCATACACCCCACCTGTCCAGCTCATCATCTCGCTTAGGGCCATACCCTTTCCTCCGCCCTCGTTTGGATCTGGAATACAGCCCTTAAGATTAGCTGGAAATGTACCCTCTCCCCTTATGCTTTGAAGTAATGATGATTTCAATGTATGATATGATAGGTTATTTATAACGCACTTAATACCCAGAGGTTTCTAAGCACGTACCCTGGATCGGATCTGTGTTGCTCCATGTGGTTTTGCTTCCAAGGCAAGCACGTTGCCTCTGAGCTATCCTCCCGAGACCCCTGCGCTATCCACCCGAGACTGTAGCACATTATATAACACCAATAAAAAAAAATACCGTAGTGTTGATTTTATATTCTCACAGCAAAGGAAAGCAAGGCCTTTATGCTATATAGTGAAACCATTCAATACTCATAAGCAAATATGAACCTAAGCTTATGATTCATACAAATCACCTTACTATGTACTTTCACATTCCCATTATAAATCTTGTCTTTCTGGAAACAGATGATGCTCTCAATTGCTGTGCAATCTACTTTAGTAAGGACTGCCATTGCCTAAAGATCTCCCTCTGTGGGTGCTCTCATGAAGATGAAGTAACGAAAACACTGCGTCAATGAAAATATGACAATATCATGTGTCGAAGAAAGAATTGTGTGCCCTAAACTGTGTGTCCAGGATAATTTCTATGACAGGTTATAACCAGGTTCTAACGCTCTCTCACTAAGTTTAATAAGATTTTGAAAAGTGCAGCTTGAGTCGCTCTGAAAGTAAAATCTTGGCATCCGTGGTAACGTTAGAGTCAGGGTTTTGGTTGAGCCATCCATCCACGGTCTTGCAATAGGTTAACAAACCATCTTGTCATGCAAGTGCCATGTCATGAGTTTCAGGGTAACTGAAGGAGTTAAGGGAGTTGTCCTTTGAATCCAGTTATATGTTCAGATGTTTCTGCTGGCTATATGCATCAGTGTTCTGTCACTTTGTTTAGTTTTGGAGTGACTCTGAGGGTGCCAATGTGTACAACAAGGCCTTGCCCACCTATAGATGGACGCTATGTGCGAGGGTCATATTCACTGCAAATGAGCATCAACTTCGAATTCCACATACAAAGTACCACGGTGTTGCATGCAGACCAAATGCATGAAGGGTCAGGGAAGTAGCCAGTGTGCACAAGGGCTTGTATTTGCACCCGCAACCTCAAATGGCGATGCCTGGTGAGATGGCGTGTTGAAAGTGGACTGGTGTCTATGATCTCATCTCAAGACCATAACCCTTCCAAGCAATGAGATAATAGATTCTGGTATCTCAGAGAGGACGTGGACTGGATTCACTGGTTTGAGCCACTAAAGGATGAAAAACGACACATGCAGCTCAGGTTAGAGCTTTAATAACCTGGACAGCGTAAAGCATATCATGTTGAGGTTAATGACTTGTTCTTTAGCCAAAGGGCATGAGAGTCCAATAGCATAAGAGCATAACGTTTCTCTAGATGCCACATGGAAGCCATGTGCAATAAATGCACTGCAAAAAGATGTACCATATTTACAGAAAATGCGCATCTCTGAGATACCCTAGACCATAGAAATTGGAGGGTAAACGATGCTCAATGGGGATGAAACACAGACAAATTTTGCATTCCAGTGGAGGAATGTCCATCATATGTGTACACAAATGCTCCATAAACACTTCACGAAAATGAGCAAATTATTTTCTCCTATAAATGCTCTGTGCCTTTTGCTCCAAATCGTCCAGAAAAGGTTAGAAAGTAATTCACCCACCAAAATAAGTGACACAGCACACTAAAATCAGAACACACAACACAGTATAAAAGGCAACCACTTTCCAACAGGCACACATTTCGAAAACAGCCTTCAGTGTGCAGTGCCATTGATAACTCCCACGTGATCCTCTCACCCCTTGTTGCCATAGGACACTTGTAGACAGGAGGCACTGGCACCCTGTGCATGTACAGATGGTGTGCAATACACACAAAACTCTTCATGAACATGTATTCTCACTACCCTGAAGTTACAGATGACAGCTGCATCTAATGGCACTCTGCTATAGGACAGCTCATTTGGGCAGAACAGTAAACCTATGTAAATGGTTGCCACATGATCAGACCACGAGCAGGTGAAAGTATCTAACATACAGGCGTCTTCAGCAGTGTTCTGGCAATACATGATGCCAAAGTGCATTGCATCCTCTTTTCAGAGGTAGAACATCTTGCAACGCCATGGTCAGAACAATGCAAGGATAATAGGGAGTAAAGCACTTTCTATGTGATATGTGATATGTCATTTATGGTATCCAGTTATTTTAGCGAAAAGATTTTTTCGAAGTACAATTATGTCGACAACATTTTGCCAATTTTTTTTTCCTAATGTATTATTTTTTAGTTTATAGTTTTTTTTTGTTGTTTTGTAATTTAAAAAATGGTTAAAAAAACGGGGGGTCGGAGAGGGGAAACCCCCATTTAAAAAAAAAAAAAACATTTGAAATATTTTTTTTCGGTGAAATGTTTTCGACATAATGGCATTCGAAAATATGCCATTCGAAAAAATCACTATAAACCATCATTTATAGCACGCCTATACACAAGAGTTTCAAGGCACAAGACAAGGGAGGGAAGACAGAGGAAGGACAAGACAAACTAGGCCTTGTGACATTCAGATTGTGCAAGTGAGACAAAGCGAAGTGCAGGGGAAAGGGAGAAGGAGAAGTGCCAGGGAGAGGGAGAGGGAGGGGGAGGTGCAGACAGGGCAGCATTGCTCTGAGAAAAAGTGCAGCCAGGGCAAAGTAGCTCTGGGTAAGTGCAAGGATGCAGGGGACTGTAGAGGTTACGTTTACAGCCCATAAGTGCGCATTAGGCCAGAAGGCATTGCAGGTGCGACTGATCAGGGGGAGCTTGGTACCCAGGGAGACTCTGAGGGTAGCAAGCAACCAGGTGGCGCAGCAAGCAGGTAGGTCAGCAGGGGAGGGAGAGAGAGAAAGCGGAAGAGAAAGGGAACGTTTTGAGCTGTTTTCAGAACCTCAGTAGGTCAGGCTCAAGTTTGAGAGGGGCAGGCAGGTCATTCCAGACAAATGCACCTGCAGAAGAGAGAGATCTGCCCCCACTCTCTGCCTGGAATAGTGTCTGACCCGTAGAGAGCTGGAGGTAGCTGAGTGAAGGGCTTGAGAAGGAAGAGAGTGTTGGATGTAGTGTGGGCCCCAGCACAGAAAGTTTTGGTGACAATGGACAGGGTCTTGAACTCGATCCTTGCAGCCACCGGGAGTGAGTGGAGAGATTTCAGGGCTGGAGAGATATGGTCCCTGTGCTTGAGGCCAAGGATAAGTCGGGCAGTCCTGTTCTGGATTAGTTGCAGAGGGCGTAGAGTAGTGGAAGGCAGATTGGGAAAGGCTGGCTACTCATCACACACTTACTGGTAGATTTGCACAATTAATTATATGCATGCTCCTACACTATATCAACACAGATGTAGACATCGCTCTGTAAAATTCCTGTATGGCATGGCCAAACAACCACCGGGGACATTTACGTGGCATACCCATCTTATTATTGTTTTGATCCCAGATTTATTATTTACACAATCATAACAAATTGACTGAAATACTGTGCATTTATTGAGTTTCAGATTCGGTGTAGTTGCAGTAATTTCTGGTGCATCTGATGTGATGCATACGTTTTTGCGCAATGGGACAGCATTTGCAAAGAAAACGTGTGCATCTGACAGACGGATTGTGTCTGATGGGAATTACATGCACACCTATTTCTGTATCTTGTGATCAAATATTTGTGCTGACTTGTGCCAGATGCATTTTAACTGTTTTTTGCGGATTTGGACATTGCAATGAGATGCTCAATGACTCAAGCACAATTGTCCACCTTATTGAGATGCATTTTTTGTGAATTGTCAGTACTGCCTCCTCAAAGCCAACCCTTAAAATACCAATATGTTTCTTTTAAACACTCATGCCTCCTAAACAATGTCTACTGCATTTTCTCTTTTTTGTAATATACTAGGATGGCTGCTCCTTTCTCTCTGTTTGCACATTTTGGTGTTACTTTATACTAAATACATACTGGCTGATAACAGGACTTAGTCATAAAAGACATACATTTTTTACTTTTTCTGCATTGCACTATTTTTCATGGGCTTCTTTCTTTATCCACAACTGCATAGTGCACTAACGGAAACATTTCCACTGTGGTTGACATTCTCAAACCAAAATGTCATGCAATCTCCTTCTTTATGATAAAATAATAAACAAGACAGACAACATAACAAATTCAAAAAACATTTTGAATGAAAAAGGATGTGTTTTCTTCAATCGCTCCCCTTCTTTCTTCTTGGTGCATCCATAGCTGAAAAAGAAAATAATGGTGTGGGTTCCTGCTCTCTGTAGAAAACCGAAATAGAGCCACACTCATATTTTAGCTGACAAAGCAATCAATTATTTCGTCAGGTTAAACCTTTACTCGTTCCCTTGGATCATAAAATGTTTACCAAGTTCATCTCTTGACCCTCTCAGCCCACTGAAATGTAGGCCTACTTTTCTCTCCCCAAATACACATTGGTGCACATTTAAATTCCTTTGACCTTTCAATATGTGTCCTGTGTTTTAACCTTTCCTGTTATGCTCAAAATGTTCTCTTTACTTTTGAAGTCCTCCTGCTGATGGTGTGGGACCGCGGTCTCTTCATTCTTTGCTGTGTTTATTCTGTTGAGACATAATTGACATTTTACATCGCCCTACCCTACTAATCTTGCCCACCCCTTTTTTGTGTATTCACCCGGGTCCTCGTACTCCTAATAATTATCAATAGTTTGTTCACACACTTGCTTTGTCAACTGGTACTCACCTTTTCCATCTCTACTTGTCCACTTAATACTTACTTTTGTCATAATATAATGTTTCTTCTTCTCTGGTAAAGCCATGTAGACATTCCTCCCGTGCTAAAAAAAGACAATAATTTTCATCTATAAAACATCAATTGACATCATCATATACATACAAACAACGTTTTTGTTACTTAATCTCATATGTTCTTTGGTATTTATCAGATCAATCTTGGCCATCCATATCCCTTTGGCCCTTCATTAATCACATTGTCTCTTCATCAAAATAAACTACACTACTCAATTGTAACAAGCACCATCAGGGATGTAATTTCACCAAAATGCCAGCGGTAATGGAAGTGACATCACATGACCCTTGACCTCTGATGACATCACAGGAAGTGATGTCATTTGCCCCCACCACAAAGTGATATCACAGGAAGCGATGGAACACAACCTTTCAACCCTTGACAAAACAGGAAATGGCATCACATAGCATTGTTCCTAAGTACACTACGAAAGACCTAGTTAAGATATCACTATAACAAGATATACATTTCATACAAGAATGGATCGCCATTTGTACAATTAAGATCAGTGTGTATAAGCTCATATTACCAAATTACTGTGAATACAAGCAGACATCCATGGCCAAATGATAATGATGTGTTATTATGTAGCACTTACGCTTAAGTGCTTTATATAGAAAAAAAAGATACATACAATATCACCCAACCTGTGTTGGTACTCATTTATCGACCTTCAGAAGGATGAAAAGCTGAGTTGAGGTGGTTAAGAACAGACTAAATCAGTGACTCACACCCTGAAGTGTACCTGAAAAAAATATTTAATGAGTCTAGCATATAGAATTCCAGAAAGACACATTATTTGGTATTCCTATTCTTTCTTATTGAGGGTAACTGGTGAAAGAGTTAGACTTGTGTACCCCTATATTTTTTTTTTAAGAGGCCTAAACAAGAAAGCCAACCACTCCAGAAGCAAAGAGGCACATGGCGCTAGCCACAGCCCAGGAGCTTGCATTTTTTCTGTTTTTTTCTTTTCTTTTTAGGGGTAGCAAGGGAGACAACAGGGGTAGCAAGGGAGACCTTAGGGGTCACAGTTGCAACCCCTGGTGACCCCAAAATGATGTCCCTGAGCAACATCCATTGTGCTCATTGTTTAAAATTAGGGATATCCTATCCACATCTTCCTTTATCATCCTTGTCTCACACTGTTACTCTTTGTTCCCTTCTGTGCACCTTCTATTAGCTTGTGCTTTTTGCTGCTTTAATATCCATTCATTCATTAATTTATTAATTTGTTATTTATTGATTTCCCTGAATTGACGTCAATCTTTTAATTTTGCACTTCTTACTGCGCTTTTATCCTTATCTATTTATGATTATCTTACATTAAGTAGTCTAATTACAACGCAAACCTCATGTGTTTCATATTATAATCCCTTACATGTGTGTATTTTTATTTTGTTTCCCTAGTCATTTCAATAGACCCATGTCATAAGGGCCTTTGGTTCACAGGACACTTGACACTCTCTCCTTCCTGAAAATATGCTGAGTGCTGCCGCTTTTTTATCATTCGCTGTAGGATTTCCCCTTCTCTCTATTTCTATCCAGTATGTGGTGCTCATAAAAAACACCACTTCATCATCTGTTTAGTCTTCTCTTAATATGTCATCATCAGTGACGTTAATCAATCTAGACCTTTCTTCAAGAGCTATCACTGTCCTCCATGGTCCACTCTCATTGTCCCTTCCTTCGAGCATTTCTATTTTCTTTGTACTATGGCTGCTTTCTAATTCTTCAAGTATTGTCTATCCCCCCTCTTTGTCCATAAGTAGCCATAATTTTTAACACAAATTCATGAAATATTCTCACCATTTTCTCCACTAGGCCCGATAGCTATGTTAATAGACTGTTCACCTCATCAATAAAAAAAAACCTCCAACTCAACTGGAACATCTCGCAGAGCCACTTGTCCTGTGAATGCCAGTATAAATTTGCAACATTTAAATAGTTTTTTTTCCAAAAGCAGAACACACTATCCCTTGGTCAATAAATGAAATCATCATGTTAAGTTTTTATCTTTAAATCCCTTCCCAAAATATTAATTGGTGTCTATCACAAATATAAAAAAAGGATCAGTCATGTCACACTCTCCCTCAGAGACTGTTAATTCATCAACAAAAGGAATTCAACCCATTGCTTGGAAAAAAGACCTGATCACTCATGGCAATTCCCACCATTGGACACCTTTCCTCCTTCGTTCAATGACGTGCAGTCCCAGTGTCTACTAATAAAGCAAAGGTTTTGCCTACTACCATCACATTAACCCTTGACTCCTCCTCAAGTCGTCCTGTGACCTATCCTATTGTGAGTACATGCATACCCCTGTTCCTGTGAGAGGATTTCCTCCTACCACAGTGGCACCTCCTATTCTGGGTGTAAATACCTGTTCTGTATTTACATATCACTGAATCTGCATGGGACTCGCTGTAATTGCCCCTATAGTGAATTCATTTGCCACTTGCTCTAGCTGCTGTACCTGTTGCACTCTCAGTGCTTGCGTCTGATACTATGTCTGATCCTGGGCGAACCCTTCCCTAGCTTGTGAGCTATATGCTGGAGGATAAGCTGTCCCCCCTCTTAAGAATTGTCCATTTTGAAAATATCCTTGGCTCCCGCATGTGCACGTATTGTGCCCTGTCATCCCATGGATCCAACACACAGGAGGATTCCTTCTGACTAGTCCCCCTTGGTTACATGGTCCTTGCGCATTCTGCATTTTCTGGAAACCACCTTGGTTATTCTGCAAACCATCTCTTCCGCTATTTCCCATTCCTCTGCCTTGCGACACAAATCCATTCCCTCCTTGGTCCATCTGGTGCTGATTATTCACCTGTGATGTACCCACTGCTTGCTGTATTCCTAGTCCTTCTCCGTTTGTCAATACTGCGCCTTCTATGGCATGCTTTGATAATTTCTTCTAAACTAACTTGTCTTCCTCAAGTTTTATAACATCAGCTTTTTTCCTGTTTTTCTCCTTTAACAGTCTGCAGTGATGCACTATATTAAACTGTATCTTAAGCCACGATTTTGCTTCCATTTCCACTTGCTTCCCAAGGGCCTCTGTACCTGCCCAGGCAATCCCTTACATAAAATGTGGTAAAAAACTGCCACTGTTTTCACCTCTGCTCATGCTCTTCAATATAAACAAGCAGATCTTCATCTTCTTTTATTTATATTCTTCAAAAAATTTCAATTTCTTTTATATCATATTTTTAGAAAAACATGATATCCCTAACTGGTGTTCCCAATATATAGTGAAAGCATCACGTGTGTGTATGTGTTCTTATTGCAGTATTGAATTCCTTCTTCAGGACTACCTGTATGTGTTTATTTGTGTGCATTGAGCCTGCAATCCATTGATTGCCTGTACTTCCACAAGATCATGTGTGTACATGTGTGTGCATGTGAGAGTGTGAGAGTGTGAGTGTGAGTGTGAGTGTGAGTGTGTGTGTGTGTGTGTGTGTGTGTGTGTGTGTGTGTGTGTGTGTGTGTGTGTGTTTATCATCCTATCATCTTATTTGATCTGGCTGTTTTCTTTTTATCCTCCAGGCATGTAACAGTCATTTGGTACGTTTTCCATATTATCTTGTATACCCAGTAAAGAGAGCGCTTTGGAGAGGAAACAGAGTGAATCACCCAACTTGGTCATGACTTTAACTGGGAGGCCCAGATCCAAGTGAATGTCCCTTTAGCAGAAAGAAGATGGGTTTGGTGGCTGTCTAATCAAATATGTTTATGCAACAAGAATGTATTGTAGGGTATTTATATGGCATTTAACAACTAAGCGCTGTACAAAGAAATCAAAATGGTACAATAAATATGTAAATGTCAAATAAACAGATCAAGGGGAAAGAATATGGTCCTTAAGTGGAGATTTTAAGAGAGGAAATGAGGATAAGGACCACAGGGAAAGAGTGAGAGCATACCAGTGCTTAGGTGTAAGTGGATGAGAAGTACAGGGAGTTCGAGTCAAAGCTGAATGGAAGAGGGACTGAAAACCAAAGAGCACAAGAAGGTGAATAGAATGAGATAAGCGGGTGATAAACCCTGAAGATATTTGAAAACTATACTGACAAAATTATAAAGTAAACTGGCTTCAAAGGACAGCCACTGTAATGAATATATCTGAGGAGAGAAAATCACATGGGAAGAGAATACACAGAACACGAATTGAGGTATTATAGCTTATTGTTGGTCAAAGGAAATGGCCGGACCCCTCTGCAAGCTCTCATACACAAATGAGAATACATCTGCTTTCTGCAAAACTACCAGGTCATAAACCCTGTGGCTGGCTTTTGTCGGCTGACCACCTGCTTTGTTAATCATTACTCCTCCTCCGGCCTCCAATCCTGCAAAACTAGTTGTTCCCAGACACTCAGAATTCATCCTGTGAACTCCTGGGTGCAGAGTTTTAATAGATTTATAAAGAGAACACACTACATGTAGATTTATAAATTCCCTATGTATGTGTCTCAGTGTGCATGCAGGTTTAATAAATATTGTCTCTTCTTTACAGTGAGTCCTCCGTGATCATTTCCCTTCCATTCATGCACATTATGAAACTCCTTGCCGCCCAGCCTCTAGGCACTTCATCGAAAACCATATCTGAATCATGTTTTATATTTCAATTGACGGTTTTTTGCATTTGTCTTTCTACGTGTGTGCAAATCTAATATGTATCAATCTTGAACACAAAGTAACACTTGAACTAACACATCCCATTCACATTTAACTACACTGGATACATATGAAATTGCAACATCACAGCCATTTTGCTGCAACACCAGTCACACATATAGCACACACAATGTGAACCCCTCTTCATCGTTGGGATCTTTTGTGACCACTCCAACAGAAGCCAACAGAAGAATTAATAGGAGCTAAAGGGTTTGTGTAGACATACATAAATATAGGACCTAATACAGAACCTTGAGGCACGCGGCCAGAGAGAGGGAAAAGAGGAGAGGAGAGACCAGCCAAGTAGATGGAAACAATTCAGTTGGAACCAGTTGATAACAGAATCACGAAAGCCACATTGGAAAACAGAAACAAAAAATGGAATAGTGGACGGTGTCAAATGGATAGGAACTAAATGGGAGGATTGCTTAGAATAACGAGAAGATAGAAGAGAGAGAGAGAGAGCAAGGAGGGCAGCTCTAGTTGAGTGGAGTGCACGAAAGACAGATTGGAAAGGAGGAATACGTGAATTATGAGTCACAAACAGCCTGAAAGTATACAAGACATTCAAGTCGTTTAGAAATTAAAAAAAAGAAGTGAGATAGAGCAACCATTAGAGGGTAGAGAAGGGTCAAGGGTGGACTTTCTAAGAGTAGGAAGAATAGAGGCATATATAAAAGGAGAATGAAAAGTAGAGATACAAAGCGAGGAGTTAAACAGAGTGACAAGATAGGGAAGGGATTACAAAAGAGTGGAGAGGATTGACAGGAGTGGCAGTGGGATGGGCCGTAGAAAGAAAGAGAGAGATATTAGGCTCAAAAAGAGGATGGAAGGAATACATTGGGAAAGAAAGTGAGAAAGAGGGTACTAGCGAAGGTAAAGTGGGTGCAGGGGAAACAGAGGAGCAGACGCGAGAGATTTAGAAGGAAAATAGCAAAGTCATAAGCAGAGAGAGAGGAGATTGAAGCGTGGCCAGGAGGAGAAGGTGAGAGGATATGATTTAGGTTCTGCAATGGACAGCTTGGATAGGGGGAAAGAGAGGCAAAGAGGGTATCAAAGTAATGCTGCTTGGCAGAAAGGAACAGAAAGTAGAATGAATAGTCGATACGTGATCCAGATCAGAAATCGTACTTGATTTAGGCTTGCTCTGCTTAACTCGGCACAAGGAACAGCAGGCGGAGTAGAAGAAAGGGGTAATCCAGGGCTGGGAAGGTTTGTGAGAGGAAACAAAAGGAGAGAGAGGATAAATGTCAAGAGTATCCACATGGCTAGAAAAATAGAGAACTAAGGCAACATCTGTAGAAAGAGAGGCTAACATATCAGTAGAGGGAGAAATAGGTGTAAGTGTAGAAGAAAAGTTGGAGACTTGGAATGGCCAAGAAGTACGATCTTGCAATAGTCCAGTTTGAAAAAAGGTGGTAGAAGGGGGGGTGAAAGGAGGAGGAGGAAGAAGGAAAGAAGAGAATGATCTGAGGAATAAGAGGTAGAACTGAGATCGAGGAGGAAATGGGGAAGGTGGAAAAGATTATGTTCAGTGAGAAACTGGAAGAGGAAGTATAAATTTGTAGAAGAAGAAAGGAGTCAAGAATACATAGCAGAAGCACTGCAGAATGAGATAAAGCAAGGTGCAGGTTGAAGTCGCCCAGAATAAAGAATGGAGTTGAAGGTAGGAGAAAGGAGATGAATGCGCCAATATCATCATACAAAGAAGAGACAGGACCTGAGATCTTGAAGAAAGACAATTCAATCTTGCTTTTGTTATAATATATCACTCATACTGTTAATTTGTCCAGGATAAGTATTTTTGTTTTGAAGTTAGAACCATGTGTCTGCAGTTAAAAGGTTTAAATAAATCATTAGACTTCCTGAGGTCATGGACATATAGTAATAGTTCCTTTAGATATCTTCTTACCTAAATTGCTTGGAAAGGTAAAGTGACTATGGGCATTTATCTTACAAAGAAGTTGTTTTGGTACTCGACCATTAAGAGATCGCAAAACAGATTCAATTAGTCGAGTACAGAACATAAGGCCATTTGAGTAAATAAGGGAATCATGCAAGGCTCAGGATGCCCAATAACAAGTCTTTAGGTACATCAAAAAGGTTGGGTTGGGGGACTGCTACAATTTTTTTAATTAATCCCCTGAAACAGGATGACTCCTGTCTGGCTCTTTCCATTTTGAAAAAAATAATTCATCCCAAAATGTTTTATGGCTCAATAAACAACATGAGTCTTGACTTTTGAGAACTGTTATGAAAATTAACTATTGTGATCGGTTTGTCAGTTCCGGCCCTTAATTTTGTAGTTTGCAAGCAACTTACTACTGGGCTGATGATGATAGGGGTACAATATAATGTACACTTAACAAGAATGACCATGTACACTTTGTCCTGGCAAATAGTACACAGTTTGCACTATTTACCCTTCGTCCTGGCAAATAGTAGAACTTCTGCACTATTACACTTCATCCCATCGTACTTGCAAGTAGTAGAAATTCTGCACTATTTAGCCTATGGCCCTTCGTCCTTGCAAATAGTGTAAATTCTGAACTATTTACACTTCATCCCATTGTCCTTGTAAGTGTAGAAATTCTACACTATTTACCCTCCGTCCATCGTCCTTGCAAATAGTAGTGAAGTGGGAAAATGGAACACAAGGCTCCCACCAATCCCCTCACGCCCCTGGCCTAGAGGATCACGGCCCAGGCACCCACCACGAGAGGAGTTTGCCCATCTACCAGACGATCAAATACCCTGGTACAAGAACATACGGATGTGCCCACCAGCCTGTCCTGCCCATGCCAAGACCTGCGGCATGGATGAACTCGACTGAACCACAACAGTAAATGAACACATCGTGTCCTGCCCATGCCAACACCTGCGGCATGGATGAACTCGACTGAACCACAACAGTAAATGAACACATCGTGTCCTGCCCATGCCAACACCTGCGGCATGGATGAACTCGACTGAACCATGCAGCAGTAAATGGACACATCGTTAGAGATGCCATGACGACTTAGCCACAGGTCAGCACAACTATGCGAACATGCACACTGGACACTCCCACACCAATCCACACGAAGAACATATTCAGTGCTACGACGTAGGTGACGGACACACTCCCTGACGCGCACCTTTATTATTTTTCACATAGGCTTTTCAAAATGCTGAAACGAAAGACGCATAATGAACTCATCTATAACGCTTGCTCGCGCTTCTCCTAAACCCATGCATTGCAATGAGAAATATAACAAGGACACGACACTGGGGATAAAAGAATATGATACCATAACCTAAAGCGCGGTGTATCAAACATCTCCACCTATGCACCAGGCCCAAGTAGGCCGCAAGCAATAGCTTCCATGAACATTGAATAAGCAAGAGTACAGTTGCTGACCCTGCAGAATGAGCCCGGCGATGACTGACAGTCAAGGGCGCAATGTTGCAAATCTCGTATGCCGTGAGCCGACGCCAAGGTCACACCTGCAATTAAAACCAGGCACATAGTGGAAAAATACAATATTAATTGTGCAGAATTCTGCCTCAACCACGGTCCCACCTCACGTGATCAAGCCAAATCTGACAGGGTGCCAGGCCCAGGAGAAGGGAGGCACCGAAACCCCCGTTTCAAGACACCGGCAGATACAATGAAATGATCCAATGGACATCTGCGGCGGTGGGAGTAGTCGGCCTTCAGGCATACCAATAAATCTTCACGTTGTCTGCACATATTCATAGTGAAACATTGTTGCAAATGACAGGTGCACCGCGAGCTGGGAACAACGATGGTCCCAGAGTGGGGGGCTCGTGCGTGGACCAATCAGAACATGAGGCTCTTATCACTGACGCCATTAGCATTGACCAATCCCCAGGGATCCTCATGTAACAATTCTCGTGTATCAATTTGAAGGGACAACCCAATTATACCACCTGACTAACCCTTAACCACTAACAATGCTCTCTATACGTATGCTATACTAACCCTACCACTCGAGGAGCCAATCCAGAGTGGCGATAGGTTTTTTGCTAACTTTCCCAGGTGACGCAAGTAGCGCGTCATACTGAGGTAAAAAGGGCCTGCGAGCCCCACGAATTTGAGTGTGTCAGGACGGACGTGTACGCTCCTTGACCCATCCCTGCCGTTTTGTCTAATAAACAGCAGAATCACCTTGCTTCTTGCGTGTGTCTCATACTCAATTTTTGGGATATACGGGAGGAGTTGGGGCCTCCCTGCCCGGAGGTCCGCGGACGGCCCAGCCGACCCCGGCAGAATTTCCCCCCGACAAGTTGGAGGCACTGCTGAGATCTGTTTGAGATCTGCTTTTATTTTATTTTTCCGAGTACTCCCGTTGCGAGGAGGCCCGGCGGCGCGGCCCCCGGCTGCCGCTGCCCCCTTTTGAGGACTACAGGACCATCGCGGAACTGCGAGGAGACCGGACAGCGCAATCCGGATATTGGCCTTCGGGAGCCGGTTCAGAAGTATCCTGCCCGCCGTTGGCGAGTGTCCAGACGTGGTCCAGACGAGGGGAGGTGGCGAGCCGCTTGGAGGGGTGCACGCAGTCGGGTGGCCCCGCATCGAGAGAACTTGGTGAGTATACCACGCACAACAAGCAATGTGAAATTGTGAGGGAGGGGGGAGGAATTGAATACAGGAGGCGGGAGGTGTTACACAGGTGCGCGGCGAAGGTTTTGATAACTCAGTGTTGACGGTACAATGAATGGTAATTGGACACGTGCGAGAGCAGTCCACTACGTTACGGAAGAGAAGGGGGCAGAGCACGAAAACATCATGTGCGGCTGCTCGTAGACACTGATTGGCCTAGGTCGCGACCGCGTGTAAGGGTGTGTGTGAGTGCGGTTTCCTACGATTTGGTGATTATTGATCAATGAGTAGATGAGGATCCCTATTGGTCGAGCAGGAAACTCGATAGATAGATGACGTTTCCCTGTAGGCGGTAGCTAGCTGGTTGCCTAATACGGAAGATAATTGGCTGGTTAAGCCCTCCTGTCGAGGGGCGTATCACACGTGAGGCGACGCAGCGTGCGCAGTCCGATTATATTGTTGATTACCTTGTTCCAGTCGTGACAGGAAGACAGCTGTGCGGTTAACGGGGGTAGATTGCAAGCATACTTTGAACTTTTAAAAACATATGAGGAACTTACCGGTAGTTTGAAGAGATCGGTGACGTCACCAGTAGGGTTTTTTTTATATATATATAGGTATATTTTATGAGAGTGGTGGGGAAGAGAATTATGGTGTGGAAACGGAGGTAAATGGTAACGAGTTGATCGAGGGGAAGGTGAAAAAGGGGGCGTGGCTACGCACGGAGAACGCCGGCACAGCAAGCGAAGAAAGGGGAGGAGGAGTAAGAGAAAGCGGGACGGCTGTATAAGAACGTCACAAAAGGGCGCGGAGCCGCAGGGGGCTATGTGCGCTTCGGCCGCAGGGGGCCGTAAAAGTGTTCGGTAAAGAAAAAAAAAAAAAAAAAAAGAAAGAAAAGAATATACAAATGCCAATGTTATATTTTACTAATTTTTCTTAGCGGACTATCGCAAGTCCCCAAACTTACGGGGCCAGGTAAAGATCTAAGGCTGTATAGTGTAAAGTGTTAGTAAGACAACCACTACCAAATAAGGGAAGGACAACAAGTAAAGCGCTACTATGTCATACGGGGCAGGATCGGGAGGGTGGGGGAACACCCTCACTACCCCGCTACAGCACATATGTAAAACACTGTTACCCCATAGAGAGAAACTGATCAAGTATAGCATAGAATGGACACAGGGGACGGACAACAAAATGACGACACCATGGCCGCCTAATGGCAGTTTCGATCCATATACCCAACATTCACTATTAAACCATCTGCATAACACATACAAAGGGAAGAAGTTAATGCACCACGTGGAGGTGTTTAACTTATGTAGGATGTTCCAAGGGTCCCGACCAGGACCGAACAGAATGTTTATTATGGGGGAACCAACGGAAGAAGAGAAGATTAAGGAGGAAAGAGAGAATGGGGAAAAAGAGAGTGAAAGCACACGGAACACGGGGAACGGAGAAGAGAAGAGGGAGGAGAAAAGAGTAACAACATGAACAAAAAGGAAGTAAAAAGGGAACAGAGCGACGATATACCCCTAGCAAAGGTAGTGAAAAAGGAGGGAGGGGGTTATATCCTCTAACAGAACTTCGAGACATGGTCCAACTTAAGGCGGCTTAGGGGTACTCGAACCCGGCGTACAGCCCACCACCATATACAGTAACAGGTAGCCACACCGGAAGGGAGCAGAGTAGCACGACGGGACCAGCTCGCACAAAAATGCCCGCCGGGGAAGGGGACATTGGCGAAGAACAAATCGCAGGGATAGGACAGGATGAGTGGGTAGCTGCGAAGGTATTATTAAAATTACGAGGTTCATTAACAGAAGAAGAAGAGAAGGTAGTAATGAAAATGGATGAGGAATGGAAAGGGGAAGAGGGGAAAAGGAAGGAGGAGTTGTTACGACAGAAGGAAGAGATTTTGGAAGAACGACTAGCAGAATTAAGGGATGAGCAGAATACACTGATCAGGCAGCTTGAGAGAGAGGAAAGGGAGAGAGCATGGGAAAAGAAAGAAAGCAAGAATGAATTGGACAAAATGAGGGAACGAGCTGAGGAGAAAAGGAGAGAAGCAGACAGGGTGAAGGCAGTTGCAGAAAGGGAATCAAGGGCAGCACTACGTGAGAAGAAGAGGGAGGAAGAAGAGAGAGAAAAGGAAATAGAAATATGTAGAAGGAGATTATTATTAGAAAACAAAAGGAAACATGAAGAAGGGAGGATGATAGAGGGTATATTAGAGAAGGAGAGAGCGAGATGGGAAAGGGAGAAAGAAGAAGAAAGGTTAATGAAAAGAATGAGTATTGAAGTAATGGAGGAATTGAAAAAGAAAAGAGAAGACATTGATAGAGAAATAGCGGAGGAAAATGAAGAGAAAAGAGAAGAAAGGAGAGGGGGGATTGAAGGAAGGAGATATGTATACGGAGACACAGGAGTAACAGCAACTTCAACACAAAGGGGGGCAACTGGAAAGAATGACAGGGGAGGAATGGACCTAATAGACTTGGAATCAGTAACGATTATGGGAAAAAAGACAGACTGGGGGCTGGAATTAATGGAGGACTTTTGCAGTGAAGAAGGAGAAGGGATAGAGAAGGAAGGGAGAGAGAGTGAAAGGGAAAGCCTAGATAAATTATACATCACCCGGACAAATAGAGGATCACCATGGATCTGCAGGAGAAAGGAAGAACTAGAGGGAAGTGAGGAGGAAGAGCAAGGAATAGCGGAAAGGCACACACGTACAGCCACACCGTCACCATCCCTTCCCACATGCTCCAATACCTTGCACTCACTACGTGCAACATGCCCATCTAAACTCGCGCTCTTCCCACACGAACCGACACCCTACGCAGGTAGGCTTAGAGACCTCCCTGGACGCAGGCAGGGAGAACGAATGCACACGCCCACAGTACATGATAAAAGAAAGGGAAGAGATGGAGGAGAAACAGTTACGGGCAGAAAAAATATGGACCCCATTGACGTTGTGGAAGACAGGTCGGATGAGGAGGGGTGTACGGATTCGATTGTGTGGGACCCAAAGGGCCTACTGGGACACAACCTAATGCCACTTTTGGAGAGGGGAGGGGTTAGACCACGATACGTCCCCTGGAAGCACGCAGACAAGGAAAATATAAAGTGCAGGCTCCCATCATTAAGCGGAGGTGCTGGGAAGTGGATATATGAAATGGAAAAACACACTGCAGGGCAGAAATTGGCAGTGGGGGATGTAAAGGGCCTTTTAATATCAATACTAGGGGATGCAGCAGATGAAATTTTTTGAAGAGAGCAGGCTTCCCCGGGGTCACAATAACAAACACCTCGCACGATGGGGCACCATTCGCGAACTGCAGATATGCATTATGGCAGGCACTGAGGGTACAGTACCCGGACACGTCAGACATAGGAGCAATTACCTCACGCAAGATGCATGAGAACGAAGATCCTGTTGATTATATCCAGGAAATTCAAGAGAAGTGGCGCATGGAAACTAGAGAACAATGGGACAAGACACCAGCAATATTCTATCATATACTAGTACAAAGGCTCCCAGAAGCAGTTCAGAAACAATTGAAGAAAGTGGTGGGAATGGAAGCAAAAGCCTGGCCAGAGATACAGCTGACAATAGTACATCATTGTAGGACATGGCAAGAGAAAATGAAACAGAAGGAAGAGGATAGAAAAACGGAAGAGGCTAAATTAGTACAGAAAAAACTTACTAAATACACGATGGAAGGTGCACTAATAACTACACCTGCAACATTGACTCAAAGCCCCACGCAAGTAGTGGCTGCGCAAGATCCCTCACAAATACAACCATCACAGACTGTAACAGAACAGATTCCGCCATTCCAAACATACATGGCCAACATGGGAGGGGGATACTCAACGCCAGGGGCGGGGTATTATAACTATAACCGGGGAAGGGGAGGAATGATGAGGGGGAGAGGGTACGGATATAACTCTCAACAGCAGGGGGGGAGGACTTAGAAATTTCTACCCCACGGGACAACCAGCATACCAGGACAACCCAGGAAGCTTTCCATGGCAGAACAGGGAACCACCGGTGTGTTGGATTTGTGGATTGGTAGGGCACATGTCACGCACGTGTAGAGTACGACCAGGCACACCGACATGGAATGAACAGGGACAACAAGGGCCCGCACAGGACCAGCAGAACACTTGGCAACAACAGAACTTGCAACAAGGAAATGGGCAGCAACAACTAGTAACACAACAACCCCAAGTACAGCAAGTACAGCAACCTGCCCAAACCCAAGACCATAACATAACATCTACTAATACACAACTGCAGAAAACACAACTGGGTAGGGTGACGGTCCTGGGACACAACCCTTACACAGGAAGTGGTCAATCATTGTACCCTCAATAGGACAGCCCACAGACGACCTTGGTGTGTCCCATCCTGGCGGTAACACCTAATAGTGCGGAGGAACCACGCATAGAGGTAACGATAGGTGACAAAAAATTATCATTTCTTGTTGACACCGGGGCGACCCGGTCCTGCATAAAGGAAGGTAAATTTAAAATGTCAGGTGAAGCCATGAACACCCAAGGATTATCTGGGGCTAGGGGGTTGGTTCCCTTTACTGATAACGTTCCCTTATCAATAGGAGATTATGACATGTCAGTGCCACTGTTGTATCATAGGGCCTCACCAGTGAATATACTGGAGAGAGAGATAATGAGTAGGTTGAATATGACCATCTCCTTTACGGAGGACGGCATAGTTTGCTCCACTCCAGGAATTAACATGCTCACTGCACGACAAATTATGCAAGCATACTGCGGACAGACTGTGATTAGGGCTGAGCCAGTAGATGGTGAACTGTTCCAGTACGGGACAGACATGGCATTTGCATGGATGCCTGGAATAGAAGGAAAGATCTGGAGAAGGCCAGCAGCCTATTTTTTTAGACCAGAAACACCAGCCAATGAACCAGAAGGAAAGGTGATTTCAGTGGACATAGAGAGCATTATAGCAACTGCTGATTACATTGCAGTACATGCCCAAGACAGAGAAGGAAGAGCATGGAGGGCAGTGATAGCACTAGCAGAGGGATGTAGACTCACCCAGGTGTCAGACAAGGAGCTCTTCCCCGAAGGAAAGGAAGAAGGTGAAATGGTGTTTATGATGAGTGTAGAAATATGGCTAAGAGTGTCATACAAACAAGTGGCACAGAAAATAGCAATGGCACTTGAAGCACCCACATCAACCCCAGTTCCCTTCTTTGAGGAGGATATGGCGAAAGTACCAACATCAATATGGACTACTAGTCCCTATGACGTGGGGTGCATAAAAAGCATAGGGGGAGTAAGAATAAAGTTGAAAAAAGGTGCAATACTCCCCAGAGTGAAGCAGTACCCACTATCAAAAGAGGCAGATGAGGGCATATATGAAACAATAACGGCCCTTATAAATAATGGCATACTGGTACCATCAGAATCACCATGTAACACAGCCGTATACCCAGTGCGCAAGGCTAGAGGGGGGTCTTGGCGCTTCATACAGGACCTCAGGCCCTTGAACAATATAGTAGAAGCAGAATATCCAATAGCAGCGAACCTGGCAACAATATTGTGCAGTATTCCAGCAGAAGCATCACGATTTACAGTGATAGACCTCAAAAATGCCTTTTTCTCAATACCCCTACACCCAGACTCACAAGATTTGACAAGCTTCACATACAGAAACACAAAGTGGAAACACACCAGATTGCCACAAGGGTACTGCGAGTCACCCTCAATATTCAACAGAGTAATACAGATGGACTTGGCCAACATTGAAGTGGAAAGCACAGTTTTGCAGTATGTTGATGACATAATAATTTGCAGCACAAACGAAATAAGATGCAGAGAGGACTCATTGAAGATGTTGACAGTATTGGCTGAAAAGGGTTACAAGGCGGACAAGGAAAAGTTACAGTACTGACAGGAACAGATAATTTACATTGGTCAGCTCATATCCCAACATGGAAGAAAGATCGCACCACAACGAGCACAGGCCATTTAAAAAACGCCCCTGCCCCAAACAGTGCGGGAACTACAACAGATCCTGGGACTGTGCAACTACTGTAGAGCCTGGGTGTTTGATTACAGCTCATACATAGGTCCCCTACTTGAAGGGTTAAAAGAATCTAACAAAGGGGAGAAAAAGTTGGGGTGGACAATGGAAATGAAAGAGGCTTTTGATGAACTGAAAGATGCAATATCAACTGCTCCAGTACTAGCCACCCCAGATTATGAACGGCAATTTTTTATATTTTCACATTGCGACTCAGCAGTAATGAAAGCAGTGTTGGCTCAAAAAACAAGCATGGGCTACAAACCAGTAGCGTTCTACAGCGGCCACCTGGACCCTGTGAGGTTAGGACATTTTCCTTGCGAACAAGGTCTCGCCGCAGCTGCCTTTGCGGTAGAGAAAGCTTCAGCAATAACCACGGGGTGCTCAACAACATTATTTGTAGAACATGCACTATTCGCAATATTGAACAAACCTAAGTCCACACTGACCACACAGAGGGCGTCAGGTTATGAGATCATCTTATCTAGGCCAGAACTATCAATTGGTAGATGCAGCACGGTTAACCCTGCAAGGTTCATGGCAGAAGTAATTGAGGAAGGGGACTATGCACACGATTGTACGCAGAGTACTGAAATGTACGCATGTACTAGAAAAGTTGAAGAGAACGCATTAGATGGAGGGGAGCTCTTGTTCATTGATGGGTCATCAACAATTGACCAAAGTGATGGGATAAGGAGAACTGGGGCGGCAGTGGTAAAAATGACGGAGGTACCGGTGTGTGTGGCGATGAAATGTGTACAATTACCACAGCATTACTCTGCTCAAGCAGCTGAACTAACTGCACTGATCTTGGCGTTACAGGAAAGCTTTGACAAACGAGTAACCATATATTCTGACAGCGCATATGTCACGTCTACTGTCCACTCAGGATTGTCCAAATGGAGGAGAAGAGGGTTTAGGAGAGCTGACGGCACCCCAGTGCAACATGCTCTCTTGTTGGCTGAACTAATTGAAGTTATAAATAACCCCCAAGAATTAGCATTGGTCAAATGCACTGCACACACTAATGGAGAGGATCACATCTCAAAATGAAACGCAGCAGCAGACGCACATGCGAAGTATGCTGCATATTTTGGTGAGATATGGAACCCCCCTGAGTCAGAGAGAGGGAGAGGGAGGGGAATAGCTAAAGAAATGTTGATAAGAGAAGGGTACACCCATCTCCCAGCCACACAGATAATGGAACTACAAGCAGCTGCACCAATGGCAGAGAAAGAAATATGGGTTAAAAGAGGATGTACAATGTCACCAACTGACGCACTACGGCGCCAGGGTAACACTGGGAAGACGGTAATGCCATTGGCACTATTGAACACCGCCCTGAGCCAATTACACCACCCAGCCCATACAGGCAAGGAGGTCATTGCAGCACGAATTAGGGAAGACTGGTTCTGCCCCGAGTTAAATTCCCATGTGACAAATTTTATAAGCAACTGCCTCACATGTCAACAATTCACGGCCGGTCACACGCTGAAGGTGATAAAAGGTACCATACCCCGGCCAGAAGGACCCTTCCTACATATCCATATTGACTATGTTGATATGATCAACGTATGTCAAGGAAATAGGTATATGATTGTAGTAGTATGCCCATTCTCCAGGTGGATTGAAGCAGGACCCTGCTCACACCCAGATGCATTCAGAGCAGCTAAATTTCTAGTGAGGGAGGTCTTCCCCAGATGGGGAGTGTGCGAGGTACTGCGATCAGACAATGGCCCACACTTTGCCAATGAAATGTTCCAGCACATCACATCCTTACTGAGCATCAAACATAAATTTGCATGTGCATATCACCCACAGGCAAATGGTGTATGCAAACGCCTGAATGGCCTGCTAAAGGAGGCAATTGCAAAAATACAGCAAACAACAAAGAAGAGTTGGTTGTTTTGCTTCCCGCTAGCCCTATTTGAGTTGAGGAATAGGCCAGGCTCCGACCACCACCTCACTCCTCACGAGGTGGAGACCGGCCGTCAAATGCGCCTCCCCCTAACGCCAACATCAAGAGCATTTACTGACCACGAAAATACTGCAACTGTTCTCGGTGATGAAATGTACCAATATGTGTCTTCTTTGATTACGACTGTAGTGTTTGTGTCTCAACAGCTCGAGCACACGCGGGGCGGGTCTAAGAGTGAGCAACAAGAAGACACGGACAAAGAACTGGGAAAAGAAAAACTGCACAAAATTGCTAAAGGGGACCACGTGCTACTCCGCAATTTCAACAGAAAGTGGAACAGCCCACGTTTCTCTGGCCCCCATCTGGTAGAGGAAGTATCAACGAGAGCAGTAAAGCTACAGGACAAACGCGCTTGGAACCACCTACACGACGTAAAGATCTGCAAACTCCAGACCCGCCCTAGCGTTACCGACAGGGCCATTGGGAGAACAGCGACGGCATTTCCAACGGAGAAAGAGACTTCTACCACAGCAAACGACCTAAGCATCCCCCTACTATACCACCCCCCAGACTCCCCAGAGACAACTACTGAAATAGAGAAGGACAACCCCCATACCGCCCACCCCATGGTCACACGATCAAAGAGTAAAATGACCTCCACCAGTTGAGCCCTAAATACTCTGCCTATCGATGTCCTACCTACTGCAGTAACTATCGGACTGAAGGACACTATCTTGCACATTTACACATGTAAACACTTGAATGTTCTCTTTTTCTTTCCCGCACATGCAGGTATCGCATATTATTGTACTGTTTAGAAAAGAGATTACTAACGAAGTTCACTGCCCAGGAGTAGATGCTACCCCCAGATGATAACCACCCTGAAGAGCTATCACACCAATTTGTCTATCACATAAAAAGGCCAAAATACCTGAAAAGAAGAAGGGTACGTGTCTACTACACAGCATTTCTCCTGGCCATAGAACAATCCATGCCCCACCTCCACCCATACTTGCCTGTCCTAAGAGATAGATCGCTTAGATTGGCGTGGGAACAGCTCTTCGCCTGGGCACTGAACGACTACTTGATAGGGAGAGCTTGAAACCAACAACTAACACTAATAACAAGCATATTGAGTATTTTCAGGCGGGCAACTTTAACGTCGCAAGAATTAGCTGCTGGACTGCAGCAAGGTAAGAGCAAAATGCCGGTGAAACTAGCATCTGTAATAAAAATGATAGGGATTTTGATGATCACCGGGTTCTTGGCTGCCTCTGTATGGCAGAACAGTTATGCTATCAATATTTTGGCTGTTCCTAAACCTAATATACTCCCACCCCCGGCTGCAACAGGTGTTACGTCAGGTGGTACTGGCAAAGCTCCACACAAGGAAAATAGAGTTAAACGCAGCACATACTCAGATAACAAAGGTATCGACAACTACATACAAGATTCAGCACACGTCTCGAACAACATGTGGTACAAACACATGACTCAAATAGGGAAGCAGACAACTGAAGATAGCTGCTACGTCTGCTCATTGATCCCATATGCCATGAGCGCCTCCCGAACTTTCGTTGCCACAGAAATAGATGAAAAGACAGCACGATGTATAATATACTTGGCACTGTTCCAAACGAAAGGGAGATTTCAAGGGAGCACGGTGCACCTGGTATGGAAGACGCGAGACACATATCCATACGAAAACAACTTCCTCAAGACTTATTTGGGTTACCACAAGACCAGTTTACATGCTGAAGCATTCAGATACATAACAAGCGGCCTTGAAAAAGGAGAGACAAAAAAAGTAACACTACAATACCTACCATGTGATTGGTATGCCACTGAAGTTCCAGGTAAACAAGGATGTTGGGAAAGGCCACTGATAACAATAATAGGGAAGGTGTACCTGGACAACAAATGGGACATAGGAGTGGTTGGCAGCAACATGGTAACGAGAGAAGATACTACAACTATTGCTGAATACAACAACAGATGCTGGACGATTTGGATCAAGTACGCACCCATGCTAACATGGATAGAGAAGGATGAAGACCCAATAACAATACTGCCGCTATCTGCACCTAAGGTATGCTATCAACAGAAAGGAGAAGTGAACGTGGGGTACAACACCAACTGTGCAAGCGTGACGGAGTTACCTGAGGGGGGAGCGGGAACATCGGTATTAATGGACCATTACTGGGCCTGCGGAGACAAGGCATACCACACACTGCCCCCTCTGTGGAATGGTATATGCACGATGGTACACGTCAATGTACCATCACTAGTGGTACCCCAGAAACATGTGAACATGGCAAGCTTCCCTAAAATGGATGAAGGAAACAAGAGGGATAAGAGATCTGTACAATCCCAGAAGGGGCCAGAGGACCAAATCAACAGCGACGACACTGTCCTGAATAGAAAGAAAAGACAAGGAGAACCTCTGACAGGAAATTACCTATGGGGAAGGTCGGAAACAGCACTCACTTCAATCCCACCAGAACACAGACTATTCAGCCGAGCAGCGATGTTTTTCTCTTTCATAATACATCCAGGACTACAGGCCTACGCAAACGCAAAATGGCTCCAGATAACCCGATGGGAATTGATGATGACAATTAATTCCACAGTAAATGGATTCAACGCAATAAAAGAGGAACTGCGAGCAGTGAGGATGGTAGCACTACAGAACAGATATGTACTGGACCTCCTCACAGCAATGGAAGGAGGAGTTTGCGCAAAGATAGGACAATCATGCTGCACATTCATTCCTGCTAACGATGCTGACAATGGTACACTGACAGAAGCAGTATCACAATTGGCCCAGATGCACTCCAACATGATGAATGAAAGTAGAGGTGTGAAGAAGGATGACAGCTGGTTTTCGATACTATGGTCATGGATGCCATCGTGGCTGTCGGACGGACTGAAGATTATAGTGGGATGTACTATTTTGGCTGGAGCTGCACTGATCATAATAAGATTTTGGAAGGCCCGGAAGGCACGCACCACAGACGAAATGATCAAAATGGTTGGTATGCACCCCTTGATGCCAGCAGATGACGACCAACACACAGGCACAATAATAAAAGAGAGAGAGAAACTGCGCAGCCAGATCATCACCAACCACCTGGATCCGCCATCTGTGAAACTCGAAAACCCAAGGAGCTACGTAGAGAAATGGGTATACTGCACACCTGGAGGAACATGTGCATACATGTATTGGTCATTTGAAGACCATGTCAACCACTATGGACATTTGGGAGGAGTAACTAAAACATGGAGAGTGAGAGGAGATAAGGAAAAGGATATGTTTGTGGTCGACTTCTATTAGCTTGTGCTTTTTGCTGCTTTAATATCCATTCATTCATTAATTTATTAATTTGTTATTTATTGATTTCCCTGAATTGACGTCAATCTTTTAATTTTGAACTTCTTACTGCGCTTTTATCCTTATCTATTTATGATTATCTTACATTAAGTAGTCTAATTACAACGCAAACCTCATGTGTTTCATATTATAATCCCTTACATGTGTGTATTTTTATTTTGTTTCCCTAGTCATTTCAATAGACCCATGTCATAAGGGCCTTTGGTTCACAGGACACTTGACACTCTCTCCTTCCTGAAAATATGCTGAGTGCTGCCGCTTTTTTATCATTCGCTGTAGGATTTCCCCTTCTCTCTATTTCTATCCAGTATGTGGTGCTCATAAAAAACACCACTTCATCATCTGTTTAGTCTTCTCTTAATATGTCATCATCAGTGACGTTAATCAATCTAGACCTTTCTTCAAGAGCTATCACTGTCCTCCATGGTCCACTCTCATTGTCCCTTCCTTCGAGCATTTCTATTTTCTTTGTACTATGGCTGATTTCTAATTCTTTAAGTATTGTCTATCCCCCCTCTTTGTCCATAAGTAGCCATAATTTTTAACACAAATTCATGAAATATTCTCACCATTTTCTCCACTAGGCCCGATAGCTATGTTAATAGACTGTTCAACTCATCAATAAAAAAAAAACCTCCAACTCAACTGGAACCTCTCGCAGAGCCACTTGTCCTGTGAATGCCAGTATAAATTTGCAACATTTAAATAGTTTTTTTCCAAAAGCAGAACACACTATCCCTTGGTCAATAAATGAAATCATCATGTTAAGTTTTTATCTTTAAATCCCTTCCCAAAATATTAATTGGTGTCTATCACAAATATAAAGAAGGATCAGTCATGTCACACTCTCCCTCAGAGACTGTTAATTCATCAACAAAAGGAATTCAACCCATTGCTTGGAAAAAAGACCTGATCACTCATGGCAATTCCCACCATTGGGCACCTTTCCTCCTTCGTTCAATGACGTGCAGTCCCAGTGTCTACTAATAAAGCAAAGGTTTTGCCTACTACCGTCACATTAACCCTTGACTCCTCCTCAAGTCGTCCTGTGAGCTATCCTATTGTGAGTACATGCATACCCCTGTTCCTGTGAGAGGATTTACTCCTACCACAGTGGCACCTCCTATTCTGGGTGTAAATACCTGTTCTGTATTTACATATCACTGAATCTGCATGGGACTCGCTGTAATTGCCCCTATAGTGAATTCATTTGCCACTTGCTCTAGCTGCTGTACCTGTTGCACTCTCAGTGCTTGCGTCTGATACTATGTCTGATCCTGGGCGAACCCTTCCCTAGCTTGTGAGCTATATGCTGGAGGATAAGCTGTCCCCCCTCTTAAGAATTGTCCATTTTGAAAATATCCTTGGCTCCCGCATGTGCACGTATTGTGCCCTGTCATCCCATGGATCCAACACACAGGAGGATTCCTTCTGACTAGTCCCCCTTGGTTACATGGTCCTTGCGCATTCTGCATTTTCTGGAAACCACCTTGGTTATTCTGCAAACCATCTCTTCCGCTATTTCCCATTCCTCTGCCTTGCGACACAAATCCATTCCCTCCTTGGTCCATCTGGTGCTGATTATTCACCTGTGATGTACCCACTGCTTGCTGTATTCCTAGTCCTTCTCCGTTTGTCAATACTGCGCCTTCTATGGCATGCTTTGATAATTTCTTCTAAACTAACTTGTCTTCCTCAAGTTTTATAACATCAGCTTTTTTCCTGTTTTTCTCCTTTAACAGTCTGCAGTGATGCACTATATTAAACTGTATCTTAAGCCACGATTTTGCTTCCATTTCCACTTGCTTCCCAAGGGCCTCTGTACCTGCCCAGGCAATCCCTTACATAAAATGTGGTAAAACACTGCCACTGTTTTCACCTCTGCTCATGCTCTTCAATATAAACAAGCAGATCTTCATCTTCTTTTATTTATATTCTTCAAAAAATTTCAATTTCTTTTATATCATATTTTTAGAAAAACATGATATCCCTAACTGGTGTTCCCAATATATAGTGAAAGCATCACGTGTGTATGTGTTCTTATTGCAGTATTGAATTCCTTCTTCAGGACTACCTGTATGTGTTTATTTGTGTGCATTGAGCCTGCAATCCATTGATTGCCTCTACTTCCACAAGATCATGTGTGTACATGTGTGTGCATGTGAGAGTGTGAGAGTGTGAGTGTGAGTGTGAGTGTGAGTGTGTGTGTGTGTGTGTGTGTGTGTGTGTTTATCATCCTATCATCTTATTTGATCTGGCTGTTTTCTTTTTATCCTCCAGGCATGTAACAGTCATTTGGTACGTTTTCCATATTATCTTGTATACCCAGTAAAGAGAGCGCTTTGGAGAGGAAACAGAGTGAATCACCCAACTTGGTCATGACTTTAACTGGGAGGCCCAGATCCAAGTGAATGTCCCTTTAGCAGAAAGAAGATGGGTTTGGTGGCTGTCTAATCAAATATGTTTATGCAACAAGAATGTATTGTAGGGTATTTATATGGCATTTAACAACTAAGCGCTGTACAAAGAAATCAAAATGGTACAATAAATATGTAAATGTCAAATAAACAGATCAAGGGGAAAGAATATGGTCCTTAAGTGGAGATTTTAAGAGAGGAAATGAGGATAAGGACCACAGGGAAAGAGTGAGAGCATACCAGTGCTTAGGTGTAAGTGGATGAGAAGTACAGGGAGTTCGAGTCAAAGCTGAATGGAAGAGGGACTGAAAACCAAAGAGCACAAGAAGGTGAATAGAATGAGATAAGCGGGTGATAAACCCTGAAGATATTTGAAAACTATACTGACAAAATTATAAAGTAAACTGGCTTCAAAGGACAGCCACTGTAATGAATATATCTGAGGAGAGAAAATCACATGGGAAGAGAATACACAGAACACGAATTGAGGTATTATAGCTTATTGTTGGTCAAAGGAAATGGCCGGACCCCTCTGCAAGCTCTCATTCACTTAAATGAGAATACATCTGCTTTCTGCAAAACTACCAGGTCATAAACCCTGTGGCTGGCTTTTGTCAGCTGACCACCTGCTTTGTTAATCATTACTCCTCCTCCGGCCTCCAATCCTGCAAAACTAGTTGTTCCCAGACACTCAGAATTCATCCTGTGAACTCCTGGGTGCAGAGTTTTAATAGATTTATAAAGAGAACACACTACATGTAGATTTATAAATTCCCTATGTATGTGTCTCAGTGTGCATGCAGGTTTAATAAATATTGTCTCTTCTTTACAGTGAGTCCTCCGTGATCATTTCCCTTCCATTCATGCACATTATGAAACTCCTTGCCGCCCAGCCTCTAGGCACTTCATCGAAAACCATATCTGAATCATGTTTTATATTTCAATTGACGGTTTTTTGCATTTGTCTTTCTACGTGTGTGCAAATCTAATATGTATCAATCTTGAACACAAAGTAACACTTGAACTAACACATCCCATTCACATTTAACTACACTGGATACATATGAAATTGCAACATCACAGCCATTTTGCTGCAACACCAGTCACACATATAGCACACACAATGTGAACCCCTCTTCATCGTTGGGATCTTTTGTGACCACCCCAACAGAAGCCAACAGAAGAATTAATAGGAGCTAAAGGGTTTGTGTAGACATACATAAATATAGGACCTAATACAGAACCTTGAGGCACGCCGCCAGAGAGAGGGAAAAGAGGAGAGGAGAGACCAGCCAAGTAGATGGAAACAATTCAGTTGGAACCAGTTGATAACAGAATCACGAAAGCCACATTGGAAAACAGAAACAAAAAATGGAATAGTGGACGGTGTCAAATGGATAGGAACTAAATGGGAGGATTGCTTAGAATAACGAGAAGATAGAAGAGAGAGAGAGAGCAAGGAGGGCAGCTCTAGTTGAGTGGAGTGCACGAAAGACAGATTGGAAAGGAGGAATACGTGAATTATGAGTCACAAACAGCCTGAAAGTATACAAGACATTCAAGTCGTTTAGAAATTAAAAAAAAGAAGTGAGATAGAGCAACCATTAGAGGGTAGAGAAGGGTCAAGGGTGGACTTTCTAAGAGTAGGAAGAATAGAGGCATATATAAAAGGAGAATGAAAAGTAGAGATACAAAGCGAGGAGTTAAACAGAGTGACAAGATAGGGAAGGGATTACAAAAGAGTGGAGAGGATTGACAGGAGTGGCAGTGGGATGGGCCGTAGAAAGAAAGAGAGAGATATTAGGCTCAAAAAGAGGATGGAAGGTATACATTGGGAAAGAAAGTGAGAAAGAGGGTACTAGCGAAGGTAAAGTGGGTGCAGGGGAAACAGAGGAGCAGACGCAAGAGATTTAGAAGGAAAATAGCAAAGTCATAAGCAGAGAGAGAGAGGAGATTGAAGCGTGGCCAGGAGGAGAAGGTGACAGGATATGATTTAGGTTCTGCAATGGACAGATTGGATAGGGGGAAAGAGAGGCAAAGAGGGTATCAAAGTAATGCTGCTTGGCAGAAAGGAACAGAAAGTAGAATGAATAGTCGATACGTGATCCAGATCAGAAATCGTACTTGATTTAGGCTTGCTCTGCTTAACTCGGCACAAGGAACAGCAGGCGGAGTAGAAGAAAAGGGTAATCCAGGGCTGGGAAGGTTTGTGAGAGGAAACAAAAGGAGAGAGAGGATAAAGGTCAAGAGTATCCACATGGCTAGAAAAATAGAGAACTAAGGCAACATCTGTAGAAAGAGAGGCTAACATATCAGTAGAGGGAGAAATAGGTGTAAGTGTAGAAGAAAAGTTGGAGACTTGGAATGGCCAAGAAGTACGATCTTGCAATAGTCCAGTTTGAAAAAAGGTGGTAGAAGGGGGGGTGAAAGGAGGAGGAGGAAGAAGGAAAGAAGAGAATGATCTGAGGAATAAGAGGTAGAACTGAGATCGAGGAGGAAATGGGGAAGGTGGAAAAGATTATGTTCAGTGAGAAACTGGAAGAGGAAGTATAAATTTGTAGAAGATGAAAGGAGTCAAGAATACATAGCAGAAGCACTGCAGAATGAGATAAAGCAAGGTGCAGGTTGAAGTCGCCCAGAATAAAGAATGGAGTTGAAGGTAGGAGAAAGGAGATGAATGCGCCAATATCATCATACAAAGAAGAGACAGGACCTGAGATCTTGAAGAAAGACAATTCAATCTTGCTTTTGTTATAATATATCACTCATACTGTTAATTTGTCCAGGATAAGTATTTTTGTTTTGAAGTTAGAACCATGTGTCTGCAGTTAAAAGGTTTAAATAAATCATTAGACTTCCTGAGGTCATGGACATATAGTAATAGTTCCTTTAGATATCTTCTTACCTAAATTGCTTGGAAAGGTAAAGTGACTATGGGCATTTATCTTACAAAGAAGTTGTTTTGGTACTCGACCATTAAGAGATCGCAAAACAGATTCAATTAGTCGAGTACAGAACATAAGGCCATTTGAGTAAATAAGGGAATCATGCAAGGCTCAGGGATGCCCAATAACAAGTCTTTAGGTACATCAAAAAGGTTGGGTTGGGGGACTGTTACAATTTTTTTAATGAATCCCCTGAAACAGGATGACTCCTGTCTGGCTCTTTCCATTTTGAAAAAAATAATTCATCCCAAAATGTTTTATGGCTCAATAAACAACATGAGTCTTGACTTTTGAGTACTGTTATGAAAATTAACTATTGTGATCGGTTTGTCAGTTCCGGCCCTTAATTTTGTAGTTTGCAAGCAACTTACTACTGGGCTGATGATGATAGGGGTACAATATAATGTACACTTAACAAGAATGACCATGTACACTTTGTCCTGGCAAATAGTACACAGTTTGCACTATTTACCCTTCATCCTGGCAAATAGTAGAACTTCTGCACTATTACACTTCATCCCATCGTACTTGCAAGTAGTAGAAATTCTGCACTATTTAGCCTATGGCCCTTCGTCCTTGCAAATAGTGTAAATTCTGAACTATTTACACTTCATCCCATTGTCCTTGTAAGTGTAGAAATTCTACACTATTTACCCTCCGTCCATCGTCCTTGCAAATAGTAGTGAAGTGGGAAAATGGAACACAAGGCTCCCACCAATCCCCTCACGCCCCTGGCCTAGAGGATCACGGCCCAGGCACCCGCCACAAGAGGAGTTTGCCCATCTACCAGACGATCAAATACCCTGGTACAAGAACATACGGATGTGCCCACCAGCCTGTCCTGCCCATGCCAACACCTGCGGCATGGATGAACTCGACTGAACCACAACAGTAAATGAACACATCGTGTCCTGCCCATGCCAACACCTGCGGCATGGATGAACTCGACTGAACCACAACAGTAAATGAACACATCGTGTCCTGCCTATGCCAACACCTGCGGCATGGATGAACTCGACTGAACCATGCAGCAGTAAATGAACACATCGTTAGAGATGCCATGATGACTTAGCCACAGGTCAGCACAACTATGCGAACATGCACACTGGACACTCCCACACCAATCCACACGAAGAACATATTCAGTGCTACGACGTAGGTGACGGACACACTCCCTGACGCGCACCTTTATTATTTTTCACATAGGCTTTTCAAAATGCTGAAACGCAAGACGCATAATGAACTCATCTATAACGCTTGCTCGCGCTTCTCCTAAACCCATGCATTGCAATGAGAAATATAACGAGGACACGACACTGGGGATAAAACAATATGATACCATAACCTAAAGCGCGGTGTATCAAACATCTCCACCTATGCACCAGGCCCAAGTAGGCCGCAAGCAATAGCTTCCATGAACATTGAATAAGCAAGAGTACAGTTGCTGACCCTGCAGAATGAGCCCGGCGATGACTGACAGTCAAGGGCGCAATGTTGCAAATCTCGTATGCCGTGAGCCGACGCCAAGGTCACACCTGCAATTAAAACCAGGCACATAGTGGAAAAATACAATATTAATTGTGCAGAATTCTGCCTCAACCACGGTCCCACCTCACGTGATCAAGCCAAATCTGACAGGGTGCCAGGCCCAGGAGAAGGGAGGCACCGAAACCCCCGTTTCAAGACACCGGCAAATACAATGAAATGATCCAATGGACATCTGCGGCGGTGGGAGTAGTCGGCCTTCAGGCATACCAATAAATCTTCACGTTGTCTGCACATAATCATAGTGAAACATTGTTGCAAATGACAGGTGCACCGCGAGCTGGGAACAAAGATGGTCCCAGAGTGGGGGGCTCGTGCGTGGACCAATCAGAACATGAGGCTCTTATCACTGACGCCATTAGCATTGACCAATCCCCAGGGATCCTCATGTAACAATTCTCGTGTATCAATTTGAAGGGACAACCCAATTATACCACCTGACTAACCCTTAACCACTAACAATGCTCTCTATACGTATGCTATACTAACCCTACCACTCGAGGAGCCAATCCAGAGTGGCGATAGGTTTTTTGCTAACTTTCCCAGGTGACGCAAGTAGCGCGTCATACTGAGGTAAAAAGGGCCTGCGAGCCCCACGAATTTGAAGTGTGTCAGGACGGACGCGTACGCTCCTTCACCCATCCCTGCCGTTTTGTCTAATAAACAGCAGAATCACCTTGCTTCTTGCGTGTGTCTCATACTCAATTTTTGGGATATACGGGAGGAGTTGGGGCCTCCCTGCCCGGAGGTCCGCGGACGGCCCAGCCGACCCCGGCAGAATTTCCCCCCGACAGTAGAAATTCTGCACTATTTACCCTTCGTCCTTGCGAATAGACGCTTCTTAAAATTCTGTATTATTTAGCCATCGTCCCTTCATCCTTGAAAATAGTGTAATTTGTGCACTATTTAACCTTCTTCTTAGCAAATAGTACACATTTTGCACTATTTACCCTTCTTCCCATCGTCTTTGCAAGTAGTAGAAATTCAGCATTATTTAATGTTCGTCCTGGCAAATAGTACACATTTTGCACTATTTACCATTCGTCCCAACGTCTTTGTAAGTAGTAGAAATTCAGCACTATTCACCCTTTGTCCTGGCAAGTAGTACACATTTATTGCACTATTTACCCTTTGTCCTTGCAAATAGACCTTACCACATTTGTCATCAAACAGCAATTGACTTGAAAGCATGCATCATATCCAGCATAGCCATAGACATTGTGATCAGGAAGATTACATTCCTATTAGACCTATCAGATGAATCATTTAGTAGTATGTTGAAATCACTTCTCTCTATTATTTCATCCACTTGAATTGATGCCATCCGATGCCCATCAGCATTGAACTTATCAGGAGGGGCATTTGGGACATTCAACAAAACTACAGCAAAAAGCTTGATTTCTAACTTTAACTGTAGGCCTAAAAGGCGGTCTTGGAGATCTTATGCAAGGATACTAGCATCAGCCACCAAATTCTTAGAGAGTAAAATTGTCCCCCTGCCTTTTAAGGAGCGCACAAATGGACAAAGATAAAGTTTTGAGCAAAGCCTATAATGGTCAAAACGTATAAAATGGAACTCTTAACCACTTGCTGGTTCCACTTGCCTTGGCTCATACGTGCACAGCTCCTTCAAACACCCCCAAAGCTACTCCAACCCTGCCTGCTCCTCTCCGCCAAGTCCACCCCAACATCGGCTGTCCTGGCGCATCGCTCACCTGGCACACAAGAGGCAGCCAGATCATTGGCAGGACTGCAGTGGGATGTAAATGTTCCTTGGAGATCCAACGCAGGCGGGACAGCATCACTCATTCCCTTCAGTTAAAATTAATATTTAGCTGCCATCACCACTTGAACAACGAATTACAATGCTAAACTCAGCTACCCATATCGTGGTGACATGAAGCATACTATGAAGCTCAAAGGAGAAGAACAAAATTAAACTAATAATGATTGATGAACAATACATTTGGTTTAAGCCTATTCAGCTAAATAAGCCGATAATTCAATCTATTAAAGAAAAATAGGTATGCAGTCTTTGCAATGAATTCCTTTCCATCGAATCATTATCCACCGAATTTCATTAATTGAAATGCTTTTCCATCAAAAAGCATATTCATTGAATGAAATTGGATGGATTTCTATGGATTTCCAACACAAACATACTCTCAAAGTAGATGTATAGCATGTTGGAAATTGGGTTTTTGAGTTGAGGAAAGGGTTACATTTGGAAAATGGGGTTGGGGAGGGGGGTTGGGGAGGATCTCTGGGTGCTTGGGGGGGTGTTTCAGGGGGCACCCCTCAAAAACAATACATACCACAGAAAAATAATGGTCGGCTGAAGAGGCTCGACTCATTTCTGAGGCTGTTCATGTACAATGCCATAGCTTACCCGGAACAAAATGTTCCATGGCAGGAACATTTATATTGATTAGCTGAGTCCTTGTGCAGTAATGTAAAATATAAGCAGTTCACGCTTGACATGCTATAGCTTCGTGTCTCTACCTCAAAATGGAATGTGACCAATCAAATTAGCAAGAAGCAGGCAGAGATGTGCTGCATGTAAGCTTTTCACTCCTGCACCAACACTTGTTGTGTTCACTAGGGAGGCCAACATTACACGTGGTCAATTTAGGGAATCATGCAACTCACATTTCATTCCCTCTGTTACAGGTCAATCATACATGTCCCAGTACAACACAATACATAGGTATAATACGCTGACAATATGCATCCACTGAGGCGCACAGTGGAGAGTGTATTTTTAATTCCTCCTGGTATCTGAAGGGCAGATGGGGGAGATGCACAGATCTTATTTAACGAATAACAGGAGACATTGACAGGCAAAGTACTCAGCCCTACAGATAAGGAGAGTATCAGCCCTTTTTACTTGCTATAAATAGGCAAAAACAACCCCCCCAAAAAATAGGGTCTAAAAATACTCCCCAAAAAAAGGAATCAGGCACAAAAGCCTGTGCCCCTGATTTCATCTACACAGCTTCATGGATATGTTTGGACAGTACATGTACTGCCACAGGAAGACACTTCTACCATTGCAGCCTGATCTCAAGACATACAAATACATCTTTTAATATCCATAACTAACTAGGTACAAATACATATTTATTACTAAACATTTCTGTTTTAAAGTTAAAACATATTTTTACTCTTTTATAAAAAATCTCCCATTGGCAATTGGACTTACTTTTTGACTCCCTAAAATATATATTTTACTGCAAACTAAAACAAATAGGTCATAACATACTTCTAAATCTGACCTGGAGCACTGGGAGTACTTAACCAGCAGGAGGAGACTGAAAAACTACTGGGTCAGATAGTAATGATGATGATGTAGACAAAGATTGTGTTCAGAGCCAGAGTTGGAACGAGCCTAGCTGCTGGAAAGCAGCAGTACTGAGGTGGCAGAGGGGAATGTTGTTGAGGCTGTAATCTTCATTGAAGCTCATGCCACACCTGTATACACCCTCTCTGGAAAACATACCTCCCGTTGCAAATCAGAAAGCACATGACATAATTGCGAGGCATCCAGAACTCTAACAGCACCACCAAATCCACCATCATCAAGCCCACATGAATAAAGCCTGTGTCCTGCTAGTCCACTATGGAAATCAAAAGAGTTACAGTACTTCACAGATAATGAAAGGCAATTGTATGTGGCCACATGCACACTCTGCCAGAAAACAGTGTGCTGAGGGAAGGCAGGGGTCAAACTTGGCTGCCACATCTATGCAGTATTATACGCAGAAGCACCATGCACAGACATTGGAGGAAGTCAAAAGACCTGAGGTGCAGACCTCTCCATAACACAGACCTCCACCATTCTGCACTATTACTCTATTACTATTATACTTCTGTTGCATAAATTCTTGGCATATAGAGTTGTGCACCAAGCTCTACCTCCTGTACAGAGCGTTTTCCCCCATTGCACTAGAACTGAGTAATGGAAGCTTGAGCGAATGGCCAGAAATATCACAAGTCCAACTGCAGACGGTGACTGCTCAATGCTCACCTGGCTGTACTATTGGTCATAGATCTCATGCCTATGCATTTGTTGGAAGCGCAGGATTCTGGCACCTTATGTTAATGTTAAAGGTATTTGTATTGTGTACCGTCACCACCGGATTGGTCGCCAGCCGCTCTGGAGTATCTGAAAAGGTGGATGTGGAAAAAAGAGGGGATTAGGGTGGTTAGTAGGGTGTAGTTGGAATAGGAAAGTGAGAGTTGCGATTTCCTGTTGGCAGCTTCAGTTCAGTTTGCACCGTACACTGAGATAGAGTGCGGTTTTTGGGTCGCTGCGACTTCCCATGTGCTGTTGTGAGGGGTTATGTGTTGTTAGGCTGCTGTTGCGGTGTGGTGAAGTGTGTGCAGATTGCCATACAGAGATGTGGTTGCGTACTTTTGTTTATGGGAAGAGTATGCAGAAAGTTGAGGTTTTAGAGTTGGGTTAGCATTTATTTCTTACCTCTTTGTCCGCATTTATGTGTGTAAAATCTATGATTATCCTGTGTGTATGGTGTTGTAGTTTGTCTGCTTATTTGGCGGGCATGTTGAGGAGTGGTAATTTTCCTCTTTGTTAGTGGGGTTGGTGATGATTGGGGGTTCTGGTCACTTCCTGCCTGTCCCTTGGGAGTCCTTACCTACCTAAGCTTCCACAGTTGACTAGTTATATGTGGACATGGGTTGTTGGTGTGCCCTCTGGTTAGGCAAAGTTAAGTTAGGGTCATGGGTTACTCCTTAGGCTTCTTGTTTCCCGTTGGGTGCATACTTCCTAGTCGTTTCCTTCTGGTTATGGGGCAAAGAGCCAAGTTTTGAGTAGTTTCCTGAATTCCAAATTATTCCTTTTGTTGCATGTGTTTTTGGTGAAGGTTTGTGGGTTTCCTGCCTCCTTTGTTATCCTCTGCAATCAGGCCCAGTGTGGGCCTGTTTGATGTACCCCCTGTTGGTATGATAATCACTGCCACCAGCGGCAGGGCTTATAAAAGAGCAGGGCGGTTCCATGAAGCCTTTGTCAGATAATCAGGCTGACCATGGCATGGGGGAAGGTTGGTCCTCCCCTTCCCGTCAATGACATTGTTCACTCCTCGGCTGTCACATTCCAACTAAATACGACAAGGGTGGACTGTGCATGTAGGCATTGTCCAGCCTGTAGTACACAGGTCTATGCTTTGTCATGGTGTGAGCATAGTTCAATGTGCATGGATTTTCCCCACACATTTTCTTCAGGCCGGTCTACCATAATTCCATTTAATTAAACATTTTAAAAAAAGCTTTGAAAAGTTTGATCATCAATGTTTTTTTTCTCTTGCAAAGCATTACTGCAGTTCTATGACAAGGTTTTGACTACAGCTGGATGGTTGCTGAAAAGTCCACATTACCATGGATATATCAACCAGTGACCAGCAAATTGACTAGAAGGCCTGGTAGTTTACATTTTGGCTTTGCCGCAGCAGACACTGGATCAAATTCTCTTGGTGGCTTAGAAATTGGAAAGATAATGCACATCTTCTGCTTTGTCCTTGTTTTCATCTTGTGGTCACCCACTTTATCAGCAATTGTTAGCCTGTCAAAGAAATGGTCACCGTGGCTCAGCAGATCCGCTCTCATTTCAGCCAATCTTAACTTGCTAAAAATCAACAAAAGAAACTTCAGGTGTAACACAAGTTGCCCACCTGCACATCTTGAAGATCCTTATGGCCAGCCATAGGAACTTTACTTTTCACATGCTAGGCTTGCTACGAGAGCATTGCAACACCATCAACGATTACAGCAACGCTCATCACTGAGCTCTATATGGGGCATTTCACAGGTTAGGGAGTCCCCCTGCTACGCCATGACTGCCTTAATCCTTCCCTCCCACACACAAGCCTACATCTGACTAACTGGCCTGCTGCCTGCTCCAAAGGCAATACAGACTCTCCATCCACTAGAAGAAGAAGGCCTATGTTCAACCCCGCTGAACTGTTCAGAATCTGCAATGAACTCCCCAATGCTTCTGCAGTCTCCACTTCTTCTCTGCCATCCCTGACCCTCTGCACTGCACTGGCCTCTCACTTCATAACCAAAACCTAGGACATCCTGTGCCCTCTCTCCTCTACACCCCTCCCTTCTACTTCACCCGCGCTCTGACCTCCCTTGACCCCCCTTCCACTTCCCTCCTACTCTCCTCTTTCTCGCCCATATCACTGGATTAGGTTTCTAGACAAGTCCTCTCTATGAATGTCCTTTCCAAACAGGTGGTTCCCCTGCTCCTTCAGAATCTTCAAGGACAACATTGCCTCCCTTGCTCCAGCCTTAGTTGATTTCTGCAATCACTCCTTTGCCACTGGCTCCTTCCCACCACTCCTCAAGCACTCCCTTGTGCATCCTCTATTCAAAAAACCCTCTGCCCGTCTGTCCTGTCCAGCTAACTACCATTCTATCTCCATTACCCCCTTCCAGGACAAAGCTCTTGGAGACGCTGGCCATCTCCTAGCTGATCCACAAAACTGTACTTGTTGGTTGTCTCCACGACCACCAGTCTGGCTTCAGAGCAGCCATAGGCATGGAATCAGCACTCCTGAACACCCATGAAGACTTGCTCTCAAATCTCGATTCCATTTCTCCTCCCGTTCTCATCCTTTACCTTTCTTCTGCCTTTGATACAGTCAATCATGCCACCCTTATGAACCGGCTCCATGATACCCTTGGCCTCACAGACCTGGTACTAGACTGGTTGAACTCCTACCTCTCTGACCGACCATCCCAAGTTCAAATTGGCCCTTTTCTCTCCTCCATCACAGTCTCCACCTGCAGCATCCCTCAGGGCTCTATTCTTTCACTGTGGATCTTCAACATCTACATTGTCCCTCTGGCCAATTTGATCTGCGTCTGCTCTTCACACTTCCTGTGGTCTGCGGATGGCACACAGCTCTCGTTCAAGCTTCCCTCCACTGCCTCTTTGTCTTCCTCTCTCATTTCCAACTGTCCAACTGCTATTCAGGCATGGTGTGCTACTAATGATCTCTGCCTTATTGCCAGTAAGATCAAGATGTTTCTTATTGGGACCCCAGCTCCCTCCTTCCCTCCTACTCTTTGGCCGCCCTCCATGTGCCCCCTCCCCTCACCCTCTTGTGAGGCAAAAAACCTTGGTGTAATTTTCGACTCCTCTCTCTCCTTCTTTCCTCACATCATAGACCATGCCAAGGCGGCCCACTTCCATCTGCACCTCCCCAGAGACATTCTCCCTTTGCTCACTTTCCCCCTGAACCTCATTGTCTCTAGAGCTCTGGTCCTCTCTAGGATAGACTGCAACAGCCTCTTGCTCAATCTGCCTAAATCCTTTCTTCGCCCTCTTCAACAAATCCAGAATAGGACTGCAAGACTTATCCTTGGCCTCAAGCCCAGGGATAGCATCTCCCCAGACCTAAAATCTCTCAATTGGCTCCCGGATGCTGCGAGGATCAAGTTCAAGACCCTCTTCATCATCCACAAGGTTTCCTGGGGCCTGGGATCCCGCCACACCGGACTCTCTCTCCCTAAATACCTCCCTGCTAGTGCCCTTCATTCTTCTAGCTCCAACTCTCTGCAGATCAGATGCTATTCCAAGCAGACAGTGGGGGTAGAGCTCACTCTTCTGCAGGTGCCTCCCTCTGAAATGGCCTCCCTGCCCCTCTCAGACTTGAGCTAGATCTCCTTAAGTTCTGAAAGCTTCTCAAGACCATCCTTTTCTCTTCCTCCTTTCCTCTCCCCCTATCCTGCTAATTTCCTGTCCTGCCTTACTTTGACTGGCTGCCTGGTTCCTTCTGATTCATACAGGGCACCAGGCCCACCTCGACCAGTCTACCCCTGCACTTGGTCTCCCCTGACCACTGCCCCCCACCTGCACTTGCCCTTCCGTGCTCCCTCACCATGCACCAGCCTGGCTGGGTTTGCACCTCTATTGAGCCCATCCAGCCCCTTCCTTCACACTTAGCATGTGGACCTTCCCTCCCTTCCACTCTCTGCATTCCCTTGACACTTGTCCACTTGACCTCTCCTTGCACTTCCCCCTCCTCCCCACTTCCATACACTTCTTGTTACTGCACTTGCACAATCCGAATGTCACAAGGCCTAGTGGGACTGTTTTTCTTCTTCCCTGTCCCCCCTCCTTTGTCTTGTTGCACCTTGAAACACCAATTGCTCTATAGGTGCATTATAAATACCCAATTAATAAAATCAATAAATACAATATGCAGTCTGGCTCCCCAGCACTAACCAACAACCCACATGAATGGCAGTAGGTACCCCTGTGGCACATGATCACATCCAGGAGGTCCAGACTAAAGATATGTGCTGTCGCTAGTGGTGCACTACCCGAACCACTTGTGGAGGTGGCACCAGAAAAAAGTACTCAGAGTGGGCAGGCTGGACCGGCACAGGGGTTTGGCCACGGCATGCCCAGATATTCTGCGCCATGCCCTAGGGACTGCTGCAGTGAGGAACCATGTGTGCTAGTGTCACAGGCCGGTGTGCTAGACCCAGATGTCCTCAGAGCATAGTGACCATGGTGCCACCACCAGTTGTGAGGAGGAGGGCGCTACAATAGGTTCATTTGAAAAAGACCAGATTGTACTTGGCTTTCGTTGGTCTGAATACCACTTTGGTGTGGTCAACAGGAGTAAGCTGTGTCATATCTTGAAAGTAAAAGGCATTTCTGGAAATTTGATTGTCACTATGAATCTATTGTACATGTCAAATACAGCTTTGGTTAGATTTGGCCTAAATTGTGAAATGACCACAAATTGGCAATAGAGAGGGGCATGAGACAGGGATGTGTTTTGGGCACCTCTTATTCAGGCTTTTCAATGATAGCATAGAAGATGACCTTGTCGCTGGGGCTGCAGATGTATGAATGTTAAATAATAAATGCTGCCCAATTCTGCTATACGCTGGCTTTCCTGTATTGATGGCATGGGCAGGTAACTCTTCAAAAAGCATCTTAAGGACTTTTCATGGCTATTGTACCAGATACGACCTAACCATCAATGTATAGAAAACCAAAGTGATGCTAGTGGGTTGTGGGAAAATATCAACGCTCCGAATTTGGTAAAGGTGACACCCCAGTACAGACAGTGGATACATATGATTATTTAGGTGTTAACTCTGCTGCTAATGATGGTCAATTCAAGATCAATTTCAAAATGTAGTAATGAACTAGGAGGCTCTGCAATAAGCCCTGTTCCCAAAGTCTATGAAATGAAAGCAGTACCTGGAGCAACATATTGGGGTGAGCTAGGAGGGGGGGACTGGGAAATCTCCCCACACCTCCCTGGTAAGAGTCGAAAAAACATCTTAAAATCACTTCTCTCACTCCCACAATCTATCTCCACCTTCCCACTCTATATCAAATTGGGCTTTTACAGCATTGGCAAATAGCCAGCATTCATGCTGATTAGGCCTTGTATTAAATCCTGGCTGAGATCAGACGATGATGCTACTATTGATGACACTATTATGAGATATTTCTAGGAAAGAAGGAGTAGAGACCATCCCATGGTTTGCATATATAATAAGACTGTTACAAATTGGGCTTCAAAATCTTTTTAGTTAACCAGAAACTATTTCTAAAGATGATGAAGCGAATGTAAAGACACCTTACTGGGAATCCTGCAATATCTTATCAATTGGCAACATTTTAACCGCATGTCTCAGACCAGACTATCAATGATTGAAGTTACAGCTGGCCTCAAGCAGTATTTTGACTTTTTAACTATACCTATTGCACAGACATCATTTTTTAAATTTCACTTACAGATGCGTCCTCTTTTATTAAAAAAATGTTTTTATTTTTATTTAAGTGCACTAATCATAACTTTAGGCACATATAGATACACAGAATAAAACATCCAAAATAGAAATTACAAAATTATCGTCAATACACAATATTCATCAATATCAAAAATCACAAACTGATATACAGAAAACAAGATTATCGTCAATATAAAAACCTGCATTAAAACCACAGACAATTATCAATTTCGTAATGGCAGTCATTTTCTAATAAAAAAGTAAAAACACAATTAATACTTTACGTGGAGAAATAAAAATTCATGCCATATTTAAAAAGCAGCTGCAATAATAACCAGCGATTCAGCTGAGTATATTGAGTCTCAGAATTGATCAGAACTAACTGAGTCACGGTTGGACAGTAAGTCACGATATGCCTTCATACATAAAGCTTGTAGTGCATGACATTCTGTTAATATGTGACGGGCAGTTTCCACTGTTCTGTTGCACAATCTGCAGCGCCTCTCTTCAACCAGCGTGTTTGACCAACAACCCAAGTATTTCCAAGTCAGCAGTAGGTTTAAACTTAAAGAAATTATAAACCTTCTCAGTTTCACTCCACAAAACTTAGTTAAATAAGAATGTGGGATATTAGTCTTAAATCTCAGATGGGTATACATACATTAGCTTTTTTCCCCTGTAATTTAGTTGCATTCATAACTCTATCCCAGTATGATTACCTTTTGTGCAAGATAAGCAGCCCATTATGTAAAGAATGCATTTGATCAACAGTGAGAATGATGTTAGACACATGTGACATAACAGTTTCCCCTCAAACATTAAAAAAAAACATGAACACAGGAGGGTTCATTACATACAGCAAGGAGTCCCATTAAAGTACGGTCCCAGGGGAGGCAATCAGCAAATTGGCTATAAAGCTTACAACGTTGTATGAGCCAGCAGTCTCTGATTGACAGGACCCCCAACTCACGCCTTGCAGCTTCCACCAGGACCGCTTTAGGCACTGCTAAAATTGAACGAAGAAGCCTCCCTTCTATTTGTTTTAATCATCCTACATTTTTCGCAGATTGAATCTGTAATCCATAGAGGAGGCCAGGTACTATACTAGTACAGTAAATGGACAGCAACCCCTCCACACGGTTACCACCTCTGTGATCCATACATTTTTTAAATTACCAACCACTTTTTCCAGAGTTTTGTTATTATATGTTCTTCATAGAGTGATTTAGATGGTAAATATTTTAAAGGAAATCCTAAATAAACATACTTTTCAACCACCTTCAGGGATACTATTCCTATTTCCACACAAACTGACTTTTCAAATCACGTTTGTTGCCTAATATCAATATTTTGGTCTTAGTTCTATTGATGACAAGTTGATTCATTAAAGAATAAGAGGCAAGAGTGGAAATGGACTGATGCAAACCAATGGGAGCACGATCAACGAGAACTGTGTCATCTGCATAAAGGAGGAAAGTTGTGGACAGAGGGGAGGGCACTGTACATATCTGAAATATAGAGGTTGAACAATAGGGATGCTAAAACCACCCCTGTTTCAAACCTCGGTTAGTATTTATCTTCTTAGAAAGGAGCCCCTCTTGGTTTAAACGAACAGATACCTTCGTATCACTATATAATAGTTGGATAAAATGTAGCAAACTGGGGTCCAAACTCCAAGGGCTGAGTTTATGCCACAATAAGGGTCGAGGCACTAAAACGAAAGCTTTCGAAAAAATCTACAATACGTAGATACAACTTCCCCTCCAGATATTTAGAGATTTCAGCAAACAGATAATGAAGGGCACATAAATTGTTAGTTGTGCTGTGGCCCCGTCTAAAACCCATTTGGAATCTACTAAGGAGCTGGTTTTCTTCAACCCACTGCAGTAGTTGCTTTATCAATAATGATGCAGCTGGTGTCTAACATAGCAAGGAGTCAATAGTTGGAAGGGTTTTTCTATCACCACTCTTGTGGACTGGAATGAATATGGACTCCCTCCAACTATCTGGTATATGACCACTAAACAGGATTCACTGGAATAGCTGGTTAAATTGGCATGCACACAAATTCTGGATTTGCTTTCAACACCATGTTTGCGATAGTGTCTGGCCATGCGGCCCTGTACGATTTCAAGTTATTAATTAAGATGAAAATATCCGAGTCCCAGTCAAAAGTAGGATCCACAAAAGGCACTTTGTGTGCTGTACTGGCTTAAATCAGCACTTCATCCAAATATAAATAGACTAAATGTTCAATCCATACCTCTTCTGAGACCACATTCATCTCCTGTGCCCTAACGTTGGTAAGATATTCTCGATAATAAGACAAGAATTTTCTATTATCAATGGTCTTCAAAAGGGCAAACATACATTTCCAATTGCTGTTGAACATATGCCTATGCCATCTAAATCAATTATTGTATTTGTTATAGAGAGAAATAAGCATTTTCTCCTTCTCTAGATTGGACATATTAACGTCCTTCCTAACCATTGCTTTCCTTTGCGATGCTGCCTTTTCTGCTGCTGAATGGCACGTCAAACAAGCCCTCTCTGTTATGCTGAGAGCCTCTCTCAGAAAAGTTCAACTTAATACGTCATTGAAGGAAATCCCCAATTCCAGTTATTCATATTGAGCCAAGCTTCCAAGGAGTGTGGATCAAGTTTAACTAGGGAAGACATCTTTTTGACATTGCCATCAGACCATAGTTTTCGACTTGCCTGTGAGTTCACCATACAATTAGGAGCAGCAGACTTAAAGATATGACTATTGGAGGGGATTTGTATCCAAGAAATGAAAAGATGGTCTCTTATATTTGTTTTTGTAGTGGTCATGATACTAGATCTAGCAAACAAATGTCGATCTAGAAAAATGTAATCAACCGTAGAAGATTATCTGCCATTGGACCATATGAGATGAAGTAGTAGACTCTTTAAAGATTTCTTATTAAGACACATGAGGTCCAATGCATTGCATAATTTCCCCCAACCTTGATCCCCCTGAGAAACCTTAGGAGTCATGTAAACCACAGAATCATCCGCTCGTCAGTATCATAAACCTCCTTGATTTTCAAAAACAAGATGTGCATTAAGATCCCCAGCGCTGGTCATACCATGAAAGAACCATCAGTTCAACCCTTTCTTGTATATTTTCTGAAAGTAAGACGTTCAGTGTATCATACACATATACAATCAGCAAACCGTTGCTGGAGAGATTTCCACTTGGTATATACACCGGAAGGACATACGTAGAAGTAAAATAACTATAAAATATTCTAATGTTCAAGTGATTTTTGGCTCCCACGGACAATCTCCCCGATGGGTGTCCTCTGTGATTAGCGCAAGCAGGGCGTCACACCACATTATAGCCGTCAATGTTAAAGGAAACAAGCAGACAAATCTCCTGTAACAAGAAAATGTCACATGATATAAGAATGGAGACACCCGAGGGATTTGTACTCTTTACGGCTTCAATATTGATCACACTCAAACTAAATGGTACCCAGCTAGATATTTCCTTGGTGTCTCCATTATTATGATGTGCAGGTATAGATGCCATAAAAATGTTCTTCTCAGACAGGTGAGCAAACCTTCATTCTGGAGTACTAGATGGCTCTGGAGTCATAATTAAAATTATGTGTGCTTATAACATACTGTTAATTGAAAGCCGGAGTTGCTAAGAGCTGAATGGTAGGTACTCAACAATGCTACCACGGCAGCTGATACAAATTCTATTATGGCCCAATTAGTAGGGATTTCAAACTTAGTTAATTCAGTGGATTTTATGTCATTTGTGGAAATAGTTTCCAGTGACTCAATCTTAGCAAATAGCTACAATTCAAGAAAGGACTATAATAGGTGGCTTAAAGTTCTTCTACTTTGGCCCACTTGCTGGTGGGCTTGGTGTTCCCACTAGAAGAAAAATCCAAGTTTGCACTTGCTTCCTTACATAGTGTTAATTGTGTGGAAGCCAATGCATTCTGTGCACTACTGGGTCCCGTAGTTGGAGAGACCAACAAGGCCTTGTCTACATCGAGACGGCTCTTAGCAAAACTGTGGGCCCACTCGATTTCTACTGACTTTGACCTTGATTATACCCACCTATCCAGCGGCCCCATATGTGTAGTTTGCCTGAGGAGGCTGTCGCCTCAGAACAAGAGGGCTTCCACCTGTTGATAAAGAAGGCAACGCAGAGAAAGAGCGAGTTTTCTTGCGGAGAGTGATCATTTAAACAAAGTGAGATTGACAGCCTGGTGCAGCCACTATAAAATAAATATATATATAACATTATAATACTGAGTATCACTGGAGCGTGGGCATGCTAAGACACCTGTTTAAGGTAATCGGGCACACAGCACAGAGTAAGATATGTCGGAATTTGAGTGGAGCGAGGAGGAACAGCCTCTAGACCTCGCTGCCAGTTTCACAGAAGTGCTGGGGAGCTCCCTAGTGGATGCTGTGGCATAACGGATGAGACCCCTACAAGAAAGACTGTAGACACTAGAGGCTATGCTCACGCAGCCCAACGAAAGCACAAGCGAGATGGAGCGCACTCCCACAGGACCCTTAAGATCAGGGTCAAAATGGAAGAGGAAATCCTCTGACGACCCCCAGGGCCTTTCAGAAGGGGCAAAAGAAAAGGCCCCGGAGGTTGCCGATGCTTTCGCTAAGCTTAACGAAGCTTACCTTCAACGTCAGGCTGTGCCAGACCTCATGACCCCCTCTCCAGGAGAAGAGAACATAGGAGATGACCCGGGCTCGGAAGAGGAGCCAGCAGGAGACCTTTCCTCACAGGAGGGAGAAGAGGTTACCAAAGAGGAGTGGGTTAAACCCAGCAGGGGTAAGAGAGCATGTAAGGAGAAGCATCTCGAAAAGGTGCAGGAGGACATGTTCGACCCGGAGTACATGACGGTGAGGCTGCGTAAAGCCCTTGATAAGGAGGTGAGGCAATGCCTGCGAGCAAATTGCCCTCGCCCAGACCTCCCGGGGAAGGTGGCGGAGACCCCCGAGCTGGACCCCAAGATGCTAACATTCGTTTAAAAAACCAGCAAAGACACGCGCCAAGGTATCGACAGATCATGGAGGAGTTGCCAGGAGAAGGTACTAGACTTGGCAGGGCCCCTCGCGAAGATCATGGATCTAGCAGAGAGGGCGAGAGACATGGGGGAAGAAGTAGATCCCAGAGATCTAGCCGGCTGGGCGCAAAAAGCAGTGTGTATATTAGGAAACACAAACTGCGCAATCGCATCAGAGAGAAGGAGAGGTATTCTTCTAAAGATTGACCTGAAACTGAGCGATCTGGCATCCTATGAGGCCAGAGAAGCAGCTCAAGGACTCCTTTTCAGGGAGACCTTTGGGAAGGAAATGAGCCGATTCATCAGGACCTATACTTCCTTAAAAAAGGCACAAGAATTTATTAGAAAAATCTTTCCGAACAGAGTTTTTGGTGGGACCAGCTGCTTCAGGGGTCATGCAGTCGGTTGAGGACAGGGAGGAAGAAGACCCTCTAACCCCAGAGCGCAATATTGGGAAAATAAGCAGCAGGACACTTTCTTCCTATCCAAGGGACGTTTCTCCACAGGCCGCAGGCCCAGAGGATCAGGACGAGGTCAAGGATTTACTCCAGGTCAGAACAATAGTGTACCCTCCAGTTGGGGGGAGGACGCGCTTATTTGGGAGGAACTGGCACGTGCTTTCCAACGACACTTGGATATTGCAAACTATCAGAGGTTTGCAGCTGGATTTCATAGAACCACCAATACAGCGGTACTGGCCACACCAGCAAATCTTAGTGCGAGCAGAGCAGGAGTGCCTAGACAGCGAGCTAGCACAGTTAGAACAGAAAGGCACGATAGAGAGATGCGCAATAGCCCCCAAATTTGTGAGCAACATGTTTTTTTTACACAGAAAGTCCGTCCTGTTATAAACCTCAAATAGCGGATTGTGCAGCGACATTTCAAGATGGAGGGCTTCCATCAGCTCAGAGACTCCCTGAGAGAGGGAGACTGTCTGACTTGGTTAGACCTGAAGGATGCGTACCTAACTATCCCTATACAAGAGGAGTACAGGACCTTCCTAGCTTTTCGCTGGAACAGTCAGCTCTGGCAATTCAGGACAATGCCCTTCGGTCTTGCATTCACGCCCTGGGCATTCACGAAACTAATGAAGCCAGTGACAGCAGCGATTCGAGGGAAAGGTATCAGACTGATTATTTACCTAGACGATGTCCTGCTCCTAGCGAAAGATTTGGGAAGCACTGGTATACCAGATGAAATGGGTGCAAAGTCTCTTGGAGTCACTGGGATTTATAGTGAATCTAGAGAATTCAGATACCTCGCCAGCACAGAGGCTAGATTTCCTGGGGTTTGTGTTAGACACCAAGAAAGGTACATTAGAACTTCCTGCTTGGAAGATAAGAGATATCAAAAGGGAGATCAGGACATGCCTAAGCAAAGAGCGAGTCTCGCTCAGAGTACCAGCGAGAATAGTGGGATTATAAGCAGCCTCCATACAGGCCATATTCCCAGGTCCCCTGCACTATCGTGCACTGCAGAGACTGAAAATAAAGCACTTGCAGCAAGGCTTGAGATATCATCAGCAAATGCCATTAGATCAGGAATTCATTACAGAGCTGAAATGGTGGTTGAAGAATATGGACGCCTGGAATGGGCGCGCCATCTTCGGAGACCAGCCAGACTTCATAATAGAGTCAGATGCCAGCCGGAGAGGCTGGGGTGCCAGATGTGGGAATCTGGAAACCGGAGGAAAATGGAGTGAACAAGAGCCCCGTCTCCACATAAATTGTCTGGAGCTCCTAGCAGGCTCCTTTGCAATAAAAGCATTTACAAGAGGAAAGGTAAAGTTGTGCGTTCTGCTTAAAATGGACAACATATCGGCAGTCCAGTTCATAAATCACCTAGGAGGCAGAAAGTCCAAACTGCTAGCGGAGCTAGCGAAGGATCTATGGCATTTCTGCCTACAGTCAGAGACATCGGTGACGGAAGAATACCTGCCCGGAACCTTGAATTTAGTAGCAGACTGGAATTCAAGATACCTAACAGATTCCAGCGACTGGAAACTAGATCCAGCAGTGTTTGAGACTCTGAACACGAGATGGGGCCCAGTGCACAGGGACCTCTTTGCATCCTGGCTCAATGCTCAGACAAAGGAGTATTTCAGTTGGAGGTTAGACCCGGATGCACAAGGGACCGATGCTTCCCTACAGGATTGGACCGGCAGCCCGCACTATCTCTGAAACAGCTATCAGGCAAGCTGGCAATGCTGCTATGATTAATATCTTGTAAAAGAGTGTCAGACGTCAAAGCGCTTCAGATTAACAGGCATTCCTCTGGACCAGAAGGAGTAACTTTCTCAATAGCTAAGAGTACTAGAACTCTGCTCAGCAGAACTAAGACAGGGACGACGACCGTCCATTACCCCTATTTCCCTAGAAAAGTTAAATGGTGCATAGCAGAATGCATTAAAGAATATGAAGTGAGGACAGCAGAGAGCAGACCAAAGGGCACGTCTCAATTATTAATAGCGCATAGGAAACCCTTTCACGCGATTGCGACAGCCACCTTTGCGAGGTGGGTAAAGGAGGTGATGCTGGCAGCAGGTGTGAATGTTGGAATGTATGGAGCACATTCAGTGAGAGGAGCAATGGACTCCAAAGCCTTTATGCCAGGAGTGTCACTGAGGGAGATTATGCTAGCAGTAGATTGGTCTAGTGATGGTGTATTTAAAGAGTTTTACTTTAAACCAACTGAGAGTTTGGCAGTAGTGATGTTAGGGAAGCTTTGAACAAGCATAATGCTCACCTCCAGTCTTGTCATAGAATAAAGATTACCCCTGCTAGCTGAGCAGGGAGTATTAATTCTATTAAAGACTAGGAGGCGAGCATTAAATTCCCACCCAAACATGTATTGTCTAAATAATGATAAAAAATGTATGATGTGAAGACACTACATGAACTCCACCCTGAATTTCTCTATTATATGTTCCATAGGAGAAGAGCAGAAGAATAGCTGAGGACAGTGTCGAGGAGCACATCGGCTTGAAGAACACAAAGGTCAATGACGGTTAAGTTGACGAGTTCCAGAGTCTTCGCACAGTTGCCGGGACAAAGTTATGGATTTTAAAGGACAGTTCAGAGCACATAAAAGCAGAGGAGGAGCCCAGGAACAGGAAGTGTGTCATGTCTGGGCTAGAAGGCGATGGACTACAGAGACTATGGGGATTGTAGTTTTAAGATAGAAAAGTTACTGTTGCGCACTTTTCAGAGTTGTCATATACATACGTTTGTTGAACTGCTGAGGAGTAGTAATAAAAGAATTTGAAGCACAATGCTCGCCTCCTAGGCTTTAATAGAATTAATACTCCCTGCGCAGCTAGCAGGGGTAATTTTTATTATGGTGCCTACCGCATATGTGCAAGCACAGTCACTGGAAAGCCCCTCTGTGTGCACGTACACACACACACACACACACATGTTAAATGTTGTATCAAGATAGCTTCTAATTGCTATGCATCAACACACTTTAGAATATCAGGGAGTTCAGCAAACCATATTCTGAACACAAATAATGAGCAGTACATTGCAGGAGATGGATTACATTGTATTGCAGGAGAAGGATATCACATGTTACTATATGTTTAAATTCAGGCAAGGGACAACACATTTTGGCAGAGATGTCTAGTTCTGTAGCAATTTAGTTAGCAGTTGCATTTATTGAGGGTGTGTGAGTATATTTGTTAGTGTGTATGTGATTGTTGCATGAGGATCGAATTTGCCCTGTGACTTTGTCAACTAATACGGGGCACTGCATTAAGAGACGGAGTGACGGTGTATATAGGTTACTACCTATCCCTAGAGGAACTGATTGCAGTTGATGGCGATGCAGTTACATGTTAGCCAGTACTTTAGATTATGTGTATATTTGGAACACTGCATTTGAAATGGTACATTACATTGCATGTTAGCATTGCTAACATCACACATACAACGTTGCACCACATTACATTTATGAATGCAGGCAAACCAGTTGTGGCAGAGATTACTAGTACTGCAATATTATACTTATCCATTTTAAATGTTTAGCTCAGAGTGCTGGATGACTTGCCATGTCAGTAAATATGTGGTTCTTGAAATGAGAACTGAAAAGCCTAACGGCATCCAAAACAAAGGCCTGTTCGTTTGTCTGATGCACATTGTGGAGGTTATTGGATGCACGGTTGTGGTAGATTTAATAAAGGAATTTTAATAGCTGACTTTTGTAATAGAAGAAACGTATAATCAGTTGTAGGGGTCAAAATAAACGTTTGATAAGTAGGAGCTTAAATCAGCACCTGGTATCAAGAATCACGCAGTCCCAGGAGCTTCATCTGGAGAATGAGAAAACATTGTAAATTGCACTGCAAATCTAACTTCTACATGAGGTGCAAACGAATTTGCTTTCTATGCAACAAAAGGTAGCCGAATGGCTTCCAGCAGTTTTGAGCCGATGTACATTTAGTAGCAATCCCCAGATTGACAAGGCAAGAAACGAACCTAAACTGTGGTACATCCAATCCCCTAGAGGCTATCAGAAAGGGTTTATGAAACTGCTACTGGCCCAAAGGCATTCAGTTGTGTGCATTTTAAAATGTATTTTATTTATTGAGCATACTTATAGTCAAACATTGACTTTGTACACAACAAATAAAGATACATCATCACAAAAATACATAGGCTCATACATCCCAACATAAATTACATACATGCTTAAAATCATCATGAGATAAAATGCCAACACCGGGCGGCTACTAATAACATTAACAAACAAAGGGGGTTCTGGGTATCTCTCTACCTTGTTCACTGTTCTCAGAGAGCCACAGCTCCACCTCACTGATGATGCCCAACAAGGCTGAAACACGTGTATGGGGTTGCTGTTGGTACTCTTGTTAAGAGGAGAATTGCCTAGCATTTCGGTGCTGGACTGCCCCTGGGCAGTACAAAGACTGATATGCAGGGACATTTCTTCTCTGTGAAAAGAACAGTGAGCTAAAGACTTGGTTGAGACTCTCCCAGGGGCCATCCACCCAAGAACAGGTCAATGGGCTGTGTTCCTGCTGGTAGAGAGACTCCCAGAACCCCCTTTGTTTTGCATATTAAGTAACTTTGGGTATCACTCTAAGTTACCAGGGAAATCCAGACGTGGATCCCTTGCTCACTGTTCTCAGAGAGGCACAGCTCCACCTCACTGATGATGCCCAACAAGGCTGAAACACGTGTATGGGGTTGCTGTTGGTACTCTTGTTCAGAGGAGAATTGGGGTTGCTGTTGGTACTCTTGTTCAGAGGAGAATTGCCTAGCATTTCAGTGCTGGACTGCCCCGGGGCAGGATAAAGACTGATATGCAGGGATATTTCTCCTCTGTGAAAGGGACAGTGAGCTAAAGACTTGGTTGAGACTCTTCCAGGGGCCATCCACCCAAGAACAGGTCAATGGGCTGTGTTTGTGCCGGTAGAGAGACTCCCAGAACCCCCTTTGTTTTGAATACTAATAACATTCGTTTTATCCTTTTAAAATGTAAGATCATTTAAAATCTTCAATAAATAATCACCATAATAAATCAAATTAAAATGATTTTCATTCATAAAACAATCCCATAATTCATTTCATGAGAACCCATTAACTTCATTCTTATATTTAATTAAGTGTTGTTGTCGAGGAAACTTCAGACTGTCACAATCAACTAACAGATGCTAATAGTTTCTAACACACACCCAGCACATAGTCTAAAGGTCAGTTAATTACGTGGGGTGGCCCTTCTAGCACCATTATTTTATAAGATAAAACTGTATTGAATTTAACTTGCATTCATCATTTGACTGTATAGCTGTCTGGATTAGCATATATATACATATATATACATGGGTTACTCTTTCGCTCCATCATATAGTCAATGAAATTACTACTGTTCGCTTCGGTCGCCAGATCAACCAGAGCCTGTTCCTTGTCAATAGCTTTTAAAGTATTATTTAACAGATGTTTGTATCTGGATATGATACATTGTGCATTTTGTAATCCAATGTTAGGTGTCCAAAGCTCAACAGGCAGACAAAACCATTCCATACAGCTATTTCTAATCGGAGTAACCATATTTTTATAAGTCTGCGCTAATTGATAAATAAGTATATTAAGTTCCTGTTAAAAAATCTTCCTATAAAAAAATCAACAGATTAGTCATAATAAATGTTTCAATTCCAATTATTCTGCATTCTACACATATGTACTCAATAGGTGCCGATTTCAGGAGTCTTAATCTTTTCAATAGCGTTTCTTCAATGCATTAATATATTTTCGTCCTGTTACTTCCAAACCATATAACATATGAAGTCTACTTTGGATTGATATATAGCTAATACAGATTCGACAGTATATCCATCATTTTTACCTGAGAACTTGCATAAAGCACACGTTTGTTGTGCAATTATATCCCCAACCAGTGATCGAAGTGAGTCTGAACGGACGGGAGCGGTGTTCCACTACTTTTCTTTTTTCTGTTTACCATTCCTTTACTTTTGATGACCATATTCACCATTCTATACTGAGGATGTGACCATTCATGTCCTTGTGCATGTGTAAAGTTGTAATAGGAGCCTTAGTTACCAGTCACTTAGACTATTGCAATGCCCCGGCTGCAACAGCTTGTCACTGTTGCACTATGCTTCCACCTATCCTATCCCCAGCAAAGACCACAGTTACATTACTTTTTTCAGTAAACTTCTACCACTGCCCCCAACATATTCCCACTGTGCCTGCGAATTTAATCGCTCATCAAATATGATCCCCTAAGCGGACTTTATAAGTAGAAACAATTTCCACTATACTCTCATAAATGGTTCAGCTATAAGTATTCTTTTTTCCCTTGCAATGTTTGAATTGTATAATTTTTATTTTATCCTCATTAATCTTTAAACCGTTAATTCTTGCCTAATCTCCAAGTGCCTTCATTTTGACTAGTAATCCAGGATTACAATGTTATCAGCATAGCCCAGCCAAGATATACTAGTTCCACCATATGTTATAGTATTAGCTTCCGGTACATTGAGTGCAGCTTGCAAAGAAGACAGATGTATGTTAAACAGGAAAGGTGCTAGAATGCATCCTGTTTAGCTCTTCTGCAGGTCGGAAACCATTCTGATACACGGCCGGTACCATGCAATCTAATTCGGACTCTTGTGTCAGTATGCATCTTAATAATTATGGACAACAAGCCTTTAGGTATTCCCAATTAATCAAATGTATACCATAGGCAATCCCTGATCACTGTGTCAAATGTGCTACTGAAATCTATACATGCTACATAGATAGTCAGTTGCCGTCTTGCCCAGGAATACTCAATCAGGGATGCCAAGGTAATTAAATTATAGAGGGGGATCGAACCCTTCTGAAAACCCGTCTGATTCTGAGGGATAATATTGTTTGTATCAATTCATCTAGTTAGTTCTTCCAGCAACACTCTTGCAAAAAGTTTGGACGGTATGTCTAGCATTTCTAAAAGACGATAATTGCTTGGGAAACTTCTGCTTCCTTTCTTGTGTATGTGGAAAACATTGCCGTCTTTCCATGATTCCGGTACAGTTTGAGCCACAATAATATATGCTCATAGATTGTAGACAGCCTGCACCCACACTTCCGGATTGATTCTGAGTAAGGCATGACAAGTCCCATTCGGCCTTGCCGCACGTGAAGTATTCAGATTCTTTATTAACAAAAGCAGATCACTTACCGCCGGAAAGCACCTCCACCTTACATTATTATCAATAAGATAAGGAGAATCCCTTGTGGCCAAACCCAATATATTAGTGCATGCAGCCATTTATACAACTTGTTCTTCTGCTTTTTCATGGCTGCTTTTAGAAGAGGATTATAGTTTTTCAGACTCCTCCTCTCATATGCCTGCATCAATACTTTAATATCAGCTCTGAGTTTTCTCTTTTCACACTGGACCTTCATATTATAGCGATGGGAGCGCTGTACATGTACATGTTCTTTTATGCTGAGTAAAATCATCTGGAATCTTGCAATCAAATCTTCATTTTCATTGTGCTCACAATTACTGTCATGCCTAATAAACTCCCTCAATTCAGCATTAGCAATATTGCTGGCTTTAGTCAGCATCAGCTGATTCCACTTTATACAATTATACCCACTATTGATAGAAACTACTCCACAATTCTCATAACACTGCGCTGTTCTTCTAGGTTCCAATAATGCACACAAGGGGAAGTGGTCGCGTTCCTCTCTAATAATAATACCCATGTCAATAACCAGTGTCAACGTTGCCTGGTTAACAAATATATGACACCCAGCTCTCCTTTAAGCTTCCCTCATCTTGCTCCTCCCCTTCTTCTCTCATTCTTGACTAACTGACTGCAATTCAGGCATGGGGTGCTTCTAACGATCTCTGCCTTAACGCCAGTAAGACTGAGATCCTTTTTATTGGGACTCCTGCCCCATCCTTCCCCCCTACTCTCTGGCTGCCCTCATTGGGACCTGTAAGACTATTTTATTTTGCATTTGTATGCAGTGCGACTGCATGGGTTTAATGCATTGCTATATTGTGGTACAGCAAGGCATGTGTTGCCAGTGTAACATGGATATGTATATGAAGACAGGCTATTCAGTCAAAAACGATGTCTACATCTAAAATGCAAACAATTTTTTTTACATGTAAAATGCACATTTTTTTTTTCTTTTCTCATCTGAAATGCCTCTGTTGCAGGAGACACATTAGAGGATTAATGAATTAACACCATTACCCATACTAACATAATTCTAACTTTTAATATTGTAATGTGTTCTCCAGTGCAAAATGAGGCAGGCTGAAACTCACACTAGACTGTGTGCAGATTTATTTATTTTTTCTCTCTCTCTGCTCTGTCCACAGTATTTGCAGGAAGTACAAACTCGAATAAGCAGGAAATCAGTTTTGTTACAGTTGCTTACTGTAAAAGTAAGCCATTGTTCAAGAGAAGGAGGGTAGGACATGATAGAATTTCATTGGTTGAACTCGTTTTGTAGGCTGTAACAGAGCTTTTCTAATGACTCTCGGAGAGAAAGAAAGGGAGAAGGCATTTGGCACAGCTGGGAGAAAGACTCGGCTGGTGTGGCTGGGGAGTTTCCTGATTGAGAAGAAGGTCCCAGTGCACTGCTACACAGGTTGGGAAATTCCAGTCAATAAGCGCTGGCTTGAGTGACGGCAGATGAACGTCCTCGCTGGGGTGACTTAAGAGGGGGCACTGAGCCATTTCCAGAAGGCGACCAGCCTGAGGAATTCGCCTGCAGCACAAGCTCGGTAAATATATTGCAGAGTGTGGGGGCGGTGTGTGTGTGTGCGAAACCTATTCAGGCAGAGTAGAATAGGAAATTCCTGGATTTAATCAACATGTCTAATGTAGCAAATTGAGTGTTCTCTTGCTGTATTCCTTTTCATTTTGTTACAGATAAAGCAAAGTGAATATTTCTACTGCTGTGAAACTTCCAGTTATTTCTGTAAAAAGGGTAAGATGGTGTTGAAATGCAATTGTTTATAATACACTAAAATATCTGAAAACAGACGGGTAGTGTGTTTTTTTTTTTTTTCTTGGTGCATCTATCATTATAGCACTGGTAATATGGGGAAGATTTTAGACAGTGCATTTGTCAATTTTCATGTAGATAAAACAGAAAGAACAAGGTAGCTAAAAATCAGACTTGGCAGTGAAATAGCTGTGTGCATGGTTCCACTCAGTAATGTGTGTGTGACATTTGAGTGGGACATAATAATAGTCTGCTGGAGGTAAATGAGTCAGCAGAAAGAGAGACTTCTGGATATAGTTCTCTAATGTAATAAATTATTGATATACGACATGATTAGCTCGCTGGTGCAGATAAGTCAGTGAGAACAGCCCAAGGTGGCACTCTATATGAAAATGTGGTGTTTCTGAAATGTAGGCCTGAGGTCTCTCTAGTGATCACACGAACAATCTAAACAAAAATAAGGGGATCTGGATTTTGGGGCCACAAATACAACAAAGAAATCATGCCCACAAGTAAAAATGCATACCAACTAAATATATCTGTGTACTGAAATAATGCTCACCACTATAATACCATAATACCAACCCAATCTAAATGTAAGGAGTGATTATTGCTAAATTACTTTTATTTTGGCGGTAAGAAAATACCGTTAGGCCCCCAAATCTACACAAAATACCCAACATATTTATGGTGCGTTGCAGGCCGGGAAAGTGATCACAGAGCACCTACTGGGCGTGGCAAGTGTGCCTCACACTGCCATCTGTACATAAAAGGGAATCCATTTCATAATAGCAGTGTGTCACTAAAAACGAATTTCAGAATGTCACAAAGGGAAACCACATTCTCAGACCTAGTGCAATATTTAGAGGCAAAGTTATTTGCACATTGGACGTGGTCATCGATAAGTACCTCAGAATGGCATGACCGCATTCAGGGTGAGGTGCAGAAAGAAAAACTAGACAATATTTTTGCAGAAGGCAGCATAATTCAGGTCTGCCTTACAAGGTTATTGAATGCAGCCGATAAAAATGCAGAGAAAGATTGTCTAATACGGCTATGCGCCAAGACCTGGTTTATTTTTAATAGGTCCCTGCGAATGCAGGAAAATAATACCCAGCTAATTAACAGGTTAAAGACTGACTTAGATGGGGCAAGTAAGAAAGTGGAAATGTTAAGAGCAGAGTTGGATGTATGCCAAAAAGACATGCAGTTAAAATGCAGAGATTTTGATGCTCAATTGTCCAAAAGCAAGAAACAGTTTGAGGACAGTGAGCAAGAATTGGTACACTTAAAAGCATTAGTGGACCACATTAGACAAGATAAAGATGAGGTGGTTTCAGAAATGCAAGTTTTACAAAAAGAACATTTTGAAAAAGTAAGTGACCTCCAAAATGTAGAACAACAGGTGATTAAAATGCTTCAAGAAAGAGACAAGCGAAATACGGAATTTAATGATTGCCAAATGCAAATGTGCGACATGCAGGAGGTAATTAATAAAATGAGTGATGAAAACAACTATTTGCAAAACGAAGCAGACAGGCTCCTTAAAAAGTGTAAGGACTTAGAACAGCAAATGTGCATTCCCAGGTCCCAGGAGAGGCGGCAGGGTACTACATTCAATGGAGTGGAGGTGAATTCTATTTCTACCCAAAGAGCTAGTGCTCCAGTGACTGGGCCGGTGACTGAACTTGGTTGAAGCGCCCTTGGGGGATTTGATACTCCCATTGGGGGACGCCACCAATCCCATACACCTGGAACCAGGATTGAGTCACCAGGTAGTGCAATTCCATGCATTGCAACCAGTAGCCCCATAAAGATAATGAAATCTATTAAAGCCCTGATCAAACCATTTAAAAAAGGAGGGAAGTGCTGCATTGAGGATCACTTAGAAGCAGTTCATGACATCTTTAAAGCCCTCCAGATCCCTAAGGAACAGTACAGGCAGAATTTTCATTTAACTTTAGATGCTCCGATGGCCAGCATCATAAGGGGATTAAATGAACAGCAGAATATGACATGGGCGGAGTTTGAAAAAGAAATTAGGTGTAATTTTTCTCCTTTCCAGTCATTACAGGAGGCAAAGAAAGTTGCTTACACAATCACTGCTGGGCCTGATCCCCTCGCCAGTTTTTACAAGACTTAAAAAGAGCATTTTCTCGCTTTGATGTATCTTTTGACCCCAATTCTAATGAATTTAAAACCGCCTACTTCTATGGGCTACAGAAAGACATCATATCTCAATTGGTCCGTGAATTTGATCGTGACAAGTCCCTTGAGTGGATTGTGCATCAAAGCACAAAACTATATGAGGTACTCTATTGTCAGGGTAGAGAAAGCGATAAAATTAAAGATACTAGACCTAAATCTAAAGAACCCTCAGCAACAGTGATGGAAATCAGGTCAGCCAAAATGTCCCTTGAGTCTGCTCAAAGTCTAGGTAAAAATAATTCAGCACATGAACAAAGGATTAATCTACAAATGTCATCACACTCTGCACCAATGTTTCAATCACATGATCCTAGTAATGGGGAGAGCTACATCAGCCCTAGGTATTTAGGAGATAGGCCCCGGGCAGGCTATCGGGCTGATATGTCCAATTTGAACAATAACCAGAGACAAAATCAAGATCAAAGAAATGATGGTCCCTACCAGACATTGGGGACACAGAGCAAATTTGATCCCAACCCCACGATATATGGTAATCAGGATAGACCCCGATATGTGGATCGATTTGCTGATAATGGGAATCAACATAGGAGCCAGTACCCACAATCTGAGAGACAGGACATGAGACAGAACATGAATTACACCCCACGGCAGTACAATGATTCCCCACCAGGGGACTACAACCAAAGGATGGGCGCACCCCGCTCCCCTCCACAAATGAATCAAGAGTTCAGGAACCATCCCAATAGAAACCATTCCCCTGAGAGGTATCAGAATAGATCCAATCAGGGAGAAAACAACCAATATCGATCTAGGCCACAGAGTGAGGATTCCAGAGAGATGGAAAGATTCCAGTGTCTCGAGGCCCAAGTGAAGATGTTGGCTGAACAAATAGGAAGGCTCCCTACAGTACAAAAACAGCCATCAAAGGAGGGGGCAGATGGCCATAGCAATGACCGGGGAGCTTCTGAAAAGTGACTAAGTACTCAGGATACGTACAGCTCCGAAAAGACAGATTGCTCTGATGTAATTTCGCATAATGACTCTGAGATGTTTAATGATTTAAAAGTGAAAATGCCAGTAAATTAACTTGTAACAGAAAGGGCAAATACCTCTAAAAGAGAGGTACGGTTTAACCTAGAGCTTAATCGAACATTGAAGATTTGTACAAATGAAATAAGAAAACCTGAAACTCCAAAAGAACAAAGAGACAGATTTAAGAAAAATGACTCATGCATGGGGAATACCAGTAAACAGGGAGTAAGTGGGGATGCTATAATTTCTTCCCTGGACACTCAGAACAATGACCAAACACAGGCAGAAAAAGGAAATACAGGAGGGTACAGGTCAATCACCTGAAGAATTCTTTGAGCCACATATTTTTGAAGATGCTGAAAGGGCTGGTACCACACTAAATGATCACAAATGCACAGAATTAAACAATGACAGATTGCTGAATGATGTTGTTACACATGTTCAGTTGGAGGGTTGTAATGTGGCCCCTGATGATACCTCGATGGATAAGCGAACAGTGGCCACACTCCAAAAAACCTCTGAACATGGAGAAATGAATAAAGTCTATCGCGCAGAAATGGACAAAAACGAGGGAAAAATGTCTTTCCATTTACCAATGTGTTTAGCCAAAAGTGAAAAAGGCCTGAGAAATGTGAGCCCCGAAATCAGTAAGAATTCACACTTTTTATGTGTGTTAGAGGAAGTTGAAGACAGGTATTATGCTCCCATCACTGTAGAAGAAAAATGCCAAACATTTGCAATGATTGACACTGGCGCACAGGCCACAATTATGTCTAAGGAGCTGGTAAAGAGTATCAATGAAGGGAGATCCCTACAGAATCAGATCACGGTGAAGGAAAATCAAGGTCCAGTGCATAACTTTAATGGGGAGGAGGTGCCCATCATAGGTGTAACTGAGGTTGACATAAAAATAGGAAAGCACAGAATGAAACAATAGGTATTGATCACATCTATTTGTGAAATTCCATTTCTGATGGGGACAGATTGCCTGAAAAGATTGTCTCCTCTCATAGATGGGGTGAATGGAGTGCTGTGGTCCTTAACCAAGAAACCATTGAGACCTAAGAAACTAAAATCACAAAACAGCAACATAAATGAATGTCACACCATTGCCAAAACAAATGATGCAGTGGAGGTGTATCTCCAGAATAGTTGCATACTTAGTGTCACTGTTATATTAATGTGTCAAGACAAAATGCAGAGCGACAATGAAAAACTACCTGTACAAATATACTTGGACCCAAGGAAAAAATGGCAGACTGCCATAGATGAGCACACCTTATGTTTTTATTTAAAGGAAAAGACATACAAACAGGATACTCTCCCAAAGTAGGTTCAGAAAAACACATTACCACTCTTGCTGAAATACACATGGAAGATGAGCAACCATGGGTTCATGTTGATATAAGTGACTGTTTTAAAACAATAAAAGCCACTTTAGCGCTTGAACAGGAAAGGAGCTTCATTGATGAGAAATTGTTGCAAAAAATAATGGCGAGGGAGGAGATCCCGAAATTTAGGATTAAAAACCAGTATGTTTCTGGGTTGGACAGTCCAGACTTTGAAAACCGAATTGCAGGAAGATGCATGCTGAAAATTAGTATTGGGCAGAAAACAATTTACCATAATGTATGGATAGTGAGTGGAGCACAACATGACTTTTACATGGGCAATGACATCATGCACAGAATGCATATGGTGTTAGATTTTCTTAATCAAAAAATATGGTCACTCCTAGGTGGGCAGGTACCTGAACTTGAAGACAAAAGAAGGGCTTATCACTGTGCACAACTGGTCCCTTATGCAATTGAATTACAAATGAGGAAATATACTATTATCCCTGCATTTACCAAACAGTTTGCAATAACACTGAAATGCAAAAATGGACAGCAGATGAAAGATTCTGATGCATTTGTGTGCCTGAATGAATCCATAAAACAGCAAGGCCTGGATTATGAATACATTCCATTGGTAGATATTGGTGAAGGGTCTGTAAAAATTATGATTAATAATAAAAGTTGCCAAGATATTCATTTAGAGGAAAATTCCCCATTAGGAATGGCCATACAAAAATCACATTATACTGCAGATCTAAATAACATGGTGATTGGAAATATCCCTGAAAAGTATGTAGATGCCAAGGGTGAGTTGCCAGAATACCTGGACTTTCAGCCCAAAGGAATATTTAAAATTCATTCTGTGTACCCTTATGATTCAAGTGAGACAGTGTGCTGTTATCAAGAGAATTATATAACATTCGACTTAAGTGAAAATGAAATGGAAAATCAGCCCATTGAAATGGAAGCTGACATGCCAAAACATGAAAAGTGGCAGCTTTACTAAGAGACACAGCCACACAGCTAGAGGAAAGCGCCGAGATTCCCCTACCAGAACATTTTCCGGAATTTTCCAAAATGGTAGAAGAGCAGATCTTATTAGCGGATGCGTGTGACAACGATGAGGATAGAAATGAATTGAGGAAGATATTTATGGAATTTAAAGATGTATTTGCCAAAGCCGCTTATGATTGCGGGCTAACTAATTTACATGTGGCCACACTTCCGGAAGGGTGTAGCAGAAGTCCAGCATTTGTACGCCAGTATAGACTACCGCTGGCAGGTTTAGAATCATTGGCAGAGATTATTAAAAATTTAGAATCGCGAGGAATCATCAGGCCTATCCATAGCACATCCAACACGCCCATTTTAGGTGTGTTAAAGCCAAATGGTCAATGGCGGCTATGTGCAGATTTGAGGGAGTTAAATAAAAGAGTATCAGTGTCCAGATGGCCACTGCCATTCATTGATCAGGCCCTAGCTCAGGTACATGGTTCAAAAGTGTTTACCACATTAGATCTCACCTCTGGATATTGGTACGTGCCATTGGCAGAGGAGATACAGAATTTATTTTCCTTTACATTTGACAGGACTCAATACGCATGGGTTAGAACTCCGTTCGGGTACGTTAATAGTGGAAGTGAATTTGGAATATTTTTGAGGAAGGCCATGCCTGATGCAGCGGAAAGAGGAACCATAGTTTATGTGGATGATGTCCTGATAAAAAATGAAACCTTAAAAAACCATTTTGATGAAATAAGACTTGTTCTTGGCCAATTGCAGAAAGCAGGCGCCAAAGTATCTTTACAAAAAGCACAATGGTGCAAGAAAGAAGTGAATTTTCTAGGCCATGAAGTAACTGAACATGGACTAAATCCACAAAAGAAGAAAATAGAGGCCATACAAAAACTAAAAGACCCTAAAAATGTGAAAGGGGTGAAAAGTTTATTAGGAATGACAGGCTATAACAGAAAGTTCATTGAAAATTATGCTGAAATCACTCAACCATTGACTAAACTGCTAAAACTAAATACACCCTGGAAATGGGAGAAAGAGCAGTCTGAGGCGGTAGCCAAATTGAAGGAATGTCTTGTAAAGGCACCATGTTTAGCATACGCCATAAAGGATAGGGATTTCTTTATAGAAATAGGTTTCTCTGAACATTGTATGTCAGCAGTATTATCGCAAAAACATGATTTTAATCATAAAACCATTGCCTATGCAAGTAAGGCATTTTCCCAAGTGGAAATGAAATTTAATGAATGTGAAAAAGCCCTATTAACCACTGTGTGGGCGCTACAGCATTTCCGCCCCATTGTTCAGGGAGAAAAGGTGATTATTGAAACAAATCATCAACCTTTGCAATTTTTAGAGAGTAAAAGAATTAGGTCAGGTAATCTAGCGCAGTCCAGAATCACTTCATGGACGCTGGCATTACAGGGTTTTCCTGTAGAAGTGAGATATGGACAAAATAAAAAAGCCCAATCGCTCAGGGTTTAGCAGATTTACATGACTGTGCAGCTGAACAAGTATCAAACGAACTAGAAGTAGAACCTAATTTACAGGAATTTGAACAATCATCACACAAAGCTTTTGATGAAAAAACATGCAAGGAGTTGCCAACTGTATATGTTGATGGTTGTGCTTTTCACATTGAAAATTACAGTAATAAACAATTAGTGTCAGGAATAGGAAATGTCTGGTTGAAATGTGAAGGCATTCCCAGCATAGGGATGAGAATTGGAGCTAGGAGCAGTCAAGTAGCAGAATTGGCAGCTATTTATAAAGCAATTGCTACAGCAGTTGATAATAAATTCAGTGAAATTGTCCTAGTGACTGATTCTGACTATGCACGAAATAGTTTCGTGGAATATTTACCTGGCTGGAAAGAGAGAGGCATGATTACATACAACAAAAAGCCACTTAAACATGGGAAAATGATACAAGCCATAGATAAATTGGTGTCAGAAAATGATTTGACAATATACTGGAGAAAAATTTGTGGGCATTTAAAAACTCCAGGAGAGGATAAGGAGGGAAATGATAAGGCAGATCACCTGGCTAAAATTGGGGCTGTAATGGGAGAATTACTACCTATTGAACATTTACTGGGTGAAATACAGATTGATGCAGTAACACGTTCTAAAGCACCAAAGGAGACAGAGCAACCAGTGGTACAATGGAGTTACAATACACCAGACCAAGATTTTATTGAGGCACAAAAGAATGATCGAATGTTGGGAATCTGTTATAATCATTTGCTTGATCCTGAACAAAATCCTTTAACAGAAAATGATTGTGGGAAAAGAAGAATTGAGGGTGCTATTAAAAAATAAAAAAAGAATTAGATTACAGGATGGACTCATGGTTAGAGAGTCCATAACAGGACAGATACAATGGGTGGTACCCCTTTCATTCACCGGGTTAATGCTACACCATGCACATGATGCTATAACTGCAGGCCACAGAGGTTCACAGAAAACATTGGAAATACTAAAAGATTATGCTTATTGGCCACATATGTCCCAAGATGTAGAATTATATACTAGAGGATGTCTAATATGCACCCAATATAAACCTGCTTCACCAATGCATAGAGCCCCATTAATGAAAAGAGGCCTAACTCTTCCATGGTCAGATTTGCAAATAGACTATGTAGAGCCTGTGAAGAGGTCGAGCAGAGGGAACCGTTACATTTTAAGTGTGGTGTGTTTGATGTCGAAATGGATTGAGTGTATTCCTGCACCAGATTGTAGTGCGCAAACAGCAGCCACATTGCTAGTGAACCATGTGTTTTCGAGGTTTGGGTTGCCACAAAGAATTGAATCAGACAGAGGAAGTAATTTCACTAGTGCTCTAATGAGTAAGGTATGGCAAATACTGGGTGTGAAAAGAAAACTACATATTGCATATCGGGCGGCTTCCTCAGGTGGAGTTGAACGGGGCAATAGGTCTGTGATGGACATATTAAAGAAATTTGTGGCAGAGGCAGGTTCCAGCTGGGATTTACGTTTACCTTTGGTTTTGATGGCAATCAGATCAACTCCTGCCAAAGCAATAGGTATTAGCCACCATGAGGTCTTGACAGGTAGGAAAATGGTGTTGCCACAACACCTGCTATACAGAACACATGAGCAGACACTTGTGAGTGCATCCACAGTTCATGAATACATTGATGAACTGAGGAAGCCTTTACAGCATGCATTTTCTTTTGTACAGAGAAATCTAGAAAGCGCTGCTGACAGTGCCAAATCATATTATGATAAAAAGTCAACAGTAAAGGAATATTGTGTAGGGGATCAGGTGTATAAATTTCATTTTGGAAAAAGTAAACAGAAAAATTCCAAATTCCTAGCAGCCTGGCAGGGGCCATTCCGAATTATAGATAAAATCTCTCCTGTAGTTTATAAAATTTTAAAGACTGAAGGTGAAACAGCAACAGAACAGTTTGTGCATGTGAATCAGATTAAGCCATGCCATCCCAGACATGAAGTTAAACGCCTTGAGCGTGTAGAAACAGATAAAGTCCCTTGAATATAAAATGTGAAATAGGTGAGTCCAGAAAGAAGGTAGCGACAGAGAAGTTAAATAAAGGTGGTTGATTATTATAATGGCACATAAACACTGTAATATGTATATATATATATAAAAAAAAATAATAAGAAGCTGAAGTTTATGGAGTTGGTGTGCAGAATGAAAATGTATTAAATATTGAATGCTGTTTTATGTATGATTGTTTTCTTTCTAACCTGTGCTTAATTTCAGAAGGCGAAAGAAAAAGGGCGAAATGTTTTACAAAGCATGTTTTATTTTTGGCAAAAGGGTGAAATTAGTATTGTGCTATATACTTAATTTGTTTCTTTTCTATTTGATTTAGAATATTAACATATTTGTACCGGAGGTCACGGGAGACGATGGAGTCCTGGAGCCCACGTGGATGGATTCCGGAAAAGCCCAGAAGGAGGGCGAAGACCAAGGCTGCAAAGCGATCAGCATTGAAGATGACACCAGCAATATGGTTAATGATGATGATATTCGGAGGGAACTTCAAAAATTCAGAAGCACAGGTTGTCATTGAGCCTGGCCCAGCATCTGGTATCGCGGTAGAAGAGGCACCAGGATTCATCATGAGCGATAGGAGGATGATTTTCCAGAATATCTACGTACCATTGAATCCTGAGATTTTGATTGAAAAACATTTTAACCATACTGGAATTAAGGTTGAACAGACTAAAGAGTGGTTGGAAACAAGAAAAGAGGACGCTAAGCAGTCAATAAGAGATATATTGATGCAATTGGAAAAAACATTTGCGAATTCAGCAGACAATTAAAAGAGGAGAGGAAAAAGAGGAGCGATCTCATTGGTAATGTCTATAGTTGGAGCCATAATAGGTACCAATATATCAACAGCCAATGCCATTTCAGTAGGAACGCTGAGTGCTAAAGCACAACAACTGAGTGTTGACCTAGAAATAATACAAAAAACATTAGATGGGATTAGAGGAGGATTGGATGAACAAATAAGATTCATAAATGAAACTGCAATTGTACTAAATGAACAAGCGGATGTGATGCAACGGGCGACTAAGCTAATTATTAAGCATGACAGAACCTTAAATGAAATATTGAATATAATGATTCCTGTTGATAGGCTATTAACGAATTATATGAGAGAAGTTCAAACTGCAATTTCACAATTGATTCAAGGACATATTCCCTTGTATTTTATTTCGCAGGATATTATTCATCAAATGATAGAAAGGTTAACCAGGAGGGAAATTGATGTGGTACAGGTAAAAATTGCATTTGAAATGGGTAATGTAATGCCATTATATGTGGACTTGGAAAGGTTGGAGATTGTTTTTTTACTATACATCCCATATGTAGCTCCTGAACTTATTTATCAAACCAAGTGGGTACACAACGTGGGGTTTTGGCAAGAGGACACATTTATTAAGATTAAGACTCCGCAAGTGGTGGCATTCCAGTCATGGGAGCCTGAAGTTTACTTGATACCAAAGTTGGAAACGTGTGTCAAATTTAAAGAACAAAATTATATGTGCCCAGGTAAACCGTTTGTTCCTGATGCCACAGATGCTATTTGAGGTTTGAATCTGACCCAAGTATATCAGAAGGATGTGAGGTGATCATTAGCAATATGGGGAGTGAAGAACTGACACAGGCTAAGATGGTCAGAGGTAAATGGTTGGTCAGCACATGTTTAAAAAACATGACAGTAGTGCACTTGAATCATGGAACATATGTGGTTAAACAGGTTAAATATAACGTTTTTTTCTTACAGGTTCCAAAGGATACAATTGTGTCAATTGGAGGGTTAACATTGTTTCACGTGACAAATGATATTTGGGAAAGCCAAGTAGAAAATATAGAATTTTTTCAAAGGGATGCATTTCCAATAGACCCGGATGTGGAGTTTTTATTGAATCATAAAGAGAAACATGTAATGAAAATGAATCTAAGAAAAAACAATATTAGAGTTAGTAAATTGGGTATAATGGAAGTGGATAGGTTTAATTGGGGAACATGGGGAGAACGTTCAATAGTGGGTTTAGCTGTCCTGGTCCTAATCATGGGTGGATGGTTGATGGTGTTATCAATAAAAATGAAAATGTTGCTAATGTTAGTAACTACAACAGGGAGAGAAAGATATCCCAATACGCATACATTTTAAAAGAAGAAAAAGAGCACATTTTCTTTTCCCCAATTGGCTTGGATTATAGCCGAATTTTCAACAAAAAAAAAGGAGGGAATATGTAAGACTATTTTATTTAGCATTTGTATGCAGTGCCACTGCATGGGTTTAATGCATTGCTATATTGTGGTACAGCAAGGCATGTGTTGCCAGTGTGACATGGATATGTATATGAAGACAGGCTATTCAGTCAAAAACGATTTCTACATCTAAAATGCAAACAATTTACATGTAAAATGCACATTTTTTTTTTCTTTTCTCATCTGAAATGCCTCTGTTGAAGGAGACACATTAGAGGATTAATGAATTAACACCATTAACCATACTAACATAATTCTAACTTTTAATATTGTAATGTGTTCTCCAGTGCAAAATGAGGCAGGCTGAAACTCACACTAGACTGTGTGCAGATTTCTTTTTCTCTCTCTGTGCTCTGTCCACAGTATTTGCAGGAAGCAAAAACTTGAATAAGCAGGAAATCAGTTTGGTTACAGTTGCTTGCTGTAAAAGTAAGCCATTGTTCAAGAGAAGGAGGACATGATAGAATTTCATTGGTTGAACTCGTTTTGTAGGCTGTAACAGAGCTTTTCTAATAAATCTCGGAGAGAAAGAAAGGGAGAAGGCATTTGGCACAGCTGGGAGAAAGACTCGGCTGGTGTGGCTGGGTAGTTTCCTGATTGAGAAGAAGGTCCCAGTGCACTGCTACACAGGTTGGGAAATTCCAGTCAATAAGCGCTGGCTTGAGTGACGGCAGATGAACGTCCTCGCTGGGGTGATTTAAGAGGGGGCACTGAGACATTTCCAGAAGGCGACCAGCCTGAGGAATTCGCCTGCAGCACAAGCTCGGTAAATATATTGCAGAGTGCGGCGGCGGTGTGTGTGTGCAAAACCTATTCAGGCAGAGTAGAAGAGGAAATTCCTATATTTAATCAACATGTCTAATGTTGCAAATTGAGTGTTCTCTTGCTGTATTCCTTTTCATTTTGTTACAGATAAAGTAAAGTGAATATTTCTACTGCTGTGAAACTTCCAGTTATTTCTGTAAAAAGGGTAAGATGGTGTTGAAATGCAATTGTTTATAATACACAAAAATATCTGAAAACAGACGGGTAGTGTGTTTTCTTTTTTTTCTTTTCTTGGCACATCCATCATTATAGCACTGGTAATATGGGGAAGATTTTAGACAGTGCATTTGTCAATTTTCATGTAGATAAAACAGAAAGAACAAGGTAGCTAAAAATCAGACTTGGCAGTGAAATAGCTGTGTGCATGGTTCCAGTCAGTATATGTGTGTGTGACATTTGAGTGGGACATAATGGAATAGTCTGCTGGAGGTAAATGAGTCAGCAGAAAGAGAGACTTCTGGATATAGTTCACTAATGTAATAAATTAGTGATATACCACATGATTTAGCTCGCAGGTGCAGATAAGTAAGTGAGAACAGCCCAAGGTGGCACTCCATATGAAAATGTGGTGTTTCTGAAATGTAGGCCTGAGGTCTCTCTAGTGATCACACGAACAATCTAAACAAAAATAAGGGGATCTGGATTTTGGGGCCACAAATAAAGCAAAGAAATCATGCCCACAAGTAAAAATGCACACCAACTAAATATATCTGTGTACTGAAATAATGCTCACCACTATACTACCATAATACCAACCCAATCTAAATGTAAGGAGTGATTATTGCTAAATTACTTTTATTTTGGCGGTAAGAAAATACTGCGAGGCTCCCAAATCTACACAAAATACCCAACAGACCCCTCCCCTCACCTTCTCTTGAGGCAACAATTCTGGGTGTCATCTTTGACTCCTCTCTCTCCTTCTCACCTCACGTTGCTGACCTTGTCAAAAAATCTCACCTTCAGCTTCACCTCCTCAGAGGCATTCCCTCTTTCCTCACCTTCCTCCAGAAACTCAATGTCTCCATAGGTCTGGTTCTCTCTAGGCTTAACTACTGCAACTGCCTCTTCCTTAATCTGCCTCTTTCCTCCCTCTGCCCTCTTCACCTAATCCAGAATAGGACTTCAAGATTTATTCTTGGCCTCAAGCCTAGTGACTGTATCTCTCCAGCCTTAAAAACTCTCGACAGCTCCCTGTGGCTGCAAGGATCAAATTCAAGACCTCCCAGCATCATACACAAGGTTTTCTGGGATGTGGAACTACACTACATTCAACTCTCTCTCCCTAAATACCTCCCTGCTACAATGTTTTAGTCTTCTAGCTCTATCTCTCTGCAAGTCAGACGCTTCTCTAAGCAGAGAGTGGGGGTAGATCTCTTTCTTTGGCTGGAGCCACCCTCTAGAATGGCCTCTCCATCTTGAGCCGGATCTCCTTAAATTCCAGAAGGTTCTCAAGACCCTCCTTTTCTCCTCCTCACCTCCCCCCTGCTAGGTCCACCTGCCTCAATGTCTGCTTGCCTGTATCTCTCATGAGCATTACTGGGGCCAGGCCATCCTTTGACCAGTCTCCCCCCTCAGTCCTTCTAACAGTACTTGCCCTCGGCCACCCTTCCCCAACTAGCCTAAGTCAGATCCACCCCCTTTCCTCACACTAGTTGGCCACCATCCCGTTTTCCCTGAGCACTTGCCCGCCTGGTCCTCCCTTAGCACTTGCCCAGATCCTTGGCCCCTCCCCCCTGAGCTTCTCCCTCTTCCCTCTCCTTGCACTTCCTGTTATTGCACTTGCATGATCCGAATTTTACAAGGTCTAGTAGGACCATTCCTGTTATTTTCTCTCCTGCACCCCCCATGCCTCTTGGCCTGTGGCACCTGGAAACACGTTTTGATGTATAGGCGCCATACAAATCATACAAATGTATTTATTTATTTATTTTATATTTCTTAAGCACATACAACCCTCAGGCATCAAGGCACTGTTACAATCAGGTACACTTAAACTTGAAGGGGGCAGGAAACAGTAGGTGGGCAATCGGAGCAGTCAAGGGCAAGGGCTCTAGGGGAAGAGCAACGCTTCCAGCGATTTTCTGAAGGTCCAATAAGAAAGTTTCGATCAAATACTCAATAAATAAATACAATCAATAAAAATAGTCAATTGTAGATGCACTATGACCATCAACTCTAGTGCACCCCGTATAACTATTCCCTTGACAGTTGCCATTCAGCATCACAAATCCATATTGGTATAGCAGAAGAGCCCAAGACACCCCTTTTTGGTTGTAACAATCCTTCTTGGGGGGGGATGAAGCCATATAAATTCCATAAATATCTAATGCAGGAGGAATTTTAACATTAAAGTCTACCCCTATAATTATTGCTTTAGCGACATCCCTTGTATCTACATTTTTCTCAACGGTATTGAGTGTTTTTTCATGCAGTACTAAAGCAGGCGAATCATATAAATTAATTATAGTGATCCCACTATTCTGCAATAATACATGCTGTATTGTAACTGCCAACACAGTATCACAACTTAACACATGTTTGGAAATACTGCAGTTATTATTGACAGTGATAAGTAATCCACCCTGACCCTGAATAGTAAGAAATCTATCAAAATTGGGGGAGTTAATGGACCAAGTTTCCTGCAGCAATAGCAAATTAAAACACAGTATATTGTCATTTAGGCTGCCCTCTGAGGTGTAATGTGAATACCCCATCGTATTCCAAGAACAGACCATGAAACCTTGGTTAGGGCTTTCATGCGAAATGTAATTGAAAGGATTTCATGGTGCTCTAACACCCTTCTATTTATAACAACCTCCTGATGAATCCCTGTGAGAAACCTGATGGTGTACTCCCACCTACTCCCCCGGGATCCTCTATTCAGATGGCCAGGGAAGGGCCCTCGCTTTTGGATTCCCGTCCCTGTGGGTGGACAAGCGAGGGAGGATCACCTGAGTGAAGGCTCACGGGGGATTGGGTGGAGAATGCCAAAGTGTGAGACATGGTATTCTCCCTCTGCCCATTACACCTTAAAACCCTCTCCCTCAGCTTTTATGGGATATTTCCAATCCCATTCCATCTCCCACTCCCCATTTCCAACAAGTACTAGGACGAGGAAGAGGTGACCGGAAGCAGTGAAGATTACCCATAGACATAATGGTGAGAAGCAGAAAGAGTCCTACTGCATTACACCACCAGGCTGTCCCACTAATAGAGTCAGGCAAGGTCAGGCACTTTACTTTGATCTTTCACACCTGACTCCACTTGACTCTCAGTTAGGGTATAAAATGTGTGGTTCTGCGCAAGTAGTTGTGCGAGCTGGGATTGCTGGTTGGAACGTGGAGGCTGCAGCACAAGAAGCCTGGAAAATCCAGAGGAGAACAGGGAGCCTAGACACTAACCCTGTGTGGCTGGAGGGTTGTAGAGTGGCGAGGGAGCCATGTCTCCATGGGGCCCGAGTGAAGCGAGTTACTAATTGGCCGTGTCCAGGGCAGTGGTCATTCCTCTGGGATGTGTGCCGGTCCCAGGGGTATTTGAGGGGCAGGTGGGTGAGACCCTGACCTCGACCCACAGATCCCAGGAAGCTGCTACCACTGAGTGAGTCTCGCAGCAAGAGAAAGCGAGAAAACCCAGTGGCATGCATGTGGCTGGAGCAGCGATTGGAAAGTAGAAAGCAGCACAAAAGAGAGAAAGCAAGAAAAACAAGGTTCGCGAGCGGTGCAAAGAGACAGATACTGAAGAGAGGGTGCAATCGACCTGAAAACAGAAGAGAGCGTGCGAGCGACCTGAAAGTAAGAAAGGAAGGTGCAAGAGTGCACGACAAAATGAAAAGAGTGTGCCAGGGGCACGATAAAGCAGGAAGAGCATGCAAGAGACACAGGAAAGAGAAAGAAGGTGCAGGAGTGCCCTACCAAGTGGAAAGAAAGGGGAAAGTGAAAACCTAACAGAAGAAGAGATACTAAGTGTGAGGAGAGGGATCAGAGGGGTCACGAAGGGGTGGAGCAAAAACCTAGTGTTTTCAATGGTCTCTGACACTACCCCATGGAAGGAACTGTGTGAATCTTTGTTTTGAGACCAGAGGGGCCCAAGCTTGGGGATGGGAACCCTGATAGGCCCACTGAGACAGTTTTTGAACCTTTGCAGGATAGTCCTAGACTTGGGGAAGGGAACCCTGAGATGCCAGACAAGAGTATCTTTTTTTCATTTGGAACTGGAAGGAGCAGAGCTTGGGGAAGGGACCCCAGGTGACCCAGAGACATTGTGAACTGTATTTGCTGCAAGAACCATTTATGGAAGGTTCAGAGGGTGACCCTTTTTGTGTTGAACTATCATTTGACATTGGCAGAACTACACCTGATGGTAAAGCCACCTGAAACCAATTGTGATGTACATTTCTTTTTGAACCATTATTCTTTCTTTTAGAAGATCTCAAAACACATGTTGTCGAAGAGTGAGGGCAAGCATAGGTTTTGACACAGACATATTTTGGTTTTGGACTTACCTACTTCAACGGCCCTTGGAACCATCAGTTGAGGGAACAATCCCTTTAGAGTTAGGACCAGTTAGGCATTACACCAACCCAATAAACTTTTACAATAAAGGTTTTCACACTATTACTTTTGAGTCTCTGTCTCTCTTGATGCCATGTCTGTCTAACACCCCCCAGTATTTCCCTGTGATGCCATCCTAGACTTGTCATCACCTCTTCCAATGCAGTTTTCAACTTGTTCAGTGGTAATATCATACGAGCTATAATTATATTTTTTACTAGCAATCTTGTCAACTTGACATTTGTATCCTCTTTTAAAGAGTTAATTCTCATACAACAATAAGAAGTCTAGTAATTCCTCCATTTGAAACACTATGTTTGCTGCGGCCCTACCCTTACAATCTACTTGATTCAGTAGCTGAATGTCTTCTCTCGTTATCACACTCAACGGTAGTATACAATGCAGAATGCTTAATAATATGGTCTGATTAATAGCAGGGTGCTTGTCTTGTGAGGACACACAAGTCAATCTTGAGGCAGTGTATCCATTTATTTCTGTTTTTTGGGCCTTCAGAGTGCCCAACGATGTGCGTTTCATAGTGTTTATACACTCACTGTTATTTTGTTCACAATTCAAGCTTTTCAGTGTTTGGATGCCAACATTTGCGACCTTAGTTGGGGAAGTAGGTTGTTCCACATGAAATAATACATCCAAACCATCCAACATCTCAATATCATCCTCCTCCCTGTTTACATTTTCTTCAGTCTGGCTTGTCTTAATTGAATTTGTAAGGGGGTCCTTACACCATTACGCCAATGTTTCCCATTCTGTTCCGCTAGATAGGGTCCGATGACACTATCCTTCATTCTATACTCGCTGTTCTGAATAGACTTCTATGCTTGTTTATTGCATAAAGAATTATTTGGTAATTTATTAGACTCCCCAGCCTTATCCTTATTCTTTCTCTGGGATGTCATTTTAGTAGCAACTAAGTTCTGGGTACCATTTTCGTTTTCGGTTAAATCTACTGTATTAGATTCTGATGTTATAAGGCAGGCTTTACGCCTGTTAGATTTAGTATTCTTACTGGCCTAAGTACCGGTCTTCACCCAGGATGTTCATTCTCCGATTTTTTTTTCATATTCCACCAAATAATATGAACAAATATTGTTGTTTGCCACAAAAGTAAAATGCGATACATGTTAATTTTACTAATTAATTGAACACCAAATTTTCATTTATCTCTGATTTAAATTCTCACATAAATATCATATGTGTATGCTTACTCTGATTATTTGCAGTGTTGTTAGAACAATCAGAGTAAGCAAACAAATATGATATTTATGTGAGAATTTAATTCGGAGGTAAATAAAAATGGGGTGTTCAAGTGAAAATGTAATGCCAAGTTGACCAAGTTGTATTAATTTCGCAATGAAATGAAGAATTTTCCATGCAAAATTCATGACTCCAGACCTCACTGTTCATGAGGAGTTATGTCCCTAAGATCAATGCCACATACAATCCCACAAACAAACATGACTTTGTTTTACATATAGATATATTCAATGAAAAAACTTTGTTAAAGGGACATTAAGTAAGCTAGGTAACCACAACTCGCGCCACCACTGTGCACTGCTAAGCCTAAAACCCAGGACATCAAAGATGACATCAGAAATGTCATTGATGACATCACATACGAAATTAATTTTGTGGTGGCGTGAGTTATGGTTGCTTAGCTTAGCATAACTGACGAATTTCTGAGGTTTTTCAGTTTTACTTGTAACCATAACGTCCCTTTAACAAAGTGTTTTCATTGAATTTCATTGGTTTTTATTAGTGCAATTTAACCATAATGTCCCTTTAACCTTTAACAACATTTTTGCAGTGAATTGTAAAGGTTTTTATTAGTGCATGCTAATTTCTTACAATGTACTAATATCATACTTACACCAATATAGCAATATTTTTGTCCAATTTACAAAGTTCCACCTTGAAACTCTGCCATTCCCCACCTTCTAGCATCATTTTTAACATTTCTATACACTTTGGCAACTTTTTCCACTGCTTTTGCATCCGTTGACGCCGGAAAACACCTAATGTCATTGTGGACTTTGAAAACAGTGTCACGTGACCAGGCACTCGCGTGCGGCATGACGATGTGCTTGCGAATGCATCCTCACTTTGCGATCGAGTCTATGCTTCGCAGACAGTAAAGAACTGCACTTTCTACTGATCTAGCAACCTTCAAGGTCAAAATGTACCCTTGCACAGCTCCTACACTTATTCTCATTCATTATCCAATAACAATCTAGTACAGAGCACATACTTGGAAGAATATTAGCAAAACTGCTTTTATCTTAAAAATGGCATCAGCTATTGTCATCCCTCCTCCACAGGAGCCACCAACACCAGCTGGAGGACGTACACAACAAAAGAAGCACAGTACTTCCAAAGAAAATGGAGAAGACCAAGAAGATGAGGTAGAGGAAGTGCCTACCTCTAGCACCCAGAGAGAATCATGGGTGTGGCAGTTCTTTACCACTGCTGGGAATGTACCAAAGGCTAAAGCTGCCAAAGTGAAATGCAATGAGTGCAACATTGTGCTCAGTCGCGGACTACCTGGACAGTACTCCAATGGGACCACCTTCATGAGCCGCCACACCAAATCCAACCACAGCAATGCTCTCAGAATGGTTGCTCCTTTCTTAGCAAGTAGTAGGTGATCTTCCTCCACCTCATCTTCCTCAACCAATACTGTAACCACACAGCCTTCTTCTGTGGGACACAAAATCCCACCAGCTACCTTGCAAGCGATAAAAGAGGCTGTTGATCCATATCTTTTGAAGACAACAGTTCTCTGTATATACTGCTATACACCACTCTGTAGGGCAGAGCAATTTCAAAGTGCTTTTGAAGCTGTAATCAAGGAGCATGAGAAACACTGCCCCCTACCTTAGATGTAACACATGGGCAATATCTTCCCCTGTCCACCTGCCACTCCATATTAGTGACTGGTACCTCTTCCCTCCCCACCTTACTTTCTGACCTCTCCTGCAAAAAAAAAAAGAAAAAGGTTCTTTTAGGAACCACATTTCACAGTTAAAAATAGAACTAAAATAAATAATCTTATAGACTCTGTCTACTTTACATTTCTCAGTAAAGTAGATAGACTCAGTAAGATTCTCCAACATTTCCATTAGCATTTTGTGTTATGCTAATGCGACTAATGTGGCGTTTATCACCCGTTCCAGAGGCTGGAATGGGGGATAAGGACCCAGCAGCCAAAGTTATCAGCCGAAGTGAAGGGACGGTGGATAACGAGGACTCCGGGCCATTATTCCCCGTTCCAGACCCTGCAACGGGGGAATGAAGGCCATTAGCACCCCGGGTTGCCAAAGCGTCCGACTGTAGGAAGGAAAATCCTTTTACAAAATGGCCATCATGGAAAGGGAAGGCGGGGCTCCATGCGGAGCCACTCTTCCCTTTACATGGTGGCGTGCGGGAGGCAAAAAAAAGGAGCAAATGCGGCAGAGGCACCCACCACTGCCACAATAAGGTAAGTAGAGGGGAGAGCGGTTAGAAAAAATAAATGTAACAGAGGGTGGGGGATATGGCAGGGGGAGAGCCTGCAGTCAGGGGAGTTAGAACAGGGGCTTGTACCAGCGGTTCAAGCCCACAGTCCTAGCCACCTGAGTGGCTGGCTCCCCCGCCCAGGGTGCTAATGGACAATTGTATACCACAGAAAAATATAAAATGACAGAAACAATTTTCTGTCCCAAATACTTTTCTCTAGCATACAATAAGGACCATAATCAATGGGTCTTTATAACTAGCCACGGTCTCCACAGTCCCATTTCCAGGCCACTGATCATTGAAAGATCTGGATAGCACGTGCACACCATCGCACAGGGTAGCCCTTCTACCCTTTTTAATTTAAATCTGTAACTCTCCCTCAATGCCTGCTTTCAAAAAGTCACATCCATCAACCAATCACTTCCAAAAACTGTGCTTATAACCCAATGACCATATTAAGGTTCCACTTAACAATGTTCTACAAATATTTTGCATCTGCATTTCGGATGCCAAGGTGGGATGCCACTGGCTAACTACTGGAGGAGAGGAGTCCCAAGGATGGGATGCATCTTAACCGTAACATCCCTTTAACAAAGTCTTTTAAGTGAACATTTTTCATGGTGTTATATCACTGTATATAAGTTATTAATAATTCCTCTTTTCATATACATGAAAGAACTATAAACCTCCTTTAAGAAACATATTTTTTGCTACACATATTTATGTCTGTCGTCATCAGCAGTGCATGCCCGGGATATAATTAATTGTTCATTTGCCTACAGCATAATGCTCTACTATGACCCCAGCCAAACCAACCCTATTATTCACTGCTCCTACCCTGCATACTAGCTCAGTGACCACTACACCCTAATAATGTAACCAATGGCCAGTGCTCATGGCTTGCAGTCAAGGGCAGTCTCCAAATCCATGGGGCATGGGCTTCGGCCATGCTGCATTCCCCAATAAGCAAATCAGAGTACACATTTGCATTTCATGAGTGCCAGGCCCACTACCCAGACACCAAATGTATATCACTCATTTTTCTACTTACATTCTTACACTTTGGAAAAATAAAACACAAGACATATTTCCAAAAACATGCCTTTAGGTCCTAGCTAATACTCTTCATGCAGGATTGTTGTAATCTAGTCCACCAAAGACTGTAAAGGCAAGCAGAATATATTTTCCCATTCCAACCTACCGCTTTGCCCATGCCGCATGCTCCAATAAGCAAATTACAGTACGCATTTCTCCCTGCTGACACTGACATCCTCTTAATCATTGACGCACCTGACCTATGGACTCGTTACATGGTCTGCTTTCTCTCTCCTATCGCCTCTTCTGCCGTTAATGGTGGCACTTGCTGGGAGGTCCTCATTGACCTCTTCGCCATTTCCAGAGTCATCATTAATGTCTATTTCAATGGAATCATCATGGTTCAGGGTCCTCAAACCAACCTTCTTCTCTTTGACAGGCTCCTCCCTCGCCTCTCTAACCTCAACTTTCCCTCCGGCCAGGCCCCCTTGTCCACTGTGCCTTCCTTCCCCTCTGGCCAGGCTCCTTGCCCTCTGCGCCTTCCTCCTCCTCTATACAGGTACCCTCACCATGCCGTACTGTCCCGCCCCCCTTATCGGCCTTGGCTCCTTCGACATCCTCCACTTTCCCTCTGGCCCTCTCGCCACCCTTGGGTGGGACCATTGTCGCCTGTGCCCCCCCCCGAGGAAGACCCTCAAACATGGCAAACTGCTCCACATTGCCACTTTAAACACTCGCTCTGCCATCAAACATTTGTCTGACTCTGCAACTTCCTCAAACTCATGGATCTTGATGTGCTCGCCATCAGAGACTTGGTTCAAGGTGTGCTCTGTCACAAGCTTTGACACACTCCTCCCTGAGGGCTACACAATCCTCTCTGTGCCTAGGCCTAAGAAAACAGGTGGGGGAGTGGTGCTTATCTTCCCAGAATGGATACCTGTGTCCATCATCCCTACTCAGGCCCACTCCTCCTTCGAGTGCGTAGTTTGCAGACTCTCACTCTCTCCTAAATCTTCTTTCACTATGGCCACCTTCTATCGGCCACCAGGACAGTCCACTCTTTTCCTCTTCAAATGGACTGACCTGACCTCCTCTCTACTCTCCTTCTCTTCTCTACTCCCAGGGACGTCATTTAGGGGTCGCCAGAGGTTGCAAGTGCGACATCTGAGGTCTCCCTTGCGACCTCTGTGGTCTCCCTTGCGACCTCTATAAAAAAACATGGTTTTTTTTTTTTGTAATGCAAGCTTCTGGGCTGTGGCCAGCACCATATGGCTCTTTACTTCTGGAGTGGCTGGCTTTATTTTTCAGGCCCCTTAAGCAAAAGAAGAAAAATAAGAACAGGAGTGCCACAAGTCTAACACTTTCAGCACTGACCCTAAATAAGAAATAATAGGAATACCAAATTATGTGCCTTTCTGGAATTCTATACAATAATTGCCAGACTCATTAAAGGTTTATTTCAGGCACACTTAAGGGGGTGAGTCACTGTTCTTAAATGCCTCAACTCAGCCTTTAATCCTTCTGAGGTAGATAAATGTGTACCAACACAGGTTGGGTGATATTGGCTGTATATATTTCTATATAAAGCGCTTAAGCGTAAGTACTATGGTAATATTAATTTAGCATTTATATACTGCCTGAGTGCTGCTTATTATTTACCCACGGTGTGTGGTGCTCATTTATCAACCTCAGAAGGATGAAAGGCTGAGTTTGGCCCTCAGGGATGCGAACCTGCGTCAGCAGGCTCTGCACGGATTCCAAAGCTAGAGCTCTACTCCCTGTGCTATTTGACCAGCTATATAATAGTACATCATTATCATTTAGTCATGGACGTCTGCTTGCATTCACAGTAATTTGGTAATATGGGCCTATACACACTGATCTTAACGATACTTATGGCGATCCATTCTTGTATGAAATGTACAACACATTATAGTGATATCGTAACTATATTTTTCGTACTGTACAATGCAATGCAATACCACTTCCTGTTTTGTCAACGGGTGAAAGGTTGTGTTCCATCGCTACCTGCAATATCACTTCGGGGCGGGGCCAAATGACATCACTTCCTGTGATGTCATATGAGGGTCAAGGGTCGTGTGATGTCACTTCCGCTACCCCAGGCATTTTGGTGAAATGACGTCCCTCTCTACTCCTCCTGATGGGTGATCTCAACATCTGTACTCTCCTGACTCCTCAGGACCTTTCCGCAACCTACGCGTCTCTCTCTCCCTATCTATCCAACCCTATGGCTTCAGGCACACATTGGTGGAAATCAATGACCTGTACCAACTACCTCGACTTCTGGTGACCTTATGCCAAGTGGGCGTTGGCTGATTGATACCTCAGTTAGTTCTCTGTGGTAGCCATTAAAGCTCTCAAATAATGCAGGGCGCCACGGGCTAACGGGTTAGCAAATGAGATCTTTAAAAGGGATCCTGTTGTGTGGGCTCCCTATTTGAAAGCATTTTTTGATGGAGCGTGTTACAAACAAATAATCCCGTCCACTTGGGGCAGTCTGTGCTTGTTCCTGTTCATACGAAGCGTGACACAAGCAAGCCAAAAGATGACACGCTCTTGTCCATGTTGGACGTGACGGGCAAGCTGTTTTCGGGCCTGGTATTGAAGGAACTCCAGGAATGGGTTGAATCCAAAAACATCCTGCATGACCTACAGACGGGCTTTCGGCCAGGCTCATTCACTGTACACAACATCTGCATGCTTGATCGACTGATTCGAGAGGCTTCTACGAGGGATGCCCCGGTACTTTATATGGCGTTCATTGATTTCCAATTGGCCTTCGACTCAGTAAACAGAGATACACTCTGGGAAAAGCTGAGGCTACTGGGTTGTCCATGCTTCCTGCTGATGTTGATTAGGAAGTTGCATGATGACACAAGTGCTACAGTGCGCCTTGATAACAATGGGGGAGTGACTGTGCCAGTGGTACTCAGCAGGGGAGTCAGGCAAGGGTACATCCTGGCTCCTCTGCTGTTTAAGCTGTACGCGTCTGACCTGCTGAAAAGAATGTTGGAGAGCTCTAAATGTCCATCTGGGATAGGAGGGACTAAGATCGCTGGTATGTTATATGCAGACGATCTTGTAATCTTCGTTCACACCCTTTCTGGATGTTGAGCCATGTTGGAGGATCTGGCAGAGCATATGCCAGGGAGAATGACCTAGTGTTAAACATTACCAAGTCAAACATACTGCTTGAAAGAAAATGAATAGAGTGAAACTTGCTACTAACATGGGTGATATTGAATATGTCAAACAATATACTTATCTCAGACTGGCTATGAGTGCAGAGAATAGCTATCCTCATATTGTTTCCATCAAAAAGAGGAAGGCTGTGTTGTTGACTCACCTGTTCAGCCGTTTCGCAAATCAGACACCAGGGTTTTCCCTGGAAAGAGTATTAACACTCTATAAACAATGTTTCTGGCCGGCAATTTATATGGCCCTGAGGCACTAAGAATGAAAGACCTTAGCTGGTTAAACAAGATAGAGGGTGTGTTTTTGAGGACGTTCTTGAAACTTAGACTCTGAGTCCCGGTGGAAATCCTGCAACTGGAGTTGGGTTTAATATCATTAGCTCCTCAGGTCGCAAGGAAAAGAGTTGAGTTATATCTTAAGGCCAAGTTGGCGCCATGCTGCCCTATCCTGCAAATCCTAGGTGCCAACTGTGGGAGAAGTAAGCAGGTCAAGAGGGTAATGAACACCTTCACAGCCACCAACTGGAACCCACATTGGGGTAGCAGGGGGTGGTGGGGTATTCAGCCTTGAAAGCTGAATTCAAAACCAAATGTGAGCTTGCTGATTGGAACAGAAACCACAAACACATCTCAACATTAAAAAGCCTAAAATGCACAGCTGAGATTTCACATAGGTACAAAAAAAACAGCTGTACATCACACTGAGTCCTAGGCCTGAAGTGCGTAGATTGATGTTATGTTTGCGTATTAACCAGTTGCCCATTATGTCCGTACTGGGCACTCAAATTAATCTTCTTGTGGACCAACAAGCGTGCCGCATATGCAGGTGTAGTGAATCTATGGAAACATCTAAACATCTATTTACTGAGTGTCCTACTCTGAGCACGGTGTATATGTGCACCTATGAGAAACTGGTCCACGATTACGATTCTATTAAATCAAATGAGTTTTGGACGCATTGTCTAAACTCCCCCACACACTCGATCCATTTTGCACTGTTTAGGATCTGGAATGTGGTCGCTAGGCGCCTTGCCATCGCGGTTAACTCATTTTGATGTTTAGGACCTCTACTGCAGAGACTTATATCAAAAGTCACCTGTGTTTGCCTTGACGTTACAAGTGATGTTATTTAAGTTGGTAGTTAGTGTAATTGTGTACATGAATTTAATGTTATGTATCCCCATTGTAGGGTATTAACGTATATGTATATCTTTTGAGTATGTCTATATGAAGATTGATTTGATTTGACTTGTCAAATACTGTTTCATAGGCGTAGGTCAGTCATCTAATTGTGTTACACTACAGAGTATGCAATGTTATTTTTGTCATAATTTCAGAACATTTGTTTTAGTGTTATTAGTGAATGTAAAAAGACATTTGACTAAATTACAATAAATAAATAATTTCTTTCATGGGATACACCAGGTCATACCCATCTTTTCAATAACTTCAATGATTGTCTTGTCCTTTGTGGCCCCAAAATAGTATGACTTCAAGAAACCTTTTGATTGGAGAGGCCACTGATGGATGGGTTCTCACTTTTTCATGCTCCTACTCTTAAATGCCCTAAGGGTCATCCTTACTGAGGATTAAGCACCACTTTATATTCTAATTTAAATGTTGATTATCTTTAATTGAATTTGCTGTCCAAAGACATTTTATTAGTAAAATTATCGTGGATTTATATAGCAACTTTTGACTGTTTTTTATTGATTGCCCATTGGAATCCTTACAGAACTTTGCAACACTCTCTATTTAGAGGTCTGGGGATTATCCTTGCTGATTGGTATGAGAAATATCCTCTGCTGATTCTGATTTCAGGTGACATCAATGTAATTACATTGATACAGTGTTAGCTGATATACACTCTATGTAGGATGACTCAACCAACCCCATTATCAGAGGAATGAGCTGGAGTGGGAGAGCCAAGTTGTAAAAGAAGAAGATGAATTATCCATTTCTAATACTCCAAAACAACACCAGCAAAAATGAAGAAAGTCCTGTACCCTCTATCTTATAATTCCAGTTATAAAAACCTTCCCATTTACCTTACAGACAATATAGCTTATATTCCCTTTGTCAATTAACCAAAATATTAATAAATGTCACACTCCTTCATCAAATTACTTAGCATTTACTATGCGCTTTTTGTTATTGATGGAATATAAAACCTCTGCCTGTGGTACTTGACAGGACAAAAAGGATTAGAACCCACACTACCCCTCCTTTAGGCATATGGTGTGGGCTATTCAAAAACGAGTGATTCTTGACAATCAGAACGTGTCTAGTATCTGTTACTACACATAAACTAATTACTTTTTTCTTACTATTGTCAAGACGCATGGCCTTTTGTCTTCTTTTCGGTTAACAATTGTAACCTCATTTTTATGTATGTTTTTTAACATGATGCTTCAATTAAACTTTGTTTTATACAGATAAACCCTAAATGTGATCCTCTATAGCTAGTCTAAAGCAATCACTAGTTTTTTAATAGGTTCCCCCCCATACGCCTAAAGGAGGGGTAGTCTGGGTTCTAATCCTTTTTTGTCCTGATACTTATCTTTGCCTTCTAGAACCAGGCCCACCTTTAACAAAAAAGAAGGCTACCGCCCTTTACTTTTTCCTGTGGTACTCGACATCCAATTGGCTAATGTTGTGATACCATCCTTCGTGAAGGAGCACCCCTAGTTGCATATAATTCATTTTTAACTGCCTTTTACAACAGTGCAAGACAAACTGGCACCTGGACTACTGATTAGGCGCGGCTTCTGCACAGCTTCAAGGCCTCAGTGAGAAGAAAAAACAATGTATTTCTGCACAGTTCTACATTCCTGTCTGCATTAGCATTTCAGAGTTCAAGCTGTGGCCTCGCACCGTGTGTGGATCTTAAGCATAGAATATATTTGTAAAGCGTTACAGAAAAAAAAATGGCTTGCATTTTACAAAATGGACTCTCTATGGTCACATTCAGGTTTCTTAGTTTGCAATGTTTGTCACATGATGCGATTCGCTTCTGGCCAACATATTATTCATATCGCTCGGCTATGTGATTACTTTTTTGGTATAACAAACCCTCCTTTTGGCCTTAAGCCAATAGCATCATCTAAACATTGCGTCCTCATCAGGCCAGGTGCCACTTTCTGAACAACCCAGGTCACTATCATCATCATCAGAAATATTGATTGCCATAAATTCTTTAATTATTTAATTTTCGTGTTTCGCTCCATCATTTATCATACGGGGAGAAGGTTTCAGAAACGTTGTACTAATTGTCTGTACACATTCATTTGTAATTTGGGAGCAAATGGCTGGCAGGCATTGTATGCAACAACAGCAGAATATGAGGATCCCAAATATCATAACCAGGATTTCAATTAGTTTCCATCCCCAGGATCGTAACAGTTCCCAGAACCATGAACTTATAATTAGATTCCAGCCACCTGTGGGGACATGAATTTCAGAGCTGAGGACATGTAATTTCTTAATTGCTTCAAATATTGTAGGGGAGGAGTCACTTACCAATACACAGCACGCTGATCCCACTAATTTGCATACACCTCCACGATCTGCCAAAATAATATCAAGAACCATTCTATTATGAAGTGCAACTAGCCTAATTGCTTTTTGTTCCAGTGTCATATTGTAAAGTATATCAGTGGTTCCATGTATTGTTTTCTCCAACACCCTGGACAGTTTTCTTATATTCCATGAGTTTATTGCTTGTCCCCAAAAAGGTATAAACGATTTTGCTATGTCCCCAACAATTTGCCCAGCAGTATCATCTCGTTGTGGCCGAGATATATATATTTTTGCTATTTCAGAAGTTTTGGCAAGGAATACACCAAGTAAAAGTATCCCTAAATAACAGGTACCTTCCCAGTTTCTAGGTTACCATGGATAAGCCTGATCTCCATACACAAAATAGACAGAACCGCCTATATATAATGGTTTCTCTTCTTGTTCAAGTACAGCAGTATTCATACATCTAGTAAATGTTCCTACTGGGTACGAACCCTTTTTTCGTAAGCAAAATGGGACAGAATGTGGACTATGATTAATAGTATACGAGGGAGGCATGGCATCTTTGTTTCCAACCAGAGCCATTTTGAAAGTGATTAGGGACTGGTAAGGCCTAGAGAGCCTATCTACGGGACTGGTCATTGCAGTGTTAATTTTGCTCCTATTTGTAAACACGGAACAACCTAGTGGTGCTAATACCAATCTTTCAAATTCATTTATGTTTGTTCCATCAAAGTTTCCAGTGACACTATCATTCCATTTTCCAAAAAATAACACTCTTAATGATGCATAAAAGGCAGGGTTAAGCGGTAAAGGATGTATATACCAACCCATTCCTCTTTCCCCGTGGTGGGGTAAATGTGAACAAACCCAGCAATTGGATCTATTCAAAATAGAATCGGTCATATTCATAATCAGTAGTAAATTGTTATTATCATAACCTTTTCTGTGTTTCACCTCTCGTGACGAAAGAGTATAAGAGAGCACATGGGCTGGGGTACTCATAGTGGGAGCATTGATAGTTGGCAATAGAGTGTTTAAGGGATGCATAGTTCCAAGTACCAAACCATTGGGATCAATGTAATTACAATGCAAATAGGTATGATAATCAAGAGCAGGTTAGTCTTTGTAGACCAAGTCTTTCTTGGGGCAGACTTAATGTCAATGTGTATACGTCTATCAATGGCAGCATTAGTGCAGGCGGCAGCGGGAGCGAATACAGGCATAGTCTATGAAGCTTATTTCAGGAAATGTTTCTCAGCATCCATCGGAAAAGTTCTCCACGGCAACACACGTTAGCAGAAAAGTTAAAACGAATTCAGTTCAGCCTGCTTAAGATGGCAGCAAGCCGATGTTTTACCTCAACAGCTCCAAAAAGGCAGGAGCAAGTATCAATTTTATAGTGTCGGTACCATTTGCCCCGGCTTGTCCACGCAAGGTTGCAAAGGCCTTCACTTTCAATGATAGCACGAGGAAACCACGTGTCAGAGCTCTCATCCGATGCAGCTCATACACTCCCTTTCGCTAGGCCTTCGTTCCCAGCTCTGTCCATGAGCTAGAAACAAAGGTGAAACAAAAGCTGATTACTTCTGATTTCGTGAACGTAGATTGTACCTTACAGCTCCAGATACAGTATGATCTATGAACAAATCACGGTCATCACCAGATGCAGAATCATTGTCAATTCGTGATGCAATTCGTGATGATGAGGCAGCAGTCAAACAATGTTGAGGTAACACTGATCTTTCAATTTTCGTTGCAATCTCTCCAGGCCCCTTCTCGGGCTCAGGAAGGAAATCTTGCTGAAATTCGGCTGCGATGTCTTTGTGATCAATCACGGCTGTCTTACTTTCGACGTCAGGATTATCCATCTCTTTCTCATGTGGCAAAGGAAATGGGATTCTTTTTGTGTGTTGCGTGGATCCAGTGCTTTCGACCATTCACTCGGATTGCAGTTTGCGTGGCCAGTAACACCTGGTAAGGCCCCTTCCAGCGTGGTGCAAGTGAAGATTTTCTTTCAAAGTATTCAACCAGAGTCCAGTCTTCTGGCTGCAGACAATGTCCTGAGCCTGTATATCTGACAGGAAGAGCCTCCTGCACCTGCTGATGAATCAAACATATGTTTTGAGTCAACTGTTTACAATAGTCAATAAGCAATGGATATTCAACATGCTTCAGTCTCTTTGGATGTGGCACATTCCAGACATTGGCTGGTCTCCCCATTATTATCTTGTATGGGGAGAGGCCAGTCCTTGCCTGCAAAGTTGTGCGCATGCACAGTAAAGCTAGTGGTCATGCATTGGGCCATTTCAAATTGCTTTCGGCGCAGATTTTGGCCAGTTTATTTTTTAAGATACCGTTTTGGCGTTCTACCAAACCGGCACTCATCAGGTGTCTAGCTAAATGGAATCGCTTATCAATTTGGAGGCCTGCACAAATTTGTAATATCACGGCCGCTATAAAATGCGGACCATTATCTGACCATATGACACAGGGTAGTCCGAATCTGGGGAAGTATTCCTTCAACATGGATTTTGCAGTGGACATGGCTGAACAATCTTTCAGGGGATAGGCCTCCACCCATTTGCTAAATGCACTGACCACTACGAGGACATATTTATAATTCTGACATCTTTCGATTTCTATGAAGTCAAAATGGATTACCTCAAATGGCAGAGAGGGAGGACCAAAACTTCCTACTGGTATCACTGTTCCTTTCCCAATGTTATGTTGTAAACAAGTCATGCAATTCTGAACCAATCTTTCAGCAGTTTTCCTACTGTTGGTATTTTACCATACAGAATCAAGGTTCTGAGACATTTTTTAGGCACATATGTATGTTGGACTATGAGCCATGGTTACCATTGCAACAACATAGGTATTTGGCAACATCCATCTGTTATTTTCTTTGTCCACCCAACAACCCTCGGAATCTAATTCTGCTGGACCCTCGGACCATTGTTTTATTTGATCTGGAGTGGCTTCTGCTTGTATCTCTTTAACTGTTTCAATTCCATCCTATATCATGCAGGACACTCCTTCTGTTGTTTCGACATACATTTTTGTGTGCAAATCAATGGCAGTTTGTTTCACGATTCGGTCTGCAAATGCGTTTCCCTTTCCAACATTACACATTATTTTTTTATGTGTGTCACATTTCATTATTGCTAATCGCTTGGGAAGTGCAAGTACTGACAATAGTCTCACTATCAAAGTGCCATGTTGAATCTATGTTTACACTAAGGTTTGCAGAAATTTCACATGCTCAGGATAACGCTATTATTTGCACAGCTTGTGGTGAGTTATATGGGATTCGTTTGCTCTCTACAATAGTTTTCAGTTTAGTAATGGCATAAGCGGCAGTTGATGTACCATTCAATATTAAAACAAGAGCCGTCACAAAACAGTTCTCCATCTGGCTCTTTCTGGGGAGTATCAGTTAAATCAATTCTTCCTTTTGTCACTTGCTCAGTAATCATTAATCAATCATGTGAGAATTGTTTCTCACCCCCATTTTCACTGGGAGGGGGCATTAACTCGGCTGGATTTAAAGCGCAACATCTCTTAATTTGAATATGCAGTGCAAATAGGATAATTTCATACCTTGTTAGTCTGGTGAAATGTTGTGTCTCCGTTCTATTTATAAGAACGTCTACTGAATGGGGCACCATCACGGTTAAAGAGTGACCTAAACCCATTCCCTCAGTTTGTTTTACTGACGCGGCAGCTGCAGCAACAGCTCGCAAGCAGCATGGCAAAGCACACGCAACAGGATCCAATGTGGAAGAGAAATAACCGCATGGTCTATTTCTGCCCTGTGCTCCTGAGTCAAAACAGCCAAAGCACATCCATCATTTTCATGCACAAATAACATAAAACCCTTCTCATAATTTGGCGTGGCCAAAACCGGAGCTGAGAATAATGCAGCTCTGAGCAGGTCAAATGCTTCTTGACACTCCATGTTCCATGGCAAAGGTAAGGTAACATCCTTCCTGGTCAATGCCACTATTGGTTTCACAATCATCGAGAAACTAGCAATTCACTGCCTACAATATGAAGCCATGCCAATTAAAGCCCTGACTTCCTTCTGCGTGTTTGGAATAGGCATATCAGAGATGCTTTCTATTCGTTCTGGTGTCAATCTTCTTCCCTCCTTCGACAGGAGGTAGCCCAAATAGGCCACTTCCTGTCGACAATACTGGAATTTCTTCAATGATGCCTTGTGACTGTGTACGACTAAATGTGTCAACAATGTGACAGTGCTCTCTTTACAAATGTCTTCCGAGTCTGCTGCTATAAACAGGTCATCAATGAACTGTAACAATACACACCCTGATGGTAATTCAAGCATATCTAGTTGTTCTTTCAATACTCTACTGTAAATACTAGAACTTTCAGTATAGCCTTGTGGAATACGCGTGAATGTAAATGAGCGTCCTCCCAATTTAAAAGTAAACAAATATCTACTCTCTGGATGTACGCAAATACTAAAAAATGCATTCTTTAAATCAATCACACTAAAATACAATGCAGAGGCTAGATTCATAGTCAAAATTGTTGTTACATCGGGGGCTAACAGAAATTGGGGATCAACTACTTTGTTAACCGCACGTAAATCAATTATAAAACGATAAGGGATATCATTACCTCTTTTCTTGTAAACTGGAAGAATCTGGCTATTGCAAATACTACCAGAAGTTTCTTCAATTACATTTCTAGCAATTAAATCTGATACAATGCATTTCAACGCTCTTTCACCCTCACTCAAAATTTTGTATTGCGGAATACGCAGTAATGTAATTCCTTCTTTCAAAAATGTTTTACTGGTTCTACTTTCAAACATCCAACATCATTATTGTTTACTGCCCATATGCAGGCCGGTACTCTTCTCAATTCAGTCTGTAATGGCATGGATACAAATTGCGATACAGGAGTTTGTTGCGCCGAAATTGTTAAATACACTCCATCAGGAGAACAATAAAGGACCGCATTCAATTTCTTCAACAAATTTAATTCCAAAAAATGTTCACCACAATTTGTCGTCACAAGAAATGGGCAAGATTCAGTAAACGGACCTAGTGAGATTGGCACTGGTTATGAAACTGGACTAATTACTGACGTACCTGAGAACCCTACTGAGACATTTTTATGCCCTGACAGTGGTATATATGGAATGCGCTGATGGTCAATCGAACATTTTTGTGCACCTGTGTCCACTAGAAAAATATGCCCCCTATTCCCAACCTTCATTTCTACATAGGGCCCTGTCTGGTCAACGGGAATAGGCACTGGTTCCAACTCCTGTTTCAGGCTGTCCTAGGAGAACAGTGCATCGTCAGATGTAAAGTCGCCAGATTAATATGCATTGGATGGATTATCAAAAACATTTCCACCATTCATGGTGTTTCGCTGTTGATTCTGATTAACCTGATTATCCTGAAATTGTGGCTTCATTTGATTTCTATTCTGACCTGCTATTCCTGGACAATCTCTAAATGGACTTCTTGAAATAGTCCCATTTCTATTCTGTATGTGCGAGCACTGTGCTCGCCAGTAGCCTTCTTGTCTACAATAGGCACATTGATTTATACCTATAGGACCCCCTTGCATGTTGGATGTTAATGCGAATTGAACTCTAGACGGTGCGTTCCCGACACCTCTATTATTGTTCGCTACCTGTTGCAGTAAAACTCTGGTTTTCAAATCTCCTTTTTCCCTTATTCCCTTATCCTTTTCTGAATTTACTCAGTTTTCATAATATTGGGCCATATGTAATACTTCACTTTGTGATTTCACTTGCCATGCACTTTCAGATGTCATTATTAATGTCTGAATTTTCGGTAATAACCCTCGCACAAACTTATCAACAAACAATCTCTTCCCAGGTTTGGTACTTAGATCTTGACCACTAAAATCTGCAAATACCTCTTCAAACCGATTGAAATAATCCGTCGCCCCTTCCGAATTTCCTTGTAAGCAAGCAGTCAATTTATCCTAAACTATTCTTTTCTCAGGCAATAATGTTTTCAATTTCTCTACTATTTGCGAGGGCAAAGCCAAAATTACTTGCAGTGGCTTCTCCCCAGCCTTTCTCTCACTATCAATTCTAGTAAAAATCTCCCATGTATCGCCTAACATCGGCGTATCATTTATACTTATAAACTGCTTCCATATATCCACAGGAAGAATCACAGGGAACAATAAATCAATGTCACTTAGTGTAAAAACAGATGAATCTAGAACAGATTCAATTTCCTTTTTGCTAATGTCAGGGACCGTCTGATTTATAGTATTCACTTCTTGCATAGAAAAGGGAACATGTACAAACTGTGCGATGTAATGAGCATCTATTGTTCACGCTGGAATCGCTCCATCGGCAGCAACCTCTACTTTTGGGACAAATGTGGGAGGCACCTCCCTCATGGGTAATTGCAAAGTAAGGGATTCTACATCTGTTCGTCTATTAAGCAACAAAGCCAGATCAAGAGAAAAAGCAGTTGTTCCAGTATCAGGTGAAAATGCTCTTTTATAAATCATCATTAAATCAGCAGGGCAACACATCTTTTTCTTTATACATTCATCCTGTAAATACTCCAACATAACTTGTAACACCTTTCTCTGAATTTCTGGAGTATACTGACTAAACATATCATGTACTGCAATCGGGAAAATGGCAGCATCCGGAATCCATCTGAGCGCATCTCGCGTACAAATTCGCATCTCTTCACTAACAGGTTTCAAGGGCGGCAGAATCCGTTTCTGAACGTACGACATATGCGGTTTATCTTTCCTCATTATTTCTTTATGCAATCGATCAAGTTCTCGCTTAAACACAAATATTCACCCTACATGTTCTCGTATTTTCGCCGCATTATCTCGCAAATTGGAAAGGGCAACCAAATCACGCAACTATTGTGGTACCGCTGTATTAGTGAAATCACTCCATACTTTAACGAGATAATGCCCCATACATTCTAACTATACCTGTTGTTCAGCAAGGCCTCTATGATCAGATATGGAACTTTGCTCAGCCACTTCATCGCCAACATCAATATACATTTCAGCCCACTCCTTCAGTTCGTCTTTCCTTCCCTTGCTAATCATATTACGAGTCAGTCTAATACTTCCTCTTTCAGGCCCCATTGATGCAGAACTGCCAGCTGAAGCGTATAACTCATGCTCCGAAGGAGGTGGAGGAAATGATGTCACAGACACAGGGTGAATGGTTACTGGAGGTGCGGATGGGATCGTGGGAATAGGAGGTACATAAGGAGGCAGTGCAACTGGGTCAGCGCTTGGATGTTCACTTCTTCGCTCATTTAATATCTTATTTATCAGTTCATCTGATATATGCAAATCTATTGAAGGATTCATTTTCTGTATGTCTAATTGGAGAGCCCTATCCATGTTCCTAATGGCTTCTGCCTGCTTCTGCTGATAATGCTCTAGAGCTTTCTCTGTGTTTGTTTTATGTCTACGTGCGTGTTTCTCTCTACTTTTCAAGCATAGATTAGCTTCCTTTCTCCAGTCTCTTACAACGTCGAATGCTGCGGGTCTGGCCTTTTTTCGTAGCAAGACTGGTTCTAAATGTTCTCTACGTGCTAATTCAAAGCTCCCATTATTAGGCCACTGAAGGTCTGATACAAGTCTGGTCTGCCTATGCCAAACCGCATTGAACACTATAGCCCCTATTCCGTATTTTATGTACATATCGTGTGCCGGCGACCCTTCGGGTGGCGTGGCCTGTCCAGTTTCCAATGATTGTCTACTGCAGTGAAAAAATCTCACTAAACAGGAAGACAATTTCCCAGGCATGGTTAACTCTTACCCTTTTCTTACCCTGAGCGTATGTACTTGCAAGTGCAACTCTCGACCAATATCAGGATGTTTAAGAGTCAGGGCACGACTCACCTGATCAACCAATTCGTTACTCAGGACGCAATTCGCCCATATACAGACGCAACCAAGAATCGTCACGACCACGTGTTTGGCACAATTTGCCTCATTTCCAGGACCCTCGCCTCAATGCTCTCTGGTCGCTGCTTGTCAATCAGGGATCGGCTGTGTACAGATCTGCAGAGGAGTCTATAATCACTTCTGCATGGGCGCCCCGAACGCCTTCTGATCCCAGTCCGACAGCTTCGTCCTCGACTCGTTCTTGCCTTCAACATATGCGATGGAGCATTAATGGGAGGGTCCCTATTCAGGCGACATCTTTGTTATCCCATATATGGAAATAAGGCACAATAACCATATACTCAATGACACGTCAGTCGTGAGGTTCAATTTCCAAACAAGGGGAAGATTTGTGCTATGGAGGGAGTTGTTTCCAGTCACCTGCTAGCAAAATCAAGTGAGAAAAATACAAGTACCAGAATCCTCAGAGCTAATTAACTTGTCACACCTGAAACAGAAATGCAGACCCGCCTGAAAAAACTAAGAAACTCAGCCTCCCTGAAGATTGATTAAGTCATGAAAACGTGCGTTAGGAGGAGAAGCTAAAGACTGGTAACAGAGCGCCTGCCTTCACATCTTTAAACAATTTCCAAACAAGTCTGGCTTTATTCAAAGTGTCTCAGTCGGGCCGACTGGGTCTCAACGCCTCACGACGTGTGTTCCCAGACACCGTGAGATGAGAGAGAGCGAACAGCACTCAAGCAGTCATATATATATACATCATACATCAACCTTTGCTAATGCTATTCGAACCGCCCTCATACATGCCATATAGGCTAGGGTTCAGAAATTGACAGTTATGACACGTCTTCATTCAGTCTAAAGATTAGTTATTCTAGCAAAGGCTGCAGAGACAGTTTTCTGTTATGAGGAACATGGAGCACTGGCTCAGGGAGGATATCTTGTTATTAACAGGGAGACATTCCATACTATGTTATCTGTTTGCTGTGGCTCATGAGCTAAGGGTCAGACAGTTCTGAGGCAGAAAATACCATCCTTCGTGAAGGAGCACCGCTAGTTGCATATAATTCATGTTTAACTGCCTTTTACAACAGTGCTTGCAAGACTAACTGGCACCTGGACTACTGATTAGGCGCGGCTTCTGCACAGCTTCAAGGCCTCAGTGAGAAGAGAAAACAATGTATTTCTGCACAGTTCTACATTCCTGTCTGCGTTAGCATTTCAGAGTTCAAGCTGTGGCCTTGCACCGTGTGTGGATCTAAAGCATAGAATATATTTGTAAAGCATTACAGAAAAGAAAATGGCTGGCATTTTACAAAATGGACTCCCTATGGTCACATTCCGATTTCTTAGCTTGCAATGTTTGTCACATGATGCGATTCGCTTCTGGCCAACATATTATTCATATCGTTCGGATATGTGATTACTTTTTCGGTATAACATTGTAAGTGCTTGGAAACAATTTTGTACTGTAATCTCCTTCCTGTTACCAGAGAATGCCCATCCAGGATTTGTGTAATTTTCTTCATATTACCACAAAACTACATAACTAGCATATCGAATGATATAATTTACCTATGGAATATCAGAGTGTCTGGCATGATTATGTTTATTTATATTTATATACATACATAAATACAGGGGGAACAATGCTGTTTTGATTACAAAAAATTGTACAATAGATAAGCCTTGACGGAAAGCAGTGAGCTTCTTACAATAGGGTGAGTTTGCGGGACTTTCTGGCCAGGTTGTGGAGGCAAGTTAATGGAACAGTCACTGGTGACAATACATAAATTGACATTCATAGATTAGTGACAACCAACATTGGGCTTCTTAAGTGGAGGTAGGCGGTAACGCCAACTGTGCTTGGGATGTGACCATGATGGGTGAAGTGCTAGAGTGGAGGCAGGTTAGAGGTGAGGGGAAAATATTAGCTAGCAGGCAGATGAGAGGTATGTTAAGAGGGTAACTCAGAGGTGAGGAGGTAGGCCTTTAGATTGGTTTTGATCAAATCTGTGTGAACTGTTTTTCGGATGTCCAGGGGAAGAGAATGCATGCAAGTGGAGCAAGAAGGGAGAACGAGAGGAAGCGAGAGGTAGCACAGGGAAGGCGAGGAGCCGCAAGGGTAGTCGAGGAGGCAGAGCAGAGATTTTGAGAAGACTTGTAGAGTTGTATAGAGAAGGATAGATACAGTGGTGCCTAACCGTCGATAGATTTGTGAACCAGGAGAAGACATGTAAATCTGACCCTGTTTTGCATGGTTAGCCATCCAACCTGGTGACAGTACGAGGAAGTAGTTGTGAAGTGAGAGAGTTGAAAGAGTCCTGGTGTTAATATTCTTGTCGAGAGAACAGAAAGCTTAGTTGGGGGGTCTAAAGAGGATGCTGGCACAGTATTCCAGTTTAGAGAAGACAACAGTGATTAAGAAATGCTAGGTGGTGTTGAAAGGAAGGAGGTGCCTGATTTTCTTAATATTTAGGAGGCTGAGGCAAGCAGCTGTTCCAGTTTTGGAGATGAAAGTACAGAAGGTGTGAGAAGGGTTGTGATGCTGGAAATACTTTGGAGGGACAGGACCCCCTTGTCCTTGCCCCACTTCTTCTCTGTGTGTTTTTTCTGTCTGTCTTCTGCACATGAGTCCAGTTTGGACCCCTGGCAGTGCAGCTATTCATTTGTATTACTGGTGAACATGACCCAGGGGATACCCTTATGGTACCAATGGATAGGGGTCCACCTTGGTACCCCTAGTGTGTGTTTGTTGGACACTTGTGTGTTGCCCACATAGCAGGGTATGGCCTGGTGGCAACTACATGCTGATGTTGCAGTGGCTCTGGGTCTCCCCCATTTTGAGACACCCAGGTCCTGCGATAGAAATCAATGGATTCCAGAACAAAGGCAAGATGGCCTCTGTGGGTGGGACCTGTATAAATGCAGAGAGGAGTCAAATCACATTCTTTGTTGTGGGTGCCTGGTTGGTTGTGTGTCACAATGCCTGTGGTCCTCTTTCACTCTCCCTACACCTGTCCTGTTATGAAACCTCTGCTTCCCCTACTTTCAATATCATTTTCAACACTTTCCCCTTTCACGTTCCCACTGGATTATCCTAGGAATCTCTCGTGTTGAACAACAAAACATATTGGCTTTCATTTCTGAAATGCCTCAGCGCTGCAATCCACCATTGGAGATATATAAACGTTTCTTTGGAGTGAGGCCACCCTGTTCGCCATCACATTTTTTAAAAACTACCAGATGGATTTACACCAAATCAAAAACGAAATATCTGCAACATTTGTGCATAATTTGTTTCTTATGTGAAACATTTTAGCAAATGTGTACATCATCTAGATGCTATAAAGGACTTGACATGCTGGAGGATATATTTAAATACTCAAAATAAGAGTTTGCACATTGCTCTAGTTAGGATATGCAAGGTCGTGGAAACATATTTAGTTATGGCACAAGAAGAAGGGAATAGAAGCACATGCCAAAGCATTGGTGCTGTGTGCCTTGATTAAGTGACTAAATGATAATGAATTGCTGAGGAGTAAAGAGGCACTGGAGATGAACAAATAGCACAATGTTTTGATACATGTAATGCATGCTGTATGTATCTGGATGCTATATTTGCCTTTACTAGCCTTTACTTGCCTGATCTATTGGCTTATTGGTGTATCAAATTATTGATTTTATCTTTATTTGTCTGACTTGATCTGATTTGATATTATATTTTTAGGGCATTTAATGTTTTATGTGTTTCTTGTTCCTCGTGATAATGGTGTTACCAATGTTTTAAAACATGGGTTCTTAATATTACTTGTGTATATATTCCTGTTTTAGCTTCTTGCCAAGAGGAAAAAAGTTGAGTTGAATTTTTTTTTTTTTTAAATTTATTTATCATTTATAAAGCGCTCACACGGCCCACAGGCATCGAGGCGCTGTTAAAGGAATTGTTTGTTTTTCTTAGTTGTGTAATTGTGTTGTTTTTTTTGTCTTAGTTACGTATTTATGACGTGCTTAAACACCCAGAGGCTTCTAAGCGCGGACCCGGGGATCGAACCTGTTGTTGCTTCGTGTCGTCTTGCTTCCAAGACGCGCACGCTGCCGCTGAGCTATCCTGATATTGATATGGATTATGATGAATTGCTGACTGATTGTAGAATGTTTTTAGCTGGATAAGTGTGTGTAAAGAGATATTATATTGTACTGAATTGTCGATTTGCCTATAAGAAAAAGAATGGGCATCGGCCGAAAATACCTTTTTTTGTACGCTTGCTCACCTTTGAACTGGTTTACTAATTTCCAGTGTTGGTAAGCCTGTGCCGGACAATGTATGTATGGTGTAACTTGCACTAATACATTGTGTTTCCTTAAACCTCACATTGGGTCTCCACGCAGAACTTATACCAGGTACAAATACTGGTGTAACGTATGCCTGATTCACTAAGAAAATACAACACTGTGAGTCGAACATCTACTGTGGACCTCCTGCTGACATAAGTAAATGTGGAAGACACGGTTTACTCCAAAAACTTTTTTCCCTACACACTTACTCCACGCATTCCACTCCATTCTGACATCCAATTTCAACTTTCACATTTCAAACACCACACTTCTACCATCATCTTGCAAGTGGATGCACGGCACACTCAGCTGCTGGAAATGATAACGACTTTCACCAAATCTACACCTTTGGGGTGTGTCTGTCATGCACACTTAGATACACCCCAACACCCCGACAAAAGCTAGGCCACACCACCTCATGGCAAAACAGGTGAAGCAAGATCTACACCATAACTGTGGAGGTGGAGGAACTGCTTGAGTGTACGCGTACCGGATAAGCTTACTCCTTCCATTGAAAGAGGTTGCACCCTTTTTTCTGACGTAAGTCATACACCAGACAAAAGTGGTTTGTGAATTGTCCCTTTATATGTTTATATGTTTTTAGAATTGTTTTAATAATTAAATAAATATACAAATGTATCAAAATGTTGCTATATTTTTATATGTAGAATAGTTTTACTAGTGATTCTTACATTATTTTACTTTATTTTCAAGACCCTACTACCCACCTGCTTCTCCCTAAATAGAAAACAAATGGCATAGGTTATCCTTCCGGCACACGGAACAAAGAAAAATATATGAACAAACATAATGGTTTCAGGTTTTAGCAGCTGCAATCAGTGCACTCTCTTTCCCTCCCCCCTGCCACCATACCTTGAGCCCAATGCCCAGGCTGTCATAGTTGGCCACCCACTGCCTCCTCTGTTACGCTGTGTATGTTGCAAATACAGATACATTGCAAAGACAAGAAGAAATGGCATAAACACCTGTCTGGGCCCAGTCTTCATCAGTCCATCAGCTCTCCCTCCGAAAATATTCCGTTCTAATGTAGGCATTTAATAATTGCTTGTGTTTTAGTGTACGCAAAATCTGGGGAGGACACAGGCTTCCAGAGGATGCATCTACATTGTTCCAGGCAAGAGTGAATCATCACTGCCAGGCAGTTTCAGGAAGAAAACCGGAAGTGCAAATGGTATATAGTCTATCCTGATGCCTGTGGTTCATGGCATGCTTGTATCCTATCACCCTTTCGCCTGCAAGACATAAGTTTGTGAGAAATAATGTCAGTATTAGGGTTTTGTGGGTCTATTTCTTTTCTCCCACTTCCTTGGTCCGGCAGCTGAATGTGTTGTTCAGTTACAGCTGTATGTAAACGGGAAAAATGCAGCACCTCCAGAGTACCATTTGTCGAGTTTATATAGCATATGTGTTCTTAAATTCACACAAAACCCGATTTTCAGGTATTTAGTGGTGTCTGTGAAAAGCTTTGTGAAGTTTGCCATCTTCCGTACGACTTCACGAAATGTACTTAATTGAAGTGACGCTACTTCTCACTCACCCTCCGCCCCCCGCCTCCCGCCAAAAACTAGGTGCCAACAGAGCTGCTCCATCAGCACAATTGTATGGCCAGCTATAGAGTCACTAAACTGTATGGCCAGCTTTGTGAAGGATTAGGAGGCTCTGGGGCTCGAGGAAGCATTGAGTAACGATCACCTTTCTATCACAAAGGCATGAGATACAATCAAGGAAAATCCTTTGACACCTGTATCCACTGGCTTCGGCGTTGGAAAAGGGCAATGAGGAGGGAGTTTGCGGAGGTGTAGGGGAGAAACCCAAGTGGTAGAGATGGCTGAGCAGCCAGACTTACCTCAAGAGTAAAGTGAGCAGTACCAATAGTTACACAAAGGACAGCAATTACAATGATTCAGGCAAACACTGACTCAAGGTTTCTGAGTAAAAGAATATACAATTATTTACACCATCAGTTATAAAACAGTTCACTAATATAAAGCAGCAGAACATCACAATCTTAATACACTACACAGCACCCAATCAATTCTGGACACATTAAGCACAAAATGAAGTGTGAGCAAAATGGCACTCCAGCAATTTAAAAAGGGAGGGAAAGGACAAGGTTATCAATAATCAACAACACCAACAAGTGATAGGCAGGGCAATCTAGAAAAGGCTTACTACAACCAGGATTCAAGTCAATAGGCCTGGGCCAATGTTACTGGTTTAGAGTCTTTGCAGAGGATCACACAGTTCAGAGTAGTTTGCGGTTAAGTCTTTGCCAATAGTTCAAAACGAAGATGGTCAGAGGAAAAGTTATTCAAAAGAGTAGAGAAGGACAAGGATAGGCGAAAGATTAAAAAAAACTTTCTCCGCAGTGAGATGGAAAGAACGACCGGATTTGAACAGTACCTTAGATGAAGAAGAAGGCTGTAGCTGAGTCGGTAGTTCCTGGCACTTCCTGCAGGCTCACGGTTCCTGAAGCGACTGTCGGACTGACAAGAGGGAGGAAGACTGGAGGGTCCTGCTCTGCCATGGGAAGAAGTCAGCAGCAGAGCAAAGCAACAAATAAAAGGTTCCCTCCTTAAAAACACGAAGGGACTCTCTCAAGCTGGCTTTCCGGTTTCCTGTGGCACAGCAAATTTGACCAGGCTGAAGAGGGAGGTCCAGGGGCTTTGTGAGCTGGTTGGTCCCACCAGGCTCATGGGGAGAAGACTCCTTTGTCGTCGAAGTTTCAGGCGATTCGGACCTCCAGCAGGGCTTCACCGGGATGTCCATTGGTTGCAGCAGTCGTCTTCCTTCAGCTCTTCGTTGGTTCTCTAGTTCCAGTGGCTACTCTGCTTAACAAGTCCTAGGCAGGACAGTCACCTAGCCAATCAAACTAGAGTGCGACTTGGGTCTCCAAGGAGACCCTGTGCAGGGAGCCCCAAACCCCTCCCTCACATCCTGTCTACCCAGACACTCAGAAGCCTAAGGAGGGCTTCAGTGCAAAAGCCCGCCAAAGGACGGCGAACAAAGGAACCAAACCTGGTTTGGTGCCCAGAGTAAAACACGAGAAAGACCTTTACAAAAATGTAAATAAACCCAGCCGGAACCAAATAAAATTAAAAGGGGTCCAGCGTATTAAAGTTTGAGGCTACCACCATAGCCTCTAACAGTACCGAGGCTATTTTCATAGCTTGCAGTACAATAAAAATGGCAGATACCACTGCCACCAGCCAAATCTTAGAGAAAGGGGAACTAAATAATGTTCCATGAGAAACAGACAAAAAGGGATAACTATTAACCCTTCCAGTACTCTATGGAAGATAGTTTGTACTGGGTCTGTACATTTAAAAAGACAAGTAAAGTCAATGGCAAATTTGCATGTTTTGGGAGACAGTAGTCAGTCCCAGAAAATGGAGTTTCATAGGGGGAAGTGTCTAAAGACAACCCTGTGTCACTGCACTTAAGGTGCTGTGTGACACACAGTAAAAAGATGATGCCTATGGAGTAGGTGAGACTCCATAGTTCATGAGCACAAAATGTACAACACACAGCAAAAACATGTAAGAGTGGGAAAAAAGGCTCACACTCTTACCAGGTGAAAACAATAAATCCTAGAAATCCAACAAAGCTGCTGAGGGACTCAGTAGGTAAGGATAAATAGCCATTCTGAAGAATTCTCCCTAACATCCTCCAAATGCAACCTTGCCCTCATCAATGCCAGGCAAGCTTCATCCGAGCACTGCTGGCCAGAGGTGTAGCCAGGATTGTCTAACAAATGGGGCTTGACGCTAATGTAGTTGGGCTCACCGCAGTGCATTAACATTGGTAAATGCCAGCACAGCGCTGCTGAGTGGGCCTTTATAGAGTTTGGGTTGGCCTTGCCCACTCAGGCCCTACCCTTTCTACGCCCCTGCTGCTGGCTGCCACCAATAGGTTTCTCACAGGAAAATTCTCCACAGAAGATTGGTGCAAGTCCTGTCAGTCCCTTGCCACGTAGACTGGGCTGGTCACAAGAAGGAGGCAGTCCTTCTCCCTCCGGTTGGCATATTGTGGTTAGGACAGCACCAACCCTCAGTCTAAGGAGAATGAAGGTCAAAGCAAATGTAAAACATGGCCTGCTCATTCGCTTTATTTAGCATTTTAGTTTATATTTGTTGTATATTGTCTTATGTTTATTTGTATTTTATTGTGGTGCCCAATGTTTAATTAATACAAATAGTTTCACCTTTTGACATTGTCCAGTTTTGTGAACCACTTTAGCATCTAGTTCAGAGTTAAGAAAATACATAAATCATATTCCCCAATGAAAAGGAACAGGCTTGCAGCAGAAACAGTGCACCTGCACCTGGTTTCCTATTCAAGGCTTGCAGCAACAACAGTGCACCTGCGCCTGGTTTCCTATTCAAGGCTTGCAGCAGCAACAGTGCACCTGCACCGGTTTTCTATTCAAGGCTTGCAGCAGCAACAGTGCACCTGCGCCTGGTTTTCTATTCAAGGCTTGCACCAGCAACAGTGCACTTGCACCTGGTGTTTCCTATTCAAGGCTTGCAGCAGCAACAGTGCATATTCACCTGGATTCCTATTCAAGGCTTGTGGCAGCCACAGTACACCTGCACGTGGTGTTTCCTATTCAAGGCTTGCAGCCGCAACAGTGCACCTGCACCTGGTTTCCTATTCAAGGCTTGTAGCAGCAACAGTGCACGTGCACCTGGTTATCTGTTCTAGGCTTGGAGCAGCAACAGTGCACCTGTGTGTGGTTTCCTATTCAAGGCTTGCAGCAGCAATAGTACACTTGCGCCTGGTTTCCTATTCAAGGCTTGCAGCAGCAAAAGGGCACCTGTGCCTGGTTTCCTATTCAGGGTTTTCAGCAACAACGGTGCAGCTGCACCTGGTTTCCTATTCAAGGCTTGCAGCAGCAACATTACACCTGTGCCTGGTTTCCTATTCAAGGCTTGCAGCAGCAACAGTACACCTGCACCAGGTTTCCTATTCATGGCTTGCAGCAGCAACAGTACATCTGTGCTTGTTTTCCTATTCAAGGTTTGCAGCAGCAACAGTACACCTGCACTTGGTTTCCTATTCATGGCTTGCAGCAGTAGCAGCAGCACACCTGCACCTGGACTCCTATTCAATGCTTGCAGCAGCAACAGTACACCTGCACCTGGTTTCCTATTCAAGGCTTGCAGCAGCAACAGTACACCTGTGCCTGGTTATCTGTTCTAGGCTTGGAGCAGCAACAGTGCACCTGTGTGTGGTTTCCTATTCAAGGCTTGCAGCAGCAATAGTACACTTGCGCCTGGTTTCCTATTCAAGGCTTGCAGCAGCAAAAGGGCACCTGTGCCTGGTTTCCTATTCAGGGTTTTCAGCAACAACGGTGCAGCTGCACCTGGTTTCCTATTCAAGGCTTGCAGCAGCAACATTACACCTGCGCCTGGTTTCCTATTCAAGGCTTGCAGCAGCAACAGTACACCTGCATCTGGTTTCCTATTCATGGCTTGCAGCAGCAACAGTACATCTGTGCTTGTTTTCCTATTCAAGGTTTGCAGCAGCAACTGTACACCTGCACTTGGTTTCCTATTCATGGCTTGCAGCAGTAGCAGCAGCACACCTGCACCTGGATTCCTATTCAATGCTTGCAGCAGCAACAGTACACCTGCACCTGGTTTCCTATTAAAGGCTTGCAGCAGCAACAGTACACCTGTGCCTGGTTTCCGATTGAAGGCTTGCAACAACAACAGGGCACCTGCGCCTGGTTTCCTATTCAAGGCTTTCAGCAACAACAGTGCAGCTGCACCTGGTTTCCTATTCAAGGCTTGCAGCAGTAACAGTACACCTGCGCCTGGTTTCCTATTCAAGGTGTACAGCAGCAACAGTACACCTGCGCCTGGTTTCCTGTTCATGGCTTGCAGCAGCAACAGTACACCTTTGCTTGGTTTCCTATTCAAGGTTTGCAGCAGCAGCAGCAGTACACCTACGCCTGGTTTCCTATTCAATGCTTGCAGCAGCAACAGTACACCTGCACCTGGTTTCCTATTCATGGCTTCCAGCAGCAACAGTACACCTGTGCTTGGTTTCAAATACAAGGTTTGTGGCAGCAACAGTACACCTGCACCTGGTGTCCTATTCAAGGCTTGCAGCAGCACCAGTACACCTGCACCTGGTTTCCAATTCAGGGCTTGCAGCAGCAAAAGTACACCTTTACCTGGTTTCCTATTCAAGGCTTGTAGCAGCAATAGTGCCCCTGCACCTGGTTTCCTACTTAAGACTTGCAGCAGCAACAGTACACCTGCACCTGGTTTCCTATTCAAGGCTTGCAGCAGCAACAGTACACCTTCACCTGGTGTTTCCTATTCAAAGCTTGCAGCAGCAAAAGTACACCTTTACCTACTTTCCTATTCAAGGCTTGCAGCAGCAACAGTGCACCTGGACCTGGTTTCCTATTCAATGCTTGCAGCAGCAAAAGTACACCTGCACCTGGTTTCCTATTCATGGCTTGCAGCTGCAACAGTACACTTACGCTTGGTTTCCTATTCAAGGTTTGCGACAGCAACAGTACACCTGCACCTGGTGTCCTATTCAAGGCTTGCAGCAGCACCAGTACACCTGCACCTGGTTTCCTATTCAAGGCTTGCAGCAGCAACAGTACACCTTTACCTAGTTTTCTATTCAAGGCTTGTAGCAGCAACAGTGCATATTAACCTGGTTTCCTACTTAAGACTTGCAGCAGCAACAGTACACCTGCACCTGGTTTCCTATTCTAGGCATGCAGCAGCAACAGTACACCTGCATCTGGTTATCTGTTCTAGGCTTGCAGCAGCAACAGGACACCTGCGTGTGGTTTCCTATTCAAGGCTTGCAGCAGCAACAGTACACCTCTGCCTGGTTTCCGATTCAAGGCTTGCAGCCGCAACAGGGCACCTGCGCCTGGTTTCCTATTCAAGGCTTTCAGCAACAACAGTGCAGCTGCACCTGGTTTCCTATTCAAGGCTTGAAGCAGTAACAGTACACCTGCGCCTAGTTTCCTATTCAAGGCTTACAGCAGCAACAGTACACCTGCACCTGGTTTCCTATTCATGGCTTGCAGCAGCAACAGTACACCTGCGCTTGGTTTCCTATTCAAGGTTTGCAGCAGCAACAGTACACCTGCACTTGGTTTCCTATTCATGGCTTGCAGCAGAAGCAGCAGTACACCTGCGTCTGGTTTCCTATTCAATGCTTGCAGCAGCAACCGTACACCTGCACCTGGTTTCCTATTCATGGCTTACAACAGCAACAGTACACCTGTGCTTGGTTTCCTATACAAGGTTTGTGGCAGCAACAGTACACCTGCACCTGGTGTCCTATTCAAGGCTTGCAGCAGCACCAGTACACCTGTACCTGGTTTCCTATTCAGGGCTTGCAGCAGCAACAGTACACCTTTACCTGGTTTCCTATTCAAGGCTTGTAGCAGCAATAGTGCACCTGCATCTGGTTTCCTACTTAAGACTGGCAGCAGCAACAGTACACTTGCACCTGATTTCCTATTCTAGGCATGCAGCATCAACAGTACACCTGCACCTGGTTATCTGTTCTAGGCTTGCAGCAGCAACAGTACACCTGCGTGTGGTTTTCTATTCAAGGCTTGCAGCAGCAACAGTACACCTGCGCCTGGTTTCCTATTCAAGGCTTGCAGCAGCAACAGGGCACCTGCGCCTAGTTTCCTATTCAAGGCTTTCGGCAACAACGGTGCAGCTGCACCTGGTTTCCTATCCAAGGCTTGCAGCAGCAACAGTACACCTGCACCTGGTTTCCTATTCAAGGCTTGCAGCAGCAACAGTACACCTGCACCTGATTTCCTATTCATGGCTTGCAGGAGCACCAGTACACCTGCGTTTGGTTTCCTATTCAAGGTTTGCAGCAGCAACAGTACACCTGCGCCTAGTTTCCTATTCAAGGCTTTCGGCAACAACGGTGCAGCTGCACCTGGTTTCCTATTCATGGCTTGCAGCAGCAGCAGTACACCTGCGCCTGGTTTCCTATTCAATGCTTGCAGCAGCAACAGTACACCTGCACCTGGTTTCCGATTCATGGCTTGCAGCAGCAACAGTACACCTGCGCTTGGATTCCTATTCAAGGTTTGCAGCAGCAACCGTACACCTGCGCCGGGTGTACTATTCAATGCTTGCAGCAGCAACAGTACACCTTCACCTGGTGTTTCCTATTCAAAGCTTGCAGCAGCAAAAGTACACCTTTACCTACTTTCCTATTCAAGGCTTGCAGCAGCAACAGTGCACCTGCACCTGGTTTCCTATTCAAGGCTTGGAGCGGCAACAGTACACCTGCACATGGTTTCCTATTCAAGGCTTGCAGCAGCAACACTACACCTGGACCTGGTTGCCTATCCAAGGCTTGCAGCAGAAACACTACACCTGGTTTCCTGTTCTAGGCTTGCAGCAGCAACAGTACACCTTCACCTGGTTTCCTATTCAAGGCTTGCAGCAGCAACAATACACCTGCACCTGGTGTTTCCTATTCAAGGCTTGCAGCAGCACCAGTACACCTGCACATGGTTTCCTATTCAAGGCTTGCAGCAGCAAAAGTAAACCTTTACCTGGTTTCCTATTCAAGACTTGCAGCAGCAACAGTGCACCTGCACCAGGTTTCCTATTCAAGACTTGCAGCAGCAACAGTATACCTGCACCTGGTTTCCTATTCAAGGCTTGTAGCAGCAACAGTACACGTGCACCTGGTTTCCTGTTCTAGGCTTGCAGCAGCAACAGTACACCTTCACCTGGTTTCCTATTCAAGGCTTGCAGCAGCAACAGTGCCCCTGCGCCTGGTTTCCTATTCAAGGCTTGCAGCAGCAACAATACACCTGCACTTGGTTTCCTATTCATGGCTTGCAGCAGCAATAATACACCTGCGCCTGGTTTCCTATTCAATGCTTGCAGCAGCACCAGTACACCTGCACCTGGTTTCCTATTCAAGGCTTGCAGCAGCAAAAGTACACCTTCACCTGGTTTCCTATTCAAGACTTGCAGCAGAAACAGTATACCTGCACCGGGTTTCCTATTCAAAGCTTGTAGCAGCAACAGTACACATGCACCTAGTTTCCTATTCAAGGCTGGCACCAGTACACCTGCACCTGGTTTCCTATTCAAGGCTTGCAGCAGCAACCGTATACCTGCACCTGGTTTCCTGTTCTAGGCTTGCAGCAGCAACAGTACACCTTCACCTGGTTTCCTATTCAAGGCTTGCAGCAGCAACAGTACACCTGCACCTGGTTTCCTATTCGAGGTTTGCAGCAGCAACACTACACCTGCACCTGGTTTCCTATTCAAGGCTTGCAACAGCAACAGTACACCTGCACCTGGTGTCCTATTCAAGGCTTGCAGCAGCAACAGTACACCTGCATCCGGTGTTTCCTATTCAAGGCTTGCAGCAGCAACAGTTCACCTGCAACTGGTTTCCTATTCGAGGTTTGCAGAAGCAACACTACACCTGCACCTGGTTTCCTATTCAAGGCTTGCAACAGCAACAGTACACCTGCACCTGGTGTCCTATTCAAGGAATGCAGCAGCAACAGTACACCTGCACCTGGTTGCCTATTCAAGGCTTGTAGCAGCAACAGTACACCTGCACCTGGTTTCCTGTTCTAGGTTTGCAGCAGCAACAGTACACCTTCACCTGGTTTCCTATTCAAGGCTTGCAGCAGCAAAAGTACACCTGCACCTGGTGTTTCCTATTCAGGGCTTGCAGCAGCACCAGTACACCTGCACCTGGTTTCCTATTCAAGGCTTGCAGCAGCAAAAGTACACCTTTACCTGTTTTCCTATTCAAGACTTATACCTGCACCTTGTTTCCTATTCAAGGCGTGTAGCAGCAACAGTACACCTGCACCTGGTTTCCTGTTCTAGGCTTGCAGCAGCAACAATACACCTTCACCTGGTTTCCTATTCAAGGCTTGCAGCAGCAACAGTACACCTGGACCTAGTTTCCTATTCGAGGTTTGCAGCAGCAACACTACACCTGCACCTGGTTTCCTATTGAAGGCTTGCAACAGCAACAGTATACCTGCACCTGGTGTCCTATTCAAGGCTTTCAGCAGCAACAGTACACCTGCACCTGGTGTTTCCTATTCAGGGCTTGTAGCAGCAATAGTACACCTGCACCTGGTTTCCTATTCAAGGATTGCAGCAGCAACAGTACACCTGCACCTGGTTGCCTATTCAAGGCTTGTAGCAGCAACAGTACACCTGCACCTGGTTTCCTGTTCTAGGCTTGCAGCAGCAACAGTACACCTTCACCTGGTTTCCTATTCAAGGCTTGCAGCAGCAACAGTGCACCTGCACCTGGTTTCCTATTCAAGGCTTGCAGCAGCAAAAGTACACCTTTACCTGGTTTCCTATTCAAGACCTGCAGCAGCAACAGTGCACCTGCACCAGGTTTCCTATTCAAGACTTGCAGCAGCAACAGTATACATGCACCTGGTTTCCTATTCAAGACTTGCAGCAGCAACAGTACACCTGCACCTGGTTTCCTGTTCTAGGCTTGCAGCAGTAACAGTACACCTTCACCTGGTTTCCTATTCAAGGCTTGCAGCAGCAACAGTACACCTGCACCTAGTTTCCTATTCGAGGTTTGCAGCAGCAACACTACACCTGCACCTGGTTTCCTATTCAAGGCTTGCAACAGCAACAGTATACCTGCACCTGGTGTCCTATTCAAGGCTTGCAGCAGCACCAGTACACCTGCACCTGGTTTCCAATTCAGGGCTTGCAGCAGCAAAAGTACACCTTTACCTGGTTTCCTATTCAAGGCTTGTAGCAGCAATAGTGCACCTGCACCTGGTTTCCTACTTAAGACTTGCAGCAGCAACAGTACACCTGCACCTGGTTTCCTATTCAAGGCTTGCAGCAGCAACAGTACACCTTCACCTGGTGTTTCCTATTCAAAGCTTGCAGCAGCAAAAGTACACCTTTACCTACTTTCCTGTTCAAGGCTTGCAGCAGCGACAGTGCACCTGGACCTGGTTTCCTATTCAATGCTTGCAGCAGCAACAGTACACCTGCACCTGGTTTCCTATTCATGGCTTGCAGCTGCAACAGTACACTTGCGCTTGGTTTCCTATTCAAGGTTTGCGACAGCAACAGTACACCTGCACCTGGTGTCCTATTCAAGGCTTGCAGCAGCACCAGTACACCTGCACCTGGTTTCCTATTCAAGGCTTGCAGCAGCAACAGTACACCTTTACCTAGTTTTCTATTCAAGGCTTGTAGCAGCAACAGTGCATATTAACCTGGTTTCCTACTTAAGACTTGCAGCAGCAACAGTACACCTGCACCTGGTTTCCTATTCTAGGCATGCAGCAGCAACAGTACACCTGCATCTGGTTATCTGTTCTAGGCTTGCAGCAGCAACAGGACACCTGCGTGTGGTTTCCTATTCAAGGCTTGCAGCAGCAACAGTACACCTCTGCCTGGTTTCCGATTCAAGGCTTGCAGCCGCAACAGGGCACCTGCGCCTGGTTTCCTATTCAAGGCTTTCAGCAACAACAGTGCAGCTGCACCTGGTTTCCTATTCAAGGCTTGAAGCAGTAACAGTACACCTGCGCCTAGTTTCCTATTCAAGGCTTACAGCAGCAACAGTACACCTGCACCTGGTTTCCTATTCATGGCTTGCAGCAGCAACAGTACACCTGCGCTTGGTTTCCTATTCAAGGTTTGCAACAGCAACAGTACACCTGCACTTGGTTTCCTATTCATGGCTTGCAGCAGAAGCAGCAGTACACCTGCGTCTGGTTTCCTATTCAATGCTTGCAGCAGCAACCGTACACCTGCACCTGGTTTCCTATTCATGGCTTACAACAGCAACAGTACACCTGTGCTTGGTTTCCTATACAAGGTTTGTGGCAGCAACAGTACACCTGCACCTGGTGTCCTATTCAAGGCTTGCAGCATCACCAGTACACCTGTACCTGGTTTCCTATTCAGGGCTTGCAGCAGCAACAGTACACCTTTACCTGGTTTCCTATTCAAGGCTTGTAGCAGCAATAGTGCACCTGCACCTGGTTTCCTACTTAAGACTGGCAGCAGCAACAGTACACTTGCACCTGATTTCCTATTCTAGGCATGCAGCATCAACAGTACACCTGCACCTGGTTATCTGTTCTAGGCTTGCAGCAGCAACAGTACACCTGCGTGTGGTTTTCTATTCAAGGCTTGCAGCAGCAACAGTACACCTGCGCCTGGTTTCCTATTCAAGGCTTGCAGCAGCAACAGGGCACCTGCGCCTAGTTTCCTATTCAAGGCTTTCGGCAACAACGGTGCAGCTGCACCTGGTTTCCTATCCAAGGCTTGCAGCAGCAACAGTACACCTGCACCTGGTTTCCTATTCAAGGCTTGCAGCAGCAACAGTACACCTGCACCTGATTTCCTATTCATGGCTTGCAGGAGCAACAGTACACCTGCGTTTGGTTTCCTATTCAAGGTTTGCAGCAGCAACAGTACACCTGCACTTGGTTTCCTATTCATGGCTTGCAGCAGCAGCAGTACACCTGCGCCTGGTTTCCTATTCAATGCTTGCAGCAGCAACAGTACACCTGCACCTGGTTTCCGATTCATGGCTTGCAGCAGCAACAGTACACCTGCGCTTGGATTCCTATTCAAGGTTTGCAGCAGCAACCGTACACCTGCGCCGGGTGTACTATTCAATGCTTGCAGCAGCAACAGTACACCTTCACCTGGTGTTTCCTATTCAAAGCTTGCAGCAGCAAAAGTACACCTTTACCTACTTTCCTATTCAAGGCTTGCAGCAGCAACAGTGCACCTGCACCTGGTTTCCTATTCAAGGCTTGGAGCGGCAACAGTACACCTGCACATGGTTTCCTATTCAAGGCTTGCAGCAGCAACACTACACCTGGACCTGGTTGCCTATCCAAGGCTTGCAGCAGAAACACTACACCTGGTTTCCTATTCAAGGCTTGCAGCAGCAACAGTACACCTGCACCTGGTTTCCTATTCAAGGCTTGCAGCAGCAAAAGTACACCTTTACCTGGTGTCCTATTCAAGACTTGCAGCAGCAACAGTACACCTGCACCAGGTTTCATATTCAAGACTTGCAGCAGCAACAGTATGCCTGCACCTGGTTTCCTATTCAAGGCTTGTAGCAGCAACAGTACACCTGCACCTGGTTTCCTGTTCTAGGCTTGCAGCAGCAACAGTACACCTTCACCTGGTTTCCTATTCAAGGCTTGCAGCAGCAACAATACACCTGCACCTGGTGTTTCCTATTCAAGGCTTGCAGCAGCACCAGTACACCTGCACATGGTTTCCTATTCAAGGCTTGCAGCAGCAAAAGTAAACCTTTACCTGGTTTCCTATTCAAGACTTGCAGCAGCAACAGTGCACCTGCACCAGGTTTCCTATTCAAGACTTGCAGCAGCAACAGTATACCTGCACCTGGTTTCCTATTCAAGGCTTGTAGCAGCAACAGTACACCTGCACCTGGTTTCCTGTTCTAGGCTTGCAGCAGCAACAGTACACCTTCACCTGGTTTCCTATTCAAGGCTTGCAGCAGCAACAGTGCCCCTGCGCCTGGTTTCCTATTCAAGGCTTGCAGCAGCAACAATACACCTGCACTTGGTTTCCTATTCATGGCTTGCAGCAGCAATAATACACCTGCGCCTGGTTTCCTATTCAATGCTTGCAGCAGCACCAGTACACTTGCACCTGGTTTCCTATTCAAGGCTTGCAGCAGCAAAAGTACACCTTCACCTGGTTTCCTATTCAAGACTTGCAGCAGAAACAGTATACCTGCACCTGGTTTCCTATTCAAGGCTTGTAGCAGCAACAGTACACATGCACCTAGTTTCCTATTCAAGGCTGGCACCAGTACACCTGCACCTGGTTTCCTATTGAAGGCTTGCAGCAGCAACAGTATACCTGCACCTGGTTTCCTGTTCTAGGCTTGCAGCAGCAACAGTACACCTTCACCTGGTTTCCTATTCAAGGCTTGCAGCAGCAACAGTACACCTGCACCTGGTTTCCTATTCGAGGTTTGCAGGAGCAACACTACACCTGCACCTGGTTTCCTATTCAAGGCTTGCAACAGTACACCTGCACCTGGTGTCCTATTCAAGGCTTGCAGCAGCAACAGTACACCTGCACCCGGTGTTTCCTATTCAAGGCTTGCAGCAGCAACAGTACACCTGCAACTGGTTTCCTATTCGAGGTTTGCAGCAGCAACACTACACCTGCACCTGGTTTCCTATTCAAGGCTTGCAACAGCAACAGTACACCTGCACCTGGTGTCCTATTCAAGGAATGCAGCAGCAACAGTACACCTGCACCTGGTTGCCTATTCAAGGCTTGTAGCAGCAACAGTACACCTGCACCTGGTTTCCTGTTCTCGGCTTGCAGCAGCAACAGTACACCTTCACCTGGTTTCCTATTCAAGGCTTGCAGCAGCAAAAGTACACCTGCACCTGGTGTTTCCTATTCAAGGCTTGCAGCAGCACCAGTACACCTGCACCTGGTTTCCTATTCAAGGCTTGCAGCAGCAAAAGTACACCTTTACCTGGTTTCCTATTCAAGACTTATACCTGCACCTGGTTTCCTATTCAAGGCGTGTAGCAGCAACAGTACACCTGCACCTGGTTTCCTGTTCTAGGCTTGCAGCAGCAACAATACACCTTCACCTGGTTTCCTATTCAAGGCTTGCAGCAGCAACAGTACACCTGCACCTAGTTTCCTATTCGAGGTTTGCAGCAGCAACACTACACCTGCACCTGGTTTCCTATTGAAGGCTTGCAACAGCAACAGTATACCTGCACCTGGTGTCCTATTCAAGGCTTTCAGCAGCAACAGTACACCTGCACCTGGTGTTTCCTATTCAGGGCTTGTAGCAGCAATAGTACACCTGCACCTGGTTTCCTATTCAAGGATTGCAGCAGCAACAGTACACCTGCACCTGGTTGCCTATTCAAGGCTTGTAGCAGCAACAGTACACCTGCACCTGGTTTCCTGTTCTAGGCTTGCAGCAGCAACAGTACACCTTCACCTGGTTTCCTATTCAAGGCTTGCAGCAGCAACAGTACACCTGCACCTGGTTTCCTATTCAAGGCTTGCAGCAGCAAAAGTACACCTTTACCTGGTTTCCTATTCAAGACCTGCAGCAGCAACAGTGCACCTGCACCAGGTTTCCTATTCAAGACTTGCAGCAGCAACAGTATACATGCACCTGGTTTCCTATTCAAGACTTGCAGCAGCAACAGTACACCTGCACCTGGTTTCCTATTCAAGGCTTGCAGCAGCAACAGTACACCTGCACCTAGTTTCCTATTCGAGGTTTACAGCAGCAACACTACACCTGCACCTGGTTTCGTATTCAAGCCTTGCAACAGCAACAGTATACCTGCACCTGGTGTCCTATTCAAGGCTTGCAGCAGCACCAGTACACCTGCACCTGGTTTCCAATTCAGGGCTTGCAGCAGCAAAAGTACACCTTTACCTGGTTTCCTATTCAAGGCTTGTAGCAGCAATAGTGCACCTGCACCTGGTTTCCTACTTAAGACTTGCAGCAGTAGCAGTACACCTGCACCTGGTTTCCTATTCAAGGCTTGCAGCAGCAACAGTACACCTTCACCTGGTGTTTCCTATTCAAAGCTTGCAGCAGCAAAAGTACACCTTTACCTACTTTCCTATTCAAGGCTTGCAGCAGCAACAGTGCACCTGGACCTGGTTTCCTATTCAATGCTTGCAGCAGCAACAGTACACCTGCACCTGGTTTCCTATTCATGGCTTGCAGCTGCAACAGTACACTTGCGCTTGGTTTCCTATTCAAGGTTTGCGACAGCAACAGTACACCTGCACCTGGTGTCCTATTCAAGGCTTGCAGCAGCACCAGTACACCTGCACCTGGTTTCCTATTCAAGGCTTGCAGCAGCAACAGTACACCTTTACCTAGTTTTCTATTCAAGGCTTGTAGCAGCAACAGTGCATATTAACCTGGTTTCCTACTTAAGACTTGCAGCAGCAACAGTACACCTGCACCTGGTTTCCTATTCTAGGCAAGCAGCAGCAACAGTACACCTGCATCTGGTTATCTGTTCTAGGATTGCAGCAGCAACAGGACACCTGCGTGTGGTTTCCTATTCAAGGCTTGCAGCAGCAACAGTACACCTCTGCCTGGTTTCCGATTCAAGGCTTGCAGCCGCAACAGGGCTCCTGTGCCTGGTTTCCTATTCAAGGCTTTCAGCAACAACAGTGCAGCTGCACCTGGTTTCCTATTCAAGGCTTGAAGCAGTAACAGTACATCTGCGCCTAGTTTCCTATTTAAGGCTTACAGCAGCAACAGTACACCTGCACCTGGTTTCCTATTCATGGCTTGCAGCAGCAACAGTACACCTGCGCTTGGTTTCCTATTCAAGGTTTGCAGCAGCAACAGTACACCTGCACTTGGTTTCCTATTCAAGGCTTGCAGCAGCAACAGTACACCTTCAACTGGTTTCCTATTCAAGGCTTGCAGCGGCAACAGTACACCTGCACTTGGTTGTCCAGGTGTACTGTTGCTACACCTGTCCAATTCATGGCTTGCAGCAGCAACAGTATACCTGCACCTGGTTTCCTATTCAAGACCTGCAGCAGCAACAGTGCACCTGCACCAGGTTTCCTATTCAAGACTTGCAGCAGCAACAGTATACCTGCACCTGGTTTCCTATTCAAGACTTGCAGCAGCAACAGTACACCTGTACCTGGTTTCCTGTTCTAGGCTTGCAGCAGTAACAGTACACCTCCACCTGGTTTCCTATTCAAGGCTTGCAGCAGCAACAGTACACCTTCAACTGGTTTCCTATACAAGGCTTGCAGCGGCAACAGTACACCTGCACTTGGTTGTGCAGGTGTACTGTTGCTACACCTGTTCAATTCATGGCTTGCAGCAGCAACAATACACCTGCGCCTGGTTTCCTATTCAATGCTTGCAGCAGCACCAGTACACCTGCACCTGGTTTCCTATTCAAGACTTGCAGCAGCAACAGTATACCTCTACCTGGTTTCCTATTCAAGACTTGTAGCAGCAACAGGACACATGCACCTGGTTTCCTATTCAAGGCTTGCAACAGTACCCCTTTACCTGGTTTCCTATTCAAGACTTGCAGCAGCAACAGTGCACCTGCACCAGGTTTCCTATTCAAAACTTGCAGCAGCAACAGTACACCTGCACCTGGTTTCCTGTTCTAGGCTTGCAGCAGCACCAGTACACCTGCACCTGGTTTCCTATTCAAGATTTGCAGCAGCAACACTACACCTGCACCTGGTTTCCTATTCAAGGCTTGCAGCAGCAACAGTACACCTGCACCTGGTGTCCTATTCAAGGCTTGCAGCAGCAACAGTACACCTGCACCTGGTGTTCCCTATTCAAGGCTTGCAGCAGCAATAGTACACCTGCACCTGGTTTCCCATTCAATGCTTGCAGCAGCACCAGTACACCTGCACCTGGTTTCCTAGTCAAGGCTTGCAGCAGCAGAAGTACACCTTCACCTGGTTTCCTATTCAAGACTTGCAGCAGAAACAGTATACCTGCACCTGGTTTCCTATTCAAGGCTTGTAGCAGCAACAGTACACATGCACCTAGTTTCCTATTCAAGGCTGGCACCAGTGCACCTGCACCTGGTTTCCTATTCAAGGCTTGCAGCAGCAACAGTATACCTGCACCTGGTTTCCTGTTCTAGGCTTGCAGCAGCAACAGTACACCTTCAACTGGTTTCCTATTCAAGGCTTGCATCAGCAACAGTACACCTGCACCTGGTTTCCTATTCGAGGTTTGCAGCAGCAACAGTACACCTGCACCCGGTGTTTCCTATTCAAGGCTTGCAGCAGCAACAGTACACCTGCAACTGGTTTCCTATTCGAGGTTTGCAGCAGCAACACTACACCTGCACCTGGTTTCCTATTCAAGGCTTGCAACAGCAACAGTACACCTGCACCTGGTGTCCTATTCAAGGAATGCAGCAGCAACAGTACACCTGCACCTGGTTGCCTATTCAAGGCTTGTAGCAGCAACAGTACACCTGCACCTGGTTTCCTATTCAAGGCTTGCAGCAGCAAAAGTACACCTTTACCTGGTTTCCTATTCAAGACTTATACCTGCACCTGGTTTCCTATTCAAGTCGTGTAGCAGCAACAGTACACCTGCACCTGGTTTCCTGTTCTAGGCTTGCAGCAGCAACAATACACCTTCACCTGGTTTCCTATTCAAGGCTTGCAGCAGCAACAGTACACCTGCACCTAGTTTCCTATTCGAGGTTTGCAGCAGCAACACTACACCTGCACCTGGTTTCCTATTCAAGGCTTGCAACAGCAACAGTATACCTGCACCTGGTGTCCTATTCAAGGCTTTCAGCAGCAACAGTACACCTGCACCTGGTGTTTCCTATTCAGGGCTTGTAGCAGCAATAGTACACCTGCGTGTTGAAGGTGCAAATTTCGCCTGTGGAAACTTCATCCTCACTTACCTGACATTGCGAGCTGGTTCGAAGCTCCTGTTGCCTTTCCCGGCTTCCTGGAGGAGGCGGGGCTACAGCGGTGCACGTGACCTATCACGTGACACAGGCCGCCTTCATAAGATCGAGGCTGCCGCCCGAGCGCTGTGTTCCCGGCGTGTTGAAGGTGCAAATTTCGCCTGTGGAAACTTCATCCTCACTTACCTGACATTGCGAGCTGGTTCGAAGCTCCTGTTGCCTTTCCCGGCTTCCTGGAGGAGGCGGGGCTACAGCGGTGCACATGACCTATCACGTGACACAGGCCGCCTTCATAAGATCGAGGCTGCCGCCCGAGCGCTGTGTTCCCGGCGTGTTGAAGGTGCAAATTTCGCCTGTGGAAACTTCATCCTCACTTACCTGACATTGCGAGCTGGTTCGAAGCTCCTGTTGCCTTTCCCGGCTTCCTGGAGGAGGCGGGGCTACAGCGGTGCACGTGACCTATCACGTGACACAGGCCGCCTTCATAAGATCGAGGCTGCCGCCCGAGCGCTGTGTTCCCGGCGTGTTGAAGGTGCAAATTTCGCCTGTGGAAACTTCATCCTCACTTACCTGACATTGCGAGCTGGTTCGAAGCTCCTGTTGCCTTTCCCGGCTTCCTGGAGGAGGCGGGGCTACAGCGGTGCACGTGACCTATCACGTGACACAGGCCGCCTTCATAAGATCGAGGCTGCCGCCCGAGCGCTGTGTTCCCGGCGTGTTGAAGGTGCAAATTTTGCCTGTGGAAACTTCATCCTCACTTACCTGACATTGCGAGCTGGTTTGAAGCTCCTGTTGCCTTTCCCGGCTTCCTGGAGGAGGCGTGGCTACAGCGGTGCACGTGACCTATCACGTGACACAGGCCGCCTTCATAAGATCGAGGCTGCCGCCCGAGCGCTGTTTCCCGGCGTGTTGAAGGTGCAAATTTCGCCTGTGGAAACTTCATCCTCACTTACCTGACATTGCGAGCTGGTTCGAAGCTCCTGTTGCCTTTCCCGGCTTCCTGGAGGAGGCGGGGCTACAGCGGTGCACGTGACCTATCACGTGACACAGGCCGCCTTCATAAGATCGAGGCTGCCGCCCGAGCGCTGTGTTCCCGGCGTGTTGAAGGTGCAAATTTCGCCTGTGGAAACTTCATCCTCACTTACCTGACATTGCGAGCTGGTTCGAAGCTCCTGTTGCCTTTCCCGGCTTCCTGGAGGAGGCAGGGCTACAGCGGTGCACGTGACCTATCACGTGACACAGGCCGCCTTCATAAGATCGAGGCTACCACCCTCGCGGCGTTAAGCCCGAGGGAGTAAAGCACATCGGCTGTTGTGCGGCTGTTAGGCGCTGGTGGTGCCGGAGGGTGACTGTGGAGACAAAATCATCTTCGACCCCCCCAGAAAACCCTGCAAAGTCCCACATAATCTGCAAATCCAATACATCACGGTACACGAGCAGAACTTACAGAGTATCGTGCTGAGCTGCAGTCAGTGGTAGGCAGCCAGCTACCAAGAAGTCTCCTGCCCATGGATACCCGTTCACTAACTCGTCTCAAAATAAAACAGACCCTGAGCGAAATTGGGTGTGACTCACCCTCGAATCAGATGTCTATTGATTCAGACTCCACTCCCCCAACAGCTGCCCTCGGGGACAATAATAAGTCCAACAACCCAGAAGGAAAACTAGTGGGGAACGCGATCAGCACTTTGAGTTCAAACCAGGTTTGCCGAATGGCCTCATCCCTCTTGCCAAATGCTCCACTTAAACTCACCAGCATTGTGCCTCCACTAGCATCAGCGCCTTCTCCCTCAACTCCGGGCTGTGATGCTGCACAAAATGGATTGTGCCCTGTGGAGTGTCGCCCCTCACCTGCTGCGTCCATGGATGAGGCCATCTTAGCCTTTGACTCCCAAGTAATTGTGAGAAACGTATTGGAACAGCCTCACGCCAGAGAGGCGGCAAGCGGCGATCGAAACGATTGTCCAGATGTCCAACGAGACCAGCCAAATGCGGGTCTCCTTGAGAGAACCGCAAACTTACCTGAACCCACCCACTCAAATACAGAACTTGCACCTGTTTTAAATACCGATTGCGTGGAACACACTTGCAAAACACATTTCGATGCTGCATGCAAGATACTACATCCACGCTGTCCACCAGTAGAGAGTAACGAGGATGGCGAAGAGTTGTTTTATTCCCCTTTTGAGGTGTCGGATGCCGAGCTCTTAAACTCAGATCCTTTACGCACCCAACAAAATCCTAAAATGTTACGATTTCATTTTCGCAATAAGGAGGGGGCTCAATCTGCTGCCATTACAACTCCCCGCAGTATGTCTCAGAACAGTCATCCTCTGATTAATCAACTTACAAACAATATACCAGTTAATTTAAGTACAGGAAACAGCTTTAAATCAGCGTACAGCAATAAAGAGAACACGCCAGCAAACTCCAGTCATTTTACTCCCTCTACAAGACCTTTAAACACTGCAACTGATTCATCTGGTCGGGAGGCCCGACTTACACAAAGGCTACAAGCCGACTTCGATTTAATGAAAGCAAAGCTGTCTGAAAGTTACCCTGAAGGAAAACACGATAATGAGACAAAAAATCAGACAAAGTCAGTTTTGGGGTCACCTCCCAATGTTGAATCAGGAACTACAAACTACCAACAAAAATCTAGTCCTCAAGAAAACGAAAAACACACACTGGTCATCTCACCGAAACGGGAGAGAGGTGTCGCTAGTCCACATCAGCCCCATGTACTGAAAAATGTTCGAGCTGAGAAAGTGAGTGAGACTATGCCCAGACCAAAGCTTGCGACAAACAAAAGTGGTGACAACGCACCAAAGTGCTCGACCCCCTGTCACGCTCATAAACTTGTATCCGCCGATGCAGGTCGAGAGAAACAACGCCTACCATTCCAAGCGGACGACCCCGAATATAATGGTCACTACAAGCCAAAATTGCCTAATCCAATGGACTCATTCTCCGTAGCAAGAGCAAATCTTTCGGTCGCTGCAGCAATACAAATACATAACAACGTGCTAGCAGCAACGTCTCAGGCTTTAATACCCTTCATAAAGTTATACGAAAGCATGAATGAACAACTTCATAATAACGGTGCTATCATTGGTCACCTGACAGAAAAAGTATCTCTGCTGGAACATAACTTTAATCTGCAGTTGGAACAACGAACAAAAGATCAATCGGAAATGGAAGACGGCCTTAGAAAAATAGTCCTGCTGATCGGAAAAAATTCAATTGAAGCAAAGACACAAATGGATGACCTGTCGACATTCATGCAAAAATCTCTTCTGCACCCAAGTCCAGCCCCAACAAAATTGTTTACTCCGGAAAGTGGAATTTGTCAACACATAAACTCGGGCGACACAGCTGTCCTGCCAATAACACTCCCTGGGAAAACAGTCCAGGTGAACGTGCAAGGTGTCACTTATCCCCAAGCAAGAGCTGAAGCAAATGCACTAAAGCAGGTGTCAAAAAAGAAAGAAACAAGCTCTAAACCTGACATTCCTGCGAAACCTCAATCCTGCTTAGTGGAGGGCTCTCAATTGCCAAATGAAAGCGAAGCACCGCAAAATCTAAAAGGAAAAGTTCCTCCTAGCATCTGGGATCTCCCCCCAGCAGCTCCTAGTTGGCTTCTTTCGGGATTTTTCACGGGGGCGCAAAAACCCTCCAAACTGCGAAGACTCCAAGCTCCACACAAAATAGAAAACCAGGAGGTCCTCCAAGTAGTGATCCATACAACAAAAAGAAAGAAAAGACAAGATTTATAACGGTCACAAAACAATCTCCAATCTCAAAGAAATTCATTAGAAATCTAACAACGCCTCCAAAATCTAAAATCTTTGTCCGTGACAACACGTCAGGAAAATTGCTAAAGAGTCAATCTCTATTCCGGACCCCGGTCTCTAGCAGAGAAAACTGCAAAAAAAAAAAAAAGAAGAAGAAAAAGCAGCCAACCCTCCTTCCCTGAAGAAAATTGCGCAAAATCATGTGACAAAGTCATCAAAACCAAATCCAAACAAGCGCAGGAGGGTTGTCTCGGATACTGGCAGTGACTCATCCATAAATGACCTTGAGGAACTTTGTAACCTGTCCACTTACTCACACGATGTGAGTGGGGAAGGCGGCCATATCCTTGATGACAACACGTCGAACATTGATAAGACCCCCCTTGAGCCTCACATCCAACCACACAACAACCCTTGGAAAACGAAAGAAAACCAAACACGTTTGCCAACAAAACTGAGTGAGAAATGCACACCAGTTGCAAGAAAGTCTGACAGTAAAATGTTCGGGGGAAAACGTCTTAACTTAAACATCAGTGCGGAAAAGTTAGTCACAGTTCTAAATCCAAAGCGTACAATTGCTCAGAATCATAAATTCAGGGATACAAGAAGAAAACGCACCACTGTGGAGCAACATCGTGTCATAACAGCAAAGAAAATCAAACTGACCAACGTATTGGCTGACGACTCCGATGTAAATTTGAATCGTGGCAATGTCATGCGCCTTCTGCATTCAGTCCCTTCTCTAAGGACAATTTCATCCGACGACATCCAGATTGTCGAATACTACTCCGAAGAAAGACTTGACTGTGTATTACTACATGTCAACTCACATGCAGTTAGAAGATCTATGATGGGGGCAAGAGAAGACATATTACGGCTTGGCTTTGAAATTCTTGAATATCTTGAATCAGCCAATCAGTACAGAGATAACCTATCTGAGGAACATGAACAAAAAACCCTCCTGAGTCATCGGCGTGAGCAGATTCGAAGGCATCTAAACTCAAACATGATACCTGCTAAGACCAACAAGACCTCACAATATGATACGAAAAAATACTAACTAGATAATGGTGGGTCAGAGGCCGTAAATACCCTGATTTCATGGAATACCAGAGGATTCGGCCACTTATACAACAACTTTCCAGTGGGCCTCGAGGACAACTTCATAATATGCCTTCAAGAGACCTGGATGCGACAGCTTCCTGTAAAAGACGGCTACCACATACTAATAAACCCTGCAAGCAAAAATGCGAGAGGTCGTCCGTCTTCAGGATTATTGACACTGATAAAGATAGGAACAGGTTGGGAAGTGGCAGATACATCGAATCCAAATGGCCATGTACAGGCAACTTTACTCGTAAGAAAAACCAGCGATTCTAGAAAAGACCTCTGCTCACCTCAACATCTTTTGCTAGTTAATGTATATTGGAACCCTGCAAAGATCTCGGTTGGGGCTTTTATCCACTCAATAACAACAACAATCGACACAAATCTAAGGAATGGTGACAACCTGTGGATAATTGTGTGCGGTGATTTAAATACATCTTGGTTTAATAGCAACCATTTGAACTTCAATCATCATTGCAATAAGGATCTAAAGGATTCTTCTAAAAGAACAAGATGGCAGGAGGCTATGGAAGCCAGAGATTGTACCATGTTAAACGGCAATGTCCCGGGTGACACTCCGCCACAAATTACGTGGATGAACATGGGAATAAAGAAAACACTGGATTACATCTGGGTTTCAAATAACCTGATGCCGACAATCACCAATTTGCAGATCACGCCAACGAAGAACAGCGACCATTTTCCGTTGAAAATGCACTGGCAACCCCACTGTAAGCACCTAAGCGGCACGGCATGCACCCACTTAGAGGTGAACGCCAGCCGCAACAGACTTCGGATGTCCTCAAAACAGATACAATACCTCACTGCCGACTTCCAATCAAGAAACGAGGCATCGACAGTCTTCACCGATTATCCTGCCATTCTTCTAACTGTGGCCAGCTCCCAACCAAGCAAGAACACGTCAATGTCCAAACATAAACACACATGGAGCGTATCTCAGAATAATGAGAAGAAGAAACTGAGGAAAGATCTGAAAGAACTAAGAGCAGAGAGTAGCGTTAATAGAGTAGCAAAAATCAAACATCGAAAACAATTATATCGAAACTGGACAAAAGCTTTTGCCCTCCAACGTGACCAAGAACGTGGCGAGGAAATGTTGTCCTTGATAAGATCTCAGAACACCAGAGACATTTGGAGAATTTTAAATATGGACCAGCCAAATCAAGCTGTAATCATGGCAAACGGTATACCCGAGGCGGCTTGGGCAGCGCATTTTAGAAACGTCTTCTCGTCCACTAGCAATATGGTGGTGGACGAGAAAAACGGTGAAAAGGTGCCCTGGGATACTGCAGAGACCGCAGAGACCATATATGGCGCCATATCAAAGTAAAAAAATTCCCGAGCAGCTGGCCCGGATGGTATATCGAACATCATGCTTAAACAACATCCCCAAGAATGGGCAAAGTTCATAGCCGATCTATTCGTGACAATAACCTCCTCCAGGACAATTCCATCATCCTGGTTGGAGGCCATCATTGTCCCGATCTACAAAAAGGGCAACAGAGACGTACCTGCAAATTATCGCCCTATCGCGTTATTGGATACCATCGGGAAAGTCTTTGCCTCGCTTCTACAAGAAAAGATCTCAGCTTGGGCACGCCGCTGCGGTTTAAACGATGTACGTCAAACTGGCTTTACAAAGGGAGTGGGCACTGAAAACAACCTTGCTATACTTAATCTATTAAAGTTGGAATCCCTGAGAAGTAAGGGAAAATTGTTTTTTGCATTTATAGACCTGCAACAAGCTTTCGACGGAATCAACCGAGAAAAACTCTGGGGAAAATTGAATAAATGGAATTGTCCTCCAAACATACTAAATCCCATAAAAGCCTTACACGAATCAACATCAGTAAGAATAAGGTTGAACGAAAGTGGTGTTCTCTCTGAAGCAATTCCAACGAAAAAGGGAGTGAAGCAAGGATGCCCTCTTGCTGCGGAACTCTTCAAATTATACATTGCAGATGTGTCAGATGCGCTAACAAATACTCACTGCTTCCCTCCCAAACTCAATGGCACTCCCGTGAGCTATTTGATCTACGCCGATGACTTTGTCCTAGTTGATAAAACGCAAATAGGGCTACAGAGGCTACTAAATGCATTGAACATCTATATGACGGACAACGACCTAAAAATTAATGTTGATAAAACAAAAATTCTGAAATTAGGACATGGCGAGGGCCAGAAAAACAAGAAATTCAAATGGATTCTAAACAATGTTCCGATTGAGGAAGTGACCTCAATCCGATACTTGGGCATTCCATTCTCTATGTCTATAAGAGAATGGAGCTGGGTGTCCGAACTCGAAAAAAGAATAAAAACCTTGTCCCTACAAGGTGCAAAGATACACTCGCAATTCGGAAAATTTTCCCTGATTCCAGTACGCACCTTCTACCAACAAAAAGTGATACCATCCGTGACGTTTGGTGCGGAGACAGGTTGGAACATCGACTTTAAGATCTGGTCTAAACTTGAAGGCCTATTCTGGCGTCGGGTGTTGAGATTACCCAAATACCTGTCAGTATCAGTAATTCGCCATGAATTGGGACTCGAACCAATGTATGGAGCTGTCATTTGGAAATCAATGACTTTACTACGAAAGATGTCGTTAGAGAAGGTTGAGCCAGCATTCAAACTGTTCAACTCACAAAAAAACTTAAATTCAAACACCCTACAGGAATTATGGCCCAAAAAAGTCAAATCAATTATGCAAGCCGCAAACATCAACATGGAGATGCTGATAGAACGACCCCAAAACGCAAAAATAAAACTGAGACGTCAGCTCTGGATCGACAACACGGAAAAACTCAATGAATTAAAGACTGTAATAGATCTGAGTATGATTCCGAACAAATTAGACTGCTTACCGAAATACCTGAGCATATTCCCGTCTCGCCATCATAGAGATGCCTTTTTGCGCCTAAGAACAAACCTCCATAAAACCAGACAAATGTGCTTTCTCCGACACATCGACAACGTAAAAGACCCCTCATGTAGGTTTTGTCGAAATCACTCAGAATCACTAAAACATCTTCTGACTAATTGTCACGCATTGAAGGACACAAGGTCTCTCCACCTACGCAAGTTCGCCCCTCAAACGGATTGCATGGAAGAACTGTGGCTCAAAATTTTAAGCGGGACCTCAGTTCACTTGACTTGTGCAGTCATAAACTTTCTGGAGCAAACTATAAACTCATGAACCAACGACTTGTCCACTCTATTGCAGAAGCGAAGCGACTGAGGAAGAAAGTTGTAATAAAAGTTTGTAAGAAACTAGAAATTGCAAAAAAAAAAAAAAAAAAAATAGTACACCTGCACCTGGTTTCCTATTCAAGGATTGCAGCAGCAACAGTACACCTACCTCTGGTTGCCTATTCAAGGCTTGTAGCAGCAACAGTACACCTGCATCTGGTTTCCTGTTCTAGGCTTGCAGCAGCAACAGTACACCTTCACCTGGTTTCCTATTCAAGGCTTGCAGCAGCAACAGTACACCTGCACCTGGTTTCCTATTCAAGGCTTGCAGCAGCAAAAGTACACCTTTACCTGGTTTCCTATTCAAAACCTGCAGCAGCAACAGTGCAAATGCACCAGGTTTCCTATTCAAGACTTGCAGCAGCAACAGTATACATGCACCTGGTTTCCTATTCAAGACTTGCAGCAGCAACAGTACACCTGCACCTGGTTTCCTGTTCTAGGCTTGCAGCAGTAACAGTACACCTTCACCTGGTTTCCTATTCAAGGCTTGCAGCAGCAACAGTACACCTGCACCTAGTTTCCTATTCGAGGTTTGCAGCAGCAACACTACATCTGCACCTGGTTTCCTATTCAAGGCTTGCAACAGCAACAGTATACCTGCACCTGGTGTCCTATTCAAGGCTTTCAGCAGCAACAGTACACCTGTACCTGGTGTTTCCTATTCAGGGCTTGCAGCAGCAATAGTACACCTGCACCTGGTTTCCTATTCAAGGATTGCAGCAGCAACAGTACACCTGCACCTGGTTGCCTATTCAAGGCTTGTAGCAGCAACAGTACACCTGCACCTGGTTTCCTGTTCTAGGCTTGCAGCAGCAACAGTACTCCTGCACCTGGTGTTTCCTATTCAAGGCTTTCAGCAGCACAGTACACCTGCACCTGGTTTCCTATTCAAGGCTTGCAGCAGCAAAAGTACACCTTTACCTGGTTTCCTATTGAAGACCTGCAGCAGCAACAGTGCACCTGCACCAGGTTTCCTATTCAAGACTTGCAGCAGCAACAGTATACCTGCACCTGGTTTCCTATTCAAGACTTGCAGCAGCAACAGTACACCTGCACCTGGTTTCCTGTTCTAGGCTTGCAGCAGTAACAGTACACCTCCACCTGGTTTCCTATTCAAGGCTTGCAGCAGCAACAGTACACCTTCAACTGGTTTCCAATTCAAGGCTTGCAGCGGCAACAGTACACCTGCACTTGGTTGTGCAGGTGTACTGTTGCTACACCTGTTCAATTCATGGCTTGCAGCAGCAACAATACACCTGCGCCTGGTTTCCTATTCAATGCTTGCAGCAGCACCAGTACACCTGCACCTGGTTTCCTATTCAAGACTTGAAGCAGCAACAGTATACCTGCACCTGGTTTCCTATTCAAGGCTTGTAGCAGCAACAGGACACATGCACCTGGTTTCCTATTCACGGCTTGCAACAGTACCCCTTTACCTGGTTTCCTATTCAAGACTTGCAGCAGCAACAGTGCACCTGCACCAGGTTTCCTATTCAAGATTTGCAGCAGCAACAGTACACCTGCACCTGGTTTCCTGTTCTAGGCTTGCAGCAGCAACAGTACACCTGCACCTGGTTTCCTATTCAAGATTTGCAGCAGCAACACTACACCTGCACCTGGTTTCCTATTCAAGGCTTGCAGCAGCAACAGTACACCTGCACCTGGTGTCCTATTCAAGGCTTGCAGCAGCAACAGTACACCTGCACCTGGTGTTTCCTATTCAAGGCTTGCAGCAGCAATAGTACACCTGCACCTGGTTTCCTATTCAAGGATTGCAGCAGCAACAGTACACCTGCACCTGGTCTCCTATTCAAGGCATGCAGCAGCTACAGTACACCTGCACCTGGTGTCCCATTCAAGGCTTGCAGCAGCAACAGTACACCTGCACCTGATTTCCTATTCATGGCTTGCAGGAGCAACAGTACACCTGCGTTTAGTTTCCTATTCAAGGTTTGCAGCAGCAACAGTACACCTGCACTTGGTTTCCTATTCATGGCTTGCAGCAGCAGCAGTACACCTGCGCCTGGTTTCCTATTCAATGCTTGCAGCAGCAACAGTACACCTGCACCTGGTTTCCGATTCATGGCTTGCAGCAGCAACAGTACACCTGCGCTTGGATTCCTATTCAAGGTTTGCAGCAGCAACAGTACACCTGCGCCTGGTGTACTATTCAAGGCTTGCAGCAGCAACAGTACACCTTCACCTGGTGTTTCCTTTTCAAAGCTTGCAGCAGCAAAAGTACACCTTTACCTACTTTCCTATTCAAGGCCTGCAGCAGCAACAGTGCACCTGCACCTGGTTTCCTATTCAAGGCTTGGAGCGGCAACAGTACACCTGCACATGGTTTCCTATTCAATGCTTGCAGCAGCAACACTACACCTGGACCTGGTTTCCTATCCAAGGCTTGCAGCAGAAACACTACACCTGCACCTGGTTTCCTATTCAAGGCTTGCAGCAGCAACAGTACACCTGCACCTGGTTTCCTATTCAAGGCTTGCAGCAGCAAAAGTACACCTTTACCTGGTGTCCTATTCAAGACTTGCAGCAGCAACAGTACACCTGCACCAGGCTTCATATTCAAGACTTGCAGCAGCAACAGTATGCCTGCACCTGGTTTCCTATTCAAGGCTTGTAGCAGCAACAGTACACCTGCACCTGGTTTCCTGTTCTAGGCTTGCAGCAGCAACAGTACACCTTCACCTGGTTTCCTATTCAAGGCTTGCAGCAGCAACAATACACCTGCACCTGGTGTTTCCTATTCAAGGCTTGCAGCAGCACCAGTACACCTGCACCTGGTTTCCTATTCAAGGCTTGCAGCAGCAAAAGTACACCTGCACCCAGTGTTTCCTATTCAAGGCTTGCAGCGGCAACAATACACCTCCACCTGGTTTCCTATTCGAGGAATGCAGCAGCAACAGTACACCTGCACCTGGTTGCCTATTCAAGGCTTGTAGCAGCAACAGTACATCTGCACCTGGTTTCCTGTTCTAGGCTTGCAGCAGCAACCGTACACTTTCACCTGGTTTCCTATTCAAGGCTTGCAGCAGCAACAGTACACCTGCACCTGGTTTCCTCTTCAAGGCTTGCAGCAGCAAAAGTACACCTTTACCTGGTTTCCTATTCAAGACTTATACCTGCACCTGGTTTCCTATTCAAGGCGTGTAGCAGCAACCGTACACCTGCACCTGGTTTCCTGTTCTAGGCTTGCAGCAGCAACAATACACCTTCACCTGGTTTCCTATTCAAGGCTTGCAGCAGCAACAGTACACCTGCACCTAGTTTCCTATTTGAGGTTTGCAGCAGCAACACTACACCTGCACCTGGTTTCCTATTCAAGGCTTGCAACAGCAACATTATACCTGCACCTGGTGTCCTATTCAAGGCTTTCAGCAGCAACAGTACACCTGCACCTGGTGTTTCCTATTCAGGGCTTGCAGCAGCAATAGTACACCTGCACCTGGTTTCCTATTCAAGGATTGCAGCAGCAACAGTACACCTGCACCTGGTTGCCTATTCAAGGCTTGCAGCAGCAACAGTGCCCCTGCGCCTTGTTTCCTATTCAAGGCTTGCAGCAGCAACAGTACACCTGCACTTGGATCCTATTCATGGCTTGCAGCAGCAACAATACACCTGCGCCTGGTTTCCTATTCAATGCTTGCAGCAGCACAAGTACACCTTCATCTGGTTTCCTATTCAAGACTTGCAGTAGCAACAGTGCACCTGCACCAAGTTTCCTATTCAAGACTTGCAGCAGCAACAGTATACCTGCACCTGGTTTCCTATTCAAGGCTTGTAGCAGCAACAGTACACATGCACCTGGTTTCCTATTCAAGGCTGGCACCAGTACACCTGCACCTGGTCTCCTATTCAAGGCTTGCAGCAGCAACAGTACACCTGCACCTGGTTTCCTGTTCTAGGCTTGCAGCAGCAACAGTACACCTTCACCTGGTTTCCTATTCAAGGCTTGCAGCAGCAACAGTACACCTGCACCTGGTTTCCTATTCGAGGTTTGCAGCAGCAACACTACACCTGCACCTGGTTTCCTATTCAAGGCTTGCAACAGCAACAGTACACCTGCACCTGGTGTCCTATTCAAGGCTTGCAGCAGCAACAGTACACCTGCACCCAGTGTTTCCTATTCAAGGCTTGCAGCGGCAACAATACACCTCCACCTGGTTTCCTATTCAAGGAATACAGCAGCAACAGTACACCTGCACCTGGTGTCCTATTCAAGGCTTGCAGCAGCAACAGTACACCTGCACCTGGTTTCCTATTCAAGGCTAGCAACAGTACACCTGCACCTGGTGTTTCCTATTCAATGTTTGCAGCAACAGTACACCTGCACCTGGGGTTTCCTATTCAAGTGGTCTGCAATCTCTCCTTCACCACTGGAGTCTTCCCCTCCTCCCCAAAGCACTCCCTTGTGCACCCCCTTCTTAAAATCCCTTCTGCCGACACATCCTGCCCGGCTAACTATCACCCAACCTCAATTACTCCATTCCTGGGCAAACTCCTTGAAAACCTGGTCATCTCCCAGCTTAATCTTCACACTGAATCTGTTGGTTGTCTCCATGACTTCAGAGCTGCCAGAAGCACGGAAACTGCTCTCCCGAATATCCGTGAAGACCTGCTCTCCAACCTTGATTCCAACACCCCCTGTGTCCTCATTTTACTTGATCTCTTTTCTGCCTTTGACACAGTGAACCATGCATCCTGCTCAACCGTCTCTGTGATATCTTGGATATCACAGATCAGGCCCTGGCCTGGCTGACTTCTTTCCTCTCCGATCGACCCTCCCAGGTCCAACATGGGTCTTTCCCCTCCTCTATCTCTATCTCTAACAGTGGTGTTCCCCAGGGGTCTAACCTCTCTACCTGGCTGTTCAACCAATACCTGCCACTTCTTTCACACCGCATTGCCGCTCTCCGCCCAAACTTTCAATGCTAAGCGGGTGACACTCAGCTCATTTTCAGGCTCCCTGAAGCCACCTCTTCTCCTTCTCTCAGCTCCGACTGTCTGTCTGCTATCCAGGGGTGGTGTACCACCAATGATCTCTGCCTTAATGCGAGTAAGACTGACATTCTCTTCATTGGCACACCCACTCCTTCCTTTCCTGTCTCTCTCTGGCCGGCTTCCCTTGGCCCTCTTTCTGCTCCCACCTGTGAGGCTAAAAACCTCAGGGTCATCTTCGACTCTAAACTCTCCTTTTCTCCTCACATCTCTGACGTCTCTAAGAAGTCACACTACCAGCTGCACCTCCTCAGAGGTATTCTTCCTTTCTTCTCCTTCCCCCGGAAGCTCACTGTCTCCAGAGCTCTGGTTCTCTCTAGGCTGGACTACTACAACAGCCTCTTTCTAAATCTGCCTGCTTCTACTCTTCGCCCTCTGCGATTCATCCAGAACAGGACTGCAAGACTTGTCCTTGGCCTCAAGCCCAGGGATCGTATCTCTCCAGCACTTAAATCTCTACATTGGCTCCTTGTGTCTGCGAGGATTAAGATCAAAACCCTCTGCATTGTCCACAAAGAATTCTGGGGCCTGGGACCTCAATACCTTCAACTCTATCTTCCTAAATATTTTCCCTCTCGAGCTCTTTGCTTATCCGCCTCCAACTCCCTCAGGGTCAGTCGCTTCTCCAAGCAACAAGTTGGTGGTAGATCTCTTTTTTCGGCTGGGGCCTCCCTCTGGAACATCCTCCCTGCCTCTCTGAAACTTGAGGAGAACCATCTCCAATTCCGCAAGCACCTCAAGACCTTCCTATTAACTTCTGCTTTTTCTCCTCCTCTCCCATGCTGAATACCTGGTGGAATCTGAAACCGCACTGGTCACCTGGCTACCCTCTATTCTCGGGTCCAGGACCCCTACCCTCCAGCTGCACACCTGCACTGCCCCCTGGCAACCCTTGCACTCTGGGGCTTTTTTTGTATCCCTGCAGCTCCCTACCTGTACTTGACACCTGATGTCTGCACTTACCCTAGCACATGCCACCAGCGGGCCGCACTTCTTATTTATTTTTCCTATTATTGTTTCTATTCATGATCTATCCTATGTATTGCACTTCCCCCTCCCCTTTTCCCCCTGGCACTTTTCCCCTTCCCCTCCCCTCCCCTGCACTAGCGCAATCTCAATGTCACCTGTCCTAGTAAGATTGCTGTCTCTGTCGTCCCTCTGTTCCACTGCCTTGCCTCATCATGCCTTGAAACACCTGTGTATAGGCGCATTATAAATGCCATATCATACCTTATCATATCATATCATATCAAGGCTTTCAGCAGCAAAAGTACACTTGCACCTGGTGTTTCCTATTCAAGGCTTGCAGCAGCAACAGAACACCTGGGTCTGGTTTCCTATTCAAGGCTTGCAGCAGCCACAGTACACCTGCACCTGGTTTCCTATTCAAGGTTTGCAGCAGCCACAGTGCACTTGCACCTGGTTTCCTATTCAAGCCTTGCAGCAGCAACAGTGCACCAGCACCTGGTGTTTCCTATTCAAGGCTTGCAGCAGCAACAGTGCACCTGCACCTGGTGTTTCCGATTCAAGGCTTGCAGCAGCAACAGTGCACCTGCACCTGGTGTTTCCTATTCAAGGCTTGCAGCAGCAACGGAACACCTGGGTCTGGTTTCCTATTCAAGGCTTGCAGCAGCCACAGTACACCTGCACCTGGTTTCCTATTCAAGGCTTGCAGCAGCAACAATGCACCTGCACCTGGTGTTTCCTATTCAAGGCTTGCAGCAGCAACAGTGCACCTGCACCTGGTGTTTCCGATTCAAGGCTTGCAGCAGCCACAGTGCACCTGCACCTGTTTTCCTATTCAATGCTTGCAGCAGCCACAGTACACCTGCACCTTCTTTTCCTATTCAAGGCTTGTGGCAGCCACAGTACACATGCACCTAGTGTTTCCTATTCAAAGCTTGCAGCAGCAACAGTGCACTTGCACCTGGTTTCCTATTCAAGGCTTGCAGCAGCAACAGTGCACCTGCACCTGGTGTTTCCTAGTCAAGGCTTGCAGCAGCAACAGTGCACCTGCACCTGGTGTATCCTATTCAAGGCTTGCAGCAGCCACAGTACACCTGCATCTGTTTTCCTATTCAAGGCTTTCAGCAGCCACAGTACACCTGCACCTTCTTTTCCTATTCAAGGCTTGTGGCAGCCACAGTACACATGCACCTAGTGTTTCCTATTCAAGGCTTGCAGCAGCAACAGTGCACTTGCACCTGGTTTCCTATTCAAGGCTTGCAGCAGCAACAGTGCACCTGCACCTGGTGTTTCCTATTCAAGGCTTGCAGCAGCCACAGTACACCTGCATCTGTTTTCCTATTCAAGGCTGTAGCAGCCACAGTACACCTGCACCTTCTTTTCCTATTCAAGGCTTGTGGCAGCCACAGTACACATGCACCTAGTGTTTCCTATTCAAAGCTTGCAGCAGCAACAGTGCACTTGCACCTGGTTTCCTATTCAAGGCTTGCAGCAGCAGCAACAGTGCACCTGCACCTGGTGTTTCCTATTCAAGGCTTGCAGCAGCCACAGTACACCTGCACCTTCTTTTCCTATTCAAGGCTTGTGTCAGCCACAGTACACATGCACCTAGTGTTTCCTATTCAAAGCTTGCAGCAGCAACAGTGCACTTGCACCTGGTTTCCTATTCAAGGCTTGCAGCAGCAGCAACAGTGCACCTGCACCTGGTGTTTCCTATTCAAGGCTTGCAGCAGCCACAGTACACCTGCACCTTCTTTTCCTATTCAAGGCTTGTGTCAGCCACAGTACACAAGCACCTGGTGTTTCCTATTCAAGGCTTGCAGCAGCCACAGTACACTTGCACCTGGTTTCCTGACACACACATACTTTGCAAGGTGATCGAAGTGAGAGGCCCAGCCGCTCGAGGTAAATCACTGCCTTTGTAGCCCGGAGGTTGTGAGGCGCATGTCGGTCAATAAGCATCGCGCTAATAACCCCACAAAGCTGTGAGAATGCAAACACGAAAAATCCGGATAGACATGCGAAGCAGGGTGTGAACGGTATCCAGATGGCTGCACGCACCCACCCTAAAATTGGATATTATAGCTTTGACCGGCACAGCGGGATCCAGGTATACAAAATCCTCAAACAGAAAGCACAGAACGGCAGGTGGACTTGTTTGTGTTCTGCTTATCGTCTTCCTCCAAAGCAGAAGGACATGAGAACCTAACAGTGTCTCCTTAAGAATGATGACGCTTCTCTGTTCCAATTTAGAAACAAGTGTACATGAGCATCCCCCATTCCCAAGGCGCCAGCAGGAGTTTGGCAGTATCCTGTACGCACTGCCCGCTCAGACACTAATCTCAGGAGCACTAGAAAAGGTGTGAATTCGAAAGCTCTCCTGCGGTGGACCTGTTCAGAATGCTCATGTTCTAAAACAATCACGTACATCTATATTTAAAATGTTTACGCAAACCCTATTGAAAGGAAAACAAATCATAATTAATTTTCTTTTTCATGTCAATTCAGAAACACCATTTTTTTTAAATCAACTCAATAGCTTCCCTTCCTGGGTACAGTGACTTTCACCCAAAGCGTCTTTTATCCACTTCCGTTGCATTGTAGTGTCTGTAGGACCTGGTTATCTTGTACTCTTCTCTTCAATAACGATTGATCCAGCCCAGCATTTTCAAGTAATACCTTTCTACGGTTCTGCTCTTCCTTAATTTCCAACACACGGGTACTCTTATTTGTGTTCCCTACTTATCGTAGTTTCGCTTGCTTTCCTTTTATTGGTAGGAGCTCCTTTCTCTCTGTAACTCCCTTCTTTGTTTTCAACAGCAAGGTTTCTGCTGCCTTCCTCCAACAATTCTCTTCTACGTGTCAATATCTTTCCTTCTCACGGCCTAATGCTACTACAATATGGCGCGGTTCCAAGTTCTCGAAGGATCTTTCAGTATCCACACAAAAAGGCTCGAGTCTCTTCTGCTCCCTCACAACCGACGGTATGTTCATCACAGTTACCAGCAGCCATTCACCACCCCGCTGCCCCTTCGCTCACATAACTCGTCTGCACTTTGACTACAATTCCCAATCCATCACTCAATGTCTATATTAGACTTCTGTTACATGATTCTTCTGGACACTTTGAGGCCAGTGTCTCCAGGCTTCACAAATGCAACACCTGACGCAAGCGCCTCTCACAGGGTGCAACTGCAGGGTTCAACAGCTGTGGGGTAGTTCTGCTGCACAGGCACATTGCCACCTAGCAAACGCTGTTGCCACATGCTCCTAGGCGTCTCATTAAGCTCTTTTGCCTCCTTCTTCAGAATACTCACGCATCCGTTTCCGGTGATCACAAGCACCACCAGCTATTCATGGTCTATCAAGTCAGCTACAATACTGTCAGCCATACTTGAAATATTGGCTCAGGCATGATGCACACTTAGGTCCTGATTTACAAAAAATGTTTTATCACAGGAAAGTCCCATTCAAACCATGTTTGTAAATCAGGACCTTATTGTCGCATCGAGTTACTGCTGGTCAGTGTATGCCTTTATTCCATCACTGATAGTCCTGACGAGAAACCATCAAACAACCTCATTTTCTTCACAGCATTCCACTAAATGGAAACTGTACTGCCTATGTGCCAGGTTTTGGCAGAGCTAAACACATGTTGCCATTTGAGGATATATTAACCCTTGCCTATGCCTCAAAGGCTTCAGACATACAGCTTGGGGTTTGATGTGTTTTGGACACTCACCTCTCATTAAGGACCAGTGATGGAAGCTTGCTTTGAATTCACACATCTTCCAACGCCTTTTCGAATTGGCCTTGTGTTTTGTTTTGCTTTTGTAAAGCATACATAATCTAGCTAATGTGGGGGAGAAGCTTAGGTGCCCCTTTGGCAGGAAATAACCTCGCAACCCCTGTTTGAAATGTGCACTGTGTTCTTTGTTGGGTTGGGTTTGTGTCATGTTAACCATGGTAACACTTAAGTAGTCTTCCATGTATCAGGGTTCCTAGGTACTTAGCTCCTTGACAGCTCTGCGGTTTATGATTTTACAACACATGCAATCAAATAATAACCATTGCAAATAGTGATACTAGCTGAGCCAAGATCTTGTACCAGCGCTACCAGCAATACAAAAGCGTCCATCAACCATCTGGTCTATCCTGGTCTAGTCTCAGCTGTGAAATTATCATGCATGATGGCTCAGTGTGTTCATTGTTTAGTAATACAGACTTGTGTGCCTGACTAGAAACATATGAAGTATTGTGTTATCCTCCTACAGATGTCTGTTCCCGACTGGATTTGTGTCTCATTGTCTCCCACAAAGCTGTGCATGTGCATCGTTTCAGTAGAAGATGTCTGTCTACCCGCTATTTAAGGTGGGCTTGTGTGTCACTTAGAGTAGTTGCAATGAAAGCCTTGCATGGACAGCAGTGTATAGAGGTTTTTTGAGACACTCATGCATTATGTGGTGGCAGCTCCCAAATCCAGCTTGATAACTGTGCCAATAGTTGGGTTGCTAGTCCAGCCCAAAGCCACTTTAGGATTGCCACATTGTGCTTCATACAAAGGAAAGTGCAAATGAAAAATATGGGCTTGCCACGCATTACTTCTAGAATATAGAAAGCAACACAGTTATGTGCTATCAAAACCCTATTAATTGTTGCACGGGTGAACAGTACACTGTGTGAGCTTTTTACCTTTTTTATTTCATAGTCCATTTCAAGACTGACATCATGCCCCACTATCCAGCCAACACTATAGTGTAAGACCGTGGGCCTCATTACGAGTTGCCCGGTAATAGCGGGTCCATTTCCGGCATGCCGGAATGAGCGTGTCCGTGCACGTATGAACCCGCTAACTGCGGGTGATTACGAGTGCGCGAGCACGCGCGTTCCCCCATGCCGGTAGTGGCAATCCCGCCATGCCGGTAAAGTGCCACCAACCCCCTTATACCGGCATTGCGCGGCCCGCCCATAGCGTTACCGCTTCATACCAACACCTGAATACCGGCACAGTGATACCGGCACGGTATCACCGTGTACGGAAAAACCGGATCCGGAAATTACGTCATCGCGCAGGAACGGGAAATGGGCCGCTGGCCATCTTTAGAAATACAATCCATTGCCATCCTCCATCACCACCACTACACCCGTGTTGTTGAGTGCCACAACTCAATCAGGATGTCGAAGGCCATCAGAAAAAGCACCAAAAGGAAGAGGAAGCAGCGTTTTTGTGATGCTGAACTGACAATGCTGGCAAACACCCTCCAACAGCATGCTGACATCATCAGAAGCACAGACCTTAAGCATGCGGCCCAAACCCAAAAAAAAGAGGTGTGGCAGGAGGTTGCTACGAGGGTGTCGGCAGTGGGGAGCATCCCAAGGAGCGTACGAGATTGCTGAAAGCGTTGGGACGACCTCCGCCACCGGGTCCGGAAGATCCTGGTGGTGAACCGGAGGGCCGCAATGGCGACAGGCGGTGGCACACACTCCCCTGTAAAGCTCACCGCATGGGAGGAGACCGCAAGTGGATTTATTGACCCAGAATCCATAGAGGGGATAGGAGACCAGGAGTTTGGCGCAGCAACTACAACAGAGGAAGGTGAGTGAACCATCACATCCACGCAAAACAAAACATGATGTAACACAAGTGATGTTGAAGTCAGATTAGGCACGCCAATGCATGTCCCAAGGCGACATCAACAAATCAATAGACGAATGAGTGCCACCCCCTGCACCACACGCTTGATTAGTGAAAATTTAAATCCCAACAGAGGTGCAACATAACCCAACCATGCCCATGCCCCCCCACAGACACCAAAACAATCCAATGCCACCAGCCATGCAATGATTGCCAACATGTCCCCTCAGTACACCAAATGCCACACAACAGAAATTAAATTGTACCTGTATGTATGAAAATATCACACCGCAAAACATCACAGCTGCCATTTGGCAACATCACTGATGACCTGCCCATCGCCCATTGCTTGCACCCCCCCCCTGCGGAGACTGAGAGCCAGGATGACCCATGTCTGCATGACTCCGACCTTGGAGAATCGGACATTGGCATCTTCGAGGAGGACACTGCCCAGGAGGAGGACCCCACGCAGGTGCCTTCCACCACCCCGCCAGCCACCACCCTGCCTTCCACCACCCCGCCAGCCGCCACCCTGCCTTCCACCACCCCGCCAGCCATCAGTTCACCTGCGGCTGAAACCCCCTTCGAGGTCCGTCTTGCAAGGGTAGAGGCCCACCAAGAAGAAATGCTCCAGATAATGCGACAACAGGTCGTCGCTGGTGATGAGGCCATGAAGGCCATAGCCACGGCCATTGCTGCCAATACAGCTGCCGTGGAGGCATCCACGTGTGCATTCCGGGAGCGTATGGGGTCACTGACCCAGGCCCTTCTTGCGAATATCACGCAAGTGCAGCAGCCACACCATGGCCCAGCCAGGGGACTGATAATAGACACCTCCACCACGTCATCCCCCTCCACCCCGGTGCAATCAAGCCCTGTGCGCTTAACGCGTTGGAGCGCACGGCGCTCGGCCATGGCACCCCCAGACCCAAAAGTCACAAAGAAATGACATTATGGGAAATTACAATATGTGAGGAACTACAATGGTGAAGGCAACACTGTTTGTTGCACACATGGGGACATTTGGGATCTGTGGGGTGGGTGAGGGAGTTTGGTGGCCTATTCACTGGGGTATGTGGGGTGGGTGAGGGAGTTTGTTGGCCTATTCACTGGGGTATGTGGGGTGGGTGAGGGAGTTTGTTGGGGGGTTCTGGGAGGGGGGAGTGGGCACAGTTTTGCTGTTACAAATAATACACAAGTTGTGATGAGAAAAATCCCTGGCTGGACATTGTTATTTTTCGTGTTCATCCATTTAATGTGTTACGGTGTTCAGTGCCCAACCAGCAACATTCCCTTTGTGCATGTTCACATTGGCCCAGTGTCTGACTGACACAAGTCATTCATCATCCCTGTGTTTCAAAAGTATTCGTCAATTAGTGCTTGGCGTACAGCATGTCCGTCCCATGCATCACGTACTGGCAGGGGGGCTCCTTCGACTCCGTCTCCATCCCCTTCATCCTCACCCGGCCCATGCATGTCAATGTCAGGTGGCAGTGGTACATTCCTTCGGACGCACATGTTGTGCAGCATGATACAGGCCATGGTGATCTTTGCCACCTTCTCAGGCCTATATAGGAGTGCCCCACCAGACCTGCTTAGGCAGCGGAACCGCGCCTTCAACAGGCCAAAGGTCTGCTCAATCACAACACGGGTACGAGTGTGCACATGATTGTACTCCTCTTCATGGCTGTTCTGCGGGTTCCGCACAGGGGTAAGTAGCCACGGCCTCAAGGGATATCCTCGATCACCTGCAAGCAGATACAAATAGCTGTGTGTCACTCTGAACTGCCACCTTCAGGGAGCACGGTCATGGCAGCAGCTATTTGGTGTGGGCATGCACATGTCCCTGTACGTGTACCAAATAGTCACCTATATGGAATGTATACTGTAAAGAGGTGTGGAACACTGGATGGGGTTGAATAGATGATGCAGGGTGTAATCATGCATGCTGAGGCAGATGTGCTGTGGCAGTGCGACAATGTTTAGCCTCCAATTCATGCTGTATACTCTTCACTATGCATGGTCACACTAGCCGCATTGCTACCGCTGCCATCCTATTCACTCATGTATTGCTTGCCATCACCATGGTGCCCCAGTTGTGCCTCATACTTGTTGTCATCCATATGCATTATTTGTGACATGTGGCCCAGTGATGTGTCATTTTCCGTTTGGCTGGGTCAGGTGAGGAGTGCTTAGCTCTGCATTCATCCTCCACTCACTGGCTTTTGCCAACCAGGTGTACTATTAACCCCCCCTTTCCTACCCTGGTGAAGTATCCCCCCCTTTCCCACCCTGGTGAAGTATCCCCCCCTTTCTCACCCAGGTGCAGTAGCCCCCCTTCTGCATCCGCACACATGAGTACCCCACAGCATGGCCATGGGCCTGTTGTGCAACTCACCAAGCAGCCAGGCACGTGGTCCGGCATGTCGCTCCATGTGACGGGGTAGCGTGGAGTTGCGCAGTACCATGGCATCATGTGTGGATCCAGGAAATCGGACGCAGCAATGGGTGATGATTTTGCTGGAGTCACATACCATTTGCACATTGATGGAGTGGTATTGCTTGCGATTGCGGTACACCGCCTCTATGGCATGGGGGACTACCAATTCCACATTGGTGCAGTCGATGGCACCAATACGGGCATGCCTGCCAGTACATGGAAGCCTACTTTGGTTTCGGCTATCTCCTGGGCAGTCCGTGGTAGGGATATGTGGGTGCTTGCATGCTTCAGGAGGGCATCCAGCACTTGGTTCAGCATGCGTGAGAATAGTGGTTGTGAAATGCCATGCAGCTGGCCCACTGTGTGTTGGTAGGTGCCTGTGGCCAGGAAGTGTAGCACAGACACCACCTTTAGTAGTGTCGAGATGGCAGTGTGTATTTGTATGTGGCTGGCAATGTCGTTCTGTATCATGTACACTATGGTGGTGATGGTGTCACGGTCCAACCGGTACAGGGTGTGGATCTGCTCAGGGGTTAGGTTGAATGGGCTGGGTCTGGTCCGAGGGATTGGTGGCTGCCTACGAGGCGCTGGTGGCTGCGCTGGTGGTAATTGCTGGCCCTGTCTCACCCTCCTTCTCCTCCTGCGTCTCCTCTGTGCTGCTTGTTCTTGCTGCTGTAGTTGTTGTTGCTGTAGTTGTAGCAGTATAGGCATGTCCTCCTGCGCCATGATTGCAAATGCTAGTGGTAGCATTTTGGTGTAGGATGTGGTGTGGTGTGTAGGTGTGCTCCTTTTGTACTGGGCCACTCTACATTGCCTACACCTGTGGGGGGGTTGTGGTGTGTGGGTGTGCTCAGTTCATACTGGCACAGCCTCCTTTGACTCCACCTGTGGGGATTTTGTGCACCTATGGCAGCTGCCTTGTATCTTGGTTGCTGTTTGCGGGTGGTCCGCGATGCCTGTTTTGCCGGCATCATGCAGCCCATTATTACCGGGTTCGCGATGCCGGTATTTGCATGTTTGCGTGGGTTGTAATTGGCACCTATTACCGGCATGCCGGTATTTCCTGCCTGAAGAGGCGCGTGTATGCGCCTATGCCGCTATTTGCGGCACAGTAAATAACGGTGCCGTTAATACCGGGTTTGTGGGTCAGAATGCTACGGAACGCTAAATGATGCCAGTATTTACATACCGGCATCATTTTTCCCTTACCGGCATACCTCGTAATGAGGCCCCGTGTGTTCATTACAGTGAATTATGGTACCGCATAAAGCACAACGCTAATACATGTTTACGCCCCTTGTTCCACAGATATGCATTGCCACTGTGTCTCTGTTGCAAGATTGCAATGCTCCCCGATGACTTGTACAATACCCTGTTACTAGTTAATCTACAAATGAGAGGCACATTAGTCCTGTGGACGTTCAAAGCACAAGCTCTGCTCTGCCCACAAGAAAACCTCATTCATTTAACTGATGCCCTGATCATGCAACTCTAATGACACTGGGCATCATTACGAGTCCAGCGGCAGCCTGCCGTGTTTTTTTCTGGTTCCTGGCTCCACGGAAACACCAGGGACTACGACCCCGGTGTTCCTGGAAGTCAGGCGCTGGAAAATGTAAATTCCCATTCACATTTGAGTCCCATAGGACTCAATGGGAATGGGGATGAGGGAAGCACCAGCACCGTTCATAACGGTACTGGTGCTTCCCAGAAAGTCTGCGAGCAGGTGCCGTTCCGCCTGCCAGGTCTCACATGGCGGGAGGACGGCACCCACCTGCAGACTCGTAGTGTGCCGGTCCGGTAACAACGGCTTACCGGCACTGTTGTTACCAGACCGGCACACTTGTAATGAGGTCCATTGTGTCTACTCTGCACTTTCACAAAAATACGAGGAATTAAGTGGAAAAACACAGGAGATTACACTTTTTAACAAAAACAGGTTGATTGGGGGTGGGTATGAGGTTTGGGCTAGCTTAAATTAAATGACTTCTTTATATGTTCAAGCTAAGTCTCTTGGGTAAATAAGAGCTCCTTGGGCAAGAGAACGTTTCTCAATTCTGGGATCCCATCCTAGAACTAACTGTCAGTGTTCACACACTCAGTTCCTCACAGACTTTTCTTGACTCTTTTTTTTCCCAGGCTGGTTACTCTGCTCTCATCGTGGTATCTTGTTATTTTTGGAGACCCTTCCACCTTGGTTCTAGAATCTGAGGCCCTCATTACAACACTGGCGGTAACCAATGGCGCTATTAGCACCATGGTTGCTGCCGGTATTGTAACAAGTCCTCCATGGTGCAATGGGGAATTACCACCCCATTCCAAGGTTGGCGGGGCGGTAATTCCCCATTACACCATTGGCCCTTCCCCATTCCCATTTTTGCCCCATAGAGCTCAATGGGAATGGGGAAGGCGGTAATTACCTTCAAGGTCCCTTTGCGGGTCCCTACTTTAACAGCTGGTCCAGACCAGCCGTTAAGGTCAGGAGCCGCAAAGGGACCTCGTAATTAGGCCCTAAGGGGTTAACGGCGCCGCAGCCTTTTATGCGCCATTAACCCCTTAGCGCCAGGGCCGTAATGACCGTGTGTTAGCATGATGGGCCTAGGCAGCAGCAAGAGAGAAGGCTGAGTTCTACCAAGCTAAACCACAGAACCTCAACGGATGGAAAAGCCACTTAAGCTGGTCTTCAGACTGGCTCCAATATTGGGCCTGTTGTATGTGATTAATAGGGACACAGCCCCTTTAAGAAGACACGCACATGGGGGAGGGGGAAGAGGGCGGAAAGGGAGGGGACAAGGAAAGGGCAGTTACGTTGTAGGAGTGAATAAAGAAGGTTCACAGCATGAGCGGCTCCGCCTGTCTATTGTGTATGGACGTGTGTGTGTGGTGAGAGCCCCAACAACTGGCGACGAGGCCGACACAAACCTTTGTGTGATGACAGAAGATCGGGTGGGCCTGTGCGCCCAGCAGTTCAGGAGGGCCCGTGCGCCCAGTAGGTCAGGTGGGCCCGTGTGCCCTACAATAGAGAAGTGGCCTGTGTGCCTTGCACTTTTGCAGAGGCCTGTGTGCCTTGCACTTGAGCAGAGGCCTGCATGCTCTGCAGTTAACTAAGGCCTGTGTGCCTGCATATCGGAGCGGGCCCGAGCACCCAGCAACCCGGAGAATACGACCTTGCGGGCCCGTGCGCCCAGCATCGACCATGAGGTCCGTACACCGAGAGAGAAGGACCAGCGGCAGCGACCCGGAGGGAACGACCTCGCGGGCCCGTGCGCCCGGCATCAACCAAGAGGCCAGTGCAACTCTAGAGGGAAGGACCAGCGACTGCGAAGCCAGCGAACAGAAAGGAGAAAACCATGCCTGCGGCACCCGTGACAGCGCAGCAGGCCCAGCTGCTCGGCCGCTTCATTCCGTCATCGGCAGCAGGAAGAGAGGAAACAACGGACCGCTGCGGCTGCACCCCAGCAAGTAAGGTGTTCTGCCGGGGGTCGGGAAGAAAACGGCCACAAATAAGGGAATCCCTGTGTCTCCCACAAAGTGACATTCAGAAAAAAACATTATAAAAAAAAAAACTGTAATACATGGCCTAGCAGCAGTAACCCAGCGTCTCATGCTCAGTGACACTCAAAAATAATCATGCAATAAGCATAAGTGCGACGGCGGAAATAGAGGCCAAACCCTAGGGCCCAAGCATAAGTGTGACAAGTGGAAACAGAGGTCAAGCCCGAGGACCCAGCAGCCACACATGAACACAATCAAAGCTGAAGAAATAACATGGCTGGCCCTCCCTACCAAACCAGCAAATAGAACTTACCTATAACAAAAGGACATATTTTGGCACACAAAACAAGTGACCACAGTGCCTCAGGACACGGTTAAGACTGGTGCCCACGTGACACCTAAGCAACTAAAGTATACACAACGGCGCCATCATGTCGGCTCCAGATACAGCAGATGCCAATGCCCAACCACAACTACCAAGTGCACCCTCCTCTCACGCCAGCTTAATGAGAAGACCTGCACCATTCACACTGAATCCACATCACGATCAGGGTCAGCGATGGGAAGAGTGGGTAGAAGAATTTGAGGACTTCGTAGGTGCCATTGGCACACAAGAACCCCCCCAATATACTCAGTATTTTTGCCAATGTTGCAGGGAGAGAAATTAAAAACATCATACGGACTATTCCCCTACAGGACCGCACCACGTATGCGAACCTACTAAAAGCCATCAATGAGAAAATTGTCATCTCACCCAATCGTGACTATGAGCGGTGCACTTTCAATCAATGTGGTCAACTGCCTCATGAATCCATAGGAGAATTCGTCATCCGCCTTCAGAGAAAGATAACGAAGTGTGACTTCGCCAACTTTAACGATGACGAAGCTATCAGGCTAGGCATAATAGAAGGGTGCATATCCTCGATGTTGAGGAAACACCTCCTAAAAAAGCCCCTTTCCCTAAAAGAAGTACTGGACTTGGCCAGAGTTTACGAAAGAGTGGATGTCCAGGCCGCAACTATTGAAAATCCCAAGAAGGGTGACATCGTTGCAGCCGTGAGCCCCTATGCCCGATACCCAACCTCACAAAACAGAACAAACCCCAGATACTTGACTCAACAGACCCAGGGCAACCGTCAATTCTACAGCTGTGGGTTCGAGTACCCACACAGAGGACCATGCCCCGCCATCAGCCGGCGCTGCCTAAGATGTGGGATGGAAAACCACTTCCAAGTGATTTTCAAGGAACAGCTCCCCGAGGGAAGCTCAACCCGCCAATGAACCGCTAGCTGCACAGCAGAGACACACGTGGAACAACAACAACGCCCCATCGAAAGAAATACAACATACTCCATGAACTCCTATCAACGCCCGAACACGCTGAGGGCACTAGAAGGTCTCCAGATTGAACCAGACAGGAGAGATCATTAACTGTATGACATTCGCCAATGAGAACCACTGCAAACACCGGAACACGGAGCGACAAACATGAGGGACCCCCTGCCACCTCATGAACAGGACAGACGCATACACCAACTCCCCACGAGACATCAGTTAGGGGAAGACGAACAAAATTACTACTTGCAAGATGGCTACGATAGGGAATATATCCGACTCCTCAGCGTCGACGTTGAAGACGCCTCAGCTCCCAAAGTGACGGTACAAATGGGGAACACCAGGAACAAGTTTGTGGTCGACACGGGAGCGACGGTAAACGTCATGAATGAAGATCTGTACCGTGACATCGCTCCTCCCGTCTGAAGAACCTGTCTCTTTTCCTCAACAACACACCTTCCTCTTGTCCTTGATAAGCAAGTGGTATCCTGCCCTTAAGGGACATTATCCCAGTTCTCTTGTCCTGCAATCACATCTCGTCCCTTCTTTTCTCAAGGGTTCACCTTTCTATCACCTCCTCCATGCTCAATCATTCACTCATAGCTCCACCACTCCTCAAGTGTCCTCCCTCAGGCTGATTGCATGACTGACTCTTCCCTTTTTGGCTTAGGCCTTCCTTGCAAATGTTTCTCCACCTCTTCTCCTCCTTGATTCTTCTCCAACTACTGCTCTTTATCCTCCTCCTTATTCTCACCTTCCTCTTTCTTACTGTACACCTACTGCTTGGTGTCCCCCTCTCCTCCTTATTTATCATCAACTCCCTCTTCTCAACATCATCCTTCCCTTTACCCACTTTCAGACTAAGCTCCCCCTCCTCTTCCTCCTTCTCTCCCTCAATGATCACCTTCACTTTCGGATTCCTATCCTTTTCTCTGGGTTCCTCTCTGGTCATCTCTCCCCAGCCTTTTTCTCCTCGTTCCAACTCCACCTCCCACTTCTGCTTCCAATTCAGTCCGCCAATGCATGTCCACCTTATCCAAATGCCTACACTCATCTGAGTGTACTAATCTCTTATGAAGGGGCCTGAATTTACCGACAGACCAAGCTTCATTGCAGTAGTCTGCCATATTGGGCTCTCAAATCATGTCTGAGAGGAGTCCAGTATAGTAGATCTTTTGGGCTTGGCAGATCCATGGGAGAACTGTTCTGTGTAAGTGTGACGTTTCCTCTGTGCAAAGTCCAGCACATAGAGCTTACTATTTTCCTCACTATTTCTAGCCTGCTCCCAACTCCACCCAAACCACCCTACTGGTAGTCACATAACTGGGCACTGCTGTTTTCATTAATGTTCTTAACAACTCCACACTAGAGATTACAAATGTCCTATTGGGATGTTGTGGGGAAACTAGATAGAATGTCTGCTTTGCTTTCCTCCTCCATATGATGTTCATGCAGGCATAAAACAAATGGGTTCCAATGAAATATACCTCACATTTGCACCTGGAGATGAGCATGCAGATTCCATTGGAATCCATTATCAAATACTGCCTGCAAAGCTTAATGGCAAGCAGTGTTTTAGCGCTCTCAAAGCGGAGAGTAAAACTGAAGGGTAAAGGAAATTTCACCTCGTATTACTCATCAGTTTTACTCTCCGCTTTGAGAGTGATGAAAATTACATGCAGGGGACCCCACAGCTGGGTCCCCACAGCACGTAGGTGCAAACATAGGAGGACCCTGAATGTAATTGTTTTTTTAAAAATGATGCATAATGTGTACAATCTCTCCCTGTTATTGTCTGCAGGTGCTAAGGATTATATATTTATCTTGCAGGGTAATGGTATTCAACTGATGGTCAGGCATCGGGACACCTGGGATCATCTTCCTTACAACAATGGTGTGTATGTGAGGAATCTGTTCTACCTTGCACAACTATTCACCCCACCCAAACAAATGCTGCTAACCTTTCGCTTATCCTAGTCACTCCTTCTCGCCAATACACAAACATATGCAACTTATAATTCCTGGTAAAATATCAGATAATGTTAAACTCAGGACTCAAGTCCTTAAATAAAGAAAAGGGGGGACTATGACGTATGCAATGGTAAGTGATGTGGCAGGAACTGAAAGTATCTATGCACAGTTCTTTCAGTTATCTTTTCCAACTGAAAAAAGTGCACATTGCACATAAACATTTGCCAAAAGAAAAGATGTTCCTGTATTGTTACAGGCTAAGTATAAAAGATGAGCACCTTTTATGTTTAAGAATCTGTAACAAAACATGTCCTAAAAAGCAGATTACAATATAAGATATTTTTCAGCTGTGTGATAGCAATTTGTCTGGACTAATTCTATTCAATTTTGCAAACTGAAGTCTATATTTACCTTTCTGGGTTAATGTTTCATTGTATTCAAATGAGAATGTCAAAGTATTCGGCAAGATCCGAATAGCAAGAAACTATTCGGCCGGTGCCAAAAAGCTTTTTATTAGCCGGAATTCGACCGAATACTTACTCGAAGCCGAAGTTTGGTACACCCCTAGTTTGAAGTCCTGCCATGCTTCCACTGCTGAGATTATCGATTTACACTCCCCAGTTAAAGCATTTCAGTGCCACAGTGCCAAGGCCCCTTGATGCCCCTGATGCATTGAAGACTGTAGGCCTCGCCACCCAGCACTTTGTCAGGTGTGAACTGGAGAGGAGAGAACAGCTAGGGAGGGTAGGTTCGGCTGAAAAGCAATTTTGAGGAAGCTGGTTCTTTGGGAAGGGTGCTCCTGAGTGTAGAAGGGGATTACTTTTTTAACCACCTTCGCAATTACGGGAATGCGTGTTTGTAATATCATCTGGCATGATGCATCCTTTGCTGCAATTGCATACCAGTTGTCATGGCAAGAATCTATAGGGAAATCAGAGCAGAAATAATTAACAATGCTTTTAATGCAAGGTTCTGTGCTTATTTCCTACATGAAAAGTACTTTAGAGTAGAGTAGATAATCTACAAAAGGGCAAGGCATACATTAAAACAAAAAACGAATATCAAATGACTCATTCTTAAAATGTACTGTTTACTGAACATTTAAAATTGCATTGGAGGAGTGGATTGCAACAAGGAACCCAATTCATTTAGGGGTCACCCAGTTGATGAGGTATTCTACAAATTGATACGATGCACAACAGGTTCGAACCCTGTTTCCCAAAATTTCAAAGTAAAGCAGGTATGCGGTCAACCCCACAGCCACTGATGGCACAGAGAACAACAGGTTCTTGCATGCCTGTGCTCTTGAAATGATGCCAACGTCACACTCTCCTCTGTTCATAGCGAGATTGGGCCAGCACATGAATGTTTATTGACCGGCCAAGAGGCAAATAAATTATGCAGTGGGCAATTTACAAAAAATCTCCCCAAAAACTAACTCATTCACAAACTCTATCACTAATTCGCCTATGTAATGGTGATGAAATAAGTCAGTGAGATGGCTGATTTGGTCAATACAAAGAGAGATTTTTACAAACTACACTCTCAAGTACAATATCATCATCTTTAAATCCTCAAAATGTCCTTCACCTTCTTTAACCCTTATCATCTATCTCCATCTCTGACGCTGACTGCTTAGTTCTTCATCTTTTTTCCCAACCTATGTCTCTGCATTTTTGATTCTCCTAAGCTTCATGATTTCCCTCACCTAATCAAATTCTCACATTTTATCTATTCTTCTCTGATCCTCGCAATTTATTTCTCTACCTCCCTTCCCATTTGTTTATCTCTCATCTCTGTTGCTCACAATCCGCACTAATTAACCTTCTCTGCCCCTTGCCATGTATATCTCCACCTTACAACTAATTTCTCCAGTTTGTTTGCACACCAGGTATCTCTTCATCTGTCATGATGCCTACCCCCAGGCATCTGGACCAAGTCCATCAGCCACGGGAGCAGGCATCTAGACATTTAGTAAAACCTCAGCAGCCCCGGCTAGGGACTATCTGGGTTCAGTCCTGGCGCCTTAGGCGCCATGCTCATAGTAGGAATCAGTCCTGGCGTCTAAGGCACCAGGCTCATAGTCATTACTTACCTCAGGCAGACCATGCTGCAAATGACTCCAATCCAACATGAAGCCTGAAAGGGACTATTTTTCTACAGGGACTATTTTTTACTCGGGTGTGGTTCACGGGACTTCTTACTTGGGATTACTTTTGAGGCTATTTAAACCACACCCGACCAGCAACACACGCTTCGCGTTATTCTGCATCCAGCAGCGTAACACTCACCGTGCCTGCAGCCTGCATCCAGTCTTCTGCCACGCCCGCCTCGAATCCGGAGCTCCTAAAACAAAGAGGAAAGAAAGGGACAAGGGTAGAAAACAAACTTATTTCTATTCCACACCTGATTCTGGATCCATCTTGTCTCCGGACCTGTAAAGAACATCATTTCTGCATGCGCCGCACCTCCAGCTGCAGCGCTGCGCCATACTCACCAGGCTTCACAGCATCCTTTGGGTCGGCGCTGCCTCCATCATTTCTTCGCCAAACATCGGCACCTAGGAGACAAAAGAAAACCACAAGGTGAGCCGAGGGAACCAACAAATATAATTCTTACCACCATAGACTTACCTGATTTACCACCGGAGGCATCATTTTGTGACTCTCCATATTTTCACGTGCCGCACTGTAAAGAAAGACAAAACAACACGTTTTCCTCGTGCAACATTTACCAGACAGCGCCGGGTAATACAGACTCTTACCTGAGCGCCACCAGCTGCCACAAGAGCATCTTTTCACGAGCCAGCTGCAAGACAAGAAAGGAAGGGGGGGAACAAGAGTGAACATCGGACATATTGAACTCTATGAACTTAATACTTACTGGTCCTCACCAGGAACCTCAGAGTCAATACTCTCCGGAACTCTCCCGAGCCTTCAAACCAGTGAAGTAACTGGAATCGATGCGCCCCTGCAAATCCACGCAGGATGGAGAACTCATCTTTCAAGAATATAAGGTTAGATTGCTGTGAGGGCATTTCGGAGGTGATTAGTTGGGGAGGACTGTGGGGGTGCCATCACTTGAATCCACAAGTGGCTAAATCCATCTCTCTTCTTGCAGGAGAATATTTCTGCGGGTTAAGCAGACAAGATTAGGAGGGCAGATACAGTCAGTCATCGCTGCACTACGCATCACGTGGGTGGAGACCGCAGCTGTCCGACTCCGACCGACGCCCTTGTGGGAGCCAGGTGAGCGTAACATCATCTCTGTCCATTTCCTTTACCTTCTTTAATCCTCAGCCTTCTGTCTCTGACCCGTAACATTTGTTTTTCAGGCAATGCCTCCTCCGAACAACTGCTGACCAGATTCTGTAGCAAAGGAGCCGATTGTCCCGTGACCTTCTTAGAAGCCTAATTCCAGAGTATGGCATAGGACACTGGAAAAGGATGACACTTGTTTACTTAGTCAATGTGTTCCCCTCTTGATCCCATTCCTGACCAACCAGCAGTCCTATGTACAATCAGGTAAGGAACCCCACTGTGACTTACTCCTAGGTTGTGCCTCACTGTTTCCCTGCTCTTCATTAAACTTTACTCTTAACTTGTACACCACTGTACCTCTTCCTACCGCTGCGTTTTGACTTCTAAGTTGAGTCCCACTGTGATTTACTCCTAGGTTGTGCCCCACTGTACCTCTTCTTCCCACTGTGAGTTTACTCCTGCTGGCTCAATCGCTGGAATTTGGCAAATCCACTCGAGCTAGCCAAAAAATTGTGACATCTGAATTTCTCTTGCAAATTTTGGATGAGATCGGGAAGCCCATACATGGATTCGGGCATCACACGAGGATTCAGACAAGAGCATTATAGTAACTCTAGATTCGGGTATTCTCGATTGGATTCAAGTCTTTAGGCACTAATATGGTGCTGTCTGCACAGGGGATTTACAGGTATCTGGATCCACAGGTGGATATGGATCTTTGTAAGTAATGTTTGTTATGTTTCTTAAGTGGGGCTATTCATGTTGTTTTCATTTTCTTCACCAGCGCATGTCCCATCTTTGGACTCTCTAGAACACGCATTGGCTTTAGCCAATAGATGAGGGGATACATGGCGAGGGCTTCTGCTATAAGGATCACAATAAAGAACATTTGAAAATGAAAGTGTAAAAGTGATTGAAATTCAAGTAAACAATGGGAGTCGATCTATCAATGATTGACTACATGGAAAACATGATAAATTCGAACCTTGTATAGAAGTACACTCGAAGTAGTAGTTACTACAAAAATAGGCATCTCCAAGCTCAGTGGATGTGCCACAGAGCTGTTCTCTCCTGATACCCTAACAAATGTCCATTGCAATTTAAAGGAAAATAACAAAATCTCAGGCTCATATAAGTACTCAACATTGTACATCCAATACCTGGGACATTGATCAATTGTAGATATTCTCACTATCACATCATATTAATTTACCCACACTTACAGATGGCCTAGAGTGTGCAGCGTTGCATACATACAACCTTGTTATTGCCCAGTGGCTGCCATTTGCGACAATATTTTGTATATCTTTAGCCTTTCATCATTTTTTCTCCATTGCATTTATCTGTACCTTCCCAAGAGGTGGAGAATATTGTGAGATGAGAGGTCAAGGGTTTAAACTATATTTAATTGTTATCATGGATTTAGTGACCAAAAATGAACCAAGTTTGTTATGAGTCACTTTGGTTATAAGGGATAGACACTTGGCTAAAGCCTTGTTATATACTCTAGCATCTTAGTTTAACACTGTATTAGAGGGGATACATTTCACAATGCAAAGGGTATTAGCGCACTGAGGCCAATGAATGAGTTGCGCATCATACAAAATAAATAATTATAATACTAATAATAATTATAATAATAAAGGAACTTAGCTCTAAACACCATCAGGATATCATTTGTCTAGCGAATTCTGAAGCTCTGCATATGGTCCTGATCGTCTCAAATAATTCCATCCACTGATATCCCTGTTCGCTGGTAAAACAAAATGGCCATACCCTGTTTTTTCCACAACGCAGAAGCAAGAAAGTTGGCATGGACTCCATTTAGATCTCAATCAGTATTGAGCTACCCTTCTTAAATGAGAATCCAGTAAGAGTGCAATATAAGCATTCAAATCTCCATGTTTATTGAAAATACTCCTTGTGCTTACACAAAGAGAAGAGTGCCTGGACATTAAGCAAGATTAGCAATCGACTCCAAACATTTGAATCCTTAAAGCCAATTAGGATGCAGGGTCCTGTGAGGAGTCTGGAATGAAACTCAAACACGAGTTAGCCATGTTTTTGGTTAAAGACTTTTATTGAAAATAAAAGGATTGGGAAAAGGCCTCTCTCATCCTGCTCTAATAGCAATTGTCCTACCTAAACCAAAACTAAGGAACGGTCTATGTCAGGATGTCAAAATCAAACTGTACTTGAGTCTAAATGTTGTATTCTGACCCTCACGCTAAAACTAAATTATAAAGGTAAAAAGGGAAATGTCTTTAACCTGTGAAGTTCTTGTGAAAGTGTTCATAAAAGAAGAATAAGTGGTACCAACACAAAAAGTTATTTATATCGGAAGAGCCCTTGTTTCACAATGGGGTTCCCTTCCCCTCAGGTTCTCTTCCTTGAAGTTTCAACACAAAAAGTTATTTATTTTGGAAGAGCTCTTGTTCCACAATGCAACAGACAAAGCTTCTTTTTGTCTGGACTACGCTTTTCTTTATATGCTTAACACAGTTCTAATAGTTCTGTACTTAAACGTTTTTAACACACTTGTTCTTGCACGCTTGCAATTGCCTGGTATACTTTCTTGCCAGTGCTTTTTGTTCTTTACACATTTATAACTTGCCTGGTATACTCTCATGCCAGGGCTTGTAGTTCTTGTACACTTGCAATTGCCTTTTATACTTTTCTGCCAGGACTTCTGTTTCTTGCACGCTTCCTATTCTTGCACACTTGCAATTGTCTGGTATATTTTCCTGCCGGGGTTTTCCATTCTTGCACACTTGCAGTGGCCTGGTATTTTCTCTATACAGGGCTTCTTGTATTCACATGGGGTTTCAACCATTTCCACACTGTATATTCACATGATTGGATATTGCATCCTCTTGATGTACATTTCGTTTTGGTGATCCCTTGTATTTACATTCCATACATTCACACACTGATAGGGGTATTACTTCTAAAGTTGTACATTTGCATGGCAATATATAAAGCACGTTTTACATAATAATGTATTAGGCAAAGGCTGTTTTTTATGTAATGCATTGTATGGATATTGATATCGTATTGTGTAATACAGTGTAAAAGGTTTGACATAGTTCATCCAAATGCACTTAATAAATAAAAAATTAAAAAATATAAGGGTTTTACTTCCCTTCCCCTTTTTACGGTTAGTTTCTTGGTTTTCTCTCTTCTGTGGTTCTTGATGCCGTTCTCGGGCTAATTCACGGTCCGTCAGTGAATGTACGCCGCTTAGTTTCCCTTTGTGGCTGTTTCCTGTTCGGCTTTTCCTCTTCTGTGGTGTCTCTTCCACACTCTGCTTTCCCTCTGGCTCCGGTAAGAAAGGGTTTGCTTGTGGCAGACGGGCGAAAGCCCAGGGGTCTTCCTCTGGCTCCTGGCATCTCTGCAGCATGACGCGCTCTATCAGTGTCTCCCCTCTTCTCTGCTGGTGAGCCACCTGGCTCGCCATGCTTGTGGAGCATGCTTGCAGACAGTTGAAACGTCTTCTCACCAACAGTAGCCTCTTGCATCTTGTTTCCTTCCATTAAATTTCCTGTGCAAAGGTATTGGAGGGGAAAGACTAGAATGCTCCTTTGGTTTCTGGTTTCTCCTGCTCTGCGTTACTCTTTCCCTCATCTTTGTCCCATTACATGAGGAATTGTGGGACAAGAATTCCATTGTTGGTAATTGATTTCTAAAGCTTGAATAATCTTTTCATTAGTTTTAAATGGTAATGTATTGTGATATGATTGAAAATTGGACCTGGGGAAGGTGGTCTTGTAATTTCTACAAGACCAATCAAGGTTGGAGGTTTGGCTGATTTGATGTGTGGAAAGGTTTTCCCTACGCTTCAAAGGGGGAGGTGTAGATGAATGACAATAAGCCATAAGGGTCTTGGGTATGGGAAGATTATCCTCAAAGACAAATGGGGGATACCATGTCTCACCCGATGGAGTCATGACATCTCCCCGAAGACTGTCTCCTCCCATGTGATCCTCCCTCATTTTACCACCCCAGTGTCGGGATCAGATAGTGGCTGCCATCCCCATGCCACATGAGAGGAGGTTAACACTGGGGGATCAGTGATGACTCCACCGGATTCATCACACTTCCCTGCCAATATTCGCTGGCGCAGCCATGGATCCTGATGCCTGTTACAATTCCAAGTGATATGCCAGGTGCCAGCTCTACCTCTGCTGTCTGACTCTGCTCTCCCCACTAGATCTGCTCCCTCATCCTTCTCCACTTACCGACTGCCCACTTTCATGTCCTTCTCCGATCCTGCATGGGCACTTCTTAATTACCATATACCACTGCCAATGCTCTCCAGGCTCTATGCACACTGCTTGTCCCACGGCATGGACAGAAAAATGGGACTCCATCTGAAACGGCATGCGGCACCTGTTACTTGGTGGCCATTTCCCACTGCCATGTTATCCCTTTCTGTCAGTCACAGATTTGCACAGAGCACCACCTCAGTGAAATAACAAAGGCATATGTAATTCACAAACTTTAATTTGGAATACCTCCTAGACCTCCACACTCTTCATACACCACACCACTCCGAATAGATTCCAGACAAGTTAAGCTCATAATGAAATGTGAGCAAAATGGCACTCTAGCAATTTAAAAGGGAGGGAAAGACAAAGTTAGGCAGAAATTAGGCAGCACCAACAGGTAAGTAAGCAGGGCAATCTAGAAAGAGGAACTACAGTGAGGGAATCAAACGAAAAAGGCTTAGGCCCAAAGTCAATAGGACAAAAGTCTTTTGCTCAAGATCACACAGTTCAGGGTAGTTTGCGGTTAAGTCTTTACCAAGAGTTCCGGAAGAAGATGGTCAACAGAAAAGTTAGTTCAAAGTGTAGAGAAGGACAAGCCCTCGGATTGGAGAAAGATTTCACACACTTTCACTGTGGCTGGACGAAACGAACAACCGGATTTGAACAGTACCTTTAAATGGAGAAGAAGCTGTAGCTGAGGCAGACGTGCTGGCAGGTCCTGCAGGCTCACGGTTCCTGAATCGACTGTCAGACTGACACGAAGTAGGAAGACTGGAAGGTCCTGCACTGCCCAGGGAAGAAACCAGCAGCAGAGCAAAGCAACGAGTAAAAGGTGCACTCCTTAAAACCCAAGCAGGTCCGACCTTCCTGGCTACCGGTTCACTGTAGCTTGGCACAGCAAATTCGACGAGAGGAAAGAGTCCTGGCTTGCTGTTTGGGCGAACTGGTTGGTCCCACCAGCTCACGGGAAGAAGATTCCTGGTAGATCTCCTCTTTTGTTGGGGCTTGAAGATTCAGACCTTCAGCAGGGCTTCACCGGGCGGTTCAGTTGTTGTAGGGGTCCTCTTCTGTCAGCTCCTCGTCGGTTCTTTTGTTCCATTGACTACCCTGCCTTTCCAGACCCAGAGACCTGCTTTTTATGCAGTTTTCCCCCGTTCACACAGCCTGGCTGTCAATCACGCAGCAGGGTGGCTGTCCCGCGGGGTCGGTCACCACAGCCAATCATTTCAGAGTGCGACATGGGTCTCCAAGGAGACCCTGTGCAGGGAGTCCTATACCCCCCCTCACATCCTTTCTCCCCCAGACATACAGGCACCTAAGGAGGGCTTCTGCATAGAAGCCTGCGAAAAGACGGTGAACAAAGGAATCAAACCTGGTTTGGCACGCGGAGTAAAACACAAGGAAGACTTTTACAAAAAGAAATAGTGAATAAACCCAGCCGGAACCGAAATAAAACATATATGGCCTAGCGGGTTTAAGTTCGAGGCTACCAAGATAGCCTCAAACAATACCAAGGTTATTTAAGATAACCACGGTAGGCTAAATAGGGTAGTTACCACTGCCACCAGCCAAGTCTTGATGAAAAGAGAGAAACAATGCTCCAAGATAAACAGGCAAAAAGGGATAACTAGCAACAGTTTCCAGTACTCTATATAAGATAGGGTGTACTGGGTCTGTGGTTTTACAGAGGCTAATAAAGTTAATGGCAACTTTATATGTTTCTGGGTGACAGTAGTCAGTCCCAAAAAATTGAGTCTGAGCTGGGAAGTGTAAAAGACAACCCTGTGTCACAGCACTGAAGTTGCTGTGTAACACACAGTAAAAAGATGATGCCTGGGGAATAGGTGAGGCTCCACAGCCTATGAACACAAGAAAATGTTAAACACACACAGCAAAACACATGTAAGAGTGGGAAAGAAAGGCTCACACTCTTACCAGGTGAAACAATAAATCCTATAAATCCAGCAAAGCAGCTGATGGACTCAGTAGGTAAGGGAAATTAGCCATTGTGGATAATTCTCCCTAACAAGTCCCAACACCAAATTAACAGAAGACAAAAGTCTTTAGAGACTTTTGAAAGGGGGAGTCATGCATTTTGCATAAGGCTAAAGGAAAATCGTTTCATAAATGGGGCTGTGGGGTCCCATAAAGTATCTGTGATCACCCCATATATTTAAATTTCAAATTTGGTATATCTAAAAGTGACTGGTTCGGGAGTGATTTTCTTCAGAAGTTATTTTGGCTCATCAGTTATATGGCAACATAGGGATTATTACATTACTAAAAAGGAAAGAACCAAGCATATATAGTTTTGATGCTGGCTCCTTTATCATACTGTATACTGTATACTATACTATGACCATGTATACTTAGTAAAATATGTTGTTTGACTATGGGCCTCATTAGGACTCTGGCGCTAAACCATGGTGCTATTAGCACCATGGTCCATGCCGCAGTCCGCCATGGCGGAATGGGGAATTACCACCCCATTCCGTGGTTGGTGGGGCGGTAATTCCCCATGCCGCCATGGCCCTTCCCCATTCCCATTTTTGCCCCATAGGGCTCAATGGGAATGGGGAAGGTGCTAATTACGGTACCGCAAATTGCGGCACCGTAATTAGCACCAAGGTCCCTTTGCGGGTCCCAACTTTAATGGCTGGTAAAACCAGCCGTTAAGGTCGAGTCCCGTAAAGGGACCTCGTAATTAGGCTCTAAGTGTTTAACGGCGCCGCATCCTTTTACGGCGCCGTTAAACACTTTGCGCCTGGGTCATAATGAAGCCCTTTATCTGGTGTTTGGCTATAAATATGTTTTGTAAATAGCCTTTTTGTAGACACTTGGGGACTCCATTATCTACAACCTGGATGATGGGAAGCAGGGTAGCTAGTGGTGGAAATTGCTGTTTTTCATATACAACTTTCCTCATCCACCACAGCCCCCTACAGAAAAAAGAGGAAACACTCTTGCTCACGTCTTTCGAAACAGTTGTGGATATCCTCCATGTAACTCAAACTAGCATATAACAACATATACTGCATAATGATGTTCTCTTTAAAAGAGGCTGTGAACATTATGCCCTAAAACAAATCAGCCTTCTTCGACCCTTCCCGGAGATCCCATCTCAAACATGTAAATGGACAGGATGCTTTGGGAATAGCTTGCTTAAAAGGTGTACTCTCCTCCTGAAGGCCAACCTGTTGAACCATTCTAGTGAGGTGGTAGTCTCATTCTTGAAAAGCACATCCCCAAAATGTTACCCATTCTTCTTCTATTTATTTATATATTATTTTTGCAATTGTATAGCGTGCGCAAGCCCTCAGGCATCAGGTCTCTGATGCCTGACGCCTTGCGCGATTATAGGCGATCATGCAAGCTACTGTCACCTTTATTGATGCCACACATCATACATCATAGCCTGAGTAGTCAGAATAAGGCAGGGCTATAACGAAAGCAATGAAGAAAGTCCTGGTTCTAACCAATGATAATGCACAGAGGGGAGAAGAGAAGCCTACAGAGTTAGAATAAGGCATTGCTATACAGTTTCACACCTGCCCCTATCGTTTTTGGAATGGAACCAAAGAATGATGTGCCACAGAAAAGGATACTATTCAAGCAAAGCAGAATGCAGTGGCAGATGTGTGCTAGAAAAAGGGAGCACTGCATGGGGGTGTAGGAAAGTGGCATTGAAGCTCAAGAGTTGAGTCGGTTCCAGCGGAGTGGACCAGTAGGTATCACCATGATGTCCATCAAGCACTTTTAATAATGTGGTAAAGGGGCTCACAAGACAACGTGGAATTCGGAATCTGGCCCAACATTGTGAAGACCTCAGATCATGTATTTATTTATTTATTTATTATTTTACATTTGTAGAGCGCACATCAGCCCGTAGGCATTGTGGCGCTTGTTACAGTCCACTTACTTAGTTACGATAGAAACATGCATAGTTACAGAATAGAAGTACAAACTTATTTACAAACAGAGAGAACAGGGGGATCAAGGGGGGAGGTGGAGGGGAGGACGCGCCAGGGTTAGTTTAAGAGTGTGTTTTTTAACACTTTTCGGAAGGCATAGAGGGAGGTCTCGGCTCTGAGGGAGTTGGGTAAAGCATTCCACAGTTTAGGTGCTATGTGTGGGAAGCCTATACCCCCTGTCTTGGCTCTTTTGATGGACGGGATGTGCAGTTGGTTGGTGTGGAAGGATCTTTTCTGGCGTGAGGAGGTGGCTCTGACGATAATCTCTGAGAGGTAGGGTGGGGCTGTGAGAGTTAGAGACTTGTGCGTTATGGTGAGGGTCTTATAAGTTATACGTTCCTTTACGGGGAGCCAGTGCGCAGCTCTCCTGGCCTGAACAATGAGATCTCTCCAAGCGCGTTGTTTTGTATGAATTGGAGTCTGTGTACATTATTTGCTGATGTGCCTGCTAGGAGGACATTGCAGTAATCAGGTTTTACCCCTACGGTGGCTCTGGCAATAGAAAGGCAGTTCTGTGGGGACAAGAAGGGTTTTACAGCAGTGATTAGTTTCGTGGTGTGAGCAGCAGCTTAGGCGCTGACTTGGTGTGCCATCGACAACCTAGAGTCAAGTTAGACGCCTAGTGTCTTTATTGAAGAGAAGATCGGGATGATGGAGTTCTCTATTGTGAAGTTACAGTATTGTTTATCAAGTTTAGCTAGTGTTTCCTTGGGACCAATGAGCATGATCATAGTCTTGTTACCATTGAGACAAAGGCAGTTTTCCACCATCCAAGCCTGGATGGATGGTGGCATATATTGCATGAAGGGCTGCAACATCATGGTCATAGGAGCCTGAGAGTGGTAGGAGTACCTGTGTATCATCGGAATAGTTTGTATAAGCTAACATAGATGTCAGCCCTCATACTCCTAGACATCTATGCAGTGTTTGACACAGCAAGCGATTTTTCACTTATCCAAAGGCTCCGGGTAGCAGGACTAGGCAGCACTATTCTGCAATAGACGGCCTCGTTCGTAAATGGCAGAACTGAAGCAGTCTTGTGGACCCCCAATAGATCAAGGCAACCACGATTCCCAAACCCTTTTCTTTTAAACTCCTAGGGAAGTTGCATCCCTTCGTCTTTCTTGGGATTGAAAACTAACATGGTTGACAATGCTCTTCTTGATATTATTTTGTTTCAGACCTGTTGGAGTTTGGTACTCCTGATATAATCCGGGAACCAGATTACTTTAGTTGGCCTATTAACTAGACTGGCAAGGAGAGGTATATAGGGGTCAACAGGACAGGCAGACTGAAGCTTACACATTGAAGCTTACACTTGTTGCTCTTTCTTTCTACACTGACAATATTGCCCAAGTTTCTACTTTGCCTGTCTTCTCAACCTGACAAAGGCAGACCTAGCCCAGCAGAGACTCCTAGACCGGCTAAATAGATTATAATGTTCTTAGCAATTCTTTCTCTTCTTCCGAAAGCTCTCTTGCCTCTTTCCGACTTCGTACATACACCTGTTCTCCTTAGTGATCACTGTCACTGTGTTTCCACCCAACTCTTCTGATCATCACCTCCTTCCTCTCACCAGATATCATCACCTCTCTTTTGAAGGCAGCACCTCCTTCATCGCTTCTAACGTCACCTACTCCTTGCACTCCACTCATGGTCTAACCACCACATTCCATCCCTTTGCTAATCATCTCACCTCCTTCCAATCCATTCCTGGTTTTACCACCTTTCATTCCACTACTGGCTTTTCTACTTGCTTCTAATCCATTCCCGGTCTTCCTATAAACTTCCAATTCACTCTTGATTTTCCCGCCTCATTACAATCTACTCCTGATTGTATCACTTCTTTCCAATCCACTTCCTGCTTAAATGACTTACCTGCTTCTCCACGAGTCCCGCCATATCCTTATGGGTTATTTTTGCAAGACTATAACATGATGTATTAAACTGTGTTACAAAAGAGCAATGATCTATTTATGACATCACATGGTCATTTTTTTTGTATGCCAATCACTACTGACTAGAGAGGGTTATTGGCCCTCATTGCAAGTCAGGCGTTGGACCATGGTGCTATTAGCACCATGGTCCATGCCGGATTCCGCCAAGGTGAGTGGGGCGGTAATTCCCCATTCACCATTTGCCCTTCCCCATTCCCATTTTTGCCCCATAGGGCATAATGGGGATGGGGAAGGTGCTAATTACGGCACCTTAAATTACGGTGCCGTAATTAGCACCAAGGTCGCATAGCGCCTTGGACTTTAATGCCTGCAAAAAGCAGGCGTTAAAGTGTGAATCAGGAGTTAAGGGTTAACGGCGCCGTTAAATCATTAACGTCTGACTTGTAATGAGGGCCATTGTGTTTATGATGTATGAGGATTGTCCTCTTTTTCCGTCCTGGTCCCTCCTAATAGTATAGATGGCGAATTCAGAGATTTCCCATTGGAAATAACAGTAGATAGTCGGTAGCACAGCTAACATTATGGATAAAAGGAAGGTAAGTAGTACGCCTGCCACACAGATGCAAAGATGGCAGCAAACAGCCCCTGGGTCGTCATAGGAGTCCCTTAAAAAGAGATTCCTTAACAGGTTTGAGACCCACAGGCCCTTTGCATAGATGAAGCACAACAGGATTTGACCCAATATGGATTATATGTTGAAATGCTGTTATTGGACGCTTGCAGTGACCCTGAACATAGATGGTAAATATTAAAAAAAACAAGCACTAACTAAGGGCCAAGACTTAAGTACTTGCGGTCATGGTTCCTGAAAAGATGGTTTTGATGTATTAAACGGCCTGGTGAACACAACTCTTCTTTTGCATGTAAATTTCAAGGATTAGAACATACAGAAACTTGAAACCGAGACTAACAACAACTCTAGACCTTTGAAGCAAAAAATACAATGCAGGGCCCAATTAGTTTTTTCACTTTCCTTTAAAATGCTGTGCTGTTCCTCTCAGTTTGGACAGTCCTTCAATTAACAAAAGTTGGCTACATTCTTCCATGTAACTAAAATGATTCCTTTGTGTGCCTTTTCATATAATGTTGTATATATAATCTTGCTGTATATGGCTGCCAACATCGCACATTTTCTTTGCATGTGTCATTTCTCAGATGCTGTGTGCAGGAACCAATTCACATGTTTGTCTTTAAACTGGCGCTTTTTTCTGCATAGATAGATAGATAGATAGATAGATAGATAGATAGATAGATAGATAGATAGATAGATAGATAGATAGATAGAGTCTAGAGATTTTGGTGAAGTCATCCTTCAAGGTATCAGGAGTTTTTTTAATCCACATTAGTTCTGCCTGGTGCTTCTTGTTGCCCAGTTCTAGTAGGTTTTGGGTAAACAACAGGATGGAGTGTCTGACAAGTTTAGCTTTGTGTGGAGTAGGGGGGCAATAGTGTTAACTGCTTTGGAAAGGGTTGAGGTGTGAATGTCCACTAGTAAATTGGGGCCGGCCGTTAAAGGAGGTTTGAGGCAGGTGTGTTCAATCTGGTAATATGCATGACTGCCGGTGGTAGTTGTGTGGCAGTAAGTTTAGGCTTCCTAGGGTGGGGGATGGTGAAATTGATAATGTGGTGGTCAGACCACGGGCAAGGAGTGTTGGCACTGATTGAGACTTGGCAGTTGTGGTCAGCAATCCAGTCCAGTGTACAGCCTTTCACAAGAGTAGGGTTGGTTATGCGGTGCTTGAAGCCTATGGTTTCGAGGGGGTTAGCCACCGAGATGGCTTGAGGGTCATTTGGGTCATGAAGGCCCAGATTAACATCTCCCAAGAGGATGATTTTCGAGGAGGCTTTGATGTTTTTTGTTGTTTTTTTAAATTTATTTGCATTTGGTTTGTTCCGAAACATCTCCATGGGGAGGCCCGTGGCCATTTTAGAAAAGGTAGAAAAAGGAGCACATACAACGTCGTATCCGGTGAAAATTCAACCTTGGCAACCCGGCGAAATAGAGAAGGGACACAAATGTCCTATTCAATATCCAACGAGGGCCATATTGTAGTATGTCCCAAGTAAGTATAAACAGTTGAAAGATACCCAAGAGGGAAAGCAAAGGGAAAGCAAAAAAAGTATCAAATAGAAAAGTCAGTTTTTTCAGACGGATCATGGCCTCTACTGGCTACTACATCCTCTTGTAGAATATTGACAGATGAACCTTTCTTCTTATCTTTTGTGCATGTTTTAGTCAAACCTTTGTTTACAGTCACTGGGTGTACATTTTGGTTTTGCTTTGCAGTTTTCTACTCAGTGGTAGAATTGGTTACATGTATTTATTTTTAACTGCTACTCTATCTACGGTCTCTTTTTCTCTTAATCACCCGATTTTACAATAGTGCTCTTTTCATCTCATCTTTTACAGACACAGCTGACTCATAAACTATACTTACATTTGAAATTGGTACAACGCGGCTGAACTACAGCATTTACTTTGAAGTTGTATTTCCAGAATCTCCACATCCACTTTACTGGGAAGTTGTGCCCTTCACATTCTTTCATTCTAGCGCCAACAGGTAATCTTTACTTTTCCAGGCCCAATGACCGTATGTTTTGAATTCTGCATGTTTGGGTTGTCTTGGTTATTTGCGAGACTCCTCGCCAGGGAAGTTAATGTCTCCTAGGGCGATATAACATTTGTCATACCTGATCAAGAATGGATCTAGTTGCTTTACTAACAATATCAATGTACTTATGCACTTTTTTTTTGAGAAATTACTTTGTGAAATCATTAAAGAATTATCTTGGTATACATCTCTAAATGCTAAAAATTGTTTGTTTAAATACATGTATGGATAACTTAGTACTTCTGTATTATTGTACAACAAAATTTTGCGCATACGTAATGTAAATTCTTTTACAGTCCAATTAGGCCTATGAAGAAGAGAATTTTTCTCCTCGAAACACGTCGCCATTGAAAACGGACCACTGCCAACACTTCCTCCATTTATTTCCTTCTTTAAAACTGTTTTTTTTTGGGAATTCGTACTTTGTGAAAATATATCTATACAATTTTTTTATAAGACTTTTTTTGTGTGGAAATCATTATTAATGCTTTAACCTTTTGAGATTTTCTCTATAGACTATAGTAGTTGGTTTATCCAACACAAGACAGTGTGCAGGGGACGGGAGGATTCAAATGTTGAATCTTCTCTTCTTTCAAGGACAGCTCTGTCCCGAGCTTTGACATACTCCTCCCTGAAGGATACAAGATCCTCTCTGCTCCCAGGACCAAGAGGACAGGAGGGGGAGTGTTGATGATCTTTCCAGAATGGATACCTGTGTCCATCATCCCAATTTAGGCCTACTCCTCCTACGAGTGGCTATTCTGCAAGCTCTCACTCTCTCCTAAATCTTCTCTACTTCTGGCCACCTTCTGTCGGCCACAAGGACAGTCCACTCTCTTCCTCTCTGAATGGGCTGATTTGGCCTCTTCTCTACTTTCCTCCTCCTCTCAACTCCTCCTGCTGGGTGATCTCAACATCCATCTGGACTCCCCTGACTCCTCAGGACTTTTCCGCAACCTATGTGATTCTCTCTCCCTCTCAATCTTACCCTCTTCCTCCACGCACACAGCGGGACATACTTTGGATGCTTTCATCCCTACCGACAAACCTCTCTCTATCCCTCTCACTACCTCTCTCTCTTGGGTAGACCACTCTCTTCTCTCATCACAGTTGAAGCTCTCTTCTCCTCTTTCAATCGGCACACCTGGCTCGGCCATTCAGTTTCAAAGTCACCAGACCCATTAAAAAAGTGACCGCAGCTGCCTTTGCCTCCACCTACTTTCCGCCTCCTACTCCTGCGGCTGACTCCCACCCTGACACAGCCCTCGCTAACTTCAATCTCTCTATCTTTAACACTCTTGTTACTCTTGCCCCTGTCATGAGGGTCTGACTGAAGCCTTCCAAAAAGTGCAACTCTCGGTACTACTCCGATTTGGCTGCCCTCAAATGCAAGTGTAGAGCAGCTGAGCAGAAATGGAATTCGTCAGGCAGACCCTCCGACAAACTGGCCTGCTGCCTCCTCCAAACGTAATATCGACTCTGCATCCACTCCAAGAAAAGAGTCTTTATTCAAGCCCGCATTTCCACGGCATCAAACAACACAGCCAAACCTTTAAAAGTCTGCAAAGAAATAGCCAATCCTGCAGCAGCCTTTTCTTCTGTCACACCCACCAAGGACCTTTGCTTGTGCCTGACTGCACACTTCACCGCAAAAACCCAAGACATCCTTACCTCTCCCTGTTCCACACCACATCATACACCAACACCTCTGGAGTCTACCTTAGCCCCTTCACCACTTCTCCTCTTTTCTCTCACTCCCATCACACCTGATGAGGTTGCCAGACAAGTCCGGTCTATAAAGGCTTCATCCAAACAGGTGGACCCCTGCCCCTCCAAAACCATTAAGGACAACATTGACTCTCTCGCTTCAGCCTTGGCTGGTCTCTGCAATCTCTCTTTTTCCACTGGAGTTTTCCGAACTTCACTTAAGCACTCCCTTGTGCACCCTCTGCCGACCCCTCTATTCCAGCAAACTACAACCCTATCTATATAACTCCCTTCCTGGGCAAGCTCCTGGAGAAGTTGGCTATCTCTCAGCTTACCCTCCACACGGAATCTGCTGGTTGCCTCCACGACCATCAGTCTGGCTTTAGAGCATCCAGAGTCATGGAAACTGCTTTTCTGAACACCTGTGAAGACCTGCTCTCAAATCTCGACACTAACACTCCCTCTGTCCTCATTCTTCACCAACACACAGGACATCCTGTCTTCTCTCTCCTCCACACCCACTCGTACACCAACATCTTTTAGGCCCCCCTCGGCCGCCTTCACCTCTCCCCCTCCTCTCCCCTGTCACACATGAGGAGGTCTCTAGACAAGTCTGGTCTATGAAAGCTTCTTCCAAACAGGTGGACCCCTTCCCCTCAAAACCATCAAGGACAACATTGACTTTCTAGCTCCAGCCTTGACAGACCTCTGCAACCTCTCCTTCACCACTGGTGTTTTCCCCACTTCTCTCAAGCATTCTCGTGTAAACCCTCTGCTAAAAATAAAACTCTGCCGACCCCACTATTCTGGCAAACTATCACCCGGTCTCCACCACTCTTTTCCTGGGCAAACTCATGGAGAACTTGGTTATCTCTCAGCTTACCCTCCACACTGAATATTTTGGTTGTCTCCATGACAATGGCTTTAGAGCATTCAGAGGCACAGAAACTGGTCTTCTAAACACCCGTGAAGACCTGCTCACAAAACTTGATTCTAACTCTCCCTCTGCCCTAATTCTTTTTGCCCTATCCTCTGCTTTCGATACAGTAAACCACAACATCCTGATCTCCCATGTCCGTGAGACCCTGGCCATCACTAATCAGGCCCTGATGTGGCTGGCATCCTTTCTCTCTGACCGTCCTTCCTAGGTAGAACTTGGGCCCTTTCTCTCTGCTATCACTCTCTCTACTTGTGGTGTGCCCCCGGGATCTAATCTTGCTCCCCAGTTTTTCAATGTCTACGTGACCCCTTTGGCACAGATGATCTCTGTCTTCACCTCTTCAGTGTTATGCGGATGACACACAGCTCTCTTTCAGGTTACCCTCAGCATCTTCCTCCTCCTCGCTCATCACTGACTGTCTGTCCGCAATTCAGTCCTGGTGTGCTGCTAATGATCTCTGTCTTAATGCCAGTAAGACAGAGATCCTCCTCATTTGGACCCCTGCTCCTTCTTTCCCACTTTCACTCTGGCCAGCCACCCTTGGTCCTGTGCCCTCCTCCACTAGTGAGGCAAAAAATCTGGGGGCCATCTTCAGCTCCACTCTCTCTTTCTCGTCTCACATTTCGGACATGTGAGATGTGAGAAGCTGCACCTCCTCAGAGGTATTCTACCTTGTCTCACCTTCCCCCAGATGCTCACTTTCTCCAGAGCCCTGGTTCTCTCCAGACTGGACTATTGCAACAGTCTCTTCCTCAATCTTCCTACTTCTGCTCTCTGACCTCTTAAACTTATCCAGAACAGAACCGCAATACTTATCCTTGGCCCCAAGCCCAGGGACTGCATCTCTCTTGTGCTGAAATCCCTCCACTGGCTCCCCGTGGCTGCAAGGATCAAGTTCAAGTCCCTCTGCATAGTCCACAAGGCTTACCGGGGCCCTTACGAACTACAATGCTCTCTTCCTAAATACTCTCCTTCCAGAGCCCTCCGCTCGGCCTCCTCCATATCTCTGCCGGTGAACCGTTTTTCCAAACAGACATTTGGGGGTAGACCTGTATCTACTGCAGGTGCCTCCCTCTGGAACAGCCTACCTGCCTCCCTCTGTCTTGAGCCAGACCTCCTTAAGTTCTGGAAACACCTCAAGACCTTCCTCTTCTCATCCTCTTTCTCTCTCCCTCTCCCTTTCTAACCTCCTTCCTCTTCTCTCCTGCTTCCCGCCTTTGTTCTCTTCCCAAACCTGGTCACCTGGTGCACCTCCAGAGCATCACAGGTCACCGGCTCCCCTGTCAGTCCTGCACTTGCATCCGGGCCTCCAGACTCTGCCTGCACTACTGCACTTGGAATACGTTCCATGAGAGGGGCAACCACTCTGTACTTAACCCAGGCCCTTGCTGGACTGGGCGCACTTGCCCCTCACCCCGTCCCTCGCACTTCCTGTCTGCGTACTTGCATAACTTTGAATGTCCTAGGCTTAGCAGGTTTGTCTGTCCTGTCCTTCTCTGCCCCCCTCCCTAGCTGTGTATGTGCCTGAAATACTTGTGCATAGGCACACTGATGACCAACCTTTTGGGTCTTTGTATGTCCTTCTCCCTCTCCTCCCCTTCTCTCCCCACTCTTTTCTCACGCACTTATATCAGTAGAAATGCCTCTGGCCTAGTATGGTAGTTATTGTTGTTAAGATCATTCGGAATCTTCAAGCCCTAAGAATGACGACTATATCCCCTTATTCCCTTGTCGCCTTGAAGAGCTTTGAAGCACTTCACTTGTGTATAAGCGCTTTACAAATAAACAATTACAATTCAAAACTGTAAACTAATCCAATTTAAGTTGTGGCTGTAAATATGCCATAGTTGTTATAACACAGTATTGACATGTATTATACAAACACAAAATATACATGACAACAAATATAATTCAAAATTATACAAAGTATGAACACCAAAAATTGTTTTAGGGAAGGAGATTCAGAGGGTGGAACAAAAAACAAAGGGAAACAAATTGGAAGAAAAACAAGAGAATTAGGTCAATATCTTTATTATGATTGGATATTAGCAAATCAGTGTCAGCTGACATCAATGCGCCACCAGAGCTATGTATTAAATACACTTACCAATATGGTATGTTGGATGTGGACGAAATTATAATGATTGAACAGGTATCACAAGACGCTTATCATTATCAGTCTATAAATGTGCCGAAATTGCTTGTCTCCAAGCTCCCAGTTAGCCTATTATTAGGTTCATTCCAGCATGCCTATTATGGCAAAGCAAATAGGAATGTGTAAGACTTGTATATGTTTGGCAGTGTAACATGATCTATCCGTGCATTTCAGAGCTAAAGGTATTTTGATGAGGCCATGTCCCAGTGATCCACTTTAAGGGACCATTGTGAATGTTAACCCCGCCCTCCTTACCTTTTAAAGACATAGGGATTCTTTACATGTTTAGCGGTGTGAGGAAAAAAAAACTAGTGGTAAAACCAGTATCAACACTCGTTTTGGCAGTAACGAAATTATCGCCATGTTGCCCGTACAGCCGAAATACAAGTTTGACATTGAAGTGGAGGATTTTCCTCCAGCATCATGCTCGAGTTAAATACACCTCTTTAAGGCCAAATATCGGTAATTACAGTGGTGGAACTACCGCTCATGGTAGTTCCACCAAAATACCCATAGAGTAGACTCTAAAAATTGGGATTAACACTGCCCTACCACTGCTTGCAATCCCATGATAAACCCATTGGGCCAAGTGGTGCTAACGAGTTTGGCAGTAATTTGCCAGATTTACCACCAAATTACCTCGAAACTCATAATGAGACCCATATACTTGAACACTGACATTGGTGCTGAAATCGTTTTGCCTGAACACCCCTGCTTATCAACCCAGAGTGCGCATTATCATCAGAATTCTGCATTCTCTGTGTTTCTCTTTTAGGGGTGGGTCTTATGTGTTTTTCAGTTGTTTGAATTGATTGTTTTGATAAAGTACTTTTGTATGTATAAACTTGATTGGACAGTCTTATTTTGGATCCATTGTACTAATGCTGTTTGGGATGCTACCGTTATAAGCTCTTACTCCTAAAGAATATAGGCTGCACTCCTCCTAAGTTACCAAAAGAGGCAAAGGATGCGTATCTGTTGGGCTGTGCCTGTTTCATATTTATAATTAGGAGCACTGTGGTAAGCGCAGATAACATGGCAAAAAAGGGTTCAAAACATAAGATAAACAATAGTCCTGTCCGTGACACACCTGCCCAGTTCATAATAAGTCCAGCGAGAGTTTCTAGGGCCTTTGGAATGACTAGAGACCCAAGTGTACTGTAATGTAAGTTACATTGTACACCTGTTACATGTTGCACAAAAAGCTGCAACATGAGGAAAGGACTAAGGGAAACAGTCTCCCAGTACTGACTGTCTTAAGGGCATGTCAGATTCCCCATAAGAATTGAGCGAAAGCCCAGAGGAGTGAGGCTGAGGGCTGCGCTTCTCTGGCAAGGGTTAGATCAGGGGGTAGAACAGCAGCAAAAAGTTTGGAGGTTGACACATGGAGGGAAAATTACATTCAAATATGAAATCTTTCCTAACAGCTGGTGGCAGCAGTGACTTTTTCCCACTTTTGTTTTTTTTCGCATTAGCCTTACTGCATTTTTCCGCATTTGGCTACTGACTGTGGCTAGTGGTCAAACATGGGTGTGCCACAGGATTTTTCACTTGTCCTTTTGCCATCTTGTTCTTTAGTCTTCTTCCTAGCCTAAGAGACCAGAAAAATCCTTATAAGGACTTCCAGTGCCCGGGAAAGCAGAAGCTTTTGGCGGGCTACTGGATAGGATGTGTTTGCTGGCAGGATGTGAGCTGGGACTCTCATGTCCCAATCCATAAATTGATCTCAGTGTGTCTGTGTGGTATGCATGAGTGTTTCCCGCCAGTGGTCCTGATTGGACCACTGCTGGGGTGTGTGTGTGTGTGGGCTAGTCCTGCTATTGGCTAGTGGGAGTTTCAACTCTTACATGACTTTTAGGATAAGAAGAGTACCCCTGCACCCATTCTTCAGAGATCCTGGAGAAACCTGAAGGAGCTAAGTATCCTATCCAGCTGCGAGACCCGCAAAGAAAGCTGACATCTGAGTGAAGGGGGATTGGTGACCAACTTCTGCTTCTGTCCTAGAGGAGCCCTGTCTTGCTAGTGATCTTTAGCAGTCCTGCGAAGGAGCTGTGACCTTTGGAGTGGAGGGACCATCCATTCCTGACATCTGCTCGGTGCCCTGCCAAAGGAAGGATTCGAAAGTGCCCTGGAACCATCCTGTGACTGACCAGATTTGATTATGGGCTACTGTGCTACTGGTGTCACCGTACCGATGTTCGACCTGAAACTTGGGGTATCCTCAGCTGGCTCTACAAGGCTAACCTCTCTGAAATGTTGCCATCCTAGCATCTAGGAGACCCAAGATAGGAGGAAAAGTCTTACCGTGGCTGCTGAGTCCCTTTGAGCCACCTTGCTGCGGTGACCACAGTCTGAAACCTCTTAGCTGACCTGAGTCAAATCCTGAGAGGTGTCCTGCATCATGTTTTGCTGCATTCTTCCATCGAGAGTCCTTGCAACAGTGAAAGACACCAACTGGAGATCAGCTCAAACCTGCAACCCCTGAGAATCGAGGACTGTAACCTTCGGTGGGAAAAGCAACTTCTGACCCTCTTCCTTTGTCCTGCCAAGTCTGTGAAGAATCGGAGTATGGGGTTAGTTACAGGGCTTCTTACCTGCCCCTATACTCCCATCGTAAATCAATGGGCTTATAATAAACCTTACTTCTAAGACTATTGGTTTTTCCAATGCTTGCGCAAGATCTCTAAAAGTTAGGGCTACTTTTGGGCATTAGTCTAACTTGAACCCTTACCATAAGAACTGGACCCCGTAGACCCTACCTCCATTATGTCCTTCATAACTTCTGTGGAACTTTTTCCTGAACTATTGGGCAAAAGGCCCCAGACAACTTAGGGCTGGACAATCTTAGTTAGGGATCATCTCTGTGACTTTGAGTGCATAATACTATTCTAACCTTTCCTTTTCAGGAGTTTCTGATATGTATTATGCCCTATAACAAGGTGAATGTATATGTGTATTTAGTTTAATAGTGTTGTGTGCTAACTCTACTTGCTAGTAGTCATTTGTCATAGTGTGTTTTGGCCAATAAATAATACATTCATTTGTATACATCCTGTCTAAGTGTAATTTGTGATTCCCATTGTGTGACCTCATTGTGGACCACTTACAAACTCACCATCTCTGAAGAATTTAGCTTAGAGCACCTGGCACTGCTACCTAAACTGGTTTGGCTAAGCTCCACTGAGTTGTCCCTGTCACAATATAGTTTGGCCAGAGTACAGAAAATCAGTCCTAACAAATAGGTGCACGCCATTCAAACGACATGTAGCAGGGCACCCTTTAAGACTGGGAAAGTCCAAAAACCGAAATAACCAGCTGATCCTTCCTGCAAACCTGACAAGAAATCTGTCAGTTAAACCTTTACCCAAGCCTGGCTGTCAGCCAGCAGCGCCAAGCAACAAACACTCCAGAAACATGTCAACTGCAGGTACGTTAGCAATCCCAAATGCTAAAGCTGTCCTGCAAGTTAGCCTCAAGCAAAGCGAATGGCTGTAATGAAAGGTAACAAGGCCAGAGAAAAATGCAAGAATACGCATTTAGTGCACACTTGAGACATTTGGGCAATTTATCATTCTATGCAGTCAACAGACTGCTGTTTTTTTCTGATGAATGCTGATGGACCATAAGGAAAATTAAAAAATCATATTCTTTTATTTGTTTCTCTCTTTCATTTTCACAACACGAAAGCACACACAAGAAATCTGAGGCCAGGTCGAAAAGGACTTAACGAGTAAAACCTACTAACTAAGAATTTACTTTACTTTTTAATGTTATTTTAGTTACTGAAACATCTACTCAAGAAGCCTAACAAACCGTAATACAAATCAAATGAACACATTCCTGAATAATCTCCTAAAATCATGTGTACAATTTTGTTTTAGACCTGTGCAAAGTGTATGGACCTCATTACAAGGTTGGCGGTAAGGCAAAAACGATGCCGGTATGGTAATACCGGCATCGTTTACCGCTCCGGTGTATTCCGACCCGCAAACCCGGTATTAGCAGCACCCTAAATAACGGCGCCGCTAATAGCGGCATAGGCGCGTACACGCGCCCCTTCGGGAGCAAATACTGGCATGCTGGTAATAGGGGGAAATCCCAACCCACGTGGACATGCAAATACCGGCATCGCAAAGCCAGTAATCACAGGCTGCACGATGCCGGCCATACAGGCATCGCAGACCACCCGCAAACAGCAATCAGGATACAATCAGGATACAAGGCAACTGCAACAGGTGCACACAATCCCCACAGGTGGAGTCAATGGAGGCTGCCCCAGTATAAAATGAGCACACCCACACACCACACCCCTTCCAACACCAAAATGCTACCACTAGCTGTTGCAATCATGGCGCTGGAGGACATGCCCATACTGCTACAACTACAGCAACAACAGCAACAACAACAACAACTACAGCAGCAACAACAGGCAGCACAGAGGAGACGCAGGAGGAGAAGGAGGGTGAGACAGGCCCAGCAATTACCAACAACGCAGGCAGCAGTGCCTCGTAGGCAACCACCAATCGCTCGCACCAGACCCAGCCCTTTTAACCTAACCCCTGAGCAGATCCACACCCTGTACTGGTTGGACCGTGACACCATCACCACCATAGTGGACATGATACAAAATGACATTGCCAGCCTCATTGAAATATGCACTGCCATCCCCCCACTACTAAAGGTGGTGCCTGTGCTACACTTTCTGGCCACAGGCACCTACCAACACACAGTGGGCCAGCTGAATGACATTTCACAGCCACTATTTTCACGCATGTTGAACCAAGTGCTGGATGCCCTCCTGAAGCATGCAAGCAGCCACATAACCCTACCACGGACTTCCCAGGGGATAGCCGACACCAAAGTAGGCTTCCATACACTGGCAGGCATGCCCAATTGTGTCGGTGCACTCGACTGCACCCATGTGGAATTGGTAATCCCCCATGCCATAGAGGCGGTGAACCGCAATCGCAAGCAATACCACTCCATCAATGTGCAAATGGTATGTGACTCCAGCAGGATCATCACACATTGCTGTGCCCGATTTCCCTGATCAACACATGATGCCATGGTACTGCGTAACTCCATGCTACCCCGTCACATGGAGCGACATGCTGGGCCATGTGCCTGGCTGCCTGGTGAGTTGCACAACTGTCCCATGTCAGTGCTTTGGGCTACTGATGTGTGGGGATGCATAAGGGGGGGGGATACTGCACCTGTGTGGGAAAGGGGGGAATACTGCACCTGGGTGGGAAAGGGGGGGCATCCTTCTCCTGGGTGAGAAAGGGGGGGGATACTGCACCTGGGTGGCAATAGCCGGTGATTGGAGAATGCATGCAGAGCTAAACACTCCTGACCTGAACCAGTCAAACGGTACATGACACATCACTGGGCCACATATCACAAATAATGCATATCGATGACAACAAGTAAGAGGCACAACCAGGCCACCATGGTGATGGCAAGCAATGCATGAATGAACAGGATGGCAACTGTGGCAATGTGGTCATTGTGACCATGCACAGTAAAGAATGAGCAGCATGAATTGGAGGCTAAACATTGTTGCACTACCACAGCACATCTGCCTCAGCATGCATGATTACACACTGCATCATCTATTGAACGCCATCCAGACTACCACACCTCATGACAGTATAGATTACATCTAGGTAACATTTTTGCATGAGTACAGGGACACGTGCATTGCCACACCAAATAGCAGCCGCCATGACTGTGCTCCCTGAAGGTGGCAATTCAGAGTGACACGCACCTATTTGTATCTGCTTGCAGGTGATGGAGGATATCCCTTGAGGCCGTGGCTACTCACCCCTGGGCGGAACCCGCAAAACAGCCCTGAGGAGGAGTACAATCGTATGCACACCCGTACCCGTGTTGTGATTGAGCAGACCCTTGGCCTGTTGAAGGCATGGTTCCGCTGCCTCAGCAGGTCTGGTGGGGCACTCCTTTATAGGCTTGAGAAGGTGGCAAAGATCACCATGGCCTGTGTCATGCTGCACAACATGTGCGTCCGGAAAAATGTACCACTGCCACCTGACATTGACATGCATGGCCCGGGTGAGGATGATGAGGATGGAGACGGAGGTGAAGAAGCCCCCATGCCAGTACTTGATGCACGGGATGGCCATGCTGTACGCCAAGCACTAATTCACAAACACTTCTGAAACACAGGGACTATGAAATACATGTGTCAGTCAGACACTGGGCCAATGTGGACATGCACACAGGGAATGTTGGGAGTTGGCCACTGAACACCGTAACACATTAAATGGATGTACACAAAAATAACAATGACCAGCCATGGATTTTTCTAATCACAACGTGTGTATTATTTACAACAGCAAAAATGTGCCCACTCCCCCCTCCCAAACCCCCCCAACAAACTCCCAGACCCCCCAACAAACTCCAACACCCCAATAGACTCCACAAGATGCACCCCTTCACCCCCAACCTTGTGTCCCACTACCATTGTTCTCCACACACTACTTTCGGGACTTCTTCCTGTCCAGAGGCAGCATTTCAGTGTGCCTTGCACTCCTACGTGTGTGGCGCACTGGGCTGGTGGGGACAGATGAAGCTGGTGTGGAGGTAGTAGGTGAGTCGCTGGCAGGTTCCACACCTCCTGCAAGCCGTGACCGCTACATATGAAGGAGCATTGAAGTCAGCACCTGTGTCACCGCCCCCAGGCAGTCCCTCATTAGCCGTGCCGATGCATTAACAGCGGCTGTGTTGGCTTCAATGACCGCTGTGGTCCCCGGAATTGCTGTGGCAATACCCCGCCTGGTTTCCTCCCCGTCCGCTATGTACTGGCAGAGTAGGTCTAACATGGCCTCCTGTTGTGCCTCCACCATCGACAATCGTGTCTCCAGGGTTCTGGAGGGGGCTGGAGTGGTGGGTTGTGCAGTCACGTGGATGGCATTTTCGGGACTGTACTCCTCAGAGGTGGCTAGGTCGCAGTCATGGAGGCAGGGATCAGCTTCACTGCAGGTGGGTGACTGCAAGTGTTGGGACGAGAGGATGGGCATGGCGCTCGGGGTGGCCGGGCATGCCACCTCAGTGTCTCCCTCAGGCTACACACTGGCATCAAGTTCTTCCTCAGTGGAGGCGGGTGCTTCCAGGGACTCCCCTTGGACAGGTGTGGGTGTGGCCTGCTTGCCTCCAGCGGAGGTGGTGGTTGCCCTCTTCTTAGGGTGTGAGGTGGATGCCCTCGCGGTTGTCTCCTGGGCTGCTTCTTCCTTATCAGTGCCTGGGGGGGTAGAAGAGATGCAGGGCATCAGTGATGGTGTGACATGGCAGAGGCATAAGATGGTGCTGTTCATTATTCATTTGATCATGCATTCATGTCTTACAGGTGTGTCACGCAGGGTATTCAGAGGGGGCATGTTAGCATTCACTGCATGGCAGGTGGCATGTTGTTGATTTTGGGTTTGTGTGATGTATCACATGGGCAAGGTCCAGGTGTGTTGGCTGTGTGTTGGTTATGGGATTGGCACTCTGCATGCATTTCAGTGTGGCAGCGTTTGGACCGCCATCTGGACTTGGATATGGTCATGTGGGTGTTGGGACATGCATTGCCTTGCCTAGACTCTCTACCACTTCACTTGTGCTATGTCATGGTCTTCCCTACAGGGATCTGCAGGGTCACTCACCTCCTTCCGCGGTTGATACCGCACCCGTCTCCATCTCGCATAATCCCTCAATGGACTCAGGACTGATGAATCTGCTAGCCGTCTCCTCCCAGGGCATCAATTTGGCAGGGGGATGGGGTCCCCCGCCTGTGGCCATGGCCTCCCTCCAATTGCTGGCCATGATACTGCGTACCCTCAACCGGAGTTCATCCCACCGCTTCCTGCAGTCCCTCACACTGCGCTGGGTGGTACCTATGGCTGATACCTTGCGGGCTACCTCCTGCCAGATTTGTCTCTTTTGGTGCTGCACCTCCCGCTTCTTGTCGTGGGATTGTATTGTGTCTGCATGTGCAGCTAGAGTGTCCGCTAACATGGTGAGCTCTGCGTCTGAGTAACGCTGTTTCCGCAGCCGGGGGGTGGTCTTCCTGGTAGCCTTTGACATTCTCTATGGATTTCCACTGTGCTCTCCGAGTATCGACTGGTGGTTAGTGAGGATGGCAATGGATTGTGTTTTTAAAGATGGCCGCCGGCCCATTTCCAGTTCCTACGCGATGACGTTACTTCCGGGTCTGGTTTTGCGAACCCGGTATTAGCATAGTGGTATTACCGGGCCGGTATTTAGGGGTTGCTCCTAGGCGGTGCAAGTATCGGCGGGTCCCGAAATGCCGCTATCGGGGGGTTGGAGGGCCTTTAGCGGCATGCCGGTATTTCCATTACCGGCATGGGGGTTTGCGCATGCTCACGCACTCATAATCACCCACTATTAGCAGGTTCATACGAGCACGGACCCGCTCTTACCGGCAAGCCGGTAATGGACCCGTTTTTACTGGCCTACTCGTAATGAGGCCCCATGTCTTTTGAGCTACATAGAAATCAATGTGAGCAAAAATATACATGCATGACTCACACGATTTTATTCCCTGTTGTAACATGATTCAGAACTTCAGCAACACAAGCGGGGAAATTCTGGTTACAAGTAAAACCGAAGCAAAAAAAACAAATTTGCCAGTTATGGTGAAGCTAAGCAACCATAACTCATGCTGCCACTGTGCACTGCTAACACTTACACCCAGGATATCAAAGATGACATCACAAATGTCATTGATGACATCACTGATGACATCATATATCTAGGCTAATTGTTTTTGTTCACTGACATATCTAGGGCAAGTGTATTTATTCACTGACTGTCAGAATATGACAATTCAAAAGAAGCTATATATCTAGACGTTAATCTTGTTGAATGTTCTTAAAGTAAATTCCTTAGGGGCTGGTCTCAGTTCATTGCATACATATCCACTGAGGCCACCACCACCATCTGCTGCATCCCTTGAACTACATAAGGCAAGTGCACCACTGATGCCTCCCACCGGCGAACACTCCAAATATGACATTGTATATGCCCCTCCGCTCAACGCTCTTCATTCTAATGTTTGTAAAAATGTCATGATTCCGAAATGTGCACATTGCAACCTCCCACCCTCCCACACTAGATCCCTCACCCCTTAGGCCCAACCTTACCTTTCTAGCAGTAACTCAGCGGTATTACCACTGCACATGCAAAGTCATCTAATTCTCCTGCACTAGTCACACCACTTGTTGTTAAGATGTTAGCAGCAAATCTTCTGTTGCACCTGACTGTACTTCTGCTGCCTACTCTCTTAGAAATAATCGAATTACAGCCACCAAACATTCAATCGTCTGTATGCCATGCAAACCAACTATTAATGCTATTCTTTATGTTGACCCCATCTACAAAGATGGCTTTCGATTCAACGTCACAGCATTGTCATCTGGTGGTATTATTTCAGAGTCCCTTGTTAAGGAGAATGCCCATGCTGACCCCTTCTTTGTAGATGGTGACCTTACATCACCAGATGGCCATCCAACTACCTCTGGAACCTGGGTGCCAGAGGCGTATACAGGGTAGGGCCTGAGCAGGCAAGGCCCACCCAAAATCTGAAAATGCCCACTCAGCAGTGTTGTGTGGACATTTACAGATGCTAATGTCAATGTCGTCGGCCCAAATACTTTAGCTTCACGCTCCACGCCTCTGTTGGGTATGTGCAGCCACAACCAAACAGGCCAGGCTTGCAGAGCTACACACCATCCCCATAGCCACACAACCCATCATGCTCTGTGTCCTCATTAATGCATGTTCCGTACCCACACACGCATTGGAAATAAATGACCTCATCGCCACTCACAACATAGATGCACTAGCTGTCTCAGAAACCAGCTTCATGATGCATCAGACCCTGCACTGTCCTTAGTCATTCCCTCTGGCTACACTTTCTACCAGAACGACAGGCTTACATCCAGGAGAGGTGGTGTTGCCATTGTAGCCAGAGACTCCCTCCCTATCATGCAGGTCAACACCACTCTCAAGGACAATGTAGACCTGTTATCCCTCAAGTTGTCACCCTCACCTACCTGTACCATCTCTATCCACCTCATTTACCGCCCTCCAGACCCCATACTTAATTTCGAGGAGAACCTCCTCCACATCCTCAAAGACAACATCCTCAAGACTCTGAGATAATACCACCTGGTGTGCAAACAGTGTGTTAGGTGTCGTGTGGCGAGATGGACGGCTGGACGGTTGACTTGATCAAGGAACCCATCAGTTAAGCACAGTACCCCATTGGGAGATATTGCTTGCCCCAATTGCAAGTAATAATTGGCTGTCTATTGATGTCCTTAGACTTGAGAAGGAACTCTGCTTTCCATGCACTATGTGATCTAGTATCTTATGTATAAATATGAGTGGAGACCCATCATAGTTATATTCTTAGTTGAGCATTTCTTTTGGGGGGGTGTGCGGGAGTGTGGATCTATTCATAGACTGTCATAGCCCGTACGCATTCATAATTGCACTAAAATCCTCCCTCAGAGAACAATACAGGAACATTTGCTAACCTGTTCAAGAATTCCTTGTTTGGCTGTTATTTAACTTTCTAAGTAACTGCTATGGGAGTGTGCGGGGGAGTGTGCTTTCAGCGATAGCCTGCCATAGCCCGCACTAATCCACACTGGCACAAAAATTCTTGGAGAGCAATTCCTGATCAATTACTTCCTTCCTAAAGAATCTAATTCTTGACTATCAAGCTGCTCTGATAAAAATTATTATTAAAGAAGTGGGTACGGAGACTGGTCCTTTCCATAGCCTGTCATAGCCCTTATTCATTTACTGCAAGAGACATTTTGGATCCCCTCACGGCGCATCGTATGTGTTTTGAAATAAGACTCTCCTTATCCTCTGATTGGTGAACGATAACACTTTGGTGCTGCTTGAGGGGGTGTACTGTTGTATAGATGTTATACTCAAATAATGACACTCTAAGGTAGACCAAAATCAATACTGATAGTTTTGTAGTTCTGTTCGTGAGTATTCAATCAATAATAGAATTGCCTTTTGCGAATAGCTAGAAATAACATCTGCATAGCCGTTTTAACAAATTTAAAAGACAGAAAGACCTCTTGCATTGCTTCCTATATTCCGCAAAATATTTTTAATGAAATGGGAGAAACCCTTTAGTGCATTTTCCTGTGTTAGTCTAACACAGCTTTTGGTTAAGTCTGGGAATACCATTAGGAACCTTGACTTTGTGAGAATTGTCGCTCGTCTGATTGCCAATAATTCAATTGTACAAGTAGGGTAGCGGTGACGGCCGGATGAGGTCATTATGAACCGCAATTCCGTCCGCTTATTTACACAGTTGCACTGAACTTGAACCAATATTGTTGGTTTAAATTGAAAAATGTGACTCCATCACTGGGAAGCGGTGACAGTTGGACGTGGCTAATGGTGCATTCAGGTTGATAATTAGTGTACAGCGCGTTCGTGGGAGCCGCAAGTGACTAAGTAGATCAGGTAGAGACTTCTAGTGGACCTTAACAGAGAGCTTTCAAAAAACTATGCCAACTTTTTAAAGCCTCGTGGTAGTTGAGCTGAGAAGCGGTAAGTGCTTTGCACCGCAAACCCCAATTACTATTACAATGCCTGATCACGTGCAACAATCATCTATTATATCATCTGAAATTACAACAGATTGCATTTTAGAAAAATCTAGGTTGCGTGATTATGAAATGAAGCGATTGGAAAGTAAAAATGGGAAAGATATGCGTAGCAAGTCGTCACTAGCGCGGGTTGAATTCAGCTGGACTCAGGTAGACATTCATCATGAGGCTGATACAGAATTGGTGACTGTTAGGGAGAATTCTCCAGAATGGCTAATTTCCCTTACCTACTGAGTCCCTCAGCAGCTTTGCTGGTTTTCTAGGGTTTCTTTTTTTCACCTGGTAAGAGTGTGAGCCTTTTTCCCACTCTTACATGTGTTTTAGTGTGTGTATTTCTACTTTTTGTGTGATCCTGAGCACTGGAGCCTCACCTACTCCATGGCACCATATTTTTCATGTGTGTTTTTTCTCCAAACCGAGTCCTCTTCTCTTTGAACTAACTTTTCTACCAACCAACCTCGTCCGGAATCAATGGCACTAACTGTACCGAAAACTACACTGAACTGTATTATCTTGAGCAAAAGACTTTTGACCTATTGACTTTTGGCCCTGAGCCTTTGCTATCTGATTTTATCATTGTAGTCTCTCTTGTTAAATTGCCTTGAGTACTTACCTGTTGGTGTGATTCAATTTCTGTTAACTTTGTCTTTCCCTCCCACTTCATTTTGTGCGCTTAAATTGTCTGGAATTTAAGGGAAGTGGTGTGGTGTATTAAGAGTGGCATTTTTAGACTGCTTATAATAGTGTAATGTCATACAACTGAAGAGTGAAATAAATGTATATTCTTTTACTTGAAAACCTTGAGTCAGTGTTTGCCTGAATCATAGTAATATCTGTCCTTTGTGTAACTATCTGATACTGCTCACTTACTCTTGAGATACGTCTGGCTGCTCAGCCACTGCTACCACTTTAACTGTCTAGTACAGGCTTGTACCAAAGGTGAAATTGTACTGTCACTTGTAGTCTTAATTGTGTTTGGTGTTCCCAAAGGGTACTGCATATAATTCTACCTAACAGTGACACAAACGATTAAGCAAAAGGAACTAGAGATTTAGAAAGGTACTTTTACAGCACAGCCCCAGTCTGGTATTACCTCTTGTTCTTTGACACATGTTGATCATGAGGAGCTATTGCATTGTGGGAACAATAATTTTGTATCTGATGTCTCAATGTTAGCACCTGTTGTGATGGCAGAGTTGGGTAAACGTGTGAGATTATCTTTAGGACCACCTACACCATGCGTAAACTTGCCTTATGCTATGGATGAAGTGTGTTTGTTTCATAAGGTAAATGCTTCTTTGTCTAATCTAAAAGAGAATTCTATAAACATAACTTTAAATATATGCTCTCATACCATTCCTAAAATGGGACACTCAAAAAAACAAACTTCTATGATACAAAATGAGAGTCCAATTATTTTTCATGGTAACCATGAGATCCCCAATTTATCACAACTAAGCCATGCTAATTCTTTTTTGCCTCGTAGGGCCATTTTATCCACACCTCATGCCAATAACAGCACTCCTCAAGACTCCACCTATACAGACACCTATTCCTTTCCAGTGATTACCATAATTCTGACTCTTCTTGATAAAGGACATGATGACACACAATATGAAATATGTGAGGTTAAATCCACTTTATCAGAGATTCTTGCCAAAATGAACAAATTAGAAGGCTTCGTATTGGCTTGCGAGACTCCTAATTACTCCCAAACAAGAGAAACAAAAGAGAGGTTTGGTATTACTATAGCTACTCAGACAGAGTTGAGGGACCACAAAAAAGTTCAATTGCCTCTCTGTGTCTCTAAGGACTCTCAGACATATCCAACATATGCAGAAAAGTGTTCGACACAGTCAGGTGTATGTATGTTGGAGGGGACAAGAATCTTGTATTTAAACACACACGGACAAGTCCCAGATGAGACTATTCAGGAAGTCAGTGAAGACATATGGGACACAGTAAATACTAATGTAACTAAACTCGGTAAACTTGAAGAGAATATCAATACCTTCTTCTGTGCTATGGGAAGGAGTAAAGAAACAAAGACAACAAGCTCTGAAAAAAACAGATCTGAGAGTGAGGATGACCTTTCACATAAGAGTCCGACACCGTTGACAGATATTATTGAACAGTCTAATTCGATCATAGAACTAAAGGACCCAGAGTGCATTGTATTCCGACCTGTGTCTTCAGGTTCTCCTGCCCACATGGAATTGAATTCCCGCAGAACTAGGCGAAAAGAGAATAGGGTTAAAAGAAAGGCCACTAAGAAAAAAATATGCAAGCAACCAAAATTGTGTGTCATAACACTAAAATTTAAAACATATGTAATCTGCCTGAGGTGGATGAAATAGTTGACCTGAACAATAAGCAAGAACAATTGAAAGAGAAGCAACACAAAACAAGGGATACAGCCCTTCAAACAGTCATTCTATACAAACCCAAACTGAAAATCAGGATCATTATAGCCACTACTATTGCGGCTAGTAAAACCAAAGATTTAGAGGTGGTTGCCATGACCTTACCACTACGGTCCCCACATGTATAAAACAAAGCAAAATGACAACTTACTTTCCTTGTAAGCCTAAAACAACTAAAGGAAAGTTGCTTGCTCCTGGACCCATTTTGGGACATGCTAGTCAAAGTATCTCCATACCTTATTCTATCACAAATACTCTAGCGAAGGAGCTTAATCACACTATTGCCCAGGTGATGAATTGTATTGAAAATGATACCCCGCCACCACCCAATAGTACGTCCATAATACAAATGCCATCTCCCAAACCAGAATTTTATCCATCAAAAATTATGGGTTGGGAAA